>NW_026892643.1:0-1200000 GCF_033815535.1 Pezoporus flaviventris
TGAGGGAATGAGGATTTAGTGGGGAAGAAACCAAAACAAACGCAGCTGTGGGATCGAGCGGGGGGGGGGGGGGGAATGTTAAACAGGATCGTTATTTTATCACTCTCATTATTTTACATCTCCCTGCCTGAGTTTCTATGTGGTTTTATACATAATGTATAGGCACGGGCAAAAGGGGGATAATCTGCCGAACGAAACCCGCATTACCTGTGTGCGTCCTTTTGTGAATTTTGAGGTTTTCTGATCTGGCGAAAACTTTTCCGCAGCCGGGGAAGGGGCAGGGGAAGGGTTTCTCTCCCGTGTGCACTCGGATATGATTGACCAGTTTGTATTTGGCTTTGAAGGGTTTGCCTTCCCGGGGACACTCCTCCCAGTAGCAGACGTGGTTGCTCTGCTCGGGTCCCCCAACGTGCTCCACCGAGACGTGGGTGACCAACTCGTGCATGGTGCTGAAAGTTTTATTGCAACTTTTTTTGGGGTTGTTCAGCTGCTCGGGGTCGATCCACTTGCAGATGAGCTCTTGCTTGATGCACTGCTGCCGCATGTAGCGGAAAAAGGCACCTGGATGGTGATGGTGGTGGGCTGCCATGTTCATGCCCATATTCATATTCATGGGGCCGTACTGGTTGTGCAGCTGAGCCGCCGAGTATGGGTCAGTCCTGGGGCTGGAGACCTGGCGGTACTGATCCGACCGGGCGAACACTTCCCCCGGCAAACCCAGGCGCATCTGCCCGTTGAGGACGTTTTGGGAAGCGTGGGGGCCATGCTGGTCGTGGATGCCCGGGAAGAGAAGGTGGCTCTGAGCGTCCGTGTGCGGGTGGTGCAGGCTGCCGGCCGCAGGGCCGAAGATGCCGTGCTGCCCGCCGGCCGGCGACGAATCCCCGAAGCCGCGGCTGCGAAACAAGAAGTCCCGGGTGGAGTTGAAGGGCGCTCCGGAGTAGGAGCCGACGTGTGCAGCGTGGGGGCCCAGGGCGGCGGCGGGGTAGCCGGGCGCCTGCGAGGTGAAAGCCGAGCTCTGCCCCGGGGAGAGGTCGTGGGCGCCGGCGTTGAGCTTGAAGGCGCCCATGTGCGCCGCCGCCGAATCCACGAAGCTGTTCTGCGCCGCCAGGCTCAGCTCCCGGTCCTGCATCTCCGCCGCGGCCGAGTGGTGGTGTCGGGCGAAGGTGCCCACGCCGAGGGCCGGGAACTGCGGGCCGGCGTCCAGCAGCATGGTCCGCGCCGCTCCGGGGACGCCGCCGCCGCCCCGCTACCGCTGCCGATGCCGGGCTGCCGCGGCCCGCCCGGCCCGGCGCGGGGCCGCCGCCGCTCTGCGCTGCTTCCCCCCGGCAGCCGCCGCGTCCCCCCGCCTCCGCCGCAGCCGCCCGCGCCCGCACCGGCCCGCTACTGCCGCCGCCGCCGCCGTATCCGGAGCCAGGCAGAGCAGAGTCCAAAAGCGAGCGGAGAACCAAAGTGTATTAAAGGAGCTGAGCCGGGGGCGGGCAGGGGAGGGGAGGGGGAACAGGGGGAGGGACGGAGCTGGGGGGGGGGGGGGGGGGGGGCAAGGCTCGCCTCGCCGTTCCCTGCGGCACACACACACGCACGCACGCACACACACACACACACACAGAGAGACTCGTACACACGCCGCTCCCCCCCACCCCACTTCGCCGCCGCCGTCACCACCACCGGGATGTCACCACCGCCGCCGCCCCGCCACCCTCCCCGCCGCCTCTGGCCCCCTGCTGCCCCCGGGCCCTTGCTCTCGTTTTATCCTCAGACGGGCATTAGCGGTGTCTCTCACGGAGAAAAAAACTTGCAGCCGCGGGTTCCCACGGAGCGAAGGGACCCGGGGCGGGGGGTGCCCCGAGCCGCGCCGCCCCTACCCGCCGCCGCGGAGGGGCGTGGGGAGGGAAAGACAAGAAAGGGGGTGCCGGAGGCAGATTAAAAACAATAAGGCCGGCGGTGGGGTTGGGGAGGGGAGGCGGGGGGCGGGAAGGGGCCGCGGAGCGCAGGGGCCGGAGCGGCGCGGCCGGGGCGGCGGAGCTGCAGCCCCGCTCCGCCCGCGCCCTCGCTGCCTCTCGCTCCTCTGTTTATTTCGGTGGGCGCTGCTGAGGCGGCGGCTTTTTATTTTTCTCCCCCTCCCTTCACTCCCCCTCTTTTTCCTCTTTCCCTCCCTCCTCCCTCCCTCCCGTCCCCAGCCTCTCTCCCTCTCCCCGCCCGCACTGGCGGCTCCGCTCCCAACACCGCCTTCACCCGCCGCCCGGCCTCTCTCCCGGCTCCCGCTCATTGGCCCGAGCCGCCCCGTCCATCCGGGCGTCCCCGGCCACCGGCTAATGGCGGCGAGGCCGCCCCGCGCCCCACCAGCCCCGTTGCCGCCCGGCCCCCGCCCGGCATGGCACGGACCCGGTGGCTGCCTTCTGCCCGGCACCGCCGGCAGCTTCTTTTGGGGGGTTGCCGGGTGTGTGTGTTCCTCCCCCCTTCCCTCCCGCCTTTCCCGCGGCGAGTGGAAGGGGTGGCGAGCACAGAAAACATCGATGTGCGCTTGGCCATGCGATCCTGCCTCGGGAGGCAAACAAACAAAGCGAGGGGCTTAAAACATAAACAGAGTGCTGGCGGGGAGGGGGGGGGGGGGGGGGGGGCTAGAGGGTCCTTCCTTTATTTTTCTTTATCTTTCTCTTTTTTTTTTCTTCTTTTTTTTTTTTTTTTTTTTTTTAGGTTGTGGCAGAAGGAGGGATGAACTCGCGCATCCTGCAGCCCCTTCCCCCTTTTCGGCTAAAGCAGATGAAGCCCGTGATCGATAAAGGGAGCGAGAGGAGAATCAAATTCAAGTCACCGCAGCTGGGAGAAAATGCAAATAAATAAATAAAACAAAAATTAAAATAGAGGAGGAAAGGGGTTTTGGGGGGAGCTTTTAAACCACTTGTGCTGGAGCAGAGGACTCGATGTGTGTGTGTTGTGAATGTGCGCCCGAGAGCAGATGCTTCAGGAGTTTTCCTTGTCTCTTGAAAAAGAAACAAAAACAACCCAGGAAGAAAGGAAAAAAAAAAATAAAAACCCAACCCCAAAACCCTCCCTGCCATTGTTATTTGGAAACCGGATTCTTACATGGCAGGAATAAAAAAGCATGCAGCCAGCACACACACACAGAGCAAACAAGTCCCCTTCCCCTCCCCCTCCAGTAAATACATGTCTGGCCGCTGCTCCGGTTTGTTTTGTAGTGCCTGAAAAATAATCATCTCGGGGCCAGCAGCTCGCCCATAAATAAGGCTTTGTCAAAATTAAACCCCGACATAACAGTTGTCGTCTCAACCGTCCTGCACTTAACCTGGCGTCTCGTTCGCCATCGGCTCCGGGCGTGCTGAGGGACAACCCCAAAATACAGGGGGTTGGGGCGGGGGGGGGGGGGGGAAGCTGTCGGAAATTCTCCCTGCGACGTGACATTCCTCTTGTGGCTCCTCACGTCGTTAAATGCTTTGTCAAACCTGGACCTAGAGTCCGAGCAATAGGATGGATGGATGGATGGATGGATGGATGGATGGATGGATGGAGAGAGAAAGACGTAGATAGAGGTAGATGTAGATAGAAGTAGATGTAGAAAGAGATAGATATAAAGATAGATAGATAGATAGATAGATAGATAGATAGATAGATAGATAGATAGATATAAATAGATAGAGAAAGAGGAAAGGAAGGAAGGAAGACAGAGGGAAGGAAGGAAGGAGGGAGGGAGGGAAGGAAGGAAGGAAGGAAAGAAGGAAGGAAGGAAGGAAGGAAGGAAGGAAGGAAGGAAGGAAGGAAGGAAGGAAGGAAGGAAGGAAGGAAGGAAGGAAGGAAGGAAGGAAGGAAGGAAAGGAGGGAGGGAGGGAAGGAAGGAAGGAAGGAAGGAAGGAAGGAAGGAAGGAAGGAAGGAAGGAAGGAAGGAAGGAAGGAAGGAAGGAAGGAAGGAAGGAAGGAAGGAAGGAAGGAAGGAAGGAAGGAAGGAAGGAAGGAAGGAAAGGAGGGAGGGAGGGAGGGAGGGAGGGAAGGAAGGAAGGGAGGGAGGGAGGGAGGGAGGGAGGGAGGGAGGGAGGGAGGGAAGGAAGGAAGGAAGGGAGGGAGGGAGGGAGGGAAGGAAGGAAGGAAGGGAGGGAGGGAGGAAGGAAGGAAATAAAAGGAGAGGGAAGGAGAGAGAGAGAGAAAGGGAGAGAGAAAGTTTGTTGAAATACGGTTTTCTTCATCAGTGTCACTAAATAGTTAAACGATTTCCAAGCCTGTCGAAAGTGCCAGTACCGGACATTACTCTTTGAACAAGGCAAGGATTTAATTTGGGGAGAAATGGGATTCCTTCTAATCTGAAATAGACATTAGAAGATAAATTGAATCTCAGTGCAGATTCACCTCTGCTGCCAGAAGCCCTCTCCTCTCCACCACGCCGTCACTCCGTCCTGTCTCTGCGGGCAGGAGTGTTCTGCTTCCCAGATATAGCCTTCCCAGGCTGCAGCTTGGGAGCATATGCTGTCCTTGTCCTGACCCCCCAGGCTTCCAGGGACAGACCGCAAGCAAAACTCTTTTCATTCTCTCAGAGATTGCCGAGTCAGAGGTCTGAGACGTGTCCTCCAACGCTGTGAGGATTTCGAGAGCCCAAGCTGGAGCGGGAAGCTGGAGCTCCTGCATCGTCTGCCTCGGGTTTAGTGAAAAAAACATACGGCCAACTAGAGCCTTGGATACGCTTTCCCCGCACCACCACCACCCCCCCCCCAAAAAAAAAACCACAAAAAACACGTGAAATAAGTTGCTACATCTGAGATTAGAAAAAGAACCGAGGTGTCCATGAAAAATCCCAGTTATAAACATTATTTTGGAAAAAAAAAACACAAAAACAACAAAACACCAACAAAAACACACAAACCCCAACCCCAAAATAACAACACAAACCAGAAACCCCAAACAGAAAGAAAGAATAAAAAAAGATGAATGATCACACAAATACCTACCTTCTGGATCCTTCCTTCCTTCCTTCCTGCCTTCCTTCCTTCCTTCCTTCCTTCCTTCCTTCCTTCCTTCCTTCTCTTTTTCTTTCTTTCTCTCCTCTCCTTCTCTTGTTCCCTTTCTTCTTTAATTCCCTTTTCTCTTATTTTTTTTCTTTTCTCTTTTTATTCCTTTTTCTCTTTCCTTTCCTGCTTTTCCTGCCCCCTGTGCTCTGCCCACTCGGGGCCACCTCTCTGGGGGACGCATGGGCGAATGGATGGACAGACATACGGACGGCTGGAGGGACGGGCGGACGCTGAATTCCAGCGGGAGCCCCCGCGGGCTGGTCGCACTCTGCTATTCTTTCAGGACTCCAGCCCTGCTCTCTGTGCAGGAAACAGAGGAACTGATCCAAGTTCAAAGTCACGTTGCCGTCCCTCCTAAGAAGTGCATTATTTCGCTCAGAACCGCAAGCCCCTTTTCCCCGGTGTCACAGGGTAACACGGGCAGGGGGTAAGGGAGGAAGGGGAGGACGGGGGGAAATGGGCAGGGGCCCCAGCAGCCAGACGGCTCTCACTTTCCGGGCCCCTGCCAGAAACACAGCTTTCGCCTCACGACAGCTACTGAGGGAGGGAAGCAAGCGGTCACCCAGTGTTGGTGCTACGCGGGTTTACTGAAACTAGCTTTTGAACAGCTTTCTGGAGGTGCCAGACCCACAGGGTAACTGTCAGCCTTTCCCGGGAGAGGATCTCCCCTGTCTGTAAGTGTGCCGAAATTTTCTTTAAAACTGCTCTGCTCTTATTCTTGCCACTGCTGATAAGGAGGGAGCTGGAGGGGCTGGAGGGACCAGCGAGAGCAATTTCTTCCTTCCCCTGAACAGCATATAACTCCCTCGCCTTCCACCTCCTGTCCCCAGGGGTTGTCACCGCCAGGCCAGGGTTGTTGAGGGGACTGCTCCGCACTCCCTCCATCCCTTCTTCCCTCCTTCCTTCACTCTCTCTCTCCATCCCCCTCTGCCTTCCTCCTTCCTTCACCCTGAGCAGCAGAGACTCTGTCCGCTGGATGAGGCGGCTGGAGGCAGCCTTGCCGGGAAAACCAAGGTGGAAAGGCCGACCAGCGGTTGGGTTGTGGGGAAGAGGGGGTCTTTCCCCCTCCAGATTCAAGCTTCACTTCTCCCCGGAGTAACGGGAGGAGGTGCGGGGCAGGGGGCATGAAGACGGCCTGTAGCCTGGGAAGGAGAGGCCAGCTGAGCAGCACGGCTTTGCACCGTTGTCTGTGTCACAGACACTCATAAATTCAACAAGCTCATCAACAGGATATTAAATTGCAGGTTACCTTTGATGGTGCCGGTCTGAGCCACTTCTAGGCCGTTCGACCTATGACCCGTGAAGACCACATGTGTTGCGCTGTAGCCTCCCTCTGTAAAACACACTTTGGGACAAAAGTTCTTTGTCAGACTCTACCGGCAGCGTAATGTAAAAGAAAAAAAAAAAAAACGGGGGTGGAATAATGAAAATCTCAGCCAAAGCTATAACTTTTAAATGCCTCCCTCCCCCCCTTTTTAAACCTCCAGGCAGGGAGTGGGATGCAGCAGAAAGCAGCACCTCTCTTTGGTGCCATTAATGTTTATTATTCTCTCAGTTGCACTTATATATTTATATATATATATAAGTAGAAGTTGCGGTATAAAACTCCACTCACGGCGGCTGTGCCATGAGACGGAGGCGGCTGAAGTTGCAGTGCGGTGGAGATTTCCAGGACGGGATTTTCCTCTGCCGAGCGGCAGCCGGTGTCCCTGCCTAGCCCAGCTGCGATGGAAGAGACGCGCAACGCCGCGCACTTTGCGCGCCCTGCGCCCTGTCCCGCTGCCGCCTCCCTTCGCAGCTGGCGTAACACCCCTCAGAAATGGGGTTTTGCTGCAGCGCTGCTGAGATTTATTAGATGGATCTTTCGGGATGCCCACAAAGGTTTGAGGCAGAGGAGAAGCGTCCCAATAAAGCGCGATGGACTTTGTAATACAATTTCTGCTGTCATTCATAAATAACAATGCCATATGGTAACCATATTGCTTATACAAGTAAAGCCGTCAAAGTGTCACTATTTGATTTATCTCAACAGCTTCTTCCAACGGTGACGTTCAGCTGCGGGGAGAGGGGAAGGGGGGGCGGTGGGGAGAGGGAGGTGTGTGGAGAAGGAGCGCAGAATAAAATTTGGCCTGGGTTTACCGAGGCCGCCTCTCTCTTTCTCTCTCTGTATGCGAAATGTGTGTGTATATATATATACACAGAGAGATTGAAGGATGGGGATTTTTTAATCTTTATTTTATCCCTATTTGAGTAAATCCCAGAAGGGCATGTGCGGGAACGGACCCTGCTTACCCCACAGAGGCGCACACCCAAAGCGGCAGCTCCGAACCTTCTGCCCGTAAATCCCCTTCCCAAAACGGACGGCGGTCCCAGCCCCGGCAGCTCCGACGGCCGCTGCAACCCCGACGGAGGGTACAGCGCCGGCACCCTCCCGGGACCGTATCCCTGCCCTTGGGCTCCCACTGGAGTGCATGGGGAGAGGAAAACAGGGGGTTTATTGGCCGGAATAGGAGTTCATTTTTAAGGGTATAAATATCTTATACCCTCCGTCATTCCCTCCAAAAAGGAGAGAGGGGGAGCCTTGCTGCCAAATGGCCCCACTTTCTCCCTTCCTTGTTCATGGGCAGTCACTACCCCCTCTCCCGCCCGCGGGCCCGGTGCCTCCTTGCTACATCCCGACGGGACAGCGAGTTGGTACCGGGGTTACTCCCAGCGAAGGGTCAGGTGGGTGGCAAGCTATTTTGACAGAATTTGTGGAAATAGATCTCGATGTCTTGACGAGAAAAGCTGCGATCGCGCTCACTTCCCAAAGGTTCCCTAGAAGAAGGTTTCACAGTTATAAAATATTGCTCTCCGCTCCCTAACTATCAATAAGACGTGCATTAAAGAGGATTGTTTGTAAATGGTACTCATGCTCATTAGCATGCATTTACATAATACAGATTATAGCGCGGAGTTTTACAGCTATCTCTCTCCCCACCCCCCACCCCTCCCGCGCTAAAACCGATGTCCCGAGCTCTGTTTATGGAGGAATCTTTACGAAATGTATTCGAGGTTTTCAAGGCTTTCACCCCGCCTCTCCAGCCTCCCCCGATGTCCCTTGGCCGGTTTGCCGCTGAGAGGGGCACGGTGGGAGGGCTTCGCAGCCGGTTCCGCCGCCGGAGCAGGGCACCGAGCCGACCGCCGAAGGGCGCTGCCGGGGGTTTGGGGGGCTGGGAGGGGGGTACCAGCCGCCTCCTTCCTCTGCAGCCCCCACCACTGTGGCAGCCTTGGCCTGAGCTGGGATCTGTGAGTTAATGGGTTGTAAATTTTTCATGGCCCTTTTGGAGCTAGTACTATCCAAAATCCACTCGGCTAGGGCAGGCGGCTTCAGGAGGCAGGACGCTTTTGCAGAGAGTCCTAAAAATGGGAGATTTTCCACGTTAGCCTCGGCCAAGCCCTCCCTCCCCACAGGTCAGCTGCTTATTACCCAGCTATAAAATATTTTCTTTGTTTTATAGCCCCTCATAAAAAGAAATTGATTGGGGGGATATATTTGAATTAAGACATATTAAATCGATGACAGATACATATCACGCTGCGTTTAACAAGAGCGGGACGTCGAGGCATGCGCAAGGGTCCGCGGGGCGCGACGCTGTTCTTCACCTCCACAGCATCTCCCATCAAACCATCGTATCTCGGGACCTCGGTGCCCAGAATTTGGGGAGAATTTGGAATCCTGTTTGGATGCACGTTTAGAAAATAGACGTATAGGAATAGCCGCATAGACTTACGGCTAGTTTGCGAGGGGAAGTTTTTACAGTTCCATAAAACCATGGAGCAGCTCCTTTTAAAACCTGGGGATTATTTATTCTCGATTCTTGCCTTGCAGCATCACTGAAACTCCCATCAAGGCACTGGTTCGGCGCCGGGGGTGGGAGGCACCCCCGGGACTTGGTCTTAGAGAGGGGGACCTCTGGGGCGCCTCCTGCGCTACAGCTCTTGCCCCCAGCACTCTTCCTCTTTTGGCAGCTGTGGGCTAAATCCTGCGAGTTTCTCCTCCGTGAGTGGCGGCGGGAGGGAGGAGGGGAGGGCTGGAGTCTGTCCCAGGAAATGCCGGACCGTCACGGAGCTTCCTTTGAACGGGGCTCTGCAAAGGGTAGCAGCGGGGAGGCACAGATGTAGTTTGGGCAAGGGAGATTCACTGGGTGGGGAGGACCGGGAGGCGGATGTGTGTTTGGGGATGGAGGTGTCCTCCGGCACCCCCCGCCCCGTTTCCTCTCCTGGTTTGGCAGAGGAGCGTCCCCCCCCCCGCCCCGCAGAAGTCCTTGGAATTCTCTCCCAAGAGCGCGGGAGCGCCAGGCACTCCCGGTAGGACCAGCAGCCTCAGAAAAGTGGATGACATATCAGAAAGGGCCACATCTCCCGCAGCCCCAGAGAGAACTCGCGGCAATGCTTTTCCAGCCCTTTTGGCTGGGCAGGGAAATCCCTGGCCCCGCCTTTTCGGCACCCCCAAACGGCAGCATCCTCCTTTGTGCGGAAGGGGCCGGTTTGGCCCTGCACCTTCGAGGACCAATACACCCCACACCCCAGGGTCTCTCCCATCGTTCCTCCGGTCTGGCCCATCCCCCCACCTCTGCTGTCTTTAGGAGAATCATATTTCTCCTGCCTTTTCGCAGAAGGCAACAGCTCCTGGCAGACATCCGCCCTACGGAGACTCCCCATTTCCTAACCCACCGCTCCCCACGGCATCCCAAACCCTTGAGGGGCGTGGATGCTCCGGTGCGCTTTTATCCCTGGGTTGCCCTCGCTGAATTCGGGCTCAGATGGAGGCAGCTGCGGGGGGTACGGCTGGCCGCCCCCCGACGGGGCGCCCTGGGAGGGGGCTGTGGGGATCCTTGGGAGGAGGAAGCCCCAGGGAGGCAGCGAGAGCGGTCTCCCAAAACTTCTCCCCAACATGTGCTGTTTCCCCCCGCCCCCGCTTCCACTACTGCTTACTCGTCTATTTTTTAAAGGAAAGGCATCCCAACCCTCCCCCGCCGCTTTCGCCTTCTTTTTAGGAAAACGTTGCCTGCTTCCCCTGGTATTGCTTTCAGTCGTCCGCCTTGGGCATGAGCACACACGGTCTCGTGTGGGTGCGAGGTGCTGCGTGTGCTTTCCCGCCTCGCCGATGAATGAATGATTATGGCCCTCCAAATGTAAGAGAAAAGAGAGGGGAACCGACGGCAGAGCCCGGCAGCAGCCCCCAGGCGAGCAGAGAAAATCCCGCGGGCAGTCAAACGTCAACACAGCAGCTCGGGGTGCCCCGTCTAGCGCCGGGGGAGCGGCAGCTGCTGCCCGCTGCTACTCGCGCTGCCCGCTGTCGGCGGAGGGGGGTGTGTGGGTTGTGCGCCCCGTCGGGCCCCGCGCGAAGTTTTGCAAGTGCTACTTCGAGGCAGGGGGGACACGGACACGACGGGACAGTGGGGGGGCGGTGGAGGCGGATCCCCGCTGCGCCGGCGGCCTGAAAGGGAGCCAATGGCGCGGCCCCATCCGCTGCCAATCATCGCGATCTGTCCAATCCCTCCGGTGCCGTGTCCGAGCCGTCGTTCCCAGCGCGCCGCCGGAGTGTGGTGAGGGCTCTGCCAATCGCGGGCGGGCAGAGCGGGGCCGGGATGCGCGGAGTTAGGAGCGCAGACAAAAGAAGTTAAAGAGCCGCTTAATATATACATGTTTTTGAAGGCGGGTAGAGGGAAAAAAATAACAACAGCCAGCGTAGATGGGCTTGGCTGTGTCGTTATGGAGCCCCCTTTGAGCAAGAGGAACCCGACCCTGAGATTAGCAGATTTGGCAGCGGCTCAGCCCCATCCTCAACAGAACATGACAGGCTTCCCGGGGCTGGGGAACCACCACGTCCACCCCCACCACGCGGCCCACCTCCACCCCGGGGACGCAGGCGGCGACCCCGGCGGTGCCCTCACGCCGCTCGGACCTGAGCACATGGCGCAGCCGGCCGCCCTCAAGCTCACTCCCGAGGCGCTCACCGCCGCCGCCGCCGCCTTCGCTGCGCCCGCCGCCACCACCGCCACCGCCGCCGCCACCGCTGCCGCCGCCACCACCGCCGCCGCCGCTTACGCGCCGCCCGCCACTACCCTCCAGGGCTACCCGGCGGGGGGGGCGGGAGGCCGGGACTTCATCTTGCGGCGGGAGCTGCCCGCTGCCGCTGCTGCCGCCGCGGTGCACGGGGCGCTGGGCGAGCAGCACCCTCCCGCCGGCTCCCCCCACCTCCCGCACGCGCCTCCCCACGGCGTCTTCATCTCGGCCGCCGGCACCTACGGCGCGGCCGACGGGGCGCACGCCGCTTTCCCGCCGGCGCCCGGCGAGCAGGGCGCGCCTACCGGCCGCCACCCGCCTCTCAACGGGCAGATGCGGCTGGGGCTGGCAGCCGCCGCCGGAGAGCTCTACGGGCGCGCCGAGGCTCACTACGGGGCTGCCGCCGCTTCCTCCTCGGCGCTGCAAGGTTACGGCTCCGTCAACCTCAACCTGGCGGCAGCGGCGGCGGCCGGGCACGGGCACCCGCACCACCCCCATCCACACCACCATCACCACCATCATCATCACCACCATCACCATGCCCACGTCGGGGCGGCTGCGGCGGCGGCAGCGGCAGGGGCCTTCCTGCGGTACATGCGGCAGCCCATCAAGCAAGAGCTGATCTGCAAGTGGATCGACCGGGAGCCGCCTCCTCCGCCTCCTCCTCCGCCGCCGCCACCGGGCGGTAGGAAACCTTGCTCCAAAACTTTCAGCACGATGCAGGAGCTGGTGAGCCATGTCACCGTGGAGCACGTCGGCGGGCCCGAGCAGAGCAGCCACGTGTGCTACTGGGAGGAGTGTCCCCGGGAAGGCAAACCCTTCAAAGCGAAATACAAACTCATCAACCACATCCGAGTGCACACGGGAGAGAAACCCTTTCCCTGCCCCTTCCCCGGCTGCGGGAAGGTCTTCGCCCGCTCCGAAAACCTCAAGATACACAAGCGGACTCATACAGGTGGGTGCCTTCCCCCCTCCCAGCCGTCCATGTAAGGGTTTTCTTCCTTTTTCATTTTTTCCCCCCTTTCCTCCTCTTTTCCTCCTCTCCTGCGCACCGCCGGACATGTGACTTTTTCATGAATAAGTAATTCGGCAGCACACGGGCCACGCACACGCACCCGGCCCCTCTGCCCTGTACACACACGTGTGTGTCCCTGTCCCCCCTTCTATCATCATCCCCCCCCCCCCCCCCCCGCACTTTGGGCAGGTCCCTCCGCCCCCCACCTCCTCACATCCTGGCACCACCGGGTAAATAAATGCCCCGAATAAGAAATAACGCGGAGCCGGGGGAAGACGAACAGCATCCCTTGGGGAAGAGTGAGGAGAGGATAAGCGCCCGCTCGCCCCTGCCCGAGTCACTCGGGGCGAGGGGATGTGTTGCGACCTCCTCCCCACTTCCCGAAGGACCACAGTTCTGCTTTTCCTGCCGGTTCTGTCGTTGGGGATGGAGCCGGTCGGGATAACGCTTGGCCCGGAGGAGATGGGGCCGGGGGCTCTTGGGGGCGCAGTTCCCTTGAGCTGCGGGCGGCAGCGGCGGCGCTCGGGGCTACCGATACTATCGGGGCTACCGCGCTACCTCCGCTACGGGGGCTGCTCTACGACCAGCGCTGCTGGGGCTGCCCCTACGGGAACTACCGATGCTGCCGGGAATACCGACGCCGCCGGTCGTTGCTACTGGGACAGCCGGGGCTACGGGGGCTGCCCGTGCCGCCGGGGATACCGGTACTGATTCCGCTCCTGAAACTGCCGCTGGCGCCCGGGCTCTACCGCCCGTGGAGACGGGGGAACGTTTCCTTCTCTTTTTGGGTCTGAGGAGGAAACTTCAAAGCAGTTCGGGTACACAACGGGGCGCCGGGGGCCGGGGAGAAGGGAGCGGCACCCCAGGGGAATGGCAGGAGGACGGGGGGACCCGGCGCGGGGCTCCGCGTGTGTTTGAGCATATAAGTCTTTTATTTCTTTTTCCTTTTTTATTTATTCTTTTATATATATATATATATATATATATTTCCTTTCTCCTTCCCTCTCTTCTCCTTCCTCCCCATCCCCGAAATACTCATTTCGGTGTGGGTGTAAAGAAAAAAAATTCCGCCGAAAACGAACGAAGCCGGGATTTATAGTGGTAGACAAATATTATTCCTCGGAGGACACTTAAGGAAGTGGAGTTGCCGTAATTGCTTTCTTGATTTATTGTGTGCTGCTCGGGAAGAGAAAAGCGGCGACCGTGCAACGTGTTATTCCGATGTAAAACCAAATGGTCCATGGCGGAAAGGATTATAGATTTTTATCTCCAGAATATGTCAGGCATGAACCCATATACAGCTGCGGAGACCTGAGGATGCCCAGCTCCCTACTCCCAAAGCCGGGTGGGGGAGTGGGGGGGGTGGGAGAGGGATATGGGGATTTCTCCTGCGGGGGTCTGACATATTTTTTGAGGGGTGGTTGTTGTTGCGTTAATGGCACTGCGGAACGAGTTAAACGGTGGAGGCCCGTGTTTTTGTCATCCTGCCTTTCCCATCTCTTTTAGTTTGGAAAACAAAACTTCACTGCGGACCTTTCTGGGCTTCTCAACTGCTTCTCCATCCCAGCTCCAAGGGGGGTGGGCGTTCGGGGAATGCTTGGGGTGGGGGCAGAGGGCTTCAGCGGGAAAACGACACTCCTCCCACAGATAACCTAAATATGCACCTCGGAGCTGTGGCCCAGTATTGCCCCGAGGCCCTTTGTGGGACATGGCCTCTTGCAATGGAAATTTGGAGAAGTTTGCAGTCGGGGGGCACCCGCAGCTAGTCGGATGCTGTGTACCTCTTGAAGGGCTGGAGGAGAGGGGTTCCCCTTTCTGCGACGCGTTCTCAGACCCCGGGAGGGTGCCCATGCCTGAGTCCAAGGATTGGGGGGACTATTTCCATGCAGAAAGGGCAGTTGCAACAAAGCAGCCCTCCGGGTGGGTGGCGAGAGCCCGCCTCGAATGACACGACCCACGGGAAGGCGAATGGGACGTGACTCCTTCCCCAGGAAGCCAGCCGTTGGGTGGAAGGGGGATCCCAACCCCTCTGCCAGTCCCGATTGGATTAATTACTGTAATTTTGCCGCCTCAGCTTTAATTTAGTCATGTTCAGCCTGCGAGCAAAAGAGGTTTACAAACTATTGGTTTATTATGGGCATTTTTGTGTGGAGAGGGGGAAATGATAACACCGTTATTGTATTATTAGGGGATTTTGCGTGTTTCTGGTAATCCTGCAGGAAGAAGAGCATGTCAGTAATTCAGGGGGCATTTGCTCGCTCGTGTTTTTTTCCCTTCTTTTCCTCAAAAGAATCACACCGCGCCCTGCAGCCCTGTCCCTATTCTGGGAACAAAACACTGTCCCCGCTCCCGGTGCATGCTAAAGGGAATGGGACCCCCCCTCTCCTGCAAAATCGCTACTCCCTCGCTGAGAAGGTGCTCAGGATCGCCAGACTTCCCCCACAAAGACATCATCCCTTCCCCCCGACAAAAGTGACCCCAAAGCCTTTCGGTGCCCTCCCTCCCACGCCCCCGCCGCTGGCACCGCTGCTGCCGGGAGGAGTCAGGGGACGGCTCCCGGCCTCTCAACCTCTTTCTTGGGTTGAAACCACCTACAAACGGTTAAACTCTGACGTGACGCCCTCGTCAGCATGCCAGGGACACTCCGGCATCTTCTCCGCTCCTGGATTTATGTGGAATTGGATCGTCGCGATCCGGAGGCAGGCGAGGAGGAGCTACCCGGGGGTTACGCATCCCTCGAAGGTCCCGAGAGAGAGCGGTACCCCGGGTCCTGCCTCCCTCCTTCGTTCCTTCGACGGGTGCGCAGCCCTCGGGTGGGTCTCCACGAGTGGGGGGAAGGCACTTCCTAAATCCTCGACAGAGGAGGGGGAGGCAGTTTGGGCGGGTAGGAGCATCCCTCAGGGGAAGTTAAGCTTGGGGACGGGTAAGCCTGCATCTCTGCGGTAATACGGGCAGAATCCGGCAGATTCGCTTTATTTCTCCAGGAAAAACAATGATTAATGAACAAACGTAGTGACTCGAGATTTGTCTCGGTTGGAGTGGGAGCATGCTTGTGGAAAATCCAGTTAAACCCCACGAGATACATTTTCTTGCCATCTTTTTTACATATATATATGTATTAAAGGTAAACTTGCTCTTTCAACTGGTCTCACTTCGCTGGTAGGTGAGCGGATTTTAATTGAAAAAGTTGACATATAAGTCAGCTGCGGAGGCACATGTTGTTATGGTAACAGCCAAGAAATAGCTACTTTTAAAGCGTAAAAATCGTTTTATTTTCCCCTTTATTCTCTTGCTAAACACGGTACGATTTTACAAATGGAAGGAGCAGTAAAAATCGCCTGGTGAAAAATAAGAAAATATCCACCGAGAGACCTGCAGGGTTGTTATTTCCGAGTGCTCACAGCAAAACAGACCTGAAAATACCCATCGGCCATGCCTAACCAGACAGCATTTTTTGACTCAAGAGTCGCAATAGTCGTGGCAGGGGTTATCGATGCAGGTCTGTTTACTCCGGGTCCATGGGTAACGTGGCAGGGGAAGAAGAAACAGTTGCTGTAAGAAACTCTCCTTCATGGGCAGTGAAGGGATCCGGCAAGTTTATTTTTTTAACTCTGGTCTCTCAGCACTAAGCATTTACTCAGCCCTGTTCTGTGGAATGGGATCTGTGGGGAAGAGTCCGTCCGGGGCACATCCATATGTGCCGGAACATATATATGTATGTCCCAGGGTATGGTATGTCGGGAGCCAGGTGTGTGTGTGTGAAAGGTACTCCAAGTAAACTCGCCCCGGGCTGATTTTCACAACCCCTTTAACTCTTCAGCAAAGTGTAAAGCTCTTAAAATAGTTCGGACAGAGATTTTCTTTAGAAACAAATTAGCCTGAGGTAACCATCACCGGTGTTTGGGCTGGTGTCCCCCCACAACCTGCCAGTCCCCAGTACGGGCCGCTGGGTGCTCCATATTTATACCAGGATACTTGCTCCCTCTTTATACCAGGATATTCCCTTTTTATACCAGGATTCTTAAACAGGTGTTACTTGTATTCCCCCCCCCCCCCCCCCCGCTCCCCCCCCGACTAATTATTCCACAGCACAGTGCCCCACTGGGAAAGGATTACTCAGGAGAAGTGCCAGGAGAGCCTGGCTGCCGGCAAGCGCCAGCCCTCGGAGGCAAAGGCATTGAGGGGTTTTGTTTGGGCTCGGTCATTAGAGCCGTAATGAAGGTTCCTCGTGTGCGCGGGGCAAACAAGGCCCGGCCCCGCTGCCGCTGCCAGCCCGGGGCTCCCGGTTTGGGGACCGCCAACCGCGTTGCACGGTTTGAGAATCACGGGGGGAAAGCCGGAAGTCTCGGGCATGTCACGACTGTCGTGAGGTGGGGAGGAAAAGGGGAAAAGAGGGGAAGAAGGAGGGAGGCTTTGCCCTGCTGCTCGCCTCGGAGGGGCTGCCGGTGCTGCGGACAGGCTGCGGGCAAGGCCGTGCCCCCGCCCCCCGGTAACGGTGCCGTTGCTGTGTCCCGGCAGGGGAGAAGCCCTTCAAGTGCGAGTTCGACGGCTGCGAGAGGAAGTTCGCTAACAGCAGTGACCGCAAGAAGCACTCCCACGTCCACACCTCGGACAAGCCCTACTACTGCAAGATCCGCGGCTGCGACAAGTCCTACACCCACCCTAGCTCCTTGCGGAAGCACATGAAGATCCACTGCAAGTCCCCTTCGCCCTCTCCGCCGCTGGGCTCCCAGGGCTACACGGCTGCGGCGGCAGGGCCCCCCGACGGGCCGCTACCCCCTGAGGCCGCTCTGGCAGCCGAGCCACCCCGCGGCCCCACCGCTGCCCTCTCTCCGCCGGTCACCGACCTCAGTGAGTGGTACGTCTGTCAGGCCGGGGGCGCTCCCCGACGGCCCCGCACCCCCTCCAGCCGCGACACCTCCCCGACCTCCGAGGGGGATGAGCCCCGCAGGACCTCGGGGGGCAGAACCGCTCCCTAGGGCCGGGCTGAGCCGTGCCGTGCCGCTGTTGTCTCCGGCCCTGCTGCACTGACCTAAGCTGCCCGGGAGCAAAGGAGTGGGAGGGCTGGCGTGGAAGCGCCATCAGGTTTGACTCGCGCTATTTATTCCGTGTACGAAACCCTATGGTGTTTGTACGGTAACTAATTTAATTAAAGAGACTCGGAGTTTTTAATTTTTTCTTTTTTTTTTTTCTGTCGGTAAGAAGCAGCGTTAATAACGCCGCGCTGGGCCATCCCAGCAACCCGAGCCGCACGCTTCGCAGAGGGACGGTGCCAAAGGAGATGCCTGGCTCCCACCCTGCCCATGCGGGGCTGCTCTTGACCATTGAGCAGGGGCAGTCAGGGCCCTGCCATTCTCTGCAGCGGCTTCTCAAATCCTGGAGCTGCCACCCCCCTCCCCCGGTGTCTCCTCTCCAGCCTGGGTAAAGTGCCAGGTTTGCAGAGGCCTCCAGACTGTAAAGCAGCACCTGCCGAAGCTCCGGCCAGTCGAGGACAGGTTACACATCCTTTCAAATAAAATGAAATAAAACCATTTTCCCGCCCCTCTTGCAGCTCAGCTCCTTTGTAATTGTTGGCTTCTCCCGGAGTCGTGGGGTCCCACCTGGACTCGGCATTTTCTCTCCAGCTTTCTTTCTTTCTTTCTCCCTTAGCTGTAACCATATGAAAACGATTTAGGGAAGGGAAGACAAAAGATGCAGCACTCCCTTACCGCTCCTCCACGGTTTGTACGTGTAGGGCTCCTAAAACGGAGCCGGAGAATGAAAGAAAACCGCTGCTATTTGACAACTGCGATGTTGTGATACATTTTAGGGTTTTCCTGAAAAAAAACCAACCAAACATGCAGAAACTGACAGCTAATTCCCCTTTTCCTGGGGTTGGTATTCTTATTACTGTGGTTATTATTATTATATTAAAGTTCGACTCGCAGAGGAAGATTTTGCCTCTTGCTCCCTCCAGCCTCCTGTGCAGTCAGTTTGGGGTTGGGAGGGGGAGACACCCCCCCCCCCCTCCAGGCCCGGCGAGGGGAGGGGGAGCGCTGGGATAGGGTATGAGTTTTTAATTGTTATTTTATATGTAACTATATATTTTAGGTTTATTTCCTCTCTCTATCCTTTTCACTATCTCCCTGCGGTGGCCGGGTGGAATCACCTGAGAGGAGGGGACCGGAGCTGCGGGGAAGAAACGGGGAGGGGGGAGAAGGCTGGGGGGGTCAGGGTGCCCTTCACCCCCCTAAACCTCACCCCCTAGCGCCCATCCCAGAGGCCGAGGGGTGTGGGGCGGGAGCTAGGGAGGTTAGGGACACCTACACCCATCGCCCGTCCATCAGGAGCGGGGGGCAAATAACCTAAAGAGTGCTAATTCCTCCTCAGAGACCCCGAGAGGAGCAACGGCAGCCTCCCCCCCCCATCCCCCCGGGCATGTGGAAATGTGGCTTGTGTGCCGTGAATGGTGGATGTCGTCTTGTCATTGTTAATAACGTGTATGTGAACGCGATTATTTTGTATAGTAGAATTAATTTATTTTCTGACATCATCCCTTTTTTTTTCCTCCCCCCCCCCTTTTCTTTTCCTGGAAGAGTACAGAGCACACCAAAGAATTCTCTCCCTAATTTTGGCGATAGCTGGTTGTTGATGATGCTGTGGTTTGTATAAAAAAAGGAAAAAAAAGAAAAAAAGCATTATATTTTTCACCTTACTTGAATGAACGATGTAATGTGAAACAGGTTCTTCCTGCATGTCCTCCGTGCGGTGTGTTGGTGCTGGTGTATATATATATAGCTCATAGAGGTATTATATTATTAGTACAGTGCATGGTGCTGTCACTCTGGAAGCTTTTAAACGTTGTCTTCATATTGTTGTGTTGGATCGAAACACAGGCGTTACTTTGAAAACAAACAGGAAACTTGAATAGAAAATAATTTTTTAAAGTTCGTTCGATTTGCTTTTTATTCGTTTTTTTTCCAAGCTCATTTGAATAAATAGAAAAATAACAAAGTAAGGTATGGACTTTTTAAAGAATAATTTATGTAATGTAATCTTACCAGAGATATTTTGGTGCTGATTTATAAACGAACTTTTTAATTTATGCATTTTTTGTTTTTTTCAACAACAGATTGCACTATACATTACTACATGGCAGGGTTTAAAAACTATGGCTCGAGGGGATATGCCACTATTTTTATGTACTTGCTACACGCAGGGTCACACACTTGTCCATCCATTTTATGACACATGATACCTCCGAAATAAAATAATACGAATTTACTTTTTCTTTTCATCTCTGTAAAAACCATCAGAAGTAAAAAAAAAAAAAAAAAGAAAAAAAGAAAGAAAATCATGCAAATTAATAAAAAATATTATTTCTACGTATTGCATGTGCCTTACTGACAGACGAGGGGCAGAAGCAGACCAAAAGACTCCCCCCCCCTCCCCCCCCGGGGTCAGTAGCTAGAGTCAGATCCAGCCACAGCCTCTCAGGGTGAGAGCAGCACTGGGAGATTTGGGGGGCGGCTGAGATACCCTGGATTTTTTTTTTCCCCAGAGAAACGTGTGAGTAAATAAGGTTCTTCTTCTGATTTACGTTTCTGTTTGGAGCCACGCAGAAGGAGGATGCTCAGGGCCGAGGCGTCCCTGCTTCCCCCCGGCGGCCTCAAGCTGTACTCTCCCGGGTACTTGTCCCTGGAAGTCAGCCGGGATAATGGTGGTGGTTGTGGTGGGAACACACAGGCAGGATTTGGGGGGCTGCCGCCTCATAATGCAGCAATTGGGTGCTATGCTGCTGACTTTCCATACCCAGGGGAAAAAGAGGGAAGGACAGACAGACGGATATGATAGATAGATAGACAGACAGACAGATAGATAGATAAAGACACGGAGAAAAGTGAGAAAAGTCAAGTATTTATCCTCTATCCACACGATATTGCTCATTTCTGTCAAGGACACCTCACCAAAGTGCAAAATCAATTAAAATTATAATATTTCTGTTGGAGAAACAAAAAACATGCTCCTCTCAGCCTCCTCTTCAGATCCTAGTAATCTGAGTAGCACTACTCTGCAGTAAAAGCCATAGTGGCAAACCCGTATGACAGATGATTATTCTGAAATACAGAGTCAGGTCAGGCGACAAATAACGCCAGGAGATCACCGGAAGGGGGGGGGGGGGGGAAGGAAAAATAAAAGTTTTCAGGAGGACACGTATTTCTCTTTCGAGAGAGGAAAACTGAGTGAAACCCGCTGTTGGGAAAAAAATCTGGGCAGAGTCGTGTGTCAGCATCCTCCAGGATCGTCAGGATTATTTCATTCCTTAAAAATTATATTTTAATAAAATAAATACAAGTAGCCCGGGATGATATCCCTTCCTCCCCACCCCCCTATTATACCAGTGCTCGAAAATGACTGGTCCAAATGTCAAGAACAGTTTCACCAAAAGGTTAGAGTGTTTTTTAAGTCAGTTTTGTTAAATGTGGTAAAGGTGAAACAGGTTGCAAAGAGTTGTTTCAAGCAGAATGACAATAACCAACATACGAAGCAGAAAAACACTCATAAATGAGGGCTCCAATCAATGGGAAAACTTATAGCTCTCTAATGAAGTTTCTTGTGAAAAGGAGGGCGACACAAAGCCACCGAGACATGAATCATTCATGGGAAATATAAAAGATAAAAGATATCTGACAATGAGCAGAACCTTGTATAGAGTGTCTAAAACAAGTTTCCCCTTCTTATTTTGGGCTCTCCCCCTCCCCAGCCCCTCTCTCCTAGTGTTCCCTGCCCGCCCTATAGAGTTAACATTGACCAGTGCACGTCCTGCCCCACTTCAAAGTAATTTAGCCCAGAACGGAAGGCTTGGCGCTTGGACAATCTTCATGGTGTGTTAGGATTTCTATGGCAATTGGCAAAGCAAGACGTTCCCATCTGAATATGGCTCAAAGAAAACCACTTATTGACACCGAGTTGGCCATCATCAAAGACTTCATCTTTTCCTAGGCGAAACGTGGTTCTAGCAAACACTGTTTAAATCGTCTACCTTTGTAGTTGGGGCTGGGAGACATCTCGCCACACACCATCTCTGCCCCTCTGCCCTTTAAAGGCTGGAGCCGAGCTAGCGAAGTTTTGAAGGGGAGAAAAAATCTGGGTAGTGTGGGAAATGGCATCGGGGGGTGGGGGTGGGAAATAAATGGGGGACCCACAGGGCTGCTTCCCCCTCAACACACCCACCATGGGCATGAAATGCTGGGCTCACACGGGAGTCCCCCACCCGGGGAAAGTTGTTGCTTTGCTTTTTGGGGGTGGTGAGGGATACTCATGGATTTTTTTCGGAGGGTGGGTTGTTGGTCCGTGTTTCGTGCTGCTGGAGGAGTTGTGAAGCGCTGGGAAGGATGGACTGTCACCCCCACTTCCCGGTGGTAGAGCAGACCAGGAGGTGTCAGGGATTGTGCTGGCACACGCACACTCGTACTCTCACTCGGACACACAGCCACAGACACGGACACGCGGGGCGCTGCGCCCCGCGCCCCGCCGGCACCCAAACCCCGCTCCCGCGGTTCACACACACACCCCACGCAAGCGCCTAATCAGGCAGAGAGAAGTTCAAAGGCAGGTTCTTTGAAATTCAAACTACTGCTTTTATGGTACATCAACATGGAGCGTTAGGATTGCTATGGCAATGAGCGCAGCAAAAGCAAGCTGCATTTAAAATAGTCCACCTCGATTCGAGACACTCTATTAAGATACAGTTGCATTGACCTTTAGTTTCATGCCGTGTTAGCGCAGTCAATTTTCACTTCATCAGAACGCCTCATATTTTTTGGCCTCTCTCCCAACCCCCCTTCCCTTTTTCAGGACACCCCCCCCCCATCCCCAACTTCAGCAGATAAAAAAATAAGCGAGGAAGAAGCTCCATCTCCAGCTCTTCTCCTCCTCCGCTGCCTCCCTCCTTCTTTTTTTCCCCCCACCTAAGCACTTTTATTTGCAGAGCGATTGTTCTTTGTTTATTTAATACAAGTACTGTGTGAATGGTGAAAAATAAACACGATGAAAAATAACCAAACAGATGATTCCGCCAAGTGAAAAAGCCCGGACTTAATAAAAGTGCGAAGCAGTCACCGTTGAATGAGAAATCCTTTGAAGTGGAACTTATTATAGGAAGAATACTTTTTGGTTTCCCTAACGACGCTGCTGAATTGAAAGGGCTCGCCTTTGTCAACGATTTGTTCTCCTTTGCCGGGATGCCCGCAGAAATTACTTACATGGGCTGCCTTAACATGCAGCCTGCAAATCAGTAACTTCCCAGCTCAGACTCGCAGACGCCGCTCTCCTCAGGACAAAAAGAAGTCAGGAGGAAAACACCCCAACCTTTCACTCAGCCTCTTTTCTTTTTTTTTTTTTTTGGGGGGTTTGGGACGAGGGGGGTACCCCCTGTGTCCCCCCCCCAACGGCAGGCACCCGTAGTGGGAGAGCTGCTCGGCTCGGCCCGGGCTCGGCTGGAGCCCCCCCTTCTCACTCCCCCTTTTTTCTCCTCTTCCAAGTGTTTTTCCCAGGCAGAGACATATTTAATAAGGGTCGTTTATTACGAAGGCGCTTTGAAGGGTCGCCCCTGAAGCCCTGTGTCCATTAAAAACATGGAGGTGACATTTAAACCTCGTTTTAAAGGAGCTCTGGGGTAGTTCAATGAAAGGCAACTCGTTTGTCTTATGAGCTTGGAAACAACCTCCCTTCTTCTCCTTTTGACCACATGGCATAACTCAAAAACAATAGTTCAAAAGTAAAATGGCATCGTGGTGTTCAGCCTCAGACAGGCACCCATCTAGCAGCAGAGAAAAGGGATAGTCCATAACACAATGTGCTTTTTGTGTCCTACTCTGTCACAAGGATTTCGTTGTTTGCTTTAGAGGCTGCGCCTGTTATACTTTCTTGAAAGTGCTTGTGTTAAACAAGAGTTATAAGTCATCCAAAACAACAAACATTTTGATTTTCTTTGCCTAAAGGGTTTTCCCTGGCCATGGGCACCGTGAAAAAATAATGTACTTGCTGAGAAAGGAGCACCAGTAGTAGCATTATAAGCACAGTGCATTAAATATTGAATGACACAAGGGGGGGAAAAAAAAGAGCTTGTCGAGGGGCACTCAGCCTTAAAGTCTTTCTTCAACTTTGTCTTCAGTGCCTGTTGGACTATTTAAGATGGTGTTAATTAAGGGCTGCATCTGATTCCACTAGCCCCCAGCTTTGTCTCTTCGCAGCGCTCCCCTCAATAGCCTCCCCCCTGCCTCAGTCGGCAGCTCTCCCCACACGTTGGTTTAGTGCTGCATGTGTCACTTCTTATTTAGAGGCTGAAGAGAAACCCCGGATCGTGCGTTAAGGGAGACGGGGAGATAGTAATCAAGTGGTGTTGTAGGGCCAGGAGGCGACGGCGGGGCAGGAGGAGGAGGAGGAGAAGGAGGAAGAGGAGGAGGGTGCGGCAGGCAGGGCTGGAGCCGGGCGGTGGGGAGCGGAGCAGGGGCACCGCGACGGGGTGAAAGCCTGTTTGCACATTGCCAACAGCCTGTTTGGCAAACAAGAGGCGGGCGAGCTTAATTTGTTTCAAATTAATCGTTTTCCACGGGGAAAAAAGGAAAGGGGAAAAAAAAAAGACAGAAAAAAGCAGCCCTCCCCAAAATCCTGCAGGGGAACGGGAGAAGCACACGGGTGGGGAGCAGCGGCGTGTTCCCGGCTGCACCCCTGCCACAGGCAAGCAGCTGCTGGTGCTTGCGGGCGCCCCTGAATATGGGGGGACGCCCACTCCCAACGGGCACCCCGGGCAGTGGGGCGGGTGAGGGCAGAGTCCCCGGCAGCTATGGGGACACACAGGTTTGGCGACCTTGCCCCTGCCGCATTTACCTTCCCTTAGTTAGGGAGCGGTTGCCCCAGCCCTCCCCCCCCCCCCGCCCCCGCCCCGAGAGGCACCCCGCATTTTGGGGAGAAGCCGTTCTCTGGTCCCGTCCCTGTGCCCCTGTCCCGGTGGAGCGGCTCTGGTACCCAGCCCTTAGAGCTCCCAGAAAGCGCTGGAGGACAAGCTGGCTTTGCCCGTGGGGGGCATCGCCTCCGCGCTCAGCAAAGGCCAACAGCGGGGCCGCAAATTGGGGGGCAGCTCTGCTTTTTTCCCTGGCTAGTTTGCGACCTGCTAAAGGCACCGGGTGTCAAACGCGAGGGGGACAGAGAGGTCCTTTGGCAGGTGGTGGTGGGGATGGGGACGTCACCCATTCCCTACGGGAGTCAGCGGGGAGCCACTGCCTCCAAAGGGCGCTCAGAGCTAGGGCCATGTTAGGGGCCCTCCTAAATGGGGAAGGGGGGGAATCTCCTCTCTGCCCTGCCCGAGGGGCAAGGAGTGGGGGCAGAGCTGAGCGTGGGGCTGGGAAATCCAATAGCCGGATTTTCTTCTTTCCTTTTTTTTTCCCCCTTAATGTCTGTGTTCCCCTTCTCCTCCTCCTCCTCCTTTCACACGGCGAGCCCGTCTAAAGCGCTCCAAATGGCCTTTCAAACAAGAAAACCCTTCAAGGAAAAATGGGCACACATCCCCTTCCAGGCACCTTGCCAAAATCTCCCAAGCACCCTACCTGGCATCCTAGCTTAAGTTTCTTCAAGAAGTGTGTGTGTGAGTGCACGGGGGGGTTGTGGGGTGGGTGGAAGAGGGGGGTCGGGGCCGGGGGGGGGGGTTGGAATTACAGCCGCCCTGTAGTGGTAGACGCAAGTCCAGAGCTCCACTTCCCCCCTCTTTAATTAGGCTGGGGAGAGCCGCGGAGGCGCCTGGTTGAGGTGCAGGCGAGGCGGCCGGGCCGAGCGAGTGAGTACCCAGCGCAGCCCCGACGGGACGGAGGTGGGCGCCCGGGGAGGAAGCGGGGGGCACGCCGCACCAGGGGACTCCGGGCTGATGATGAGGGGAGAGAGAGAAGATGCGGGGAGGGAGGGGTGAGCAGGGGTGTGCCTGGGGGACTCACCTCCCCAGACTTGCGGTGCTTGCCGCTGGGCGAGTTTGGGGAGGGCAGTGCCGGCCGGTGCTGCAAAAAGTCAGCCCGAACCAGCTGTGACTTCACCTATTAGCCCCGATGTCTTTCCGAGGAGATTGGCGGAGTTAAACATCCCACAATGGGCGCTCTGGGGCGTCTCCAGCCTGACCTCTACCCGGTTTTAATAGTTTCATAGGAACTTCATTAAATCAATTACTTAGTGAGCACATCATCATTTATTTGTAATTAGCACTGAAGAGCTTGATTTTTGCAGCAGCCCGCAGCCCGGTTCCCAGCGGGGTTGGCCATGTACTACAAGCACTTTTGTTTGCTGTGTGTGTTGACTCGTGGTATTATTCGGCCGCCACAATAAAAGTGTAATCTTCACGTCTTAATCTAGAGTTCAGGGGGGAAAGGAAAACAAACACGGTGCGGACGAGGCGCCGGTTCCCCGTTCCCGTGTGTGTCCCCCACCCACCCCCATCCCTCCCAGGCCCGCAGCGGATCCCAGGGAGCGAGGAAGGGAGGAGGGTGGAAGGACGGGAGGGTGGGACGGAGGCCGGGAAGGGGGGGGGGGGGGGAACGGGAGGAAAAGGGTCATTCTCAGCCTGGATGGCTTGGCGGGGCATAAATACGGGTCCCCGGAGCCGGGCTAGAAGTGGGAGTGTATGAATGTCCGTGAGGATGCTGGGAGGGGGGGCTGGACCAGAGGGGCTCTGCGCTGCAGAAGGCGGGGGGGGGGGGGGGAGGGGAGGGGGCAGCAAGGAGGCTTTCGGTTTTTGGGGTTCGAAGCAGAAAAAGGAATGGGTAAGGGGCAGGGAAAGCCTTGGACGCGGGTGAACGCGACCGTCGGAGGGTAGGGGGGAAGGAATAATACACCCCCAACCAACCAGGCCTCCCCCACGGAGAGGCAGCTCCACGCGTGGGGCGCCCCACGGCTGCCCCCAGGCGACAGCCCCAGCCTCTTTCTCCCGCCGCAGAAGCGGCAGCAGCGCTGTGCACAGAGGCTGGGCCAGACAGCGCGGTGAGGGGCAGTACCCCGGGCAACCCTAGGGGGAGAGGGGCATTGCAGCCCTCCACGGGCTGGGCTGGATCCCGCGAGGCTGGATGGGGTTTGGGGAGCGGGGACAGTTTTGGGGGGATCTGTCCGCCGCCCGCTCCCCTCCTTCCCAGGGCTTGGTGGGGGACGTTTAAATTCTGTTAGAAGTGGCAGCACACCTGCAAGTTCCATGCAGAGCCAGTCGCGGGTGGGCACCGGGATAGGGACCCACGGGAAAAAAACAAGGCCGAGGAGGCGGGTAGGGATGTATATGTGGGGGGTACCGTGTCTCGGCCCTGGCGACACCCTCATTCCTGATCCTCACTCGCTGCACACATTTCGGTTGTTCCCCTGCAAAGACGCTTCCTCCTCCCCACAGCTGCCCCGGCCCTTCCCCACGGAAACCCGCAGAGGGGAACGGGACGAGCGGCCCCGTCGGTACTTCCCGGGGCCGGCTCCTCCCGGCCGGGGGGTGGAGCGGGGAGCGATTTGGTTTCCATCGCGGCAAGATCCCGGAGCCGGGTCAAGGCAGGTGCAGGGGAGAGTGCAGATGCCCCCGTGGCGAAGCTGCCCTTCACCGCGCCGTCGGGCATCCCTGGTTTCCCGTCGGCCCAGGCCCGGACCTTAGGGGAGCGGGGGAAGGAGACCCAGAGACAGTGTGTGTGTGTGGGGGGGGGTCGCCGCACAAATACTGTCACCCAGGAACTGTGGCACGGCTGCGGGGCCGCTCGGACAGGGTGATAAAACATGCGACGGGGATGTGTGATGTGTGTGTGTAAAACCCGGAAAACACCTCTCGGGAGTCGTGCAGGTGCCGGGGATTTCCGGAGGTTCCCGAATTCACACAAACAGCGGGAAAAAAATGGTGTCTGTATATCAGTTAGGACTAGGAGAGGGGAGAGGAGCTTTAGTTGCGCGGAGCAGTCGGGAGGCGGAGTGGGTTTAATTGCTAAGTATTTTTAGTATTAAAGCTCTTACGGGAGTATATCGAACATATCCTATCTCTCCTGGTCGAAAAGTAGAGCGGAGCGGGCTTGGAGACGCAGTTGGGATAACTTAACTTCTACCGCGGCAGCACCGTGAAGGCGGTGAGCGTGAATGCGCGGCCGCCGGGCTTGCGTGGCGGCGCAAAGCGAGTCCAGCTCGGCAGCTCGCTTCTCGGCGGGCAGGGGAAAGCGAGCAGAGACCAAACCCAAACCGTTGAAATAGAGAGGGATTTTTTTTCTTTTTTTTTTTTTTTTTTTTGGTGGCGGGGGGAGGGTAGAGCTCTCTTCCCGCCTCTGCCCTGGGACGAGCTGCCAAAACTGGGACTCTCCTCTCCGACCCCGTCCCGGAGCGTCTTCGTCCACAGGGCCACTCAGGGCAGCGGGGCCGGCGCATTTTGCAGGGTGCTGTTTTTAGAGCGTTGGTATGGAAATTGGGGGGGACAGATGCAGGGGAGAAGGCAGCGCTAAGTGCAAGCAGGGGGAATCAGCACGTAGGTCCCATGGGGTGCGGGAGAAAGAAAAAAGGACTCCACGGCACCCTCCCAACGCTACCCAGAGCCTGAATTTGCCGAACAGCCGCCCTGGTGAGAGCTCCTGGTGTGCGCGGCCCCGAGGAGCAGAGGTGACACTAGCACCGTGTCCTGCCCCTGCCGTAGCCGCGGCGTTCAGTGGAACTGAACTGGGGGCAGGTTCCCAGATCGGACGTGTTTTATCGCCCAAACCCCGTTTGGATGGGTGGGCGTCAGGTGTTCCCGTGAGTGCCCCGCCATGGCCCGTCCTGCCCGGCCACGGCGGCTCCTGCCCATGCTTGTCTGTGCTAGTCCAACGTGCCCGTGCCTGCCCTGCTTGTTCTTGCTTCTCCTGCCTGTCCCTGCCTGCCCTGCCTGTACCTGCCCCCTCGGCCTAGCAACCTGTCAGGCTCTGAAGCTGACGCTGTTAATCGCTGGCAGGGAGTTAATATCCATTTACTGGGGGCTGCACCCCCTCGCAGCCAACCCTTTCATCTTTAATAAGCTGCCTCCTGTGGAAATTAGTGAGGAAAGGAGGTTCAACAGGGCAAATTCAGGCAGCTCTCCCCTTTCCCAAATCTGGAAGGGGCTCCCTAGACACCCACTGTCACCAGCTTGGACAGCAGATAGTGGTTGAAAGTTGGGGCCATGCTACCAAAAGTTTTACAGTAGCTGTTTAACATTTCCCTTCCCAGTTATTAAACAGGAACGGGAGTAAATTAAAATGGCAAAGTAAAATGAAATAAAAGCCCTCTTTTAATTCTGCTAAGAGACAAAACCTAATTAAGGAATATCTGAATCCCACAAAAAATGCAGATTCTCCATAGTGACATAAAATTTCTCTTTGAAAACCACAACCAAACACAAACCAACCCAATCCAGTCCAAGGCTTAGGAACAGCCTCGGTGACAGCCTTGGTTCCTGGCTTGCTGAGGGCCATGGCGGACTGAGGGTAAGGGTTCCCTGCCTTGACTCTACTGCAGCCCAGATTCCTTCTCAGGGGGCTTCCTTTCAGCTTTTATGTTCTCATTTTTGCAGGGCAGGGAGGTAGGTTCGGCTCAGAGCAGCTCTTCAGGTTCCAAGTTAGCTGGTGGCTAGCCAGGGCAGCACCAGCTGCTGGCTTCAACAGCCTAACTGCTGGGGAAAACCCTTGAATCTTCTTTTCCCTTTCCTCCATCACAGAAAAAGTCTCCCTTGGTACTGTGTGTTATGCAGACCCTGGGAATCTTGGATTACTTTATGCTGTGCCACCACTCAACCAAGGGCTCAGGGCAAGGAGCCCAGGATTTTGCAAACACCTTTCCCCCAGCCATTTATTTCATCAGGACTTTGATTTCTATTCTCTAGTTGGCAACACTTGCATGCCAGATATTTTTGCCATTTAGTGTACTCTGCAGAGGTTAGAGAAATCTAACCCAGGGCTGAGTTTAACCTTAACCCCTGTCAAACCTGCGGGGTTTGGTGCTTGCAGGTGGCAGCTGGGGTTTTCTGAAGGATACGAGCCTGCTGGGCAGTGCTTGGAGGTGAAGCTTTGGGCTTGGTGCATACAATCTTGCACCAGGCTGCTCTTACACAGAAACCAGAGGGAACGGCAAGATGCTAAACCCGAACACAAAAAGGAACTGCGGGTGCAGAGCTCTTCCACTGTGGTAGTAAAACAGGGAGGTGACTAGCTCCAGTTCCCCAAGATGTTCATGAGCTGGCAAGCTAAGGATTTAGCAGCATTTTATAGCCACATAAATTCGTTGTTTTGTAATCCACTGTAAAGCGTGAGTTTATCTGCCTCTTGGCTGCTCCTCTTCTGCTTTGTGTTCTCTCTAAAGAAAGACCATTTCTGCAATCGCAACTGAAAACCCACCAGACACAGATAACACGTGCATGTACACACACCTGGTACCCAACCCTCCCCTCCACACGAACACTGAGCTCATCCAAATACCCTCAGATCATGCTCATTAGGAGAGTAAAATCCACAGAGATTTTTCCAGGATATAGGGAAAGGAAAAACTACTTTGAAAGCAAGGCGATGCTGTTGGCATTCAGCTGCCTTCTCCCTTGAGCTCTCCAAGGACACAGCCAACCCCTTATGACCTCAGAGCCTAGGACACAGAGTGTCAGCAATGTCCCCTTTAATGGCAGATACAGCTTTATATGAGTGGCCTGTTTAGTAGTGTTTGGTTTGTTTTTATTATTTCGCCACCTAAGTAGCGTCCCAAGTTTCCTAGGAGTTAAGGCATTGCTTCCACCCTTTCTTGGCTGCCCATCTGTTGAGGAACTAAGAAACATTGCCCGTGTTTTCAATCTAAATAAAATTAGAAGTGGGGAGTAGAGGATTTTATTAAAAAAAATTGTTCTGAGCTTCAGAATCATGGGTCTGAATCATAGAATCAGCTAGGTTGGAAAGGGCCTTTAAGATCATGAAGTCCAGCCATTCTCTCAGCACTGCCAAGTCCAGCACTAAACCATGTCACTAAAGGCCTCATCTACATGTTTTTTTAGGGATGGTGATTCCACCTTTTCCCTTTGAAGCCTGTTCTAATACCTGATCACTCTTTTGGGGAAGAAATTTTTTCTAATATCCAAATTATGCTCTCCTGGCCAGGTCAAGCCTATCTTACCTGCTGCCCTACTGGAAGCATCACTTGCGGCATCCCTTCTCCCCAAAGGACCCTTGGGTCTGACAAGCCGTCGGGAACAGGGGTGGGGAAGAACATGTGTCCCATTCTCTGGCTGTCCAGGGACAGAAACAGCCCAGATGTGGATCTGGAAAGGGTAATGCTGAAAGGCCATGAATGTGCAAAAAGCCCATGCTGGTCCTCAGGCATCCCTTGTGACCTCCCTAGGGGAGAGGGACGTGCCTCTTGTATATCACCTTCTGCCTGCTCCTCTGAGGAGGGCCACCTTCACCTCCCAAGAAAAGGACCCCACTTCTACCCTTGCACTGCTCCAACATGGCATGGCACCTTCCATCTCAGGGTGCCTCCCACCAACACCAAGTTCCTGACTCATGGAGGGCAGCAGTATCATTTGCTGGGTTGGCACAGAGCCCGGGTGCTCCCGTGTGACAAAAGGGATAGATTTGTGTGATGACAGTGACATGGATGTGCAGGCTTGTCTGTGGCTGCCAGCTCTTGGAGCAAGCGTAGATCAGCACTGACAGAGGGCACTTGATTTATGACTGGGTATTATGGGGGGCTGCGGTAGATGTATCATGCCAGCTTCAGTGTTCCTGGTCCAGAAAACCAGAGATTATATCAAAATGGCAGCCTACAACCATGCCTAAATAAAGGTGCTGGCTTATGAGCTCAGTGAACTCAGCCATTTCATAATGCCAGCACTAGATTTGCTTTCCACATTTGCATCTGTGGCTTGTCTGAGCTCTGCATGTCAGGGAATTTAAAAACAATCATTTGTACTTTTTTCCTTGTTTCTGAATGAACCAGGCTCCTGCAGAAAAATAGCAGGGGGGAATATATTTCTGTTCAGGGATATAGCATTCTAGTCAAGGCATTTGGAGAGTAAAAGCATAAATGTATAAAGCTGCAAAGAGATAATACACAGGGAAATGATTTTTAAAATACAGAGGTAAAACCAGGATTACACTTTTCCAGAAGCAATTTGTAGGTTATGTGGAAATAAAAATTGGCACGGCAAGTGCAAAACTTGGATGTACACATATAGATGCTATAGGGATCCGTTTAAAACAAATGATTAAGGTCACAACATGATGGTGTATAAACATTAAAGTGTGCATACATGCATAATGCACATACACAGACATGTATGTGCATGAACACGTCTTTACCACCAGTGCTGCGTGAGTCTGCTTTTGCTTTCAGAAGGTTTTGAGCTTTTCAAGCACTCTGATAATTTACACTTACCTACAGTTGGGGTGGCACCTGGTTCACTGCTTGGCGACGTTGGTGTCAATAATTTATTTAAATGACCAGAGGGGACGTGTTATGCATTAATGATTACTTACGCGCTCTATACATATGCAGATTTTGACTCCCGAGACTGTGCAGGTTTAGTTTGCCAAGAGATGCTGCTGTCTCTCCAGCAGGTGTTATTAACTGAGGCGGCGTTAAAGCAGCAAGCAGGGCCATAGGAGAGCATCTCCCTCTCACAGCTGAGAAAGGTCAGGAACAGATTGTATACTAAAATTCAGTAAAGCTAAAATACACTCAGGATGTTATCCTGCAATCAAAGATTATTTAAACCTCAAGTCTGCCTTTGAGTGCAGAGATTATAATGGGATCTACTCCGTTTCAGAGTCAAATCTCTGTTGTCACGTTATAAACTCACATTGCTGTCATGGTCTAGTCACTACTGGCTAGCCATCTCCTCAGCACTGCATTCTTGAAGGATGATTTGGGAGATGTGGGACTTGGGAGGGACCAGGTATGCCAGGGAGTCAGTCTGGTTCAGGACTGACTCTTTCTGTAGCAGGAAAGTACCAGGAGGGAGTGCCAGGCCTAAAGTGTCATCACCTCAGCGGAGGTGAGGGTAGCATGGACACAACTACTGACACGACAAACTTGTTTCCCTTGTAAGAGGTGAGGTGCCTCTTCAAAGCACAAAGGAGGGAAGATAACTGGCAGGTGGGGCTCTGCTTGTGCATGCAGAGATTTTCTCCTCTCCTGTCTTCTTCCCCAAGGTCTTGTTTTTGTGGTTGTGGCTGTTTTTGAAAGGCAGTAATGAGGTAGGAAATGTTCATGCTCCTCCTGACATTGAAGGGGTTCAGAGCAGGATTGATGCTGGATACCTGGAAAAAAGAAAGTCTGAAAGGAGAGCAGTATTTGTAGGGAGTGTAGACCAAAGCGTGTTTTTTTGGTTGTACATGTGCAAATGACTTGTCATATGTGCCTATATGGACGTAGACTGAAAGCAGAGGATCATTTAAAGGACTTCCTCCTAAATGATGCTTCTTGTTGCAGACATGGTTATTCTTGCTTGAGAAAGCCTATATTTTATTTGGGTCTCTTTGGGACAATAGTAAATTTTAATTGACAATATGGATTTCTATCTTGGTTAATCCTAACAGTGCCCTTAAGACAAATTAACACCCCATTGGTAGGAAGAAATAATTCCCTTAGTGGAAGCTGGAAGGTGTTCTTTTGTTCTCTTCTGTGTCAGAGAAATAAAAATCTTCCCCAAAATCTGTTCCAAGAGGCATGGTCTATGCACGGGGCTGAAAGCTGGGACCCATAACCACTAATCCCAGCTTTGACATGCCCTGGGTGGCAAATCTCCCCAACCTCCCTTTCAACACCTGCAAATGGAGATAATGAGAATGATGTCCTTCCTTCCTCAGGGTTCGATGTGTTACTAACGCGTGGTGAGCTGTTGGAGGCTGGTCCCGCAGGCATGCCTGTGCACAACCAGCTCGCCCTGATCGATGCGCTGGTATTTTGCTGCCATTTGTTTGGCATAAACATCCCACAACAGTGCAGTGCTCCAGACTATCATGGGCAGGCATGTAGCAGTCATCCTTTGTTTTCTTTACATGATTTTAAGCACCAAATAGTATCTCTTTTCCTGGAGCTGCAGGCAATCCATTTGGCCTCCTGGCAAACAGCTTTCATAGTCCTTGTGAGCAGGCTGCCATTTGCTGAGTAGACTCGTGTTGCATTTTCTGCCCCTTCCTCTCAAAATGTTTCTTTCCAGAGGGGCAGGGAAAGATGCTCTCATTTTGTTTTATTTCATCTTCCGAGCCCCAGCGCTGGCAGAAAACAGCAACCTCTGAACAATCATGTTGGTATAGAGCAATGGCCACGGTGAGGATGCTTCCCAACTGCGCGGGCTGTGAGCCTTTCTTGGAAAGAAAGCGGCACTTTTAGAGGCTTTTTCATAAAGCACCCAACAGACCCCAGCATGAAGTGACAAGAGATCTGGGAAACATCTAATGGCACTCAAAGGAGCATTGTTTTGTCTTTGGAGAGGTTTTTTAAAAACTCTTCTAGATTGACAACTGTCAAAGAGTGAGCACGAGAGACATGGTTCTGATTTTTCAGGCTGAAGCACAGCACAACGTCTCGTGCTATAGCCATAATAGAGGCAGGCAAGTTAGGAAAGGGAAAAGACATGATTGCTTGGCTCCTACCTCCACATATTTAGCAGCATGTCTGTGACCTGATCAACCTGCTACAGTGGCCTGCAGTGTCATGGGGAAACTGTCCAGCAGCAGATATCATGGCCATGGCCACTGGTCACCAGCCCTGGCCACCCAGCACAGCCTGGACTGCTAGTTCCCTCCATCTCTGCTGCAAAATGCTGAGCAGAGTCACCCTGATTGTAACAATCCACTCTCCTCATTGCATCAGTAAAGTACCTTTTTCCCTCTTGCCTTCCTTAGGAAAGCCATATATGAAATAGTAGCAGGGAGGGCCGAGGCCACACTGAGAAATGGAATTTAAGAGAGGTGAATCCTACATGCATATTCTGTCCTGTTAATCCAGCTTGGAGAAATCACACTGCCTCTCTCCCTCTTTCATCTCTCCTGTCTTTTTAGGTCAGGCTTGTTCTTGCTGTTTGTACCATGGGTAGAACCAAGGGGGCTCCCAATTCACTGTGGTAGTAGTAGTAGCAGTAGTAGTAAAAATTATAATTATGTTAAGAGACTGGTCTGTAGCCAAAACAAAAGCCCTTTTCACACATTTCTATTTAGATGTAATACATAAAACTGCATTTTTATGTCAACACATTGGCAATGCAATAACGCTGTATTAGGGGCTGGAATAGGCATAGGCATAGCTATATGCATATTTATTTTACATCAGCTCATTTTTACATGAGTATGTGTGTAATTACATGGCATGTAAGAATTTATTCTCTTGTGTTCACTGGGATATACATACATAGCAGAGTGCCATTTACACAGCAAATGTTAAATGACTTCAGTTTGTTATTCTGGGTGTTGCACAAGTAACAGCCTAACCTGTTTTGATCAGGTCTAACTCTTTAATGGCACCAGAGGGGATCACCACGATTATAACTTCACAGAGACAAGGAATTGGCCCTTGCCACTTGTAGCTCCAAAAAAAAAAAAAAAAAAAAAGAAAATAAAAAGAAAAAAACAGCCTAATTGCACAAGGTGCTACCACTTCCCTCCTCTGATCTGGCATCTCCCCTAGCAGCAGATTGTCTCTCTGGCTTGTCCAACCCTGGAGTCAGGCGGTTGTCAAGAGCTGACTTTTTCCCCTCTGGTATTTTGGCTCCAGGTCTCTGGGTTGGAGGCTGCAGTTTTCAGCACCTGCTAATAATTTTTTTAACAGATGCTAGAAAGGAAAATTTCCAAATACAGTAGATACAATCTGCCGTAGCCTGGGTCAAGCTTGGACCACAGGGTTCATTTGCCCTAGAGATGGGGGGCTAATGATGCCCATCAATTTAGCAAACTTCTTGTCTTCCTTGAAGATGATGGTCAATGTAGCACCTTTGATGCTTGCTGTGTGCAAGCTTTCCTCTTTCTGCTGTGACCAGCTCCTCCTTCAGCATGGGTAGGAGAATTCATACTGCCAAGGACTGTCATTTGCACTTTTTTCAAACAAACTTCTATGTAAAATCCAAAGGAGACACTGAACTGATTCAATATATGCAGGTTCATGTTGCAATACCATCATGGGAAAAATTCAGAAGCTCTGTTCCTTGCAGAGATCAAGTCTCAAATGAGTCTTGACATAAAACCCCACTTCAGTATTTCTGGCAGCTCTCTGTCCCACGACTTCCACCACTCTTTGCTAAGCAAGCCCCCTGCCCCCTTCCCTCTGTTTTTCTTGTGATAGTGTGTGTATTTTAATCCACTGTAACTATTTGTTCTCATAGTTTTCCCTGGTCAGCAGGAAGTAATGGGACCATCGAATGGCTCTTGAGAGCAAGGGAAATAAATAAAAGACAAGGAAATTGAAACAATAACAACGAGCATACCATCCAGGGCAGGTTTCCATTAGGCTCAGGAGGCAAATGACAACAGGCGTGGAAGGCTGTAGATCAGACAAAATGTCTCATAAGCTTTTGTCAGTCTCTCATGGCACTAGCTAGACGTAAATATGCTTTTTATCTTTCTCCTGGGTCCTAAGCTGACACAAGGCTGACACCAGAAGAAATGTAGAAGGATGTACATTTGCAGAGTGTTACATCTGAGGCTTCTTACACTGCCTTTTCCCAGTATATATGTATATAAGTTGCCATATAAATCTGTAAACAGCCAGGTCTCTGTGCTGCTAAGTGGTATGGGTGAGCTGTGTTGTCTTCCTCCAAGGAGTCCTTGCTCATCCTCATCCCAGCCCACAGGCAGTGGGTCCACCTGCTTTTTCCCTATCTTGTGTTCAAAAGTTACCTTTAGGGTCTCTTTCACAAATAAATTAGTTTCAAACATACCCATCATAGGGTCAGACCCTGAAGGTGAAATCAGAGAGTCCAGGTGAATGTTATTCCTATCCTCCTCCCTCTCCCTGCTCCTTTTTTTTTTTTCCTTCCTGCTTGCAATACTCCTTTTTAAAATTTGGAAATTAAAGTTATTTTCCTGCCAATGTTTTCTGCTTCCATGTGGCAAACATTTCCCTTTCCAGTGGAGCAGAAGCCAACATGGCTGCCTCAGGCATGCATTGGTTTTGTGTATCCTGACAACTCTTTCCCAGGCAAAGTGAACAGTCCTGAGATCTGCTCTGCCTCCCCCAATCCACTTGTATGTCACCCCTGTATTAGTACATTGTGCATGAACCTGAGGCAAAGTACTGGCTATTTTTCTTCTCATAAATACATTTTTGAGGACATGGTTCATTTTATGTTAACTGTGAAACCTTTTCCTACTCTTCTCTGCATTTTTCAAGCCCAGATATACTGAAAAACATGACTTAACATCCAAAGCACTGACTTCCACATGGTTGTGCCTGAGTGACTACTCATCTTATTTGCTTGGGAAGCAAGTAAATGGATAGTTGTCCTGATTGCCAGTTTTGCACACTTTTTGCAAGGGCTCTGTCATCCTTACAGAATAAAGATGGCTGCTGGTGCAGGGTCTGAGGTGGTGCAATGAGCTGAGGCATCTCACTGCCCCTTACAGATGGAGGAGGTGAGTGGGCTGTAGAAGTGCGTTGGAAGTGTCAGTGCATGCCCTTATCCTTTTCGTTAGGCATCAAGCACATGCACCCTTGGAGACAGGATTCCTGGCTTGGTGGCCATTATTCCTCCTGAACTACAGCTGTTCTTAAATGAGAAAAGCATAAAACGTAAGGGAAAAGAGATTAAAGACTAGCAACAATTTTTTGTCAGTGCACCTTATCAATTGTTCTTGCTACATTCATATTCTTTCATATATGTACATATAGGAAATCAACAAGTATAGTAGTTGTATCTGATTTTTAACATATAGGTTTATGCACCATTTCTGGATAAAATCCATGGTTGTGATTCATCTTATCTTGAAACATGTATTCTGTCCCTTTTCTGTGGAGAAGTCCCAATCCATGGGACCTTGGGTAATGAACTGGAGATTAATTCGTGATGTCTGTCATATTTCTACTTGCATCTCTTAAGGGGCCTGCTTACGGAGTCAGCAGCTCTGGGTCTTAAGGAAGTGAGTCAGATTCTTCTCCTCTCCCTTTCAATTTGTTTTATATTTTGCACTCTGGAGAAGAACAAGTCTAATATTGACAATACACCTTTTCTTTTTCACGTAGTATGAACGTTGCAGCCTCTGCTGAACAGTCTGTAGCTAATTCTTAGGATGTAGAAAAAATCCCTCTTTGCCTTACATTAATACATCTTGGAAAACTAAACCTTAAATATGGTTTGTGGTTTTCAAGCATTGATTCAGGTGGCTATAGGTGTATTTTTGCATGCTAATTTAAAATAGATACAAAATGAAACAGAATTTCAGCTCACAGCATAGGCTAAGTGCCAGCTTTGAAAACCTGTATTTTAGGGTATGTTTTCTATTTTGCTTCAGTCTTCATGATGTTGTTGTTTACTGTGTTATCAACAGACTTTTGCTTCTGCTATACTTCTGCCCTTAGGATACGTGTATTGATGACTGCTTAACTCTTGCCAGAGCATGTCTCCCATATTGTGAATAAACTGCAGCTTGAAGTTGCCACTTTTTGCTCACATTAGGAAATCATGCATTTGCTTGTTATGGTTCTGCTATTATGGACTTTGAGTATGATTCTGTTACTCCTAGCAAGTACGTGAAAAAATGATGGTGTCTTGTGCTCTGATCCGCCACCTACAAATCAAGGTATGTGGTTTGACATTTATCTAGTCAGATAATTGCTAAAGACATATGCCAGTTGGGTCAAGCCCAAAGTGATGTTGAAAAATAGCTGGCAAACCCATAGTTAGGCATACCACTCAGGACAGAATGCACCCCTGCAACTCAAATAAATCCAATAATGCCTCCAAAAGTGGTTGCTGCTTCCCATCTGCCCTCTTCCTTTGGGGCTACGACTTTTTCTATCACTGTATCAGACACCATCACCTAGCACTGGTCCCTAGAACTGCAGAGGTTCCTGCTGGGGCCAGTTGGAGTCTTGGATCAGTGGCACTGCAGTTTTCCGTGAGCACGAGGGCAAAGGCTGGGACTGGTGGCCATGATCTGAGAGCTTTTATTTTGCAGCAGCTTGCTGGGAGGGGATGAGGCAATGTGGGGAATGAAAGGAAGGGCAAAGACCAGATAGCCTGGGTGTCTCTTCTAGACCTTTCAGCAAATAGCATGGGATGCACACCTTAGCAGCTACCTGGAGCCAAATAGCTTAGAAAAGTAGTACCAAGAGGGACAGGATTGAGTGCAAGCAGTCCTACACTGACCTTGAGCTCTGACAGAAGCCAGGTGGCTGTTTCTGCAGTCCTTACTCAAGGCAGGCTCTCCTTGGACCTGTAAGACTTTGGTCTCTGCATGGACTGCAGATTTTGGGCTCTGACATACCCTGCAGTGGCAGGTTTCAGTAGAAAACTGCTCCCTCAAGGCCATGGCTTGGGGCTTCACCAGGAGAGAGCAAGCACGGGGGGAAGGGATGTTTCCAAATGAGAAATAGTTTTTTTTTTTCTATAAACGAGTGGTTTGTTGGCTTCAGGCAAATGGCAGAAGGTTTTACTGAAAAGGCTTCTTTATGGGATTGTGGTTTTGCTTGGGGTTGCTGAGAGAAGTCTGTAAACCCCAGGAGCTCAAGGAGCTTGACAGGTTTGACAGGCCTTCCTGCTACTGATGAACAGGAGGCTGGAGCAAGTGTTCCTGAGATCACATCCCTGTTTTCTGTCAAAGCATGCTGGCAAGCCAGAGGAAGAGAGAAGCTGTTTTCTTCGCTCATTTTATTTTCTTATTTAAACACATTCTTAGAGTCTGCATTTCTGGGTCTTTTAAACTTTGTGTTTAAAATTCCTGTCAGCCTTTCTAGGCTTTGGATTAGATCCTCCCAAAGAGCCTTGACCACCTTGAAATTGTTATGGTAATAATCGCTAGTGACAATAGGAGAGTCATGTAAAAGATTTGTGTAAATCACTTCTATAGAACATGCCAGCTTTAAAAAGCAACACTCTCACCTGAACCACAATACCACTGTCATCCCTTCTTGTGTCCACTTACTCTACCACACTCTACATGCTGCCCTGGTCCAGAGTGAGAGGCAGATGAGAAAATAATGGAAATGGGAAGTGGAAATGGAATAGACTGTAGAGCTGCATTTGTGTCGTGTGAAGTAACAGTAAGGGCTGCAGCTCCTGGTGCTGACAAGGAGAAAAGTCCTCTTTCTCCTCCCTGGGTCAACCTATGCCTACACACCACCCCTGGTTTTACTCAGTAAAGGGAATGAGTGCTTCTAATTAACATCACAGGCTTCCTGAGTTTGTAAAGTGAAGGGCTTGGATTTCTGCTATAGCAGCAGTGGCTGCTACAACACTTAAACCGTTGCTGGTCACAGAGCTGTTGCAGTGCCTGAGATGGGGGTCACTGCCCTGAGCATGCGGCAAAGGGAAAGCCTGGAAAGAATCAGTAATACATGAAAAATGCACACATAAAGAGGAATTTCCTATTTCTTTGAGTGATGGTAATTTAATTTAAAAGGAAATCCAGTGACAACTTCCTAGGAAATAAATGCCTTTTTGTAAATCTCTCTTTGTGGTGAAAAGGTGCTTAGCTGAAAATCAGCTGAATTCTTCTTACTCTGGTTTCTAATCATGCCTTAGTTCCTAACCCAGCCTAAATCTTGAGAAACTGCAATGAGCTCTGACAATATGAACAGGCTGCTTAGGACAGAACAAACCTAAGAGATTAAGTTAAACTCGCCAGCTGAAGCTTCAGCTTCTGAGCTTTATTAAAAATGCAAGCTGGAGAAAAACTCTGGAGCTGAGATGTGATCCTGCTAATATCTGAGCCCACTAAATCTTCCAGCCTCAAGGAGCTCCTCAGACCTGGGGAAGTATCCTACCTCCTGAAGAGAAGGCGCAGCTTAGCTCCAGAGGCCAGCCTTGTAATTCCTTAGCCTTATCCCTGGCAGCACCTGACCAGCCCATCTTATCCAGTTGTCCCAGTCTGGAGACTCATAAGCAAACCACTTTATTCCATGCCATCTTAAAAATTAAAATGAAAATTCCATAGACAAAGCAGCATAGAAGGCTACTTGGACCGAAGAAAGGAAAGCAAAGGGTTCAACTCTGTTCAGAAGAGAGCTCTCTGTTCAGAAGAGAGCCCTCTGCCTCTCTTCTACTTATTTTTTTCAGTGTTATTGAGGTCTTTTAACACAAATGATATATTTCAGCCATTTCATTCTCATATAAAGCCATTTCCTAGTTCTCTGGGCTCACCACGATGGACTATGTCCTACCATTCTCAAGTATTTTCACAGAATAGGTATTTCTCTCACAGTCTTATGGAGAAGAAACTTTAGGACTTCCTCCATGCTACCTAGCTACCTAGCTGGCTTCTTTGTGCAAGTTGATGATGAAGCCACATCCTTTGTATATTACTATTCAATTAGGATAATGAACTCAAGACCCAAATGAATATGCTAGGACTCTGCAAACATGGTGGTGACCTGTGTACCAGAATGCATCATCTAGACAGAACAGAGGAATTACTAATGTTTCAGCTGTGTAAGAAGGAACTGAGGTGCACCACAATTTAAAAGACATTTCCATGCAGAAAGTTTATGCTAGGAGCAAAACTTCTATTTGATCCTACCTAGTGCTTTGCCACCTTGTGGCTCTCTCTCTGACTAGCTTGTCTCTCTGTGGGATTAAATGCTGGCACCTGAGTCTCCTCCTTGTAGGTGCAGATCAGCAAGGGGGGGATTAGAAGAGTTCTCAGCACAATTCACAGGTTTCTCACAGTGAGTGCAGACCCGATGGTGCACGCGCTCTGAACCGCAGCCAGCTCCAAGCTCTCCCTCTCTGCATCATCATCTGCATCACATCCTACAAATGAAAACCAGAGCATCCTTCAGATACCTAAGTCGTTAAACAGTCAGTTACAACCATATGAAACCCTTCAGGAGCTGCAGGAATTTTCCTATAGCTCCAAGTCTGGGATTTGGGATTGCGCCTCCCCCTGTAGTCCTCACTTCCAAAGCACCCCTGCACCAGTGTCTGCTATTTTCTTGAATAAGGGATGTCCAACACAGCATTTTGATTTAACTCAGCTCCCACACCACAAGTCATTTTTATTTTACTGGGATACCAGTGAAGCTGTAGCTCAGTAACTGATGTTAAGAGGAACTTTTAACACCTCAACAGCAAATGGAGGAGAGTGTTTCCCATTAGCGGCTGAGGAAGTAGTGCTCCTGTAACTTCAGGCTTGAAAGCTAATGAAGCTCAGATTGTGGCCGTGGCCTTTGATGTAGAGATGCCTGAGGTCAGTGCAGCTTTCAGAGGTGCCAGTGCTATGCTATGTCACTGTGTTTGTCTGGGTGAAGGCCCAATAACTCTAATCCTGTAATCATGTTTCTGTAAGCAACGGCATTTATTGTACAGATAGTGGGGGATAGTTGCAGTGGCAACTACATCAGGGATATGCTATAGAGGAGAAGCTAATCCAGCCCTGTAATACCATTTGCAGTAGAGGAAGTTAAAGCCAACCATGTCAGTAAATGAGTAGCAAAATACTGGAATCAGTTTAGGGAGTGAGTGTGGGAATACAAATGCCTTGCTTGGCCATCTAATCCAAATCCCTGCCAATACCCTCATTCTGTTAAGGGAGTGATGTTAACACTGGCAAAAGTCAGGGAATTCAAAGCTGTGCCTTGACGCTCCATCTTTGGCTCCCACTAATACACAGGGGGGTAAAAACACTCACTGATGAGTTTGGCACTGTTAGCTTTGAATTTAATTCCTTCTCTTGGGTTGTTTCACAACCTCAGGCTACATGCTATGTATTTTATGTCTTCTAATGTAGGCTGTCGTCTTCCAGGTATATGTGCATTGTTAGAAAAACATGATAGCTTATTCCACTCTAGTGGGGGAAAATACACATATATGTGTAAATATGGTTCATCCAGGAGATGCCGAGAGCCTCTAACAAGCTATTCTGCTGTACCAGTGAATATGTGCATAGACATTCCTGTTATTTTATTTTGTACTCAACTCTGTTATAGATAAATCTGGGTTTATGTGTATCTTATTAAACAGAGCTCTTTTATATTATAGAAGTACTAGGTATTAAAACAAACCCCCTCACTATTTTAAGAAGGAGAAATGAATGGGAGCACTTTATGCCCCTTTTCTGTGTGGATATCTCCAGCTTTGGTGGGGGTTCTGTGTGCAAAATTAGTCATGAAGAATCAGGTCTGTATTTCAAGGAATAAAAACAGTGCTTGTTTAAAAAAATCTAATGGCAAACTGTGGAATTCAGTTCTACTACACACAAATGCACATAAACACACATATGGACAAATGTGTAACATGTATACATGCATATATATTAAAAAAAAATACACAGAGATGCATTTCCTTTAGCTCAGTGCCTGAAAGTTCATTTGTGGGCATCCTGATTCTTGATATATTATTTGTAAACAGAGGGCCAGGGGACTGGAGTATTTTCTTGACTTCAATGGATGATGAGGCCTCAAGCTGTGAACTCAGATTGGGACCTCTAAGTATCCTGCTGCTACCTAACAGCTTGCTGAAAAATGACATAATTTGTGACATCAGCAATATGCTGCTTTAATAGAGGTTTGTAAAATGGTTTCCACCCTTGTGTGTCAAGACAAAAACATCTATCCTTACTAAACCCGAGGTGGCCCCCTCCTGTATTCCTCACACACCTCGCAGCCTTTGTACTTCTTAGTTATATATTGCCATAAAGTCCCGATACTCGAAGAGTGGTAGGAAATCGGTAATATCCACACGAGAACTCCTGCCCCATCAGTGCCAGGGAAGATGTCAGTTTTCCAAAGAACGGTGGCTGCCAGCGGGAGGCTCAGCAATGCAGATTTTAATGCAGAGATTTAATTTCAAATACAATTCAGGTTGTACGTGGCTGGGCACATTTGGATGAAATAAATTTCAATTTGGACAATGCCTCATCATTTCAATTGATGCCTTTAAAATGTTTCACAGCTCTGCAAACAAGATGTTTCAGACAATTCAATTTCAACAGCAGAGAATGCACCACTTTAAAAATCACCCAAAATAATACCAAAAAACGTCCGACAGCCTCAGATAACATTACACTAGTCTGAAATTGATTCAAATATGAGAATTGCAATGATTTTTGCAAATGTTCTATAATACAATGAGAAAAATTGTTTGCCTCTTGGAACTGATATTGCATCTGGGGGAAATTTATTTTAAAATAAGATGCAAACTTTAAAAAAAAAAAGGTTTTAAAGGGTATAAATCTTGTCAGAACCTGAGCAGCAGCAGGAGGAGTGTGCCTTAACATGACAGAGTTGATGCTCTGGATTCATTGCTGTGTTTCTGATACATGAAATCGGTACTTGTTAGGAAACATACCTTGGGAGTCACAACTGCCCAGTTACACCTTTAGCATCTACTGGGCTTTCTGGCTGGAATAGGGGTTGATGCATGTATGGGAGAAGGCCCTTCACACATGGCTTCTTATAAATGGTAGGGGAGAGTGCCTCAGGAGACAGACCACCTCTGCAGGTGAATGCATGGTGTATGAAGCAGGGTACCTGTCTGTTCAGAAGACCATCCCCCTGGTTTTCCAGCTCACCATAGTTGGGTATCTTTGCTTCCTGAGGCAAAGGTGCACTGAGTTAAGAAGAACATGGAAGAAGTCAGGAAGGCTCCATGAAAATATAAAGACTTTTTCATCTCTCTAAATAGCAGTGTTGCAGGCCTTCCTGATTGGGGGGGGGGGGGGGCGGGGGGGGGGACAGGGAGAGGAAGAGGGGAAGAAAGAAAGAGAAAGACAGAAAGAGAGAATGAATTTTTCAAAGGGGGAACATGTTCATTGGTGTAGATGCTTAGGCTGGAGGATAAGGTGCAAATACAGCTTAACAAAGTATAGAGGTAGGAAAGTGAGTTTACTATTCTTTGCTTGTTCTTCTTTCTCTCATTTTTTGTTGCATCTCTGTATATTTTATAGCACTAAAAAAAATGCTGTAGCATAAAAAAATGACTAGAAAAGACCTCAGGGTTCATCTAGTCCACACCCCTCATGAAGGCCCTGTAGCAGATGCTTACCTCGCCTGCTTTAAAGAAACCTCATCTTTTTCCTTTAGTGACTTATCTCATTGTGCAATTAGACATCTTTTTTGTTTTACAAAACAATGAAGATGTTCACACTTCCCTTTGCTGCAAATTAAGCTGATTTCTGCCTATCCTTTTGCCTACGGATGCCAAGAAGAATGGGTGACTCCACTGCAGAGTATGAGAGGATGGGCATGCATCTGCCCTCTCTATCCCCATCCCTCAGACATTTCTCAGTCAGACTCCACCGTTATTTCCCTACATCTAAGGCTGCATCTCTGCTAACACTTCCTCTGCAACTTCTAGTCCATACCTGTCTACTTCTTGTAGTTGTTCCTTTTTCAGGTTGGTCACTGGATGCACCAGAGAAGTAGCATAAGGGCTTCCACATACAGCTCCAGAGAAAAATCACCTTATATGAGCTTTTACCATGGAAGAGATGGTTATCAGATATTCTAAAGCTGAATGGGAGATGTGCATGGAGGGGAAGCTGTAGAGGCAGAACTCAGTGGGTTCTGCCAGCTCCTCCCCAAATGTCATCGGGAACCTCAGGGATGCGAAGATGATAGCGTTGAACCTGCAGTGCAGTTGGTGGGCTTCAGCCCTGTCTTTATGCTTGTGATAACAGAAACAAAATATGTTGTAGAAGCACAAAACAATTTCTGCTTTTGTCTGTAACAGTGACTTATAACTAACTTCAGATCTTGTGATTTCTGGCCCCGTTTTCTGTGCACTGGCTGTGGCAGGAGGGAAAGCTATGGCTTCTATTTTCATACTTGGTTCTCACATGAAATAGTGTGGGGGGAGAAGAGGAGGGGGAAAGATGCAGCTGCAAAAACAGTCAGTGAAACATAAAAATCCCCATTGTTTTGCTGTAGCTCTCAGTGCCCTTCAACTTCTGGGCACAGACAAGGCCTCCCCCTGCTCAGGTTCAATACGCAGGGGAGCCTTGAGGCTCAGAGCTCCCTCCCTACTTTCCCTAAGCCTCGCTGTCAATTGTGCTTTTGTTCATGGAAAAAAAAAAATAGCCCAATGCATACTAATTTATAGCCAGGGAAGCAATTAAAAAAAAGTTTATTATCCTTTCCCCCCCGCCTCTCAAATGGAGTGTCACAGCAGCAGGGATTTTTGGTAAACTTGACACAAACTGATGTCAGTAATGGGGGAGTAAGGCCAGGAACCAAGCATAGATCTTTACATCTCCCCTCCACGTGAAATGGGACAGCCTTCCAATTTTCTCTGTCTGCCTATAGTTGGGAACATGCGTGCTCCAGGAGAACCTAAGCACAAAGACACACTTATTTCCCTTGGCTTTGATAGCAAACGTTCACTGTACACATTGCCCTCACATACTCACTCTCACAAATGCTAGTTAATAGTTAAAGAAAGAAATGCCTAATAGAGCTACAATGTAGAGACAAATTTAAGTTTATTACTGAACTTACTGTGTGCCTTTTTCTATAAATTGGACATATCCTTAGTATCAAACGGAGTATTAGACACCAAATAATCTGTATGAAGTCAGCTAATCCAGTTCACCTGTGGATTTTGTAACTCCTTGGGAAATCTTAGACCTGCACCAGTAGAGATTTTGCCTTTAGTACAGGACTGGCCTTTTCTTTCAGGAGGAGCTGCTTTTTCAAAACTGACTCTAAAGGAAGCAATAGATGTCTATGCCTACTATGTATTTTAAGTAGTCTGTGAGTAAAGTGTCACGATGCAGAGCTGAAAGTGCCTGAATGTTTTCAAAGGAACAGGTAGGCTTCTGTGAGTACCCCAGCAGTCACGCAAGTGCTGAGGTCGAGATGTGACAGCGATGGGCAGCCTCTGCAGGGTGAGCTCCTTCTCGGGCATCTCATGGGCAGAAAGCACAGCTCTTCCCTGCACTCTGAGTAACACAGACCTGGGGGACCTTCTTTCAGCACTTTAAAGTAAAACACAAGCCCTTCCCTGACAGCCCAAGTGTTGATGATTGAAGAGGATAGAAGTGATTTTGTTCACTGTACAGCCCTTGCACATCTTCTGCTGCTGTTTTCTCCCTCACTGCAAGTACTTAATTCTGTATTATCCAACCACAGGCCTTTGGGTGACAAAACTGGAGACAGAGCTGTCAGTGATGGTCAGATTTGCAGCAATACGTGTACTACTGCCTGCCTGAGCTGCATTTTTACACATAAAGCATTTCCAGTGACATCTCACAGTGTACCAGACCTGCATAAACACTGATGTATATCAGGGACTACTGACTACTGTAAAAGCAAGCCAGGAATGAAGCCAGGTGTCAGGAAGTCTAGACCAGGTCCTTCCAGCAGCATGAACATGTGTCCCATAAATTCTAGGCTATTGCAGGCATGTCTCACACAGGGACAATGTTTAAATCTTTAGCAAACTTCACTTTGGAAAATTCCTAATTGATGCATGTGCTTGATACCACAGTAACATTAGCAGTGGTAGCAGAAATGGGAATAAAACTATAAGCTATGTGGATTCACACTTTAAATTAGAGCATTCCAAGAAGGTAGCAGAGGCATTTAGTACTCCTCCATCTCACCAGGATGATCAAGTTCAAATGATGCCAGCAGGCAGTGGGTACCTGCAACATCTTTAGGAATCAGGCCTCCTGCATTTCTGAAGACATTCTGAGCAGCATCTTATGGTGCTATTGGCTTTGTTGTTACAGATTCAGGAGTTTCAGGTTCAATTTGTGAAGAAATAATTCCAGACATAGTGAGGATATCTGACCTCTCTCCTGCTTGCTGTATGCCTACATGCAGGACATTTCCACTTTGCATTCCATTTCCTGCACCCCTGGAAGAGAGGAGGAAAGCCTCCCCTCCTGTTCCCAGGGAGGGAAACTCACTGCCAGTGACAGAGAGGCCTGGGATGCACTGAGGGGACAAGGAGACCCGGTCGAGACTGTGAAGGGAAAGGAAGTGTGATGGAAATGGAAGGCACGGATTTCTTTGACGGTTCTTGCAGGCACCACTGATGCCAGGTTGATGTCTGTGTGCCTCTGCAGGTGGCCTTTCCGTAAGTTCTGGCTGAAAGGGTGCTGTGGGCATGGGGCAGCAGGAGGAAACCATTCTGGTGGTTGAGTAAGGTCTGTGAGGCACTCTTTCCTTCTTTTCCTTTTTCTCTTCCTCCTTCCCCACGGTGCTCAGGACTCCTGGCAGCAGCCCAAGAAGGCAAGGGTTGTCCTTGTCCCTGAGGTGACAAGGGGTGCCCTCCACCCACTGATCCATCCACCCATCTAGTTCCCGCGGTGGTGCCCACCCCAGGAGAGGGAGACCCCCCCCGGCCCATCAGTCAAATGCCAGCTCCCAAAACTGCCCCCAGCCCTCCCTGACCCAGGGCTCCCCTCTGCGGGGCTGCACAGGGAAAAATAGAAAATAATATGTTGCCTTCAGGGGCTTTTATTCCCTTCTCCTCCTCTTCTTTACCTTTAAAATAGCAGTTAAAAAATAGCTCTGTCCCGGGACTTTGCCAATCCCTGAACCTGAGGGAAATGAAGGTGGGAGAAGAGGTTTGGGGCGATGTGATGGTTGAAATGTGGTAAAAAAATAAGTTTTCTTTCTTTCTTCTTTTTTTTTTAAATATTAATACTTCCCCCCCAACTTGAAATCAGAAATTACTGCCTGAGGAGCAGGTACTCCATTTTATTGGCTCTTAAAAGGGAAAAAAAAAGAAAAAGAAAAAAGTTTTCAAAGCCTAATTTCCACCAGATACATTTATTTTCCTTTGGAAGCAGAATTAAAACAACACGCGCTAGTAGGTACCCATTAAACCTAAGCCAACTTTGGCTGTTAATCACGGGAGAAAAGGATTAGGAAAGTCAGCGAAGGAGTACTGCGTTTTGAGCGTCAAACCCTAGATTTCAGGAAGAGTCAGCTCGGGGGTGGACTGCAGCAGCCCAAGAAACAAGGAGGGACCCTTAATAAGAGTTAAAATTCAGTGTCGGGTTACTTCTCGATATTGCAGGGAACATGCCGTTCCTGGGAGGGATGTGTGGTTGTGAAATGCATCCCTTTGCTAAAATACCGTTTGATGCTTGTGTCGGAGAGGAAACCAAAACAATCTTTTCCTTTCAAGCCCCGATTTCAAAACAAAACCAAAAGAAAAAGAAACGGGAAAAAAAGGCTCCACAAACCCCAACAACAACAACAAAAAATCCCTCTACATTTCAAACTGCAGCTTTGAACAGCTTTCCCGGCGGTATTTGCTTCCAACCTCACATGCGGAGCTTCCCTGTGTTCCCGAGTTCTCCCTGCCCTCCCTTCCCCCGTTTCTTCTGCTTGGATGGTAGGTTCAGAAGCAAATGCTCTGCTAAATAATTACTAGAATTTTGGAGAGGGAAAAAAAAAAAAAAAAAGAAAAAAAAAGGGGGAGAGAGGGCAGGAAAAAAAAAAAGGGGGAAAAAAAAAGAAGACGATAAAATTCGCACCAGCATTCAGGTGCTAACCTACTTATTTGAAAGTAATTTCTTTTCCATTTTGCCCGTTTTCCGCCTTTAAAACAGAACGGTGAAAGAAAGAATAAGTGCTTTAGCATTTCAGTGTTGTGCTCTGGTAATTACTTTTTTCACTTTTCCCCTAAGTTCCACGGTGAAAACCTCACAGGGGGGTCTTTGCTGTGGCAGGGCTACAGTTCCCAATCCCGAGCGCAAGATCTGCAATTACAAACCCATTCGGTGCCCTTCCCTATCATTAATATGCACAAAATCCTGCTCTTAATCTTATAATCTGTTTTGTTTCATCGATTGCTTGCCCAGCACCAGGCGGGAAAGGAAAAGAAGGAAAGAAAGAGAAAGAAAGAGGTGAAGAATAAAGCCGGAGGAAAAGAAAAAAAAGAAAAAAGAAAAAAAAAAAAGAAAAAAAAAAAGGAAAGCTTCCTAAAGTAAACGAAAAAACCAAATAAATTAGATTTTAATTTTTATAAAGCAGAAATCTTTACACGGAAGCAGGATTTTCCGCTGGGGGAAGGGGTGTCAGGGAAATTTAGGGAGAAATCCGAATATATCCAACATTTCTTTGCATATTCGATTTCCCCGAGGCCGGGTCACAAAGTTCCCCGCACAGCTCCGCAGGCTGCGGAGGTTGCGCTTCAGCACCTCGGGAGAGCTCATTCATGTCACTGCTGTTTCTCGGATGGTTTAAGGAGGGAGCAGAGGAGCCGGGCAGGATTCGGGCTCCTCCGCCGCCTCCCGCACTGCCCTCCGCGGCCGCTCAGCTCCCGCGGGGTTCTCACGCGTGGGCATCCAGACTCCAGTGCGGCAATGAAGACATTCATTTTACTGAAATCCTCTCCTTTTTCCCCCCATCCCCCCCGGGGCTGTATTAAGGGAATAAACCAATCTACGCCACACGGGTTCCTATTGAGATTAATGACAAAATTATGCAAAAAAAGCAAAATAGATTAAAAAAAAAAAAAAACCAACCCCAAAATCTCATATATCTTCTTCTCCGTGCCCTGCGCCAGGCCTCGCCTCCGCCTTGCCGTGCACCTGATGATTTATTAACGCAATCTGTGGGGATAAGTACACATGTGCCCCACTCCGGCTTGTCCCAGATCATCTTCTAAAGTAATTGTTTCTCATTAGTTCTGATAATGTTTTAATAGCGTTACCCATAATTTACTCAGCCAAGAATTAATAACGGAGGGTGCACGGGGAGGGGTGTGTGGGGGGAAGGGGCAATAGAACCAGGTAGTCTTTAATTAATCAGATTAGCCTGGAGGTCCCCGCGCTGGAAGGGATCACCCGGCGCGGCGCCCTCGGACAGGACCCTTAGTGGGGGGGGGGGATTCGGGGTGTTGGGGAATGTCGGTCCGCGCCGCTCACCCCCAAAACCACGCGGCGGGTCCATGGTGTGCTGGGGGGGGGCGGCTCTGCAGCTGCTCCATCGGTACCGTCCTCTCTGGGCGGCCCCGGGAGCACTCCCCCCTTCACCCCGGAGCTTCCCCTCCACTTCCCCCGGGATCCCTCTCCTTGGTGCTTCCTGGTCTGTGGTTTGGGCGCTCCCCCCCCCCCTTCCCTTTCTCCTTCTTTCCTTTCTTCTTAATTAAACCCAAAATAACCCCAAAATGTTTTAAAGTGCTGCTCGGAGATGGAGGGGAAACACGCTAAGCGAGCAGATGGGACGAATGAGCCACTGTGACTCCCTACATAAAATGGCCATGGAGGCGGTGAAAAATGAAACTAAAAAACAACTGTTTTCTATTTACAAATTTAAATAAACAGAACAGCCTTCCCCGCAGTGTTTGTCTAAGTGCAGCAGCGTTGCTGCTGTGTAGGTCATGAAAAGGTTGGTGCATAGTTTAAAACTTCCCATTCTGTTAATTTCTTAAAGAACAGTCGTTCATGGTCTGAGCACAAAAGCTCATGATTTAATGAGGAACAGAAACAAAATCTCTGATTGTTGGTGTTTCAAACTTCATTGGAGTCCTCTGGCAACCACAAGTTGATCCTCTGCAGCTTCAATACCCTTTAGCCCTCCATATAAGAGTACATGCTGAATAGAGGACAATGCCTGGTTGTTATGTTTATTTACCCTTACTACAAGCTGGGTTAACCTCTTCAAAACAGCTTTACTAAGCCCGTTAACCACACGGCCCACATGATCTGTAGCCGTATCCCTAATGTGATGTAAATCTGACTCGAGACCATATGCACAAGTTCTGCCGCATTGTGTCTCCGAAAACTACAAGTTTATTGCTGTCCAACCCTTCCCAGGCTGGACGCTTCCAGGAGGAAACACTCTGAATAGCAACTACTTAAAAAAAGGGAAGAAAGTCAAGAGTCCCGAGTTGTCGGAGCAGTATTTTTAATGGCTGTTGGACATTTACAGAAGGGGGGGAGGAGAGGGAAGCGAAGGGATGCGAAGCCTGCACAGGGTAATGATTTTCATCTCGATTATTTCAACCGGTCCATAATTATTCAAGGCTTTGCCCTTTCTGCCAGGAGTTCTGTGCTGGAGCGGGAAGAATTGTAGATACAAATAGAAGTGATTGACTCGGTTTTCATCTGCTTTTTTTAACAGAGCTCATAGCTTATGTTTTGCCTTTCTCCTTCAGTGAAGTCATTGTCCCATATTCATAGTAATTATCATGATGTCATACAGTTGGTGATGTAACTTCGTTGTAGGTTATGAGTAGTACATGGACTGTGCGGAAGTGAGCAGTGGTTTGAGTTGGAACAGTTTTAGCAATTAGCAGTTCTGGCAAGCAGGCTATGACAGATCTGCAAAATGGAAATGGATTTCTGCTTAAGCTTGACATCTTTAATTTTTTTTTACCCCCCCCAAGTATTATATTCATCTTTTAAAACAGCTACTGGGGCCCCGTGGCGAGAGCTTCATTTACCAGCTCATTTTTTCTTGATGGCTGTGGCAAGCGTAACAATGTTCTGTGCCTGCTTCAGTAATGGCATGTCGATCATGCTTCCGTGGAAAGTAAATGCTCCCTGGAAAAGAGAGAATGCAAACTTCCTGAGAGGACCTCTAGAAATTGTAGGTGGCTCGTCTTTTCCTTTAAAAACACATCCGCTTGCCAAGACACATCAGCTCCCTCAGAAATTCTGAACAAGTTTTACACGACAAACTAACCGAGATGGGCCAACTGCATTTAAAGAAATGCGGTGGGTGCTGACTGCTCCATGGAGGAGGAAAAAGAGGGAGAAAAGAGAAGCCCAGTGTGCAGCCTGCTTGTTCTGACCTCTCTAGCTGGCACACATCAAGAGGCAGTGAGGCTGTGCATGCCAGCTGAGAGTCTGGCAGACCTTGCGCCTGGGGCTTAGCTCTGCTCCCCACATCTATCATGATCACCCTCCCAGTGCTAGGGCTGTGCTTCTGAGAGGTGGAAGGAAGATTTCCTGACTTGGGGATGGGCTGAGTCTCCATCAGGTTTCCAGTGCTAAAGACAAGCTGGGCCTGTGCTTAGAGACAGAGGCTGGGATGAAAGCTGGAAAAAACTAAGTGGCTGGTGTGATAATATTTCCCAAATGTGCTCTGGAGCCAAGGTAAAGCACACCTGAGCACTGCATATAGGGTATCTCCTCAAGCGGATGCAAAGCTAGCTAGTGTGGCTTTGTGGTGGCTATCTGAGAGTCGGGGCAGGTTTTGGAAATCACTTGGTATTTCTGGGGATTTTGTGTTAGTACTATGGTGACAAGCCTAAAATAATTAACTATGAATCACAGCTAAATCTTAAACAGAAGACACGTGTTCTGGAAAGGGCTGAACCTGACTCGTTCCTTTGGATGCTTTAATCCACACATACGTTGCTGAGGTAGGATTCTGCAGATTAAAACTGTTCATCAAGACATGCCAAAGTTCAGCAGGCAAAAAAAAAAAAAAAAAAAATCCCAACATCTTATTTGTAATTCTGACAGTACTGGACAAAATCCCCATATACAAATATGCAATCCTTTCTCTGAAGAATTCAGAATTGAACGCCTGGCCCCAGTGTTGCGGAGGGTGTCTCTGTGAAGCACTGCACACCCTTTTAATGTCCTGCTGCAAAGGATACAGGATCACAGGCTGGCCTTAGATTTGACAGTGAGCAAGGCCAACCAAGAACAGGGTAAGAGCGATAGTGGCGTGTGTGACTGTGCATGCGTAGCGAGAGAAATGCAGAGGAGAACAAGATGTTTCTTGTTTACTGGTTTTCATTTAAGACTCAATAATCATTAGAGGATTCCAGCGAGTAAAGTGAAAATATAACCCAAATGTACAAAAATGTTTAGGAAATGTGTTGCTCCAGTGACATATCTCGCTTGACTGAAGCAGTATTAATTAAATACTAAATCACATTCTAGAATGGTTAAGACAAAAATCCACCTTAAACGGTAATCTAGCACAAATCAATGCTGTTGCATGTAAGAACATGCTGTGTTAAAGCCATTAAAAACCTAATAGTTAAAACTATTATTTTATTCAAAGTAGGATTTCCTACTATAGCTCACACTATTTTAGGTGGGTTTGGGAATAATGGACTGGCAGATACTCAAGGGTAGATGCTTCAACTCAAATTTCTTGTTTACAGAGCAACCAATCAACCCTACATTACTACCCAACAACATTAATATAATTATTACTATTACTATTCATAATAATACACCAGTTTTTATCTTAGCTACATCTCTTCCATTTTCACTTATACTTTTAAACCTTTAAAGAAAATGTAGCCACAAACAATGCAATTCATTAGCTATTGTGAAAATAAATTCAGAAATAAGTAAACATTTTATGACATGGGACTTCTTCAGACTAATTCAGCTCTATGCAGTGATCTCAAACAGCAAGATACATTTTTTTCACTGTAAGAAAAGCATGTTTTAATTGTGCCTATTTTTCTATAGGCATTCAGTCAAATAACAGCTATTGCTTAAAAGAGAAATTTGCATGTGGGATGACATTGACAGCAGAGTTATGTTAGGGTCTGGAATTATCCTTCCTAGGTCTGTGAAATGGTTGATTTAGGAGCACAGCTATCCTAAGTACCTGCAATAGTTTGCAGAAAGAGCTGGGTGCTGAGCAGTGGCAATTCTCATTGCTGGTGGTCTGAATCATGATCGGGAGGGTCTTATCCCTCCTACTGACTGTATACGGGATGCTCTAAAGTCAGGTACCTCTGCAGGTGCCTAAATTGGAGCATGATGAATCTGGGTCAGGATGTCTTTTTAGAAAGCAGGAGTTAATTAAGCAGCATGCCTGTCCTCTCTTCATTAAAATAACATGTTCAGAAAGGAAACCAGGATAATAGTACTATGTGTTAGTGTGTGTGTGGACACACAAGCACTGAACCACTTGAGATCTGTCATATGTTCTCTTCTTGTCAGCATGCAGCTGTAGTTTGGGTTGCTAGGAATTTGAATTCTTGAAGGAAAAAATGCTTTTTTGTTTCCCAACACCAAAGAGTAACACGAAGAAGTTGGCTTCTCTGCCTGTTCACTCTGAGGCTTATTTTCTGCCTGCTAATTTGCAGCGTTGAGCTGAAGTCCAGAAAAAGAAATGGATTTTAATGCCATTGAATATACTTTATTCACTGCCTCTCTTTCCACCCACAGGTTCCAACAGATAGGAAATACCAGTAATTACAGCTTTGTCCCCATGCTCTTTTTTTTGAATTCTGCTAGATGAAATTTGCCTTTAACAGTCTTTTGATTTTTTTCTCACATGAATATAAAGAAAACAGGACTTTCTATAAACACCATTTGCTTTGATAGCATTAATCTGGGGATTAATTTAGTCATAGACCTAAATTTTCTTTTTGGCTAATTTTCTTAATAATCTCATGCTTCCAGCCTGTACTTAGACTTCCAGTAGTTCAGCTGTGGGACCAGGGCTCTGTTCCTAAGGATGATTGCAGTGTGAATGGGAGCAATGGCAGGTGTGTGGTGTGAGGCCGGGGTTTGCATCCATTGTCTTTGGTGGCTGTAGTTCTCACTTGCCATGGAACCATATAAATCATTCAGAGGGAGCCTTTTCTGAAACCTGTAAAAGGACCCCAGCTCCAGGTGAGTCAAATGAGTCAGACCTGCCCTGGGAAGAGACAGACCTTCCAGGTAAAGGCTGATGGAGTTGCTGGGGGAAGCAGCATCCAGGAGGCAGAACCGCAGCTGATGAGTGCAGCCTTTGGGAGATGATGCATGGGTGCAATAACCCAGCTGGGATGAAAAGTGAGGGAATGGAGGACAACTGTGGCATTTACAGAACAGAGGGGGTTGTATTTGCACAACCTTTGCCTTCCCTCAGCCTGATTGCTGTATGCCGCTGTCAGGGAGCAATCAAGGAGGAAAGTGAACAGGCAGCATTTCCCATTTGGGTCATCATGCAGACTAGCTAAGAGTCCTTCCCAGTTGACTGACAAGTGAGGAAAGGCTCAAAGGTGTTTTCTTCTGGAAAGCTCTGTGAGAGCAGAGCAACAAGAGGAACACAGACAGACCCATCCAGCTTCTTTTCTCTCTGCCCGGTTATTGTAGCTGCCCACGAAGCTCATCAAGTAATTATTTCCCCATCTCCATCTCTTGTACCAGACCACCTTCTCTAGGCTGAATGGTGCAGGGCCAGTACTGTGCAATTTGATGCATCCCCCAGGAACCATGTAGTACATGAACGCAACAAATCCACAATGACATTTAATGTTCTGTTAAAAGAGTAGTAACATTTTAAAAAACATAACAGCTATTTATGCAAGATGCAGGCCATGCTGGGTAAAGTCTTAACAGCTCTACTTTGAATTTCAATATATCCTAAAGTGCTTTGAGAATGGAACAGAGAAGGCTTTTGGCAAATACAGGAAACAGCTGGAAGGGAATTAAAATTATAGAAAACTGCTAGGGTTTTTTTTTGTGTGTGTGTGTTTTTGGGTTCTCTTTTAAAATTTTATTTTATTTTTTTTCATAAGGAAATGGTAAAAAATTATAGCAATGGAAAAAAAGAAAATTGAGCATGGTCAGCCCTGAGTGATAGACAGATCTAGCCCACAGACAGGAGATACTGTAAGGCAGAGTTGATAGAAAAACAGTAATTTTCACAGGCCAGGAGCTGAAGACATAGGTTTATGAAAAAGAGGGCAAATGGGAGTTGTGCAGTAAGAATAACTAATGCAGTGAATTTCCAGGTAGCTGTGGAGAGACCAAAGAGGTACAGAACTAAACTTTGTAACACACCAGTTTGGCGGAGCTTATGCTTGTACCTTATGAGCCTCCTTTTGGCTAAATGTGGACGCTACCAAAACCAACGTAGATTTAGCCAAGTTCAACATGTAATTGAGGTCTCTTCTTTGACAACTTAGAGCACAACTCTGGCCATGTGTTGCCATAAATCTTGAACATGGCTCTTGTCATCTCTGTGTATTATCCTTAAAGATTTCCTTTACCTATAAGAAATGACATGTATCAAGCTGCAGAAAGAGTCTAAGTTTTGGTTTGTTATTTGCCATGGCCAAAACATGAACATGTTAATGTAGTGTTCCCAGGAACATGAAGACCTCCTCTTTTTGTGTGTGTCTATGTGTGGCAGCATCCAGGAACAGTTGATCTGTGAAACTTTTGGGAGTAGTTAAGAACTTGGTAAATCTCTTTGATCGTCTCATAAACAGAGTGTATACACACACATATATATATTTATTTTTTTTTTCCTGGCAAACATTATTTTACCTTTCTAGAAGTTAAATGGATGGGATTCAGTGTCCATGATTTCTGCGTCATCTGGGGATCAGTATGTTCTGGTGGAACCAGGAAAGGGGAAAAAATGATACAGACAATTCTCTTGCTAGTGTTTCTCATGTGTGGTAAAATTGTATTTAACTACAACAGGGGATGGACAGGATCACAGGTGAGGTACCCTTTATGCTTTTACATAAGATCAGGGAAAAGTAAAGTTTCACACTTCTTCATCTGTCCTGAAACCCTTTTATATAATATACAATGTTATGTGGGTTTTTACTGCCATCAGCTTTTGTCTCCTTATGTACCACTGGGTTAACAAGAGAAACAAGCTATCATGATACAGAATGTTTAGGCACCTCATAGTTACGTGACACAATTCTCCCTGAGCTGTGGATTAAAGCACATGAGTTAATTAAAGTAAAGTAATAATTGTTCTGGGACATGTGGGACAGTGATCAGACGAGCTAGTCCCCTTGGGCTGACAAGATGGAAGAATTAGATGTATTCTTGCATCTGGGAATGCTTGTGGCTTTTTCCTCAACATTTGCTCCATCTGTGGTTATCTGTGCCTCTATCTGCATCCATACTAATGACTGCAATGAACTCTCTAAGAGGGTTAGTGAAGACCCTCAGTTCTTAGACCACTGAAATCTATCAAGCACCTGCATTGGTACTGAATATGAAGATTTGCTCTCCTAAGGTGCAGCTGTAGCAAGTATATGCATTTTGAAGTACCGGTTAAGTCCTGTAAATTCCAAAAAGCCTACCTGCTTCCTGTTTGATGGCGGATGGGATTCCAAACATGAGCACTGGTTGTGAGAACTCTGTGCTCTGTTTTGGGAACCAATGCTGTCAATCACTGGCAAGCCCTTGTTAATAAACCTTTGATTTGATGCCCTATGATGTTCTATGAGATCTCATCATACATGTGGTCAACAACTTTTAACTCCCTCGTGACAGTGGCCAGGGTTTTCATAAAAATAGATTACATTAAGCCTATGGCTTGTCTACAGTAGAAAGAAGAACATAAATTGTCTTGCATCAGATGAAAGAATGTAGCCAATAGCGCTATCTGCATTTGTTGTGTGTGTCAACGGATAGGCTGTCCTAGGCCACTACGTAGAGACACCCAAATATTTCAAAAGCAGTTTACTTTGGAAATCTAGTCGGGAAATTCAGATGGCAGGCTTGGAGGTGCAAGGGGATCCTGGTGAGTAGGTAAGGCTTTGGCATGTGGTACCTGGGCCAGTGAGAGAAAAGGAAAAGCAAGCTAAGGTCATGTGCCCTGAAATTGCAATAAGGATAAGAAAGCACCTGTTACTGAATTTTGAACAAAGGATAAGCCTAAGATAAAGGTTATCTAATGCTTATGGAATTGCCAAAAAAAAATCTCTGCCACTAGTTAGCTGACTGTTGCTCAGAAGACAAGCACACTCATGAGTGAGGACAGGTCCTTAGATGGCACTCTCTTGTCACTGGGTTAGACATACTGCCCTGCTGATGAAGATTTGGTTGTCTTCAGTTACTTCTCTAAACAGTTTAGCCAGCAATACTTTCATTTGCAAACCAAATCCCTGCAATGGGTGTGTGGCAGTCTGGTTATGTCCTTGTCCTACTTCTGCGGGAATGTGCATCTAGGACCTAGCGGAAATGGTCATAGAGGCATCAGTGGGGCAGCCACCCTTCTCTCCTCCACCTCCTTCATCATTAGGAGATGTCATGAATGAAACAGAGCTCCCACACTGCTCTGATAACGCAGGCCAGAAGCTGTGTGTGAATACAGCCACTGTCTAAATAATTATGTAAGAAACTCCCTTCCAAGCCCTGTGACCTGTACCAGCATCCACAGGCAGATGCCAGGCTAAAAGGACACCAGCAAAATGGGTGATGCCAGCTATCCAGTGAAAACTTTGTGTACCTTCCAAAGGGGAAATGCAGAACCCATATAGACAAGCATCGTCAAGTTCAAGGATGCAAGAAATCTTTGATTTGTTGTCTGAGAAACATTAATTCTTTCTAATGGTAATTCAATGGCTCACCCACTTCTAAACCTCAAAGGTCTAGTTACGACTTTTTGGAGACCACAAAAATATGTTGAATAAACCCACTAAAATCTGCTTAAGTTTGAGAATATTATCTCTAATCCTGCACAATATTAACTGTTACAAGCAAATAAGAGTGTTGTGTTCTGGAAGAAGGGCAGATTTGCTCTTCTGAGGAGGGAAGGAAGCAGGTGGATAGCAAAGGGGCCCCCTAAAAAGCATGGCATTCAGGAAGATAATTCCCCTTGGATTAATGAAAACACACATTGTTTAAGAGACCCCCTGCAGAGGAAATTTGGAAATCTTTGCCTTGGGGCCTAAAAGGAGCACTTGGATTTGCTTACAGGTAATGAACAAAAGAGGAGAGAGTCCTGGTCGCAGCAAATGGTGTTGGGTCTGTGCCTGGGGGAGGAGTGATTATCCTGACTACAAAGGAATGACTTTCTCTTGAAACAGAAGGTTGAAGCCATATTTTTGGGGAAGTCAAGAGTAGGAAATAAGCTGGCAGCTGTGACGGTGCTGAATGCAGGTTTAATTAATTTTTTTTCTCCTGCAATTTGTAGCCAAAGTGCCGTCATAAAGAGCTGGGTCATGATTCCACCTTTTAGTGATGAACATCCAAAGGTTAGTGAGCTGCTAGGAGATGTTCGATGATATCTGGGTCAACTGAGCACATTTTTCAGGCTATGACAAGATAATGTCTCACTATCTTCTCTGCTGAGGCCTGTCCCACCTCCAGATCAGAGTGACACACAGCTGTGTCCTTCTTTTACATTCTGCAGTATGTAGGAAATGCCCAAATAACTAATGTAGTCACATATGACAGACTAAAGACTTCACAGAGAACAAGTTAAGTGAACAGAGCTTTCTGGGTTACGTATTTCTGTACCTTCTCCTTTGAACCTTTTGACAATCACCACTTTTCTGTAGCAACATTATGGGAGGAAAGACAGTTATACACAAAATCTTTGGGGAAAATAAATTATCCCTGAAAAGGTTTTTCAAAAGATGTATTTCTGGTAAGAGGAGATGCTCTTGTGGGTCTCTGTGATCTGTTGAAAGAAGGGATCGATGGGAGGGAATTCTGCAAATTATCAATACCAGGAAGTTTCTGAAGCCATTTTGTTGATATGAAGAAAACATTAAGTATCACTATCTTTTGTTTCTTTTCATCACTGTAAACTTCCACCAGAGTAGAAATAGTTAGTGCAGAGGATAAATCAGTTTGTAATGCCAGAAGCAGGCCTGTTTCTATGAGACAGGCTTCTACCTCCAGGAGCAGATGGAAGGACACAAAAGGTCGAGAACGAAAGACCAACAACCTCATGAAAAAGAGATTAATTTTTACCTCGAATAACTCCCTAGCAGCAGTACAAGAACTCTGACAGAAAAAACACTTTCTAAAGCTCAACAGGTAGGAAGGACTTTGTGATCCCTCAAGTCCACAATGGGGCAGGAAAGATGAAGAACAAGGACCTACAAGGTCCTTTATTTCTCCTCCACCTGACATTATCATCCCCAGCCCATGGATAAGGGTCCTGCCCCGCTATGTGAGCCCAAAAAGCTGTTTTTCCCTTTTACAGCCCCCCAGGCTGCCTGAACCACTAGGCACAGCCATTCTGGCAGGGATGCGCCCAGGGATCCTGCGTGGTCCAGCTTCAGAAACTCTTTCAGGACACCAAAGTCTCTACCACCTCTCACTAAGCAAACAACCTGTATAAGAGCCCTGAATGAAAGGCAGACATGACAGGGTTTTTACTGCTGTCTTTACATTTTTAGTTTCCTTCTCACTCTGGTTGTTGCCTTCCTGTGTGCTCCTTTAGAATAGGAAAGAATTAAATTAAAGAAAGAGGAGAAAGTCCTAGAAATCGGAATATTCTTCATTGGTTTCCATCCTCTGTCTTATAATGTACTGGGAGCGGAAGAATCCTAGAGAGCACACTTGCTGCTGCCAAGCAAATCTTTATTTTAAAGCACAAAAGCAGCTTCCTGGACAAACATCCTATCCAACCATGCATTCCCCCCCCCCCCCCCCCCAGTGAGCATCATGGTTATTATATGGAAAAATTAAAAGTAACTAATATTAAGATTTCAGTATCCTCAGGTGCCCTTAATTAAGCCATTTAGAATTAACTTGAGGCTTACAGTCATGGAAGCAATTTGTTAAATATAGGCTAGAAAATTTCATCTGGAAGTAAATGCCTACAGGATACACAAAAAGCATTTGACACTGTAAAATACAACAGAGGAGAGAAAAGTAATAACAGCAAAACTTGTTCTGTCAACAAGGATGGAATTGCCAGTATTTTTGTATTGTATATTTTTTCTGATTTCAGATTCATTTTCTGAATAGGATCGGGCAGCCATTTTTTACTGCGATTCTCTATTTCAGCTGACAGAGCTTTTGCAGAGAGCTTCTCCATGTCCCTGAAAAAGCCAGCCAGCAAGACAGGAGTGAAGAGGCAGCAAGACCGCTGCTACTTAAATTAACTGAAACAGTATTTTGGGTGTACAGGCTTCTGAATTCCCTCAGTAAGCCTTAAAAAGAGCCATCTGGTCAGAACATTACATCTCTGTTTAGATCCTGCTTTGGAAATTGAAACGAGGCTCTTGAGCGCTTGTTAATGCTTTTTAAAGGGGGATTTGGAAGGTGAGTAGCTGCCTTGATGGGTTGCGTGTGGAGCAGGTTTTGGCAGGACAGTGGGCAGGTGTCTGCAGCAATGGGTCTCCTCACCCCATGCTTGCAAAAAAGCATTGCTTGCATTGGGAGCATGCTGGTGTGGCATGGTCCTTCCAAAACCAAGGGCATTTACCCCGTCTTAGCCAATCCCTGTATGCACCTCCATGAACTGACAAGGATAAGGGGGTTGTACCTTGCTGAGGAGAAACCCAGAGAGGTGCCAACCCATACCCTCTGCAGGGCCCATATCCCAGGGGTCAGGAGCTGCCTCCTCCAGAAGCTACTTCCAGGTGGAAAGGCTACGGAGGGGCACAGCGTCCATCCTCCCAGCTCGCGGGGAAGCTTCTCCCAGTGGGAAATATCAAAGTGCCATCCAAGTCCTTCTCCCCCTGACTTTTGGACACAGGTCTTTAATGAGTGGAGGAAAACAGATTAAGAGCCACCAAAAGCCTGCTGGGGAGTGGAAGGGGGGAGTTGGCAAGAAAATGTTTTGTATGAGTTTCTGCCCTGCTTAGGAGCTTTTGCAGCCCCGCATAGTGAAATCTGTCTCCTTCTCTCCCCACCTGGCATAACTCCCTCAGGACTGATTGCACCAGCGTAGGAACCAGTGTAGCACAAGCAATTAACTATTACAGCCCCTTCTGCTCTGTTGTGAAGGCTCGAAATTTGCCCCAGATGGATCTTTCTAACAGAAAAGCCAACTGTGACACAAACCACATTTCTAAAATATTTTTCAAATGCTAAAATTCTACAGAGAAACTTTAAAGTACCAGTATGAGCTCCTTTGATCTCCATTTATTCATCAGTTTTCACATTAAAATTTCACTTGGGCACTTTTTAAAAAGATAAATAATATAATATGGCCCACATGTTATGTTTGTATCTCACTAGCCCCCTCCATCTTTGCAGAGAGATGGACCTGAGCCTATAATTCTTAAGGCTGAAGCTCATAAAAGGTGGCAATTTATCACAAATCCCCGAATCCCTCACTCTGCAGCATGAGGAATATACATTGCTTAATTAACATAAATGACAGCAAATTCCCAGCATCCTCAGAGCGAGGGCTGACAGTGCTGCAGCCCAGCATGCACAGAGGTACCCTGTACTGCTGGCTGATGGTTTGTAGCACCTCAAATCTCTGTCTGTAGTCTGTCCTGGGTAATGGGAGAAGGAAACTGGGCTGCTCCCTCACCCACAGGTCCACATAAAGCCCTGATATATCATGTCCTATGATACATGCCCTCCAGGTTGCTGGGGTCCCACACCGCCTGATGCCAGAAGGATGATCCAGTGCATCCATCCCAGGAGGCAGCCCAGAGAAGCCTGCTGCCCTTGGAAAACAGTCGTGCCCTCCCAGCACCCATGGGCTGGATTGGGATGGGATGGATCCTTTGTGGCTGGGGTTGTACATGGAGAGCCTTTGTGGGGGCTGTGGCACTGCTGGGAGAGGGAGGGCAGTGGGGAGAGTGGGGAGAGACCTCCTCAGGCAGCAGTGGGTGCTGGATCTGGCCCAAGCACGAGGGCACATCGTCTCCAAGATACAGTGTCTTGGGGTAGCTTTTCCTAAACAAAGAGCACTGTAAGGGAGCCACTGCTGGAAATTTCCATTTCTTTGTTGGGTAGATGCTGTGTAAATAAATGTATTCCTGAGATTTTTCATAATCCTGGAAAGGTCCATAAACCAAACTGCATAGTTTGTTGAATCACTGGAGTTCATATATATTATCCCTCAGCTGCTGGGAACATGAAATACAATGGCACAGAATATAAGGCAAGAAACATGTTAAAGGTCTTCTTAGAAGTACTCTGTGCATTCATGTGTGGCATGTACAGATACTGCTTCTGTTTTGCCCTGTGGGATCTAAAATATCCAACCCATATTTGCAGCTTGGGTTTGTGAATTACTTACCTTAACTCTCAATAATCTACCTGACTGGCAACTTTGGTGGCAGCATTTAGCCATTTCCTGGTTCAATGCGCAGGGGCTTTGAAAGCATTTATAAATTAGTACATAATTTAAATGTGTAAGCAACCTCTTACTTTACTCTTCTGCTTTTCTTTCTGTCTGAAATTTAAAGACCAGACAATTCAGTAAGATCCTATCATAATAATTACATTGTGCCTGATGTATTTACAAGTGCAAGGGCTCAGAAATGCATTTTCAATGCCTTACTTTCTTGTCATATATAAACACTAACTACATATAGAATAAATTATATTCCTGTATCCAGTGTATTTGTAATGTAAATGGAGGAGTCACTTATACAGTAAAGACTGTTGTAACTCCACTGATAAAATTCAGATGTTTTCCTTGAAATAAGCTAGTAACTTTTGCTTTAAACTGCCCTTTACACTACCAGAACAATGTTTATTACCCTTCTTTTTAATTTTGAACACACTCAGACATTTGTCTTGTATTTAGACTTTCCCAACAGCTATGCTTGCTTTCTTTAGGCTGATTCTTTAAATTAAAAAGTCATATCCCCTAGCAATAAAATTCCATTGGAAAAAATATTGAAATGATATGGAAATAATACTTTTCTTTTTTTAGATCCCAAAGTTCCAGACAAAAGAGCACTTAATAAACAATTGTATAGAATACAAAATGTACTTTTTCAACAATTGTCTTCTAATTGTCCAAAGTACAAGGATGTGATTTATTTTCCAGATATGCTATTTTTCAGTCAGATTAGAAATGCTAAAAAAATCTCCCAACCCTATGACCAAAACAACCTAGAAGCCAAACTAAAACAATTCCTCAAACAGGACTATCTCTATGAGGTAACCCCAAATACTTTTGACTAGCTGGTTGGTTCTCTAATTTCTTTCTGTTTGGAGACTGCCACAGCATCTCCAATTCAGCAACACTTATTCGAGATCCTAATTTTTCCTGACCTTGGTACTCACATTTGGGGGCTACTATGTCAAAGCATTTCAGCCTTCAGAATGAAGCCTTCTCTCAAAGAAAGAACATTACGGCAATTGTAGCTCTCAAACTGGGATAGATTATAAAAGCTTATTACTGTATTTTAATATAAAATATTGTTGAGTAAGGGCATCAAACTTTAAACCCAATTAAAAACAAACTATGATGTTAGAGACTGCAGACCAGTAACTTATCTACCACACAAACAGCTGCACAAATCCCTCACATTAATTTTTTCCAGGCTTTCAACTCTGATTAATAACATGGCAAACCCATGCAAGTCTCAACCGTATTAACCACAGCTATATTTTTAGTCTTACTGACATGAACGCTTTAATATAATAAAAGTAAAAGGAAAACAGAAGAGGTGTTTCATTAGGACACGAGGATTACAAAAGCCGCTGTGTGGAATATTTGTCAGGAGGTGGTAAGGGAAGAGTTATTACTTACATTTTAGCATGTCGCTAGGACGTGGAGCAAGAGGATCCCTCAGTGAGATATGTTTGCTTTGGAAAAAAAATTGAGTAATCAGGCTGTCCAAGCTCTTCTGACTGACACACTTACAACACCAAATTGCAAACTCGGTTAAGAAGTTTGCAGCACTACATGGAAAGCTCTTTTTCCAATTTTATTATGAAGCCCAGCAATATGTCAGTGGTACAAGATCCAGAAGTTCATGTATTAACCTGCCAGTCCTTTTTTGTTGCTAGATGGCTATATGCAAAAATATATGAAGCATGCAACCTGGTTGGTTAGAAAAAAATAGCCCAAGCCATAGACCCTCAGCAGATCTTCCAGCTCATTATAGAAGCTCATACCTTATATTAGAAGCTTTTACTAATAAAAAAAAAATCCCCAGACCCAAACAACCCCCCCCAAATGGCTGATATATGCAAGAAACCAGGATTATATCAGTAAAATAATAACTTCAAAACAAATCCAAAGACTAATGTTTGCCTAATACAGAATGATTTAATATTTAATGTGTTTGGCTTCACAATTGTGTGAAGTGGAAGTAGAATTAAATTCAGCCCATCTATTGCTTGTACGACAGGGGTATTCCTTAGCTGAATTTCTGACCATAAATTCAGCTGAATGAATAGTATTATACACATCATGAAAATAAGCAATATTTGGCTGTGTATGTTGTTTGACTTTTCTTTCTGCACTTATCTGCCTACACATTTGCACAAGCAGTATTACAACGATGAGTTTTGTAAGAAAGCCAAGCTTTGTAAATCGGAATAACGGGCAAAACCAGTCATACGTTTTCTGTTCCTAAATTCTTTGCATGAAGACAGCTGCATTTCAAACTCAAGGTAACACAACAGATACAGGCACACAGCATCCTAATAGTGACACTGAAATAACTGCTCAGGACAGTACCCAAATACTGTAGTCATGGACGTATTGGAAACACTCAGGTACTACAGAGGGGGTGCGATGGGCTAGCAAAGAGAAGGGCAGAGTAATAGCAAATATCTTCTCACACTTTTACCTTGAGGTGAAAGCATCATTTTTGCTTTGACCTTTTAAATATTTTTAATGCATAACATCTGCAGTATCAAACATACAGGGGAACAGGGAATGCACGCACCGCAGTGTATTTCTACCCACCAGAAAGTGAAGAAATGCATAGAAAACCTTTATATAGCACCAGAGAAAATGAGACCCTATGCACAGCCTTATATATGAACTTCACTACCAAAGAGATTTGTTTCTTGCTTGAATGCCACACGAGCACATGTGAACCATTCCTGCTCATCTGTACTGACACTGGGATTTTGCTTTTTAACTAGCCCAGGCTTGGCTGCAACTAAGATAAACATATTTAGCTGCAACTTTTTTTTTCTTTCAAAAAGAGGCAAACTGGATTATAGCAAATAACCTTTAAGATAATTAACTGACAATGCCGCAACTAGCATAAAATCTTCCTTCAGGCGACCCCTAATTTAAGTATTACTGGCACAAAGTGGAGACAGATTGTGCATCACCACCGCAATATTTACATAGCAGAAACCCACAGAGCAGGAAACGTGAGACTCAATGATGCACTAAATTAGGAACAATCATATTCTAGTGTTAATTTGCTTTCTCCTCTATCCAAATTTCAGGTCCAGCAATTGGTACAAATGCACATAAAACATTCCCATTTTTAATGATTAAGAAGCACGGTCTGCAAGCAGTTCTGCTCAGAAGTAAATTCACTCACTATTAGGGATGTTTGCCGGATCAAACTCCCAAAAGTGAAACAGGCTTATCAACACAGAGATTTTTTAGAAAAGCAACACTTCCTAATCTGTTTATTTCTTTCCATAAATGATGTCTGCACAAGCAGTCTGAGTTGTCTGCCAGGCTACCTGTCTTTTGATTGCAAATAATTTCCTATGACAGTAACACCGTGATTCTGAGGGATAATGGAGAAGTGGTTTTAATTCACCGATGCTGTAGATATATGCAGGTACTCAAAAGGCTGTGTAATCAAAGAATAAAATATAAGATGGAAGGGGAAAGAAAAAGATAGCTGGTCTATTTCTAAGTATATCGGGAAGTGACATATTTATAATAAATATACACACTATAATCTATCGAGACAGATTTCACGAGCACTATTCTCAGTTACAGCATACTTCATGAGACAAATGCAAAGAATCATCACTAATCTTTCTAAATCTTAAATATTATTCAAATTTGGATTCCATTATGGCATATTAACAAAATATTTACCTTGCCTAATCGCTGATGTTCTTCAAAAGCAGAAATCAGTTCTTGTGCCCACTTTATTTTTTCAGGGCTCGGAGAGAACTGTTCCTGGACAACAGCAATTTGGTTGGGGTGAATCACCTGCTTACCTACAAAGAAGATTAATAACACCAGAATCATGCATCGACAAACAGATGTTCAAGCACAATGTTCCAACCACTTGAGGCTCTCATACGCCTTGCAGACTTTCTTGCTCTTTAACTAATTATTTTACCTGGTTTCTTTAATTTTTTAAACTGGACAACAGGCAGATAGCCTTTAGCCAGATTGTTTTAAGAATTAAAATACCTTGAGCTATGCTTACGTTCAATATAGTTTGAAAGAACCTACAATTCTTTCTCCTACCTCCCCATTTCAATTCATACGTCTTCTCTTAGTTGCTTCAGTTACAATTTTTGTTCAGGGCAGTCAATAACACTTAAGTATAATGCATCTCCTAATAGAACTGTATAAATAACAGCTACAGACACTCTTAAATAAATTGTATTAAAATGTGTTCAGAAAATGAGATCTGAAGAAGATGGTAAAAGATTTGTAGGACTGAAAAGTTACCAGTCACATAAGGATCATGCTCTAAATTCTCAGTATTGGCTTAGCATCATAAAATCCTCAGTGCAGTTTAAATTGTTGTAATAGTTAGCAGTTGCAGGCAGATTGAAATATTTATTTAGTCACTGGTATATTAAACAACTACCAGCGATGCCCTGAGGTTTTATGAAGTACTTTTTTTAATCCTGTCTTGTATAAACATGTGTTAAGAAAATAAAAATAGATGTTGCTATTTTTTACTGGAGATTTTCAAATGTGAATAGACAGCCACATAATCCACTTTAATCTGTTATTGTATTTAGCTACCTTAAAACAAATATAGATCTAATTTGTTTGACAGTTTAAGAAGTGTAACATTTGATATTATTAATTCATTTCTATGGGAATTTCACAGACGTGTGTGATTTCTGCACTTTGGTCTCAAAGCGTTTCAATAAAGAGAAGCTACTGTAATTCCCAGTTTCCCGTGGAATAAATGACTGTGCAAGGTAACAAAACTAGTTAGATGGATGAGCCTGATTCTGCAAACGTGCCATCAAGTGAGCAGTCTCCTTCACATGGAGGGTCCCACAGCCACCCATCCCATCCCACCCCATCCCATCCCATCCCATCCCATCCCATCCCATCCCATCCCATTCCACTGCACGCTGCAGCCTCTCACAAGAATGAGATTTTTTGCATGCAAGGAGAAGTTTGCAGCATCAGGACCTAGGGAGGCTTCATGGCACAATGGGGTCTGCTCCCATGTTCTTACTGCCATTAAGCCAGCTGTACATTAGAAATCAGCCCATCACTTGGTTGAAGAAATTTCACGTATGACTGCAGAGATACACCTATTTTAAATTAAATGACCACTGAAGAAAACCCCGGGATTGCTTTTATCAGACTGCAGTGGGTCTGAGGGCTAACCTGGAGTACAAACAAAACCTGGGGATGCAGCATCATAACATACTTAAGAGTAATTATTTTAGTGTTCCACGTTTCTCAGCTAAAAAGCCACAAGTAGCTCAATTTTATTACATTTCCTATTAAACAACCTGTAGTTTATAATCTTATGGGCATTCAAATATTCAATTTGAAATTTCAATGTCATAACTATTAAAAAAAATTGCATAAAAATAGATAAAAGCTTTAAACTCAGTAAGAACTATATTTTTTTTTAAAGAAATTACATGGAAACAAATTTTCTTAACTAATGTGTTTTACATTTGGTCTAATCAAAGGTTTTTTTAGTCAATTTAATCAAATTCACCATTAATGAGATTATGATGTTACTTATTTGTAATACAACAAATTCTCCCTAGCTAAACTGCTCATTCTAAAACTGAAGGGAATAATTCCTGCAAAATCCTAAGGATCTTAACTTTCTGGGAAAAACGTAGAATATATTTTAAATCATATTTAAGGTCAGTCTACAATTATAACAAAATTAAAAATATTTATCCACAATTTTTAAAGTGTAAAATATTTCTCTAAAAAATCTGTTTTTGATAGAGATGTCTGTAGCAGTAAGCTGTACCTTCTGTTATTAAAACACTACTGCACAATTTACAAAGAATATAATGCAATTTTTGATTCATAGCACTCAGTTGATTTTTGTCACAGCTTATGTGTCCAAATATCTGTATAATAGACATAATGCCATGCAGGAATGAAGCAAATATTTTAAGCAGAATTGTTGTTATTGACAAGCTCCTGAGAGAGTGCAAAATTGGAAGACATTAAAATTTATGACCATGAAATCCTTTTTACAGTACCACTTGGTACATTGTGCTTTAAATCAATACCTGTCAAGTCTTTTAGGTAACTGTATGATGGTGTCGTTTCAGTCTTCTACAAAAGACTGCAAAAAGAGAGGAAACCTATAGTGTTTCGTATTTATATCTGGCTTCTCAGCACGTAGCACAGGACTTTCTAAAATGACTAAGTCAGATGTTGAAGCTTATGGCAAAGTTTACTTATTTTTTTACATAAATATTCCTAAAACTGATGACCATTTATGTAGGCAACACACTGTCCATTGGTTCTGGTGTAGTAAAACATCGTGCTGGGTGTGTGTGCATGTGTGTCTATATACATATACTCCTCCAATATATATATAAAAATGCATTTTTTAATATATATAAGTATATAAATATACATTTAAAAGATCTATTAATCTGGCTAAATTACATTTGAAAACATTTTATTTTATGTAAACACACTCACTGAAGGGAAAACAGGCTGCTTCTAAGATAACTGGAAAAGAAAACTGACTACAATAAGCAATGAGGGTTACAACAGTAACTAAATAGCTGGTAAATTTTTTGTTACGTTACTTCGCGTGTTTCACCTTGACTATTCGATTACGTTAGGCAAGTTCCATTGGTCTAAATCTGAATAGGGAGAAATTTAGGGACACAGAAGTTCGCTGAGTATTTTGGATTTGCATTAGTTTTGAGGGTGGTGAATTTGGTCCTATGTGTGCAAATAGAGGTGTGTTCTCCAGCTAAGAGAGCAATTGGCAATACTCATCTCATTTTAGTCCTGTTGATTTCAGTGATTTTGATTCTTTGTGAAAAAGAACTAGGAAGAGATCTTAAATATTTTAAAATAACAAGAATCACGTGTTTTGAACTTGTTATTAAAACGCTAGTTCAGTATTTTACTCTCATGGTATCAGATCACTGTCAGTGGCAAATATGTTCTGCAGGGTTCTGCTTTATGCAAGGTTATGGATTAATCTAAGACTCATTTGTGATTTAATGTGATTAATATTAAATTGTAAACATTAAAATGTTTCATTTATATGCTTTTGGAACTAAAAGTTTTCGCTTTCAGTTTTGAAATTACATTTTATTTTAATCAAAACAAAAATTATAAAAGCATTAGATAAACTGAAAGCAAAAGAAACAAAAGAACAAGTAAAACATTTTGGATCGACTTCAAACCTTTTTTTTTCTACTTTTACAAAAAATACGGAAAATGCTGTTTTGTTTTGACTTAAACATTTTTCTTTACTATTTTTTTTTTGGGGCACCAGATCAGAAAAGTCAATATTGTCCCACCTCTAATTATTGTCAGACTGGTTGTCAGGATGTTTGTGGGATTTTGGAAATGTGTTAATGATAGTTGTGGAAAGGCAGGAGGCAAAGAGCAAGAGCTGTGAGTTCACCTTAATGAAGTCTGTACCTTTTACAGTTCTTTACTCCTCATACGGAAAGGCAAGGAACTTCTATGGCTCAGTTAAAAGTTCCATTTACATCCTAAACTGCTACATACGACTTTTTAATTTGTCTCCTATCTGGACCCTATCCTGATGTCAGACAACTTCTACTGTAAAGTCAGTGCAGTCCAAACCACCATCAACATTGTTTATGCTGAGGATTTCTAAATTTCCTAAATTGTCAGCCCAACTTAAATATTTAAATATACATTAAGTGTTCAAAAAGAGTGCTCTCAAAGGTGGTAGGCAACTGCAACTCCATCTTCTGTCAACAGGAGGTTCAGATGTTTTGTTTTTTGCAAAAATCAAGCTTTTCCTTAAGCTAGGAAATATTGGTCCACATTAGGTAGCCATCAGCAGGTGCTACTATTCAGGAGCCCTATTATTTTCCCAGCTTCAATCACAGACAAATGAAGGGTGGAAGTCCACATGCATGTGGATAATGTAGCTGTGAGGAGCTAAATGGTTTGCCTCTGAAACAAGATCTAGTTTTGCAAATGTTGAAGCTCAACAAGCAGAAAGGCAGAGTTTGCACTGAAGAGCATTGATTGCTATTCTTTCACTGGCATGCAGAGATCGCTTAAAAGAACACTTGTTTTTTTGCTTGGTGTAAAACTGTCATATACCACTAACTGTAAGGATATAGTTTGCTAGATGGCATTGCCAGGACCCATGCTTTTGGTAACAAAAACCTAAAAGGTGTACTATTACCATACATATATCCTGACTGACGGTCTGAGACAAATAATGTGAAATGTTCATCCTATATGCTAGAATTCTTTAATCTATTTGTCAAATGTCTGATTTCTATTGCAAAACCCCAAGCTTTGGTGGCTGTGCTGTCCCCCTGGGGTGTCCAAGTGGTCTGGTACGCTAGTCAGAGGGTAACAGGCTGCATTACAGGACTATGAGGCGAGGAGTGTGCTGCTCTTGCTGTCTGCCAATACCCGTAGGTGTCACCAGCACTTACTAGGAGAGGAGCCAGGAGGTGAAAAACAAATCAAAGAAAATAATAAGAAAATAACTTTCCCCTAGCAATTTGCATATGAGATTTGCTTCTCAATTCCCTCATCTAAAAAGTACTTTTTAACAACTTCTGCTTAAAAAAAATAGGAGAAAGGGATCCAAATGTTTTAAAAAGCAATCATGGAGTGGCCACTGCAGTATAGTACTGCCTTCCCCATGCCCCGTGACGGGACAAATCACTGCGCAGCCCCTACCCCAACCTCCCTTCAAAACCAGTCACACACTTCCTGGGATGTGGTTTTAAAAAGCAGCCTGTGACTTTTCAGGCAAAATTTCCAGCCACAATTTTTAAGGTGGTAATAAACACAGAAGACTCAGGTATTTTTTCAGTAACACCTAAATGACCTGAAATAGAAAAAAAAAATTATTTGTCTAAGTGACAGTAAATGTAGCAATATATTTAAATTGAAGAAGATATGCATTATTTTGAGACATCATCAGAAAGCCATACCAGTGAATCCCATTGAGGCAGCTTCTCTTGATTGCCTGCGGAGCCCATCTTCATCTCGGAAATCGATGTAAACAAGGTCTATTGCTTGAAGGCCAAATGCCTTTGCTGTGACTACTATTTTTTGCCTGGCATATAGAATATCATGAGTTTCCTTACTGCTTGTTGCACCTACGAAAATAATTCAAAACAAAGAAAAGCTGATGAGTATTTTTGGTCTATTTTAAATATTTCTTATGTAAAAAAAGAGAAGTTTGAGTTTTCATTTAACCGTTTTAGAAAGCAAAATGGGGGTGTGAGGCTATATTGTCAAAATAATACTTTTCTGAGAAAAAAAAGATGCTTTTGCAAAATCCCAAAAATAATCTCTTTAAACTCTGGCTTATAAAATTCATATTTTTGGATTAGTTCAAATCAGAAGTTATAAACCTGAAGTCAGTGGAAACTTTGGCTGGTAAGAACTTCTGCTTTAGGACTAACATGAAGTAATTAATTGATTCTATTATTTACTGTATGGACAGTGAGAAGCATTAGAGTAAGAGAAGCTTTATACAAATTAATACACTGGATACAGCTAAATGGCTAAAAAATTCACACTGAGAATAGAATTGAACTTTCCTTGGCTCCGATTCTTGTCACAACTGATGTCCTAAGCTGAATATTTAAGCTTTAGTATTTGGATGAAAAAATAATGGTAGATGACTTCTGAGATGGAATAAAAGTATTCACGAGACTTTTTGTGCACATAGGCCACTAGCTAAGCACCACACACATGTGAAGGCTGGTGTGAAATAATAATAAGAATAAATAATAATAATAATAATAATTATTTCCATTTCCTTAGTATAACTATTTAGACAGAGATTTCCAGTAGTAAGGCAATGATATTTTTTACATTAATGTCCTTATTTTTAATTTAAATGTTGAGAGCTCTGCACTTTTATATTTAAACTGAATCAGATCAGTAAGAAGCTAAGCAGCTGCTTATAAAAGAAATTGTGAAATATATTGTATTTTTGAGGAAGGCTAATAGTGCTTTCATATGACTATTATTTCATATGACATATTGACATGGGACATATTTAAAGTAAATTTATTAAAGCAAATTTATCAGGAGAGCATTTGTGCACGATGTCAAAAGCCTGACTGATAATTGCCTGTAAATTCATGATGAAGAAGCCACCAAATTGTAGGACTTTAAATGTAGTTCTTAAAAGCACATATGTTTCTTATGGATAACATATTTTTAAATCATTTCAGTTATTCAACAGGTTTGGGTTTTTGTTTGGTTTTTTTTTTTTAATTATTATTATATTCATTAGTTTTTGATACTGCATAGCAAGAGGGACAAGAAAGTGTCAGTGCCCTGAGACATACAGGGACCATGTTTTAATTTGCCAGCGATACATTCTGCATTGAAAAAATCAAGGAGAAAAGTGCAAATGTAAAATGCAGAATCAAGTGTTGTCATTACTTTAATTATTGCTGTCCAAAAAGAGATGGCCATAAATCACATGTGGCTTCTCCAATGCAAATGGAATACATTAACATTTCTAGCAAACACACAGGTAACAACCTATGCTGGCACGGAAATCCTCTCCTCCAAAGACGACTGCATCCAAATGAAAGCCAACCTGGGATCCTCTTCTCAGTGCTTCTTCACAGACAGCCTTCAAATGAGAACAGAGTATTAATTTCTACAGAAATGCAGGATGCAGAGCAACCACAGAGGATATTACAGCAACTCGGTGTTACCAAAATCCTTCAGCTAAAATCGCTTCTATTAAATAGCAAAGCCACTGTAGGTGCTCGACTATGCACAATGCTTTAAAATGACTCAGCAAAAGAGAAAACATTATTTTTTCCTAAGCACCTGTATGCCTAGACCATGTAAATACAGGACCTTATAGCACATTCCCTACCTTCTGGTTGACATAATGCTCTGGGTATTACTGTGATCCTTACTGCAGATATTTATATAACAACATGAAACACAACATTTGTCAAATACTGCTTAAAAGCAAACAAAAAGTATTGAATTTGATTAGTTTGACAAGTAATACAGAAAGACAGATCAGAATATCTTTTATTAAAAAATAATACGAGCTATTTAAAATGGTTGCAGACTACTTATGGGATATAAGGATTCCTTGTAGGACTGACAATTTAAAGTCTTCTGCTACATATAACTCAATTTAGCTAAGGAAGTTAAAAATGCAACAAGTGCTGCAGAAAAGTATTAAAATAAAAGCATGCAAAATTTTGCTGCTGTAGCTATTATATGAAAAAGTGCATTTCCAAAATATGGCTGATTTATATCAGTGTTTGGTGTATACTGGTATCTTTTAAGGCTAAGGTATGTGGAGAGAGACGGATGTAATTACCAGCTCTCCTAATGCATGTTCTTCTGTGTCAGCTGGTGGGACAAGAAATTATTCTTTAACAGAGAGTTTTAAAAGGCAGCTCTCCTGCCAACATCAAGAACTATAATATTAAAAAATCCAGTATAAAATAGTGTAGGTGAAGAAAAACCTCCACCAGTTTAAAATATGATGTAATTCTGTGTAGGCACACAGGACAGGAGCATGTCTATTTGGTTACTGCTTTATTATGTTGCCAGATACGTTAGCGTGTGCTGTAAGATAAACGGCTGTATCAAATGAGCAGGCTGCCCGTGAGGGCTGCCGGTACTTCTGGGGGTACTTCTGATGTGTGTCCCCTCAGCTGGACCGAAACTTTCCCTTAGAGCTTGGGAGGGGAAGGCTGAATTGCTGGTGCATGCATGAGATCTTCCGTTTCATTACTACACTGCCTTGCCTTTCTGAAAAACCTGGGCTTCATAGTAAATGTTCGGGAGAAATTTATGTTAAAATGCACTTTAAAAATAAGATTTGGTCTTAAATTACCCTGAAAAAGGAGCATGTTCTTGGATATTCCCTATTTTCAAAGTTAAGTATGCCTCTAATCTTAGCATTAAACACTCAGAAAACAATAACATGAAATTTTGTTCTAACCTGATTAGTAGAAACCATGATAAAGATGGCAGTTTTTAGAAATAGTGAAATGATGATTAATTCTTTTTCCTAAAGTTAAATGTTATACAAAAGTCGAGTTTGATAGCTACTAGATAGCTAAGTGCATTGCAACACTGTGAGTGTTCCAAATCTTTGGAGAAGTCCAGCCCAAGTGTGTTAAAAATAACAGTAATGTAGAGAGGTTTTGTTATTTGACATGGACTATCTGAAACTGTTCTGTCACTGAAATATTTTGAATTTATGAAGGCCTTTACATTACAAACATGAGAGTTCAATGTGCAAATGTTTTAGGGGATTGAACAATATATTTAGTATTTTTTGACCTCTTTGATGAAATTAGGGGGAGACCGGGGACTATTTTGCTTATCCTAGTTTGCTGAGATGGCAAAACATGAATGCTTCAAGACCTGCTTACCTTAAAATTGAGCAAGCCTACTGCAGTTTCCACAAAGGGGATAAAATTCATTGGTTCTACAAGTGTTCGGCCTTTTAGGTGATGTAAGAATTTGTCTGAAAACTAAAATTAGACAGTGTGAGCTATCAGAGAGAGAGGAAAGAAATCAAACCTCAGAACACTCTACATGTATACATAATGCATTAAATTTTCACCTGCCTGTAACTACACCCCTCCCCACCCCAAAAACTTGTAATTAAAAAAATGAAACCAGCTTTTAACGAGGCCTGTGATTTGAAAACGCAGCATTCCCATACATTTCTGGTTTCGGAGGCTGGTTTGCAAGAAAAAAAAACATCCAGGCTTAGCACCTCTCACCCTGGCTTAGTGAAATGCAAATCCGCGGGCCCTGGAAAACAATGAAGTGCTGCTGTACCTGAGGTCCGGTTTTGTTTCAGGTCCAGCACTGCCATCACTGGAAGAGCTCCCCAGCCTTCTAAGTGGCATCCGTATTATTCATTACGGCACCGTTACCCTTTTGTTCACTAGGCTTTTCTTCATAATTTTTTAGCTTACCTAGGAAGGCCTTAAAAAGGAAGTTTAATTCTTTGAAGACCAAAGCTTGCCAATTTTTTCCATGAGACCAGTTCACAGCTAGCTCTGAGCTGCCAGTGGGGTAGCCCAAATTCCAAAATCTATCATCTGGAAACATACAAAAGCTCTTGCACAGATTTTTCCCCTTTCAAAAGGGAAAAAAAGGAAAAAAAAAAAGAGGGGGAAAAAACCCTCAGCCCTATATTGTAAATCTATTATGTCTAGCCAGATTGAGTAATTTGTGCGGAGATAAACATATCGCAGGTATGGTGAAAATATGTTAGTAAATAAAGACAAAAATAACATCTGCATATATTTTAAATTTAAGGAATATTCAACTATTAATGGATATCAAAGGAAAGGGAATTTTAATCATCTCTCCATTCAGTCTCAGTTGGGTAAATCATATCTAAGAGATTTGCATAAATATAAACCATCAAAGACTTTTCATCTTCAAAGGGGGTTTCAAGACCCTATAAGCTTTGTACTGTAATCATCGCAGGTCACAACCCTGCAGGAATAAGGCTGCTATGGCAACATAAAAAAACTAATGCTTAAGGCTTAGCATAATATTCTGACTAATAGAAAGGAAACTCATTTTAAAAGCTGGCAGCCTATTTACCAGAAGCTGGATTAGAGGTGTTATTTCCCCTTTTAGCTTCCCCCACCGCCCCTCCCCAAAAGAAGGAAAATCTAATCACCCAGATCTTGAAAAAAAGCTTTCCATCAATTTGCAGTAACTTTACAATTAGGCCAAAATAAATCACAGCTTTCTTCGATGAAGAATTCTGCCCTTCCCATCCCTGCTTTGCACCGTCACCGTGGCTGTCTCAGTAACTTTTCTTTGGAGAAGAGAATTGCACCCAAAAACGTGCCAGAACGATAAAAATAATAATGCAATTCACATGTGCGAGTGTACAGTATGGCAGGTACTATATAGAGAGAAAACTGTAAACTTCATCCAGGTAATTGCAGCAAACGAGGTAATATAATGGCATCAGCATATATTCTTAAGACTCCTATCTGATTTTTATTTTTTAAGGGAAAAAAGGAAGTAAAAAGCTCCACTGTGTTCACATTTTAGGTACAAGTTAAAGCAGCAGAGCTCTTATTTTATTTGAAAATATTTTAAAAGTCACACTCCTGGGATTTTTTGTATCTTTTGTTTTGAAAGTAAATGGAAAAAAAAAAAAAGCAGTTTAATTAAATATCATCTCCCTTCCTCTTTCTTTCAAAAAATTGCAAGAAGCACCAATACAAAAGGTAACGAGTGGAGAAGTTTCAATTAATTTTTTTTTGTCAAAAGGAGACGATTAAATGTTTCCGGCCCGGTAAAGTGTTCATTTCAGGGAGAAAGGGAGGGAAAAAAAAAGAAGGCGGAGGGAAAAAAAAACCCCACAAAGCTTGGGGAGGGGATGAAGTAGCAAGGCCTCAGCAATTCTTTCAATTCCAGTGCACACCCAATAGTGTGTCGGGAAGAATGCACACTGGTCGGGATTTGTGGGAGAATTGTCCCGCCACAAAGGAGGGAGAGTTACGCTTGTTATAGTCCAATAAGCCATGCCAGTCAAACAAGTACCCACACTAGGGACAAAAGGCAAGCAAGAGATTCTCACACAAAAGAAAACAAGTAAGCCCATCTTTTAGTTGTGCATCAGCCTCCAGGTTTTCTGCTGCACATAAATAAAAATGAAGGGGGGGGGCGGGGGAGTGGGTATATGTGAGGGGAAATAAACAGATTCTGGGAGGCTCAAAAATCACGCCGAGGTGAATTTTGAGTGGACTTGGAAAAGGCGGCAGTGGTGTTAAGCAGAGCACACTCTTTGTGTGTAAAGGTTGGACAAAGTGAGAGGGAAGCAAAAGGTAGACAATGAGACAGAAGCTGTTGGGGCTGGCTTGTTTTCCATGATGGAAATCAAAGTTAGAGAGAGGGACGGTGGAAAAGGATGAGGGGACAAAGAGCCCGTGCAATCCCACCTCCCTGGAAAACCTGCCTGGTGTCAGCAAGGGCTCTGCCATTTTGGAAGCATGAATATTCATTACTGACAAGTTACATCTAACACTTACATGGCTGTAAACCCTGAGAGGTATACCCTGGTTAATTTAATTAAATGTTGGTGGAAGGGGACGGTGTGCTTTCCATCACGAGCAGTGGAGGCCGGAGAAGCAGTGCCACTGGATGGACAGGGCTCATCACGTACCCAGCATATTTGCTCGGTTGTAGGCGCACAACCAGTCTCAGTGGTTTGATCATGGTTAGATGCTGAGATTAAAATAGATCCTAATACGTCTGCCTGCCTTTCATCACAGCTTGCATGCATGCTAGTTGCTCGGCTAGCGGTTTGCAAAAATATAGAAGTAAATAATTAAGCATTATTCCTTTACTGGCATGTTACAGCAATAATGGTATATCTAAGCAAATGCCCCCTTTCTTGACAATTAAAACAATTATAGCATAATTAGGCCTATTTCAAAGTTTTCTTAAGTAATTTGACATGCCAACCATTTACATTTCAGGTTTTTATTGGCTGGAAAGTCAGTCGTGAAACAAAAACACACCTGTCAGCAATTAAAAAGGAAGAAATAGAGAACTGCTCAGGAAATAATATCTGTGCTAATTAAAAACACTGGTTAAAAGCTTCCTGTTTGTTCCTCCAGTTGCCCCAAGGAGCGACCTTCTCCCCCAACTCATTTTTTCATATGTTACTAACATGGTTCCCCCATCTCCTGCTTACAATGCATGTAACTAAGACTCATGGACATACAGTCATTTTGCTTGTTAGGGCAGTTAAGAGAAGATACTCATACTTCTATTTTTAGTATTATACTCTGATATCAATATTGGTTCTTGAAAACCCACTATTTTTATCTATAAATGCAAGGTGTTCTATGCATGCCTTTTATACAGCACATCTTACCTTTAAGTGGATGCATTTCCCAATTACTTTAGCCAAGCAACAACATCACATGGTATTTGGAGCCTTCCTTGTAACTCAAGAGTCATTCATCTCTATCTATGCCTGTCTGATTTTTGGCTCAACAGCTTCTGTCAAAAACTACTGTGTTGTTGGTACTCACCCATCTTATTTCTTCAACATTTTCAACCTTTGGCAGCATCATGCTTGAAGGAAGGGTCTTGGACTGCAAAAGCACCTCTAGATCTTCTTCTGCAAGACCGCTGGAGACAGAATTTATCCTAACACACTTTTCAGCATGGCCAAAGTCAAACTTTTCAAGGGTTTTCACAACGGTCAGCCTTGCTTCTTTCTACAATATTTATGAGTTTAGAGGACAAGAAAAGAAAAAGAATGCATGTTTTCTGTTGACAGAAAAGTGCACTGAGCAGACAACTTTTTGAAATGATGTGGGGAAAACTAGACAGCCAGTATACTGGTGCGCCCAAAACCTCTGTCACTCTTGGGCTTTTGCTGAACCAGTCATCATCAGCACCTCGCAATTTTACCATCCTTGTTCCTTTATAACTGGTGAATAAAATGCTCAGGGTTTATGTGTAAATACTTCTATACCACCACTTGTAAAAAACAATACTTTTTTGTCCACTAGTGCTGAATATGTCTAACAAACACAAATCCTTATACTAACTACAATGCATTGCACTAACTGTCTGCACTCACAAAAATGGCATGTCTTTAAATTCATATAAAATAATTCATGTTTGTAATTCATCTCTATTGCTTGAATGTCAGAAAACACACATGTACATTTGATTTTGCTACATAAATCTTCCTATTCTCCAGGTATCCAAAGTGTACTAAAGCCCATGGTAAAGTTAACAATTCACATGTGATAACACCAAAAAATCTGCAGATTTTTCTTCAACCACAGAAACAGCTATTCTCCTGTTGGCACAAAAGAAAAACAAAACACCCCACCCTCCAAAGATATGTATTTCCCATGGCCATTTGCTATTTTTGTGAATGTAAATTTATAAATCTGTTTAATAGTTGATTTTCATGAAGAACACTTGCATGCTTTTCTGAAATGAAACGCATTTCTTGGCCTGGAGAAGAAGGGAGGGGGAAAAGAAGAGTGCTGGGCTCCCTGCTTCCTGCCAACTGGAGTTTCAACCCCAAATTCCTTCCACTCATCAACAGCCCCTAACAAATTTGCATTGTCAAAATGCACACTTATCAAAAGTCATTTCATTTGTGAAGAGTTTTTATGGGGCTAATAAAACTTTAAAGCTCCTGACTCATGGAGGTACAGGAACAACTTTAACAATATGCAGTTGCTGAATAGGGAGGCTTTTCAAGAGAACAGATAAGAAGGAGGAAATAATCAAAGTTAATATTCAGGCTAATACCAATCAGCAAGACAGCACATGACAGTAGATTTAAACCAGACGGATGCAAATCTCTGCCAGTGAGAGGGGCAGAGGCAGTTTCCCAATGTGGTCTGAGTTAAACAGTGTGAGGGAACAGTAGCTTACAGTTGTCAGGTCTGATCAGAACAGGGTCTCCCAGGCCAGTTTAAGACAGCTCTGCAGTGTACTGATTTACAGGTCTGGGACCCCTGATAATTAGGGTACATTCAGAGAAAGGCAAGTGATGGCTCTAACTGGTTAAAGGAAGGAATAATGAAGCAGAAAGTTAATGAAATCTGAAGCAAACAGCCTTCAGCTTGGGGCTACTAGCCGTGCTTCTCCGAAGGTTGGGAGCATATGCCCGTTAATCGGATGGACGGGAGCAAGCCGCACATGTACACATCCCTGTGCTGCGATCAAGGGACATGTTCAGAGGTAATCTCTGGAAAATACAACCCAAAATGTTCAAACTGCTGTGAATGGACTCTGACTGGGGCCATTAGGAAAGCCACACAAAGATGCATGCAGTTCACTACAAACACGTCCAGCTGGAAGACAGCTCCAGCGCACAGCCATCTGAAATGGTTCTTCTGAATTAGGTAAACTGAACCATACGATGCCAATACCAGGTAATACAAATCCCCTATGTTTTCCTTCTCTGACCAGGGGTAATGGGTTTCTAGGGCTGGGCTGAAAGTTTCTCAATATGATGCAGAAGGGTAGCTTAAAAACATGCTCCAAACCAATTTATGCTTTTAATTAAAGTCAGATTATCACCGTTTCAGCACACACTGATCCAATTTGCAAAAGAAAGATCTGCCCAAATTACCCACCAAGGCAGCATCCAATTCCAACTGAAGGCACATCTCTAGCAAACTTACAGCCTAATTTATGATTTTTTTTTTTTCCCCAGATTATAATAATGAGTGGTAGACCATCTCATTAGCTATTTTTCTCCTCAGGCTGCAACTCCCTTCCCAAAAAAGACAGATCATGTCTTTCTAGGTATATTTCCATACAAAGCACTTATTAACAGGCTGTTGCTGTTATCAATTTACATAAACTAAATGTGCAGCCCTCTGGTACATATCCCAAAAATAACCAACAACTTCACTGAATTTATACCAACCAACAAACATGGGGAGGGGGTTGTTGTTTCTTCCCATATTCTAATAGAAAATATGTTGCTATGTTAGTTAACACACCCATGCCATCTGTTGGGTTGAAAATTGATGCAGTTTTTTAGAACCACTATGTTTTAGATCTGTTTGCCTAGATACCCTAGGAATGGAAACATTTCCCTTCCATAATAAAATACTTCTAGTCACTATAGTTCCCACATCAGGACTCAATTTATGTTTTTCATTGTGGGACAAACTGAGAGGACCTGGCTGCCAGTCAGAGCTCGTGAAGGTACTGACTCAGTGCCTACCCTTCCCGCAACTGAGAAAATCCCATTGATGTTAGTGGGGTGTATCAGGTCCCCAAGCAGGCTTCCAATAAAACATTTCATGGGTAAATAAAAAATTGTACTGAAACCTCAGACTAAATGTACTAAAAACATGCAGGAAAGGGAGTGACCTTTCTGCCTAATTACGCAGGGAAACGCTGATGCTATTCTCACTGAAGGATCCATGCAAAAGTTAAAATTTTAAGCTAGGTAAACTACCTAGCTTGTAACAGGAGAGTAAATAACATAACACATTGTAACTAATCAACTTGTAACAGTAGCATAAATAGCGATCATTGACAAATGTCTTTATGGATGCAGGAATAAACACGCTTTCCAAACACTCTGTAAAGTCCCTCCCAAGAATGGTCAAAGCAGAAGTTTTAAGAAATGGTGGAAAAATTCTTTACCCTGTTCTTCACCCGAGAACTACAACATTGGGTAATACTGTCATGAATGAATAGCTAATAAAGAAATAAAAGTGATCATGAAGTAAATTATTCCATCCCCAGGTAGCCTTGGGAGGGTGGTATCCCCATTGAGTCCTGTGTGGATTGGGCTCTTTATCAAACTGAACAAGAGAGAAAGACAACAGAGAACTTAATGGTAAACAGAGATACTATTAAAATATGCTAAATTTGCAACTCGTGCTGGAAAACCCACGGAGAAAAAAGGCCTATTGGTCAGAGGGGCTACTGCAGCATCCCTTCTGTGTGATTCAGGGGAGGACACTGGAAGATGTTCATTACCATGCGCAGCTATGCCACCTGGAGAAGCTAAAGGTTGCAGTGACGCAGCACTGCAGACAAATCCACTGCGACCCAGAAACACAGGCACTGAAAGAAAGATGGGAATACGCATGTTGCTGGCTCAATTGGCACCCATTAAACCTAATAGCTAACCATCCTCACGAGTTCCTAGCTCTGAATTATCAAATCTGCAAAGAAAACAACATCCGTCCACTTTTACACTCCAGTGGAAGAGGTGGTCCCTCGTGGCGGGGCTGCGTAGTCTCGCCATCTGGAGAACAAATCGAGTGTGAAGTACAGTATAGTTTGGGACCAAGCTCCGTGGCGGCAGCCCAGCAGTTAGTTCATTAGTCCCAAATTTGCGGGGATTAGTGCGGTATCAGCTCTACTGTTGGATGGGATCAGGCAGGCAGAGTGCGAGACTCAGGGAAGGGGGTGGCAGCGAAGAAGGAGCCCCTCAGGCTTATTTATAAAACTACGCAGTATAAGCCCACCTAAATAGGTGCCTTTGGTAACAGTAGTATCATAGTCTCCTACCAGCTGAATTGGTACCTTTCCTTCTTTTCTTTTTTTTCTTTCCCCCTTTTTTTCCCCTCAAGTTATCTGTCAAGACATAAGACATTTCTGCTTTTAAACAGAAGGAATGCCATAGAGCTGGAAGCTCAGCCACCCACTCACCCTGGACACAGTGTTAATACAGCAATTACGAAGCAAACATGGTCAGATTAACAGAATTCTAGGGACAGCAACAGCAGACAGAAAAATTACATTTTCTTCTTTCTTTTCAAACCGGTCTGATACCCCACAAGCCAGTTTTCCAGCATTGTGATTTCTAGACCTCCCTGATTTTGGGGACAAAATCTGTGTTTTGCTTTATCTTTCTTACCTAGTTTCAGCCCCCCCTCACCCTTTTTGTTTTCATCAAGAACTTCAGGTCTTAATGTAAATAAAGATAGTGGGTATACTTAAAGCTATGTTTATGTATAAATCTTGCCCTGTTAACATCTTTAGTAATAATTCTTCATATGGAAATGTAAATATATGATGGCCAGAATCTGTCATCCTCATTGCCATAATAAGTTTGCATGTTTCAAATGGCAGAGGAAAAATTAATTACTATAATCACAATTCCACTTATTTTTTTGACAGGTCTGACATGGTAAAAACATACAATTATGTGTTAATGTTACCTTCCCAAAGTGGGACTTGACATTGCTGAATCTTTTGTCACTTAGTGCATACCCTATGGATGCATCTCTCAAACAACTATATCGCAGAAGCACACTCATATATCATACACCCACAATGGGTTTTGGGTAAAATTGAGTTTCTGCAGCGGGAAAGCCTGCAATTTTTTACATGCTTAATTCTCCATCAGTGAAGTGATACCATGCAGGATAATACTTCATTTAGTTCAAATCCACAGGTTACAATGGCCAGAGAAAAGACAAACCGCATTGTTTTTAAGGAAACAAAGAGAACCATAACTGCGGAGCAGAGCGTTTCTGAGAACAGGAGGTGCTTGTTTCACAAGGCCTGCTTCCTACCTTACATGCACCAGGTACTTCTGAGAAGGTATCTTTGAAATGGCAAATACGTATTTCTATTTAGTCTTGTTAGATTCAAAACCTGCTATAAGATACAAATATATTGCAAAGCCTTCAGGAAGCTGTTATTTAATCTTTTCATCAGCCAGATAATCAGTTGAGGAGTTTTTAAAGACTTAGGAAGTTCTAAACCACATTTACTTTCGGTTCAATAGGGAACATGTCATACCCACCACATAATCCTAAACGAAAGAAGGGGTAGGAGTGAGGAGAGGGAGACAGAATAGAGTCTCCATCATTTATGTCGGTGCTTCTCTGCGGCTTGGGCAAATGCACATCTTAGAGCGCTGCAAATTCTGATTTTTCCGCTATTCTTTCTTGAAATCTTCAAATTCTTTAATAATTATTTGGTTTATTTAAGCCTTTCGTTTTTTTATACCAACCTTTTCACTTTCCTGAAAAAGATTCTTCATGACATAATGAGTCATCTAACTGTGCATCTCCAGCATCTGCTGCTTTTCTCTCTGCTCTGCTAATTGTCTTTACATGCAGTACATGCTCTAGCAACACCAAAATGAAGCAGACTTTGGTGGTCAGCATTATGAAATAAGCTGCAATTTAATTATGCTCTGATGAGGAATCTTAATTTCTTTGCCCATTTTCCTATTAGTTTCATTTAAGGTCTACGAATTAATCAGTGCACCTATCAATAATATTTATCCTGTAGTTTTAAAGGACAAGATCTCTTAAAGCTGTTTATGAATAGCTGGGAGCTGCTTGCTGCCATATAAGCTTACCAAGCTTCTACCTCCCTCTACCAGCTTGAGCAATGTGGATCCTAAGGATATTAGGTGGGGTTCATCCAACATCATCAAAGTTGGGCAATTTCCATATGCGATGATGAGGCAATGGCCTGTCTGAATGTGGGGAACCAGAGAACAAGAACCCAAGGTCCACCCAAGCCAGCAGTTCCGGATCCGGGCTCATGCACACCCATAAAGGTTTTAGGGTGCTCAGGTATGTAAGCACAACTCTTCTGCTGAGCTGCATCTGAGGATGTGAATATTAGTGCAAGAGCACGACATTTTTACAAGGCGCGTGTAAGATATTTTTCAACTTTCATGTAACTCATAGAAATTTAAACAGAGGCCAGGAGGTTGCTAGAATGAGTTGGCACATAGAAATATTAATGTAACATGAGGAGTTAGTGTAAGCATCTAGAGAAGCAAAAATAATACAGCATGGTTTGTGTGTGTGTATATATAAATATAGCAAGAGACTTATACCTTAAGACTATGTACAGAAATATTTCAAAATGTTTTTTTTTTTAATGGCAGCACTATATACAACAGCTTCAATAAAAGATTTTGTTCACGTACGTAGGCAGCTATTCTTCTGTCTGCCAATTTTTATAAACACTTACAAAAGAGATGTAAACAACCTTTCAATTAAGACAAATCAAGCTAACACTAATTTAAGCTGGCTGCAAGATGTAGTCTTTTTACTATTTTCCCTGGCTTTCTGAGGATGCTTTTGGTTTTGTGACAGATCAGAATCGCAAATGAAAATTCTTCAGAAGCATTAGTGCTAATTAGTCTTCCTGGACAGTCCAAACGAACTGCTGCATGATGAAATAACATCACAAAATACTCAATTTGATGTATCAATAAAAAATAAAGGCTATAAATTCCTTTCATCTGGCATCACATGAGCTGAACTGTATTTTACGCTGATTTTTGATTTTAAAATATTCTAGTTTAAGATATATTTATTTGGCATGAAGTAATAAATTATTATGGAAAATGCATACATTTAGGAGTTCATTTTTAATTGTTATAAATGTATCTTTTTGATAAAGCTGACAATGAAATAAATCGTTGCCTGTCAAAAGTACATCTGCTTTAGCAAACTGTCAATCCCTGTTCAGCAGCTGATTTCAGGTGTGGTGATTCTAAGTGAGATATGGATCAAACATTTGAAAATCAGCAAGTGGGTGCCATTAGGAACATTGTTTAATTACTGCCTCAATTATTTAATAAATTATTTGAAAAAAATAATTAAAGCCAAACAAGGTAAACATTAAATGCTGTGGAAAGTTAAAAACAACCTAAAGGTAAATAGAAGTTTGTCAGAAAGAAAACAACTGGCTAGAGTCTTAGGACTTCTTGTATTGAAGGAGCCAGTGTCTGCCCCAAGCTGCTCAGAAGCTCTTGGCAATGAAGAAGGCATTAAGAAAAATCAGGTCAGCTGTGCAATGGCTTCCTTCAGCCTCCTCTGGAAGAAATTTTTCCCAACCTACCTGCAGTCTTAATAAAATAGGTTTTTCAAAGAGTAAACCTGGAACAACCATTCATGTTTTTGGTATTGTGCAAGTACTGATTAACAGCTCTTGTCTCAGTTTTCATAGCATGTTTTATCTGCATTGGTAAATTAACATATTAATCTTCTGTAATGTAATAAAAATCCCATAGAATTCCCTAAGTCCAAGTGTTTATAGATCATGTCCATAGTAAAGTCGTACTTGTGCAAAAAAAGCTCTCATCTCCTCATTTTCAACTTACATCTTAAAGTTACACGGTGTTACCACACAGATGCATATGTTTCCATGCAATGGCTTTAGATCTATGACACTAACTGGTTACTCAGGTGTCTCATGATAAGCAAGGAACCCCAGGAAGTCCTCCCACCAGGTGAGTTCTTGTGCTATCTGGAAGAGGACTTCTTAAACCTCCTCCTCTCACAGGCAGCCTTTCAAAGCAGATATTATCTTATGTAATCCTGTATGCCTTTGTAGGAACATATCATTTGTATCAACGTCTGTTTATAGAACCTCTGAGGAAATCTATACCATCAGGTAACTTAGCTCACAGTTTCACCTGAAGGTCTTGAGCCCCAGCTGCCCACAAGACACAGCTGCTCATTTATATCCAGACTCTCCTTTGGGGGAGTGAATCTATTTCATTCAAACCAAAGCCCAGGTGTGGTTTTGGAGATGGATCTCTCCAGGCATCGCACCCACACAGCAACATGTCTCCACCCTGCTCCAGCAAGGACTGCGCTGGGGCATTTATATACTCACAGGTAATATTTTGCCATGTCCCAGGGCATGCAACACATGTCCTTAGCTAATGGATACCCCCCCCCCTCCCCCCGTTGATTTGGCATGCTGCTCATATTATTTTAGCTGCTGGAACTGAAGAAAAAATACTGAGGAAAACAGCCATACTGTAGGTCCATCAAAGCCCCTCTCTTGTGTCACAGGGAGCCCCAGACCCATGTGCTGCGTTATCTGTCACTGCAGTCAGTCTGCTTTAGAGGTTTGCCCCTACACAATGTGGACAGGAGCCCCTCCACCCCACTAGGCAAGGGCACCAGGGATCTCTTCTTGGATCTGATGCATTTAGCATTGTAGAAGTAGCCTGTAATTGAAGTAATTACTTCCAAGGGAGAATAATGTTATGAGATGTTCAACACAGAAATCTCTGATCTAGGAAGCTTCATACTAAATTGATATAACTCTTGCAAACTCACAAAGCAAACCTGTTTTATACATATATATTTCTCAGCCAGTGCTTACCTTAACAAATACCACCTCACTATAATGGATTTTGCCAGATATCCTTCTTCTTTTGCTACCAGAAGGGCTTCCTTCTCGTAGAGATCCCACTTGGATAGGTGCCTGGGGTGAGTCAAGGAACCCAACCATACCACTCCAGCCCAAGTGCAGGTTTTAGCACCTCCTGTAGGCAACATTTTCTCAGATGCTCCTGATGACGTGATGAAGCCTGTTACAACTAGCTATTCGCTTTTGGCAGAGTCCCTGAAGGATGGGCAGAGATACAAAAGCAACAGCATCCCCTTCTTTACACCTCCACATCCCCAAAGTAGGAGAGGGGAAACAGCACCAGAATGCCATATCCCTCCATTGGGAGTGACTAGCTAAGGAAGAGGCTGAGCCCTCACATAAAATTAGATTAACTCCATGACTCATGTGCTCATGGCAAGGAGTAAGGACCTTTTTAGAAATGACTTCACTTATTTTCTGTGGTCTAAACCAAACCTGGCAATGGGAATTTCTCCCTGCCTGACCTATGATGGGTGTTATTAGAACTGAGATTTTTCTCCAGTTTGAAAGTGTGACCTGAGGAGGTGGTTACTTTCTAGGTCAAACTGCTCTTGTGTCACTCCTATGTTGTAGTCTGGTATTTGTACGCTGTTGTACATTGCACATTTATATGTAGATGTCCTGTACTGGTACAATATAAAACATTCTTTATAGACACGTACAGAAAAAGTCTTAATTGTTCATTGGTTTTCTTCAAACCTTTTTAAGTTTCTCATTCAGATATTCCTGATTGCAGTGGAATAAATGACTGGAACTTGTGACATTTCTTTCTCTAGGCTTTTCTTCAACTGTTTTTTGTTTTTCCTGATGAAATAAATTATTTTTAAATGCTAGCCTGAGTGAGGAGGTGCTCCTTAGTGGGGCTTCTGGAATATCTGTGAAATTTAAAGTAAGGTTGGTGCATATTCTCCAACAAAAGGGTAAGATATATCAATGTATGTTTATTTCTGCAATATTCAAGCAGTTCCAACAAAACTGTTCCTAGTGCCAACATGCAAACTGGATCACCAAAGCAATCACATTAGAAAAACTCAGGTTCCTTTTATATCTGGGTTAGAGAGTAGGATTTTTTTCACCCCAGACCATTTCAGCAGACCCATTTCAGCATGGCCATACAAACAATTGCACCACTGTATACAAGGGGGTTGCAAAGGATAAAGATAAGCAGCTAGGAAGGGCAACATGGTAAGAAGAACTTCTTGAGTTGTTTTTGTTGTTTTCCACCAGAGCCAACCAGCTAAGCACCCACCATTTCACTTGTCTTGTGCTAATGAGGAGAGTAGCAGGTAGCTAGTATTTGAGCAAATGCTTGCATCCCATAACAACCATCCCTATGAACCCCCATTTTATATCCATATATATTTTCATAATGCTATCTCAGCATAATTGACCAGGACATCTGGAAGCAGGGCACCTTGCTGAATTATTGATTATTTGACTAACACAATTTTTACCTTCGCTTAAGTTGCTCCCTTCATAACATTTTTCCAGGCCTGAACATGTAGTCTCCTTCATCTGTGTTTTCGTTACCTACTCTTACATCTGTCCAAGTCCAAATGTGACATGGATTTCACCCACTTCAAGCAGTCTGCAGGCTTTGAGCTCTAACTTTTTATGTCTGGCTTATCAGGTGTTTTCTCTCATGCTTTGGGCAAATGCAATGTCAATAAAAGACTATTAAGAAGGGTTCAGCTTTGGACCATTTCTTAACACATACAGTAAATGCTGGGGCCATCCTGGATCCTGCTCTTTGTACTGGTTTAACTACTTACAATTTAGTTGCCACCAATAACATTAAATTGATGCAAAGCTTTGGCATGCATCTGTTCACCAAAATGCTGCTAGCAGTATAATTTATTTTCCTGTGTGAATGAACTTCATGGACAATCAGGATTTTACAGTAGTGTAATTGCATTCATACAGTACTGCTGCTTTGTTTGTATTTTATCAATTTTAAAACAATGATAAAATGGAATTCAGTATTCACAAGTTTGACACCCATTAAATTGCCATTTTTGCTCACTTTTTTTTTTCTCACATTTTTGCCTGACTTGCTTCATTGTTGTGTAACTGTCTGGACTATTTAGCAATTCTTTTGCCCCTTTGACTTGACATGAATCTTCTTCTTGATCTGAATTAAGGACTGCCAAAAGAGATTCATGAAAACGTGTTCAACTTACCTAACAGATACTTTTTAAGGGAGGTGTTCTGCTTTACTTGCTAAGCCTATTTTCACTTTTTGATTGCCCTGGTAATAATGTGTTTCATATTGAGAACAGAAGGCAGATTTTCCCCCAGAGTGCTCAGAGGTGTCTTCTCCAGCCAGAATCCGCACTCCCATCACCTGTATCAGGTGCAGCTTAACCCTGGTGAGACTCAGGTGATGTTCCCTTCCCATTCTTAGCAGTGGTTGCTCCCTCCACTGCCAGCCTGCCACCAAACATCATGTCTGTCTGACAACCGTGCCTGCCATCTCTGGAAGCTCCCTGGCCCCATTTTCTCCTTCCAGCTGGGCACTGAGGCACTGTCCCCACCAGTGTGCACTTGCTCTGGTGTGTAGTTATGCTGCTGGATATGGCAGGTTGTTCAGGTCCTTTCCTAGTTGAGATGGTCCTCAAAGTGCTCGTTAAGGCTCTGCTCTACATCTAGAGAACTTCATTTACTATCTGAGGGCAAACTAAACAGTGATGTTTGGCTTTATCTGTCAGCGAGTTCCCTGTTTCTTTCCCAGTCATTCATTTAGCATGCAATCATCAACAAATTTCCTAGGAAGTATTCTCTTTAGAGGGAGTAGGTTTCTGCCACAAAGGTGCAGAAACAAATTGGTTGTTCCTCTTGAGCCCACTGGACTAATCCAGTGTCTGAGGGTGCTGTACAACAGTACCAGAAAACTGTTGTAAAGCATGCATCTTACCAAAGTTTCTTTTCCTGGTTCCTCATTCAATCTACCACCTTCCCCAATGGACTTCAGAGTCACAGAATCACAGGATGTCTGAGGTTGGAAGGGACCTCTGAAGCTCATCTGGTCCAGCCCCTCTGCTCAAGCAGGGCCACCCAGAGCTGGTTGCCAGAACCATGTTCAGGCTGCTTTTGGCTGTCTCTAAGGATGGAGACTCCACAATCTCTCTACGCAGCCTGTGCCAGTGCTCAGTCACCCTCACAATGAAAAAGTGTTTTCTGATATTCAGAGGGAATCTCCTGTGCTTCAAGTTGTCCCCACTACCTGTCCTGTCACTGGGCACCACTGAGCAGGGCCTGGCTGTGTCTTCTCTGCACCCTCCCTTTAGGTATTTATATACATTGATGAGATCCCCCTGAGCCTTCTCTTCTCCAGGCTGAACAGTACCGGCACTCTCAGCCTCTCATCACAGGAGAGCTGCTCCAGACCCTTCATCATCTTCGCAGTCCCTCCCTGGGGTCTCTCCAGTATGTCCACAGCTCTCATGTTCTGAGACCTTTGGCAATCTTTTCCAAATGATTCACAAGGCTTAGAAAACCTCTCTATTTGTCAGAAATCTTTGAGCATATTAAAATTGTCTATTTATTTTTTTATTTTTTAAAGATGTTAAGGTACATTAAAAAAAAACCAAAAGCAATTACTGGTATTTGGTACTCCAGATTATTTAGTATTATTATATTTTTTAAATTCCTATGTCCTTTCATGTTCTTGGCATCACCTTTTCCAGTACAACTCTTGTTTCCAACTGAGTGATTTGATCTTTGCTTTAAGATAATTTTTCATCTGTTGCTTATTTGGCTTTATTTCTTCCTGACCAGGTTTCACAGCTTCAGATTCTGTTGGCAGCTTCTTGGCCAGTTTTCCGTTCCTGTTGACCAGATATAATCTCTGCCAGTATGGACGCTAAGTCCTCTGATGCTGGCCAAGCAAGAATCAATCATGCTGAATCTTACTAATATAAAGCTACACGTACAATAAATGTAATCCTCAGGGGAATTATCATTCACCCTAACAAACTTTGACACATTTTATGAATACTTATGAATATTAATTAATTATTCTAGCCCACTTACATGCATGCTTGTAAATAGACAGCTATCAGGATAATTAAAATAGCAAGACAAGAGTAGCAAAATGGCTTCAGTCTAACAGGTATATGAATGCATATATTTAAGAACACTGCTTCTGCCTGGGTTTCTCAGGACGGGTCATTGTTTGACTCCATATGCATGTAGACCTACTTTCCAGCTATTCCAGTTTCACATCTATATTGCAGGATAGCTGTAGAGCCACAGGCAGGTTGAACCCCATTGTCCTCTAGACCATTCAAGCTTAGCACAAATGCACGATCTAGCGACGAGAGCTTTCACTCAGCCAATTCTGCGTGCCCAGAAGTTCAGCTCAGCTTTTTCATCCTGAACAATGGGGAAGCAAGGGGGATAGTCTAATATTTTATCCCCTGTTTTGCCTACATAGTCTTTGTCCACCGGCGGCTTGCAGCATTAAAGGCGAACCTCTTGCATGTAACAGCTTTCAAAAAGCCTTCCTCCTGTAGACAAGGCAACTGTTTGCTGTTATCCTACCCATTTTCAAGTGAAGATGGCCTTTTCTATCGCCTGCGTAACTCATTCTGCTCCTTCTGTGTCTTCCTATGCTGTGACCTGCTCTCTTGGTTGAATACAGGACAAAAATCTGAAAATCATGTTTTCTTCTGCTGTCCTGTCTCCCAAGGATCACCCCCTCCCTTCAAGCATTGCTTGTACTTTTTTTGCTGCTCCCAGTCAAACAAGTTATTGAAATGTTGTTGTTTGTTTTTTGCTGTTTCCCTCCCTCACCTTCCGTCGATGTTTGTAAAGCATTTAACACTACACCAGGCGGGTTAATTTACTGCACTGGTAAAACAGGCTATTTGGAGTGTCTTGTAACACTGACATGTTTTCAGCTTGAAAATCAGATGTCTCCATCCCAAAGGAAAGAACTCTTGCCAAAGCTTTGTTTATATCGATGCCAGGTGCAATCTGGCCCAACAGTGGTAATGACATATGAACACTAAACAGTTTGTAAAAAGCATGCTTCAAAATGAAATCTGAATCCTATGTATAAAGACCCAGGTAAGAGTCTTACTAGGAATTTGCCTGGTGTAGGGAAGTATTTCTTTGTAGAAACATTAATTTGGCTTCTGGGCTCCCTTTAGTGTTATTAGTGGCTTCTGATTTCAATTTTTTCATTACAGATTGTTTTTTTTTTGCTTCTGTTGGAGTTTTCAAAAGCCACAGGTTTATTGTGTAGAAATATTTTAACAAAAATTACTGTAATTACTGTATTTAAGACTTTATTTTGTACACGGCTCTTGCATGTATGATTAACAATAGAAACCTTTCCTCTTTTTGCTTCTCAGGGAGCAACCCTGATTTGGTAAAAATTAGAAATACAGTGATGCAACGCATACTGCAGGACCTTTTGAAAGGCAGCGGCCAGAACTGAAATGCATCCTCTTCTTCTCAAACAAATTCAAAATAGGCTTTCATCTCTAAACCAGATTTTTTTGGTTACTGCTGGCTACATCATGCAGTAAACGGAGCCTGAGTAAACTCAGGCTATGCCAGAGCAGAAAATATTGAACCTGTGTGAGAGTCCTGACCCTTAGATTAACTCCCTGCCCGTAATGTGAAAGCATCAGAAACCCTGGAAGGCTGCAACACGCATGTTTGTCTGAGCTTTGTGATTACTGTATCCCCAGCATCACTTTGCAAACTTGGGATAAAATTGTGGAACACAACGGTGGGTTGACACACAGGGTTTTTTTAAATGTGCCCAGGTTTTGCTTGCAAATCCATATTAAACTGACACTCCTACTAAATCAGTGGCCATTTAAATGAAGATCTGTCCCTTAAAAATCAATGACATTTATGCAGTGATCAGATTCTGACCTCTTCAGAGGGTAAACATTAAAATGAAACACCCGTCGCTGCAGTAAGGAAAGTGCTCAGTGTGATCTACATATCATATAGGCATAGAGCAAATAATTTCCCCATAGAGTAAACCAAACAAAAGCTGTGAGAACAACAGCAATAAGAGACTATTTGACAAAAAAGCTATTCATGTGCGCAACCCATTACCTCACCGCATACCTAAGTGTAAGCTAGTGGCTTTGGGTTTTGTCTTCAGGAGAACTCCGAGGGAAATTTTCAGGATGCCTTTCTCATGTGTTTGAAGTAAAATCATAGATCAGTATGCCTTTAAAATGAGAGATAAACCACTTGATACTTTAACTCAAACTTCACAAATCATGATTTTTGAATCAGTGCCTCAGCAGAAAAGGGAAGACTCAGATTTGCAGATGGCAAGTTGCTTGCTGCAATCTGAAAGGGTCTATACTATAATGGCAAAAAATATGACTATATACACTTTCTTCCTCTGTCCATCTGCCACTGTTACAGTCTACTGTGGGGGTGATTTTGTTTAAATTTGGACTGTTTGCAGGCTGATTTCTCATTTCTGCAATCATTTGGTTTGTCATAGATAGAGTAAACAGATTAAAAAAAAAATACCAAACTAACAACTGCTGCCTTGGTGCTGTGTGACTTAAATAGTGAAATCATTGAAATAGACTCCTACTGAAGAAATCTACATACATCTGCTGCTGGTCTGTATGGTATCTCATCTAGTGATTGTGTATTTGCATCTATATATGGAGGGGCTGGGAATCTTCACAATGCTTGTAAGTATGTTCTGAAATGGAAGATGCAGAGTAGTGGTAATGACCAAACAGGCCAAGAATGAAAGAAGAGAAATATAATAATAATAGAAAATGAGTAATGCAAATGGATATTTAATTTATTAATAATTAAAGGTCATAGGAAGAGTCATCTTGGTTTATTCACTTATTATACACCTTCATCCAAGGAAATTATTCACTAGCTTGCTGTGGGTTTCCCTGCACATATTTTGTAAGAAAAAATATCAGTGGACAGAGGTATGTATTTATCAAGACACAGAGACATTGAAAAGCTGTCAGGAGCCATCAGACCCTCATCCTTTCAGGGACATGCCTCTTGGAGTGGTGGTCCTCATGGACAAATCCCCCGGCACAAGCTGGTCCCCTGTGCTATCATCATACCTTTGGACTCCAAGCAGCATTGATGCACAAAGGAGTTGTCCCCACCACTCTGCAGAGTCACCCCCCTCCAGTACACCCCACTCCCAGAAAGCAAGCTGGTGACTGCAGAGAATGGGAGCAGCTGGCTAAAGCTGCCAGCTCTGCCAGGCTGACTGCAAAGGAATTGCAGAAAATAATGGAAATTGGCCCCTTAACATGTTATGTTTTTAAAATGGCCTGCAATGTTACAGGATGCATACAGTGCTTGTAGGTAATTTGCTCTGGGGCTTTGAAAAACAAATATCTGAAGGCAGACGTTTAGAGGGTTCTTTAAACAGCTTATTTTGTGAAAATGAGAAAATATTAAACTAAAATTATTAGAGGACATTAATTCTCCTCTTTTGCTCTTTGGAAGGAGTGTCAGTGTGCAAGCTGGAAACTCTAGCCCATTGGGACAGTAAAGATTCCAGATCCATGTTTTGTGCAAGCTGGAAGAAAGAGTGCAGCTGCCAATAAGGTTTCATCCTGCTTTGAGTTCCATGGTAATTCCATGAGTGAAGAGGGAAGACAAGTTTGGTCCATTGCTTGGCAGCACCTTGCAAGGTATGCATCTAGGTATAAGTCATCTGCCCTGTATAAATACTAACAGAGTCTAGTTACCTTCTAGATCTTTTTTCTTCTTGTTCCTTTAAAATTTAAATAGAACTTTGATTTTTTTATCATTTGTGTTCAATATTTGCCCCCATCAAAATGGTATTGATATAATATAGAATACGTGTTGTTCTAAAGTCACTGAAAACAGTGTAACAGACCACAGAAGAGCATTATTTGCTGTGTATCTAAAACCAATAAACATTAACATAGTTCTTTACGAAAATGAATAGGCAGGAGACATTTTGTCGCACTGTTCTGAAATTACGATCTTTGTCTAAAGCCGATGCAAAAAAAAAAAGGGGTTTTAAGCTAGATAAGATTTAAACTATCCAGCATCTTTGCCACATATTCCATGTCAAATGGGTGCAGACTGCAGCAATCCTGATAAGGAGACTTTTCACATTCACTTCTACCAGTAGTAACTCAAGACTCGGAGGGGGGGGTGAAGAACAAGGGTCATATTTATAATCTGGAATACTGTAAAATGTATCTCTTCAAGTTTTCAGCTAAACTGAGATATTTATCTTAACAAGATCTAATTAGACCTAATTTCCATAGCATATCAATTATTTTCCTCATTAGAGTAGCTAATGCCATGTTCAGATATCATGGCAATCAAGCTTGCGATTTCTGGAAAAAATGGTTAGAAGGCTTAGTATTAAGTGTGTTTCCAACTGTGAAATTTATCCTTCCGAGCAATGCCTCCCAGTTTACTCACTTTGTTCCAGGATTCTCTGCAGCATATGGCCACTGGAACCCATTAAATAACACGAAGTAAGACAAAGTCAGCGATGAGTCAAAAATAGCTGCACTAGTGAATCGACTTTCAAAATTCTGTCTCTAACAAGAAAAATAATGAAGAATAAGACTTGCAATTAGAAGAAATTAAGGTCAATTTTCAAGCCGGGTTGCCTACATGGTGGTTTCAAAATCCATGTTAGGCACCTCAAATAAAAGCAGTCTGATTGAACACCTGCAGCTTTTGGCAATGCACTTGCGCTCATAAGGGAGCCAGGCAATTCTTGTACACAAAGTCTCTACCTCTGGGTTTTATTTTCCCCATTACCTAAACCTCCTAAAACTCCAGGTCCTAATAGCTGGGTTTGACATGTTCCTTTCTCCTCCTAAGGAAGATACCTAGTGTTTCCAGTGTGCAGCTATATGTGTGTTGTATATTTGTTGGACAAGTCCCATTTGCTCAGTGTGAGAGTGAAGGCATTTTTTAAGTACAGGAGCTTGCCACAATGTATTTGGCCAAATATAGTGTCACAATATATTTGGATTTCTCACATTCAGCCTAAGTTATCTGAAAGTTAGGTGTCTGCTTTAAAATTTTCCTAGAGTTTTCTACAGTTAATAGCGTGAGGTTGGTGTATCTAAAGGGAGATTTACCTTCTCCTAGACTAGGTGCCAAAAGCATAGACATGATTTGTTCTTTGAAGGCACGCACCTCCCTTGGCTGAATATGCAAGGAGCCTCAGCATCTACTTCAAATGAAGCACCTTCTTCCTAGAGAGCTACAACAGGCAGTGAGACTCACCTCGGTGTTTTTGAGCCTGGTGGCTCTTATCCCAGATGAGACACATGACATTTTGCTAACATGAAAGGTCTAACTACAGACCTTTGCTGGTAGAAGAATACCACACTGACAGTGAATCTTCAGGATGAGCTCAATGTATGGTTATACTGACAAGCTGCATGGTTTACAGCAGGGAGATGCTTTCATTCACAGCTACAGCTTAACTAAATACTAGACAACTAAGTTTATTTACTCCCACTTAAAATATATCCAGTGCTCTGGATGACTGCATCTCAAATGAGGCATAGGAAACATGCACGTTTCTGAATAAAAGGAATTCAGAATTTGATGCATTTTGAAGCTTTGCTTCAAAATAAGTTATTATTTGGTTACTTTTGCATCCATCTCCCTTCATTTGCAAGTAAAAAGATGCTTCACCTGGCCATCCAAATAGTATATTCAAACAAAATATCCCAGGACATAAACAGCTGTGCTCTTCTGACCTGTGTTTACGAACAATAAATGTTATCTAAAGTGCACAGGCTGTATATAACTGTCTGTACCCTTATACCTAAGCATGTCTGTAGATTTAATGGGCATATTCAGGTATAATGCAGATCAGAACCCAGTCACATAACTCTTAATTGATTTAAAATTAAATGGATGGTAACAGTGCCAGAAGACAATTTAGTTTGCTCTCTTTCATACTGCGCTGAAGTTGTTTGGTTTTCTTAAAAGAAATAGAACTGATAATTGTCACTACAGTAAGTAAATATGCCTGAATACATGCAGAAAGCAGATCTATTGGGTAAGAAGGTTACAGAATCTCATTTTGTGGTCCATCTGCTCCCTCTTTGCTTCCCAAGCCAACAGACACTAATCTGGGATGAAGAAACTGACAGGACATGGGGGAGGAGTAGACGGTCACGATTCCGACTCATTGCAGCTTTTTGATATATGTGCTTATGCCACTGTGATATAATAGAAGGAAAATAATGCAGTGGAGTCAGGAGGACAATTCAAACAATTACGTATTACAGCAGCATTTTACTATTCAAGACTTTCTCATTATTTCAGTGCAATTCATATATTTTACCCCTGAGATCGGAGAGCTCAAAATTAATGTTCAAAGGGAAAAAGATGCATGGCTGGAAAAGGTTGTTAAGATAATCATAAGCTGAAATAAACAGTAAAATAATCAGATTGAGCTAAGAAAAGTGTCCAGGGTACTCCTGTTGTTTTTTTTCCTTTTTTCCTAATTTGCATCTATGCTGATGGTCTTGAAGAAAATGTGAACATAATCCCAATAAAAATGTTCTAGCCACCTTAACACGAAAAAACACTGCAAGAGGATGAAAACTAAACACAAAAGAGCTAAGGATGAAAACAAAAATCAAAGCCACAGACCATCAGTGAGAAAGACAAAGCCGAAGTGGCAGTGTGGTTAACCATGGATGGCAAATGAGAAAGGCATGTGTTGTGTGACTGTGCAGTAGTGAAAATACAGCCAATGGAGCTATATCGTGTCACTTCCATCTCTAAGCAGCTCGGCAACAACAGGACTGCCAGTCCTGATTTCTAATTCTGGGCACCTTGTCATCAGAAAGATCATCATAAATAGAAATAAGTTTGTACAAGAAACAAGAAGGAGCAAAGAAAAAAAGAGATAAAAAGAGATACACGTGTATAGCTTGGCTTAACTATAATTCAGATACAAGACACGTACAAATAATTTAAGCATGCTAACACTCCACTGAAAGTGGTAAGTTCTTCAGGGCAGTAAAAGAGAAGTATCACTATCATTCTGGATAAGTACTATGAAGAAGTTAGAAAAAATAAAGCTGTTGTCAGTGGAAAAGTGAGTCTTACGGTTAAAGCACCTAACCCAAGAATTTTAAATCGTTTTGACCACACAATGTGAAGCACTGACACAGTGTAAGGCCCCTCTCCTTCATGGAAGCTGTTCATACTTTCTGAAAGGGTAACTTTAGCCCACATCAGAGACTGTGGAGGTGCATAAAAATGACTGGACTCCCCTCATCTAACCATGGACTCTTCATGGGTCCTTTCTTACCCCTTTCCACTCCCAAAAGCTACCTGGCTGTCCCTTGGATGTGGTTCCCTCCCTTATGTGCAGAGCCAGCTGACTCAATTGCTTACAATTGCAACCCAAGTCAACCACACCAACCTGTAGCACAGTGCTGCCAATCACCAGTGTCAGGGCTGAGTGCACGTGCCTTGTGGATACTTTAGGATACTGGAGCAGCAGGCAGTCAAGGGAAAGCTTTGAGCCTATGAAATGGTCAAGGGCAATGGCAGAAGTTCAAGATCAGCATTACAAGAAGCTTGCCTGCATCCTAACAAGGACACAAACACAACTTCAAACACAAAAGGAAGTTCCCTGAAGAAAGAAGTCCTTTGACTGAGGACAACTCAGCTCTTTCCAGAAGAGGCTAATGAGCACACCATAGATGGAGAAGAGATGACTGGAGGTAACCTCTTTGAAGCATTGGTTTCCCAAGATATCCAGAAATTGGCTTGACTTCCATGTCCCCCAGTGTGAAAGCAATGTTTGGAGGCCCTTTGTTTTGCATTTTTTCTGTGCGTGCTGAGAAGCGCTGGGCAAAAAGGTAACTTTTTTTCATCTTTGTTCTCCCTCACACACATATATAGCTGTCTCAACCTTGCATACTCCCAAACAGCCCTTGCCCTGGAACAGGATCTAAACTTTCCAGTGTCTAAGCCCTTTCTTTTTTTGGGCTTGGTCTCCCTAGGATTAATGGTAATGAATCCCATGGTATTGATTTTGTGAAAGCCAAGAATTTCATAGCAAAGCCCATACATAATTACAGATCATCCTCTCAACTTCATCTAATGCATCAGAATGTATAAAAATCAAACCTGAAATTGAGACAACAAAAGGGATTCCCAGCACAGCAAGCTTTTCCAGAGAAACTTGGGCAGATCTCTGCTCTTCTGGTTTAATGCACCACAGGCACAGTATGCAACTGCAGAATAAGGGTATGCTTGGCATGAGCGAAGATGCACGTTCATCAGCCTACAATACCATGGATCCAAGTCACATCCTCCGATCTGTGTGGTGCCTTCAAGTGGTCAGTGATCACCAAAAAGTCAATCTAAGCTTCCTCTCCTCACTTGCTTGTACCTTGGAAGCTGGTCTTGATCCATTCATCTCTTACCGAAGCTGTCAGTAATTCTCTGCTCCTAGCAGTATGAAGAAAATAACTTCCCCCTTCTATCTACACTGGATCAGGAATCCCTGGAATGGGATGCAGTGTCTTTGTGTTGGATTTTCTCACAAATGGATTGGATTCTTTCATCAATATGCCCTGTTGCTTTTTGGATCCATGTTCATTTCTACACTATCAAGAGGGAAAAGCGCCTAACTATGCATTGTGTGAAACCAAGGTGCTTTTCGATTTGCTTGGAATGTGCCACTTGATAATTTTTCTTGTTTGAAGCATCTTGGCATCTGCAGCCAAAGCCAGACAACTCAAGGACACAGCTGGTCCTACAGGCTCTAGAGAAAGCCTGGGAACAAAACCAGGGCTGCAGTGGTCAAAGTAGACTCAACAGAGTGAACGTGCAAAATCCAACTTGGCAGAAACAGCCATCATGAGTGTGGAGCACAGCTAGGCTTCAGTGTGTGCCTCAGTGGAAAAGTTAAGTGCCTTAAGTTTAGAGGTTAGCTAATGAATAATACAGGAACAACACTTTCTCCTCCTCAAAATCCCATGTACAGCCTTTAGATCTTGGCCCTCCTGTGAGGGCCAAGAGCTTTGCTGACTTTCACTTTGCAGCCCTGAATGTTGGTAGTGTAGCAGGGAAAGCTGAGCAATCATTAGCTTCCAGGTGCTCACGGTAGTGTTTTTGTTCACTCTTTGCAGGGGAGTTCATCAGCTATGAACATGGTCCCTCTCATCTTCCAGCTCTTGCTCTGCTGCTGAGCCCTCACCATGCTGCTGCAGGACCTCCTGTTGACAGGCACTGGAGTGCTCTGTAAGCCCAATTCCACCTGCAGCCTCTCCCAGTGCATGGTCTGGACAGCATAGTAGGTGATACTTGAGGCTGGGGACTCTGAGTGCAGACAATTTCCCACCTGTAGGGTCTTTGCTGTTTCCTGGTATGTGCTTCTGTAGCTTGTGAGCTGTTGAAAAGCAAATGACATCCTGAAAACAGCTCAGAGTTTCTCTGGCAGGTTATCTGATGTGGTGGTCAGTGCCTCATACTGCAGCGGGGGCAAGCCAAACACAGCGGGGCAGGGGATGCTGTGCACCAGAGCCATGTCTGATTCTGGCAAAATACCTGCTCAGTGGATGTGCCTGATCCAGAGCTGCATCCACTGACTCAGCAGTGATCCTGCAGTGCCAGCCTGGGAGTCATTGGCTTGAGAAGGAGTTGGCTACTGGAGTGGTGAGACCCGACAGGTGGCATGCAGATGGAAAGGAGTTAAAGCTCTATTGTTTGCTGCTCTTTGATTCACTGCAAATTCCTTTATGGGGAAGTTAAAAAATATGATGTCTTCTTCTAGACCAAAGATCTGGGTTTGGAAGATCATGAAATACTTCAGTATTTCAGTTTATAGTGACTTCAGCTTGTAATGATAATCCAGTTTATAGGGACGTAAAGACTAAACAAAACAAAAAACTTTGGAAAAATTCAAATTCTGCTCCTCTGAACATCCATCTTGGGACCCATCTTTTGATACAGCCAAGGACTGGAACTCTGAGGTGATTTCTCTTAGCTTGTGGCTCTTTTCTTTTAGCTTCACACAGCTATTTACTACTGCATATTTTGGTTCAAGTCCAGGTATCTGTCCTGAAAACAGGATGCATGACATCTAAAATCCAGGCAAGTCAAAGCAGTGGAAGGATTTACTGCTCCTGGTAAATTACCAGATGCAGTAACTTCTCAAGAAGGAAGCAATGCCAGTCAAAACAACATAGGTGGATGGGGTGAAGGAGCTGAGTAATCCATCCTAACTGTGCAGACCTAGAAGGAACTGCTGCCAACAATACATGTAAAAGAAACTAGTTCTTGTGAAATGCACCCTGAAGACAGTTATAAACAGAAATAACATGAAAACATGGGTGTCCAGATTAATGAAATAAAAGCAAAAGCAATTTTGATAGTTTCATAGTTTTTTTCTTTTTTTCTGCAGGGAAATCAAAATACAGAGTTTTTAAAGGAGAACCCAAACAAACCTATATGCTTTAGGTCCAATATATTTAGCAATAGCCTAATTTAAGAGATTTAAATGGAGCTTTACACAAGTGTTGGAGAAGAACCTAGCCCCCTTGGTTCAGCCTCCACGGGGCTAGTGTCCTCCTCTGCCCAGCACCGGACTTCCACCCTTCCCACCAAAATAATGTTTGCTTGCCAATAGCTCTTTCTCCAAGAGATGTAAACGGGCCCTTGTTTGAGCTCGTCACAGATTCAGCTTTATTCTTTTATCTTCAGTAATTTGGAGATTTTTTTTCCCCTGCACATAGTTTCTATGTTCCACTCGCTGCTATTTGCTAGAGAAAGACTCTTGGGCTTTTTGCCCTTTGTATTTCCTCTCTTCTTTCATGTGGAGAAGACTGCCAACGTGGGATTTGCAAACTGCTGCCAATATGGGATTTGTGCTGCTGCGGCTGCCAATCTTTAATTTAGCATATGTATAAAGCTAATTTTTGGACACGATGCTAGTGCCTGGCATCTCTGCAGGAGTCAGCCAGGTTGTAATGTTTGTATTGTACTGCACTATAAAAAACAATAAAAAGAAAATATAAAGGAAAAAGCCTTTTATCTCTAGCTTTATAGTACAGATATGGTCTAAATAGTTGTATTCTCTCTCTGCATCTAAAATTCGCTTCCTCCTTTCTGTGCTGTAACCCTTTCTTTTAGATTTGCAGTTTGTATTGCCTGCAGTAGGAGCCAATGATAGACTTCTGCTCCCTACTGAGCATATCTTCATATTAAAATGTATAAATGCAACTCTTTAGCTGAAGAAAAAAGACTAGTTTCCCTTTAATTATATTTAAACTACAGTCATATGCGCAGAGTAATACTTTCTCCCTTTTTTTTACATTTTAATACAGAGAGTTGGAGAAAAAAAGAATCTAATCATTCAGGAAACATCTTTCTTACAGAAAACATAAGCTTGACTACCCTTCTTTGGCAAGGATATCTGCTGTTCGGGAGGAGGTTCCTGCCATGAATCCTCTAAAATACGGCAGTGCCGTTTCGGCTCCAGCGCAGGAGTGGGAGTGAGCTGAACATTGCATCCTTAAGCCCCCAGTACAGAGGACCCCACACAGCCCTGGGGAGCTCCTCGGTCATGCCCCAAGAGCAGGAAAAGGGGAAAGCTGCCAGGGAAACTGGAGCTGTTGGGGGGGACAAAGAGGAGCAGCTTTATGCTGTCCCATGATGGTGGCTATAGCAGGACAAAGGCTATAATAGGGTGGTATGGTTTCTAGTGGTCCTAGATGGATTTATAGGAAGAGAGATTCATAGCAAGAGCATCCAGTGACAGCTCACAGCCCTTCCTTACAGAGGGAATTTACTAAACCTGTACCTAAACCTATTCCAGCCCTTGTACTTGAAGGGTAGATGTTCAACAGAAGAAGTACAGGCACGAAGAAAACTCCAGAGAACGGGCTATGGTTTGGAAGAGCATGACAAACCACAAGAGTGGCAAACTGAGATGGTGACTTCAAGTAAGGCCTGCTGAATGCATCCAGTCTAAGCATCTTTCCTTAAATGCAGGAGAAAAATCAGCAGACAAACACAGAGAAATACAAGGGATTTGTACTCTTGGTTTTTACAAATATTTAGTATTCCTATGGTCTGCAGAATCTATTTTGATTGTTTTTTTTTCTTATCAACAGAGATTTTTGCAATTTCTTGTTCCATGATATGTATTAGACAGAGGAAAATGGTACTGCAGTGTCCTGGCATCATTTTATCATTTTAATTACTGAGCTCTAAATTACCCCATCTACAGAAGTCCACAATATAGCATTGACTACCCAGTAATAGAAGGTAGTTTTTCCGCACGGCTAGACTGGTATTTTCTAAGAAGGAGATCTGCTAGCTTGCCTACTTTCACAGCGGCAGTGCCATGTGCTGTAATGAGACAGGATTATTGTTGCAACTGCTCTTGAAGGCCTTTCTCCCCAGGCAGCTGAAGAATGACTGAGTCATGCAGGTGATGCATTTGTTGTAATGAGATGGACAAAACCCCCAAACTCACATCCAGGCCTTCACTTGGCAGAGAACAATCCCTCACATACCCACACCTCTGGTAGAGGGAGGGGGGACAGAGATGGAGGGTGAGAATAAAACCACCAATGCTAGGAAAAAAACAAACAGAAAATATTACTATAAAAAAAAAGGGGGGGGGAGGGTGTCTAATGCTAATGCACCCTGCACAGCCATGCAGAAAACCCGGAGTTTGATTTCTAATCCCAGCCTCTTATTCCCCTGGCTGGCAGGGAGCACGCACAGGGTGGAAGGAGGTGCCGTGCATCATTCAGTGGCAGCCCCTCTGGCTGCCTAATGAAAGGGGTTGACAGGCTCTTGCGGGAGACCCATCCAGCCCTCTTTGGCTGGAAGGATGACGGCCTTGGCATGGAGCATCGCGCCACAGGAGGGGACTTTTTCCCAGTTTTATAAACCCCATCCCTGAGGCCCTGTGTTGCTGCCAACTTCTTCTGCCCAACGCACGACTGTCTAGGACTCCCTCTGGGGCTCATCCGCTGGTTGGAGAGGCTGTTATTGAGAAACACAGGATACACTCTCGCACAGTGTGCCGAGCCCGGACCACCCTCGCTGAGCTTCCCACACCTTCTGGCTCGGAGACCGAGCATCAGGGCTGGGAATGGTCACAAGAATAGTACCATTAATAGGAATCAGAAGCACAAAACAATTACTTATCTTGTGCTAGGAGTTTGTGAGGGGGGCATCGTGTGGAGCCCTCTGTAAGCTGGAAATCGGCTCTATTCCCAGAGCATCGGTGCATCAGAAAACCCTACTGACAGGCACCTCAGAAATATAGAAAGAATTAGCACTCTGAATGCCAGGATGCTGTTGCCAATGTGGTGCTCAACTTAGCAGCAGTGCTCTGAGCTCCCTTACCCTCTTCTGTCGTGGGAGGCAGAAGAAATGCCGTTATCTTTTCAGTGTCAAGTGTAACCGGACACACGTGGGACAAACTCTATTTTATAGACCTCCACATAGCTTTAGGATTACAATGCAAATGTTAATTTCCAATCTGTAGTGAAGGGGGAAGTTTTTCTGTACCCTTGCACTGCTTTGCAAACTCCTCTCCTGGGTGGCAGTGAATGTTGTTGGCTGCTTGGGGAACCATTCCTGGAAACTAAGGTCTCATTTCCACTCTGAGTACCTGCCATGGTTTGGATCAGTCATTTATTTCATAGCACATGGGGCTGCCCTCTGCTGCTATGAGCCAGTGGCATCTGAAGCTACTGGAGAAGCAAAGCAAGCAGTTGAGGATGTTTCAGGCCTGTCTACCAAGATAAAACGTACCACAGGTGGTGTTTTACCTGTGTCTGGCCCTTCCCTTCTGATTAAATCCCATGATTTATTAGGATTGCTTGATGCAAGCAGAGCCCAAGTGCCCCAATTTCCCTAACAAGGTATCATACAAGCTCATGCAAGGATTGTTCAGCCCCAAGACAAAAATATAATCCCTGGACTGAAAGCACAGGCCAGCGTCTGCGTCCAACCACTGGTGACTCTGCTATACCTGCCAGAAAAGGGACTGCCACTGAGTATTGTTGCTGTCAGAGAGTTAAAATCTTTGATAGCACCAACCAGGAATAAATCTGAACCCAGGGACAAGTAGTTAAACTGCATGCTGCAACACGTAAAACCTATTCAGAAGCCTGCACAAAAATAACCCAACCAAAACAACAACAAAGCTTTTCGGGAGGTCTTGTTATGACCTCATCATTGACCTGCTGATTCACCATTCAGTTGGGCAAAGGATTCATATGACACTAGTCTTTCCCAATCATGTGAGAAGGGTACCAAGTAAAATGGAGTCACTGGTGTGAAACATGAAATTATCCTCTCACATTTCATCTGTCAATTATTTCACATCAGCAGTCAGGGAAAACAGATGTAATGAACAGCTCATCATTCAAAACAATCACCCACTAAACCCAATTCCCTCACTAAATATATTCAGGGGAAGATCAGCCATGGTTAGATTTACACACAATATGAATCATGTTCAGTGGCTTGTTTTTTACCCTGGGTCACACCAGCCCATCTGTTCCCCACACCTCTGCGTTTGGGCAGCTGCCCATTCCCAGCCTGGGCCCCCTCACTGTACAACAGCATATGCAAAGGCAACTACGGTTAGAAGCACAGGACTTAACGTCACTTGATATCCTGGGCATCTACCTCTCCCGGTGTACCAGTGCACAAGAAAAACTATCTGTGCAGGACAATAAAATACCCAAAGGAGGAAATAAACACAGCACCATTATTATGTCCAAGGTAGATTGCAATCAACAGTGAAAGTGAGGGCACATCTAACATGAATGATAGAGCTTCATCAAAAAAATGACCGATGTTCCTAAAACCAATTCAAATCCAAAAATACATATTTAAAGGCAGGAAGACCCCTCAATTTTTTTTCCAGTGATTTTCTTCAAGTCTTAGCTCTTTACAACTACTGCCATCCTACCCACGTTATGACTTTAGGACTACTGAAGCCTAAATACTGCTGACAGTACCTCAGTGTAAGAAATACCTTAGAAATTGCACAGATGAGATAATTACCATTGCAGGTATTTAAAAATGCTTTTTAAAAACGTGCTGCTACGACTAATCAGGGAAGAAAAAGGGTATTTTGTGTTTCTCAAAGTATGACACACACCCCTATGACACAACAATTAAATGTGGAGTTTTTACATGCAGCCCTTTGCTGATGTGAATATGAGAAACGGATGCTGTAGGGTCAATGGAGCACTGCTGAAGCATGGGCAGTCACACAAGAGCGACGGTTCCTATCTAGTCGCACAAACACGCCAGCATACCGCGGCACCTCGGTGGTCTGGTTCCTCACTGATATTTCGGTTGTTCAGCTGCCACAGCTACAGGGTTTGAATTAAACACTAGTGCTCGGCGATGCTGATGCTCGCAGTCAAGCATATCTTGATGAAATTAGAGATGCAGAAAACATTTTTTGACAGAGTGCATGAGCAAAACCAGCCAGAAGTGCAGCCAGTTCAGTGCAAATGGCTCGTGCAGAGAGAGAGACCAAGGATATGCTGAAAATTGGACTCTCTGATTTTGGCAGGAAGAGGCGAATTTTATTAGCAATCTCTGCCGCAAACATAACTTTCCGACTATTAACAGTTTTTAGTTGCCAAAAGAAAATCACAATTTCTAATTGCTTCTCATCTCTTACATTTTATAATGGAAAACGAAAAAGAGAAAGGCAAGCAAACTTACATCTCCACTACATAAAATAGTAGGTAAGTAGAAAATACAGGAATATTCCAGTTTAACAAAATCTTCACAAATGTAAACACTTTACAACCTTCTGCCCAAACCTGGGCACCTGTAATTCAGCAACAATTTTGCAAACACGTATTAAGAATGTGCAGGAAAATATTGCAAAGTGTTGTAAATCAGCAGCAATTGGTGAAAATAAGGCTGGGTATTCTTAATGTTCCTATTTATTACGTAGTGTGCAGGGTCTTAAAAGTCTAAGGACACTTTGTTTCCTTGAAAGAAACATGTTCTGTTCTGATTTTCCCTTCAATTCAATAGAATGCAAATTTTAAATTAATAGTGCAAAGGACAGCAGGATTACTTCCAATCTGGGAAGCACCAAACCCCACCTGTTTTACTGTATTTCTTCCTAGACCAGAATTAAAATACAGCCTTTCTGGCTCTGTGAGTACCACCATGGTCAACAAGCAGAGGAAATTGCTATGGAACAACACTTCCAGTGTCTCTGACTTAGAGGCTTGGATGGGCTAAATGAGACTCTTATAGCAGTGTGTCTAAACTCCATTGAAAATATCCTCAGCTTTTTAGAAGGTCCCCAAAGGTTCACTAAGACACAGCATGTAAAAATTAGTCGCTAGCTCCTTTGCAGAGAAAGGCTGGCAGGCTTGACGGGGAAATACCCTTTAGTCACAGTACGGAGAGTGGCCCTTGGGGAAGGGCCCAGACTGACTTGGCTCCCATGGTCAGCTACATTGCCCAGCCAGAAACACACTGCTTGTCACTAAAACCAAACCAGCTGTTCTCAGCCACAAAGATATATATCTGTTACTTGCAAAAGTGTCTTTCTCCAGTGCTCTGATCATGCCGACTAAGAAGACCACGCATGTAAGCTTTCCAGTTGCATCAGAAAAGCATTGATTAGCTGCTCCATGAGGTGAGTGGGGACATTTCCTACCCTGCCTTGCCAGAACATGGCTAGCATATGCACTAACTTGCAGAGGATGTGGCCTTGAAAACAGAATACAAATTCTTCTACATGTCCTCATTGGAGTGACCAAAGTTGGAGAGAAGATAAAGGACAGCTGAGAGTACCAGATGTGCGGTGGTTCGAAACTCATGCTGATGGCAAAGCTAAAGGAGCAACACTGCGTATGGGCACAAGGCAGGAAGGTATGGCTTGACTACGAGCTACCTGGTCTACAAAGTGCCAGTTAAAGCATGCAGCTGCAGACAGCCATGCTTTCTTGGCTGTCTCTGTGGCTGGGCACATGTGTCAGCAGAGTCTCATCCTGAGACCCTTCAGGGCCCCAAAGGTTGCCTGCAGCATTGCTACATGCTAACCTTGGGTCAGGGTGCTCTCTTTCCTCTCCTTAAAATACCTCCAAAACAGAAGGGAAATGCAGCTCCCATGAAACACTTGGCTCTGTCCCCCGGCCTTGAATATTGACAAGGGATGGAGCATTCACCACCTCTTTGGGCAACCCATTCCAGTGCCTTACTGCCCTCACAGTAAAGAGCTTCTTCCTTATATCTAACCTGAACTTCTCCTATTTAAGTTTAACCCCATTACCCCTTGTTCTACCACTACAGTCCCTAATGAAGAGTCCCTCCCCAGCATCCTTATAGTCCCCCTTCAGATACTGGAAGGCTGCTATGAGGTCTCCACACAGCCCCAGTGAAGCCCAACCTTTCTTCATTCCTTCTCTGAGACGCAGGGCGGCCCCTGCATGTGCTTGAGTGCATTTTGAAGCCAGCCCCTGGGAGATGCAGCAACCATGACAGCCTTTGCACGATGTGCCCCGCCAGGCACCCGCTGGGCCAGCGTGGCTCTGCACCCACCCCTACTGCTAGCCTCTCGCAGTGCAACAATTTACCCTTGAATAAATTAGCAATAACTGGAAATCCACTTCACTGGACCTTACGCAGCATGACTAATGTGACTCACTTTTTAGCTCTGTTCCTTTTGTGTGACTACTCAGCAAAGAGGGTGCCTTAGAAAAGAGAAGAACCAGTAAACTTTATGCTGTGGAAAAAGAAATGACAGTCTCTGAAGAGTGATATAAAGGTTTAATGGGTACTTTGGATGCACAAGAAGCAAGTGTTTTAAGACTACCGTGGGGCACAATGCTTTTACTGATGGCTTTTTTGCCTTTGTATCCTTGTCTTTACCTTTTAGTCAGTGCATGTTAATTTTGGTGGCACAGGGACAAGGCTCAGAAAAGTACAATGCTGCAACAAAGGGAATACAAATCTGCAGAGCACAAATAATTTTGTGAAAAACAACAGACTTGTGCTATTTACCAGAAACATTGCAAGGGTTGGGTGGGCTGAGGGTAAGCTGAATCTCAGCCTTTGTCTTTGCCTAGATCTCTTATGAGAATGTGGTTAAGCCATTTAAACCCCTCCTTCACAGAAACAAAACAATACAAAAGGATATTTAGAATGTCAAACACAGTGAAATTACAACATAAAAAGCTAACAAGCCAGAAATGTAGTTTTTAAAAAGTGAAAGCACAAACATTGTAATTCTGGGGTGCCACATACATCAGTGCTCTTTCATGACCCTATTCAAGCTCATTGCATTGAGCTAATTGCCAGGCCATTTTTTCCTCCAAAATAAAAAGAGGAATATTCAGCACGTAAATGACCACATAAGCATTATAGCACTGCTACAATACTCAAACAATTTGGCAAACTCTGTGCACTCAAAGTAACTTGCAACCTGTTATGTGAAGTAAGCACTGTGAATTGCAATATAGCATTTGTGGCATAATTGCTGTGGGTTTATAAATGTCATATGCAAACACAGTGTTTAAATATTTATCTTCTGGTACCTGCCAACAGGTATTTTCCATTGTAGGGGGAGTGCTTTTCTCTTGACTTATGCACATAATTCCTGTAACATGAAGCTCAGATATGCATGCAGAAGGAGAGAAAAATACATCCCTGTAGCTACGATTTTTTCTAAGACATTAGTAAGACAAGTGTTTCACAATTTCTGTGCAGAATCCTTAAGCAGAAATTGTAGTGCATGAAACAATCCCAATTTCCAAGGAAAAAATTATAGCTTTTCATTCTCATAGCAGCATGTAACTAAGGTTTAGATGAGTGAACAGATGCATGCAAAAATCAGCCATGAGAATGGAAAACATTCATTTTCACAATCTGCTAAATCTGCTAGGTATGCATGAAATGGAGCCAAAGAGATCTCCAGCAGAACGCAATGTCACAGTCTTGGCACAACGGGGAACTTTCTCAGATGCTGCTTGTGCCAGCACTGGCACTTGTACTGTACAGCTGTGTTTAGAGATCACCAAAATACACTGGAATCTCAAAGGGTTAATAATATGATTGCTATTAAAATACATTCTCCCTACTTGTCCAGGAAATTAGATGTGATTCTTTTTTATTATTGCAGCTACTTTACATGAAGTAACAAGTTCAAAAGAGAGATTTTCCAAATGCCTTCCAGTTTCCTTCTGTAACAATGTAAGTCCCTTATCAAACCCTTTCAAATGAAAACTCCATGGTGTTGCCTTCACAGCACTTACATGACCCAAGCTTAGTGACCCCATACAATGCTGAGAAAGATCCCGAATTTTGTATGATTTTTTTATATTATTACTCTTCTTCTAAACTGCAGTAGAAATGAGCATATAATTAGACTGGGTAGATTAGATTGAATTAAAGAGTATAGTCAAATCTTCTCTTAAGTAGCGGTTTCTCAGAAATAAGGCTTCTGACTTTTCAGCAGTGAATTATATGTCTTATTCTGTTGAAATGTAGATCTTATCAATTTAACTTCACAGCTGGTGCCCGGCCTCCAAAAGCCTGACTCTCTAAAGCCCAAAGAAAGCAACTGGATTGAGTACCACCCTGTCTCATTTTAGCACGTCGAAAACAAGGGCCGTGGGCAAGAAAGGATATACAGAAAAGCAGGAAGGGAGGAGACCGCTCCCTTGAGCAGCAGGCTTCTTCCGACAGCTCCTTTCTGCCTCCTCTTGGCGTGGGAGGCTTGGGCCCTCCCGTTCCTAAAGAAGGCACCTTTAATCTCTTTTCCCTTAAATAAAATTGCTTGGAAGTGCTTGGTTTTAGCAGCACCTTCAGGAGGAAGACATTCTTCTGAAGCAACAGGAGAAGTTTTCTGTAGAGGTAGCATTGCTTTCTGGACTTCTGAAGGGATTCTTTCCTTTTGGAAATCTGGCAGCTTCACACAGAAAGAGAATTTCATAGCTTATCTTTTGGGATCTTGGATCAATTTTAATGGGAAAAAGCATTGAAAGAACTTGTCACATGGCTCCTGGAACCACATGGAGAGTCAAGGATGCAACCGTGCTCCAAGGCTGCCGCTCAAGCACTTGCATTTATATTTCTTGGCAAAAACCACATTTATGTACTCACTCGATTTCCAGAACAGGGTGAAAACCAGATGCCCTTCTTTGCACCACGCAGCTTACTCCATGGGATGTCTACATGAAAAGATACTGTGCTGATGGGGTTTATTTTAAGGAGGTGGTTGATTGGTAGCCTAAAGTGCTGCCCTTTTCATGCCACACTCTGGAAGGGAAAAAAATCACTACGAAAGTAGGTGTGCTCGAGCCAAGGCGCTCTATGAAGTATACCTTCCCTCTGATCTATGACCTGGAATTTGTCCCCAGAGGCAGGGAGGTAGATGCTGCCAGGATGACCCTCGGACTGCTTACAAAACTCTGCTGGAGTCCTGACATGAGGAGGAGGAAAATGAAAGGAGTAGTTTAGAAAAAACCACTTTTGTTTAGGCCAGATCTGTGACCTGTAAAGCTGTCTCAAAAGGGGTACACAGCCTCTACCCTTCCTTCAGAGGCTCCATCAAAAGGAATGCCTGGAACCTGCAGCTCCATGCAATGCGATGTTTCACTGCATACTCTTTCCTCTGTTTACCTCTGGAAGTGTCCATTATGATTTTGTATCTTCAGTGATTTATTTATCCCATTCTGATATATCTCTCTTCCTGTTTAAGAAATTTCCAGTGTAATTACTCAGCACCAGAAGAATGGACAAATTATTTGTGTAAGTGAGATGCAACACCAGCATCCACTTCTCTGGCTTGCCATACAATTGGCAATAGTGATTTTTAACAGTGCTTTGTGGAACGAGTACCCTACATTTAGGGAATCCCAGCAAAGCTTGCAAGTTTTTCAACACTGTAATGAAAAGATGGTGCCTATTTTCCTGTTGTGGTGCAAAATCACATTTTGGGAGTGTTAAGATGCTGTGTCATGGGTTACAGAGATGCCTCACACAAGTGAAAACCATGTAGTTCCCATTCTGTGACAGCCTACTGCAGCCACTTGGAAAAACAAAAAGCAGTGAAAAGAATTGAACCAGTTCACTGTGGTTACTGCAAAGTGAGCTCTTTACTGTATGTGCTGTGAGGCTACCTTGACATGCCTATAGGTTGCTACTACGAGACTGACAAATGCTGGGGAACCCATTTGCATGGTTCAGTGAGTCCATAGGAGAGAATACGGTGAGCAACCTTGGCAAGTGTTGAGAGCGCGAGTCAAGGCAACGTGTAAAGTGCCAAAAGGGAACCGGCAGAACATTACACTTGTATGAAATGGGAGTAATCTCATTACCAGAGGTGATAACCATTACACCCCTGATGGAAATGCATAATTACTAAAAACAGCTAATCAACTGCAAGAGCAGCGGGGTAGCCAGAAGCTCCTATCTATACCATCTACTGTGCTTAACCCAGTTGGAGCTGCTCCTCCTCCTCCACCTTTACAAAAGGATCAGTAAAAGATGCTGCATGTTCTGACATGTGGGTCAGTGCATGATACAGTGCTTTGCATTTTTAATCAGAAATAAAGCATATTGTGAAGCCACAAATAAAACACATGTTCTGTGAAATTTCCTTCCTAGTTCTATAGGATGCTCAAGCATGCCATACTTCCAGCTGTTCATTTCATAGCTGCATCTGTAGATAAGTGTGTTTTAGAACAATAGTTTAATATGCAACTCCTATTGAAAAAAAAATGACAGTTTCTTACCATTAATCTCTGACTTCGCGAAACCTTGCCTTTAATTTCCTAACAGTATATATGGCTCTGAGCAATAAGAACTGGTAATTCTCAGGCTAATGGTAAGTTGAACCGTTAATGGGATCTGGGGCCAGCTACAGGAGTGCTCTGGTGTGTGTTTAATGAAAAGAAGTCTGACTTACAGCAGCTACAGTAGGGCCATGAACCTCCAAGCTTCACAGATCCAGGGGACAGAAACCAAGGAGACCAGGGGATGTGTGGCCAGTTACAGGATATACTGACCATCTAAGACCAGATGTGGCTGCTCTGTATTATGCATGTATAGAGACATATATTATACAGACTGTGTTTACATGCATACTACTATACAGAGAGAGCGTATGCCGGACTGGGAACAGGATTTGCCCATCATGCTGTCCATGTTTACGTGACACTGATTTATGTGGCACTGGGTTTATGTGAGTGCTGGTAAAGCCACTACTTTCTGAATGTTTGGAACTGAGTGGCTGGCTATTCAGTTTATTTAGCACAGCAAGGAAGTATGTGTATATGTATATATACATATACACACGCACACATATAAGTAAATACATGCACTTATGTGCCTATTTGGAACACTTGCTCAGCCTCATTGATGGTGGAACTGGATGTAACAGGCTTCTGGATTCAGCAACCTCTCAAACATAGTTTTCTTGTCCTGACCCTTACAGTCTGTCTCCAGGCACCTCCAATAAAAGGAGGAACTGCCTTGAACTGTTTTTCAAACCGCAACAGGTGAAGGAAGAGTACAGCGGGAGGGGCAAAATAGCTGTCAGCAGTTACAAGTAAAATATATAATTTTCCACTTACAACTAGAAAAGCAGTAGAAACTACATGAATTGTTTCAAGGTTTTAAACAAAAAGAGCTGCTCATGGAGGTGGCGGGCTGTTAAGAAAAAGCATAAACGAAGATTTCCCTGGTAGTACAGTGGTACCTTTGCTGGTACCAGTTTCACGAATCCTGTCGAGGATCTGATTTCTTGATTAGGTTAGTAAACTAGGACTAGAACCACACAGGGACACATGCACTGTGATGTCTGAAAAAACCCATAGGCTAAAATGTATATGCTGTCCCTGGAGCACAGACAGAAATCCAGGTCTCTCTTCTCTTAGGTTCATGCCCTAATCACTGAGCTAGAAAGTCAGCTTCAGGCCTAGATTCAGTCTCTGGCCCAGTTAATATCTACTTATTTAAATCAAGGTGGAGGATGTCTCTACCACAGAGATGTGTGCATACAGACAGTGTATCAGAGTTTTAGTTAGCAAGCAGGGTGCTGTTGTTACTTCAGCTAAGGACAAATAGACCACTGCTCCTGGCTTCCTGGGCAAGTTGTCTAACCACTAGGGATAACCAGGGGCTTGAGAGCAGACTCTGACTGTAAAGCCTGAGGCAAAGAAAGTATTGAACATCTTGGCCTTATTGATGTTCTGCAAGCAGAGGCCACCACTCAGTAGTAGACCCATTTTCCCTGGTCTTTCTTATGCTGCTGATAAAGGTGTTGAAAACTTTGTGGTTGCCCCAGGTCCCTCACCAGTTTTGACTCCAGGTTTTGACCTTCCTCACTCTGCCCTTACATGCCCAGGTAGTATTTCTCTGTTCCTCCTTGACAGTTCATTTCTGCATCTATTTCCAGTATGGTTCCTTTTTGTGTTTGAGTTAAATCAAGAGTTTCCTGTTCAGCAAGCTGGCCTCCTGCCTGCCTGTTCTCCTGCCCTTCAGATGATATTTTTGCATTTTGTGCAGGTTGTCACTGAAGTCTGACTAGCACTTATGAGCTCCCTTACCTTCAGGGGCAGCCTAACATGCAATCAGTCCTGCCTACCAGCTGAAGTCTTGTGTCCTTGCCTTCCTCACTGCCTTCAGGATTGTGAAATCCAGCATCTGACAGCTCCTGCAGTCAAGGCTGCTATTGACTGACAGTTCATTTTCATTCAGGAGTCCAGCAAAGCATCTTTAAACTATGACACCTAGTTAGCTTGTTCAGCACTTGCATCAAAAAAATTGACTTCCATGCACTCCAGATATCTGTACTGCTTGCAACCCATCACACCATCCTCTCAGTAGATACTGGCATGGTTAAAACCCTCCATGAGAGTCAGAAAGAATCTGAGATACTTCTTTCAGTGTAAAGAAATCTTTGTCCACAGTCTCTCCTTGATCAAGCACTACCATGACATTTCCCCATTCTGGCTTCCCCTCTGACCCTGATCCATCAGCTCACAGTGAGCCTGTTACTCATGCCACCATGGACACAACCATTATTTCTTCTTTCTTATTGTACCCATTTTTAAATAAAAAGACCATGGCTTCTGTGCTTTGTATGTGTCTCCTGTCAGAGCCTGATAGGCAAATTTTGATCCCATCTGCTCACGGGCCTTAGACAGAAAATACATTTCTGATAGCCTAGGCATGAGAGAGACAAGCTGCCAGAAGAGGACAGAAACATGTCCGAGTATGCACAAAAGCAGACTTTCAAGCACTGAAGAGCACAGGCAGAGATTAGCAGTGTGGCTAGGAATCACATTCTTGGATGCGGGTGTCTGAATTAGGAATCACATTCTTGGATGCGGGTGTCTGAATTCAACTCAAAGCAACTAAAATTGTAATGCTCAGAAAGTATAGTTTACTCCAGTGCTAAGGACATTTCAAAATACATGACACTGTGAAGCTCTATGATGAAGTATGAATCTTGTTTGTTAGGTCTACTGATTCTAACTAGGTAAAGAGGAAAAGAGGACAAACCAGGTTGCAATCAAGATATCACAATAACCACAGACAATGAAGTGAGGGAAGAAGATGGATAAGTATGGGGGGGTTGGAGACAGAAGGACATCTCTGCCTGATCAATTTGATGGCTTTTTATGACAAAATGATTAGGTACATGGACAAAGAGAGGAGCAGATGTAATACACCCTGACTTCAGAGGGCATAGCATGTTCATCTGGAAGCTGAGAAAATATAGGCTAGAAGAACTGACTATTAGATGGGTTGAAAACTGGCTGGACAGCTGATTTTGAAGGTCTGCCTAGTTGACGGTTGGTAACAAGTAGAGAACCCGAGGCTTTGATACTGGGGCCAGTTTTATACAGCATCTGCCATGTGAACTTCAGTGACGACACAGAATGAACCCTCAGCAAATCTTCCAATGACACCAAACTACAGGGATATGAGCTGTAGTCCAGAGGCACCATGAGAAACTTGAAGACTGAGATAACAGGAGGCCCAGAGTTCATCAAGGAGAAGCATGAAGTTGTACAGCAGGGGCAGGATAACTCCACATGTGTGCCTGGCCAGAGGTGACAGGCTACAGCTGCTGAAAGGGGCTTGGGGCTTTGGTGGATGACAACCTGAATGAGGGACAGCAAGGGAACAGTGTGCTCTCACTGCAAACAAGGCAAACTGCACACTGAACTAGATTAGGAGGAGTATGGTCAGAACACTAGGGAGGTTATTTTCCCCTTTTACTCTGCAGTGGTGAAGCTGCACCTAGAGTGTAATCTGTAGCTTTGGCCACCTACTTCAGGAGAGGTGTTGAGAAACTGTGGAGGGCAGTCAAGATGTGAGAAAGCTTTTAACACTGCTGCTCATAATGACCTCAAAGGAAATGCGCTAATGTGGAAACCTACCCTCTAAAACTAACAGCCAGTATTCAACTGAGCATCCCTCTCAGAGGGTAAGAGGGCATAATTTCAGTATTTTCATTAGCAACTTGGTTAGTGCAAGAGAGATTAGAGTTTTGGTATTTTCAGCAACCTGTAGTTTGGAGGGAGGTGCAAACACATTCTCAGACTGGATAGACAGTAAAAAATGAAAAAGATAGAACTATACTATATATGAGATAGAGACATAAGAAGCAGAAACAAAGCTGAAAATGCACTAAGGTTGAAGTGAATGAGTGCCACCAATGTAGTGTTATTACAAAAAAGACAAAGCCAATTCTGGAAATATATTATCAGGAATACCATATATAATAAAATAGGAAGCAATTGCACTGGTTTATATTGCATTTATAAGAGAGCAGTTGAAATATCCAGTTTTGGGGACCAGAAATGAAAAAAGATCAGAGGGGGCTCACAGACTTACAAGAAGACTGGGAAGATGTTCCGGCATCTGCTGTTAAAAAAATGCTGATGGATACTCAGAAACTTTGACTAAAAAGAGAAAATCAATAGAAGCCATTAATAAGAATACAATACACAGAATAACGTTTTATAGGTGAGTGTTAGAAGTTTCTGCTGTTCCTTCTGTAAGTGGGCATGGACAACAAAATCCATTTCATTTGCTGAAAATAACATTTATATTAAATTATTAGAAAATTCTGAATAGAAATTAGGGAGATCAGAGACATCTATGGACACTCTCTACAACTGGTTACAGAAACATCCACTTCTGGGAGACATCAAATTCGTGCCCTTTGTGATATGAAGCACATTGTACCCCCATTTCTCCAAAGGTGCCCAGCACCTCAAAGGGCTGTGGTGATGGGTAAAAGATACTTACATGCTTCAAAATACTAGGCTTATGGACTGTTCATACTTGTACAGACATAAAAATAACAATTAAAAAAAGCATTTGGAGGACAGATATTTGAAAAAGAGCCACAACAAAAGCAACTATTTACAATTCCCAGTAGCGTTCAGTATTGCTGGTGCAACACACACGCGACAGGGGATAAATCTTGGTCCTGTTGATGCCAAATGGTGTGAGTTTTCCCACTGACATAATGGTGCCAATGGTACTAACTTCAGAGGAGAGCAATTTGGAAACTTAAAAATTTCACACTCTTTCCACAGTTTAGATGTTGTTATATACTGTGCAAGGTAGAGTCTATGCTACACATCCATGATTTAATAAAACTCTTAAGGCAGTCACTGCCACACCTTTGGTAATGGATTTAACCACAGCAATGATTGCTACACACACATGCTCTGGTAGAAAAGATGCTCAGTAAGAATGTAAGCTAGTAAGTAATAATGGTTAAAGTAGGAGTAGGGAGGAAAAATGCAGCACTTCAAAAGGACCAAACCAAGAATCAACCGTGAAGCCATGTATTAGGTTTGCAAAGCCACAATTAAATCTCTGATAACAAAACCCCAGTCTGACAGTGACTCAGATCTAGTTCTGCTTCACTCAAACCAAGAGACTGGGAGGTTGGAAGGCAAAGTTAGAACAAATTGTTTCAGTTTAGCTTCATTAGTAATTAATGAAATTCTTTATTTGATAAGAAGGAAGAAATCTGTGCAACAAGATGGCAGCCAGCAGACACTGTTGTAATAAAATCTGTATTGGGTCAACACCGAATAGGATATTGCAAAATATGGAAGAATTTGTTTAGCATGTTTTTGTGACTGATCAGTTTATCAAGTGGATTCCTCTTAACCCTCCACACAACAAAATACTACTGCTATTTCAATGTTGCAGCTATGAATAGGGCTGAGATTCTAAACACGGAGCTGTTAAAATAATTTTTATGAGATACACACTTCACAAGCTTAAGTAATAAACGGTTTGCTCTCTAACTGTGATGGAGACAAAAATTTTTTAATTTAAATATGACATGGTATGTACACTTACAGTTATTTAGATTATCAATGCCTAGAATAAGATATTGCAAGAAAGCAAGTTCAGTGACCCACTCATCTCCTGTACCACTGCCTACAGCAGCTGTCCCATAACTGTCCTTCAAGATAAATAAGGAGAACTTCATCAGGGTCTTTGTGGAATGGTTTTATGGGCCTGTTCAGTAAAGAAACAAGTGTTTCTTCTGCAGTGCTGCCAGCCCTTGGCTCCTGCAGCATCTAGCTGGAATATGAAGCCCTCCGATCTAGGGACAGGAGAAGGCATTTGTGGCTATCCCATACTCATGTTGGATAACTGTGAATTACTCACAAGGCACATATAAATCAACGTGTGGGCTAATATATGAATTACCAATTGTGGAGCCTTTTTATGCCCGGAATATTTCTTTTGTACTTGTGGCAGATCATAGCCACTCCCAGATTTCATCTCATGCATATTTCACTCCATTTTTCCTTCCTGCAGTATTTGTGCCATTTATCTTGTCCTATATTCACTTCCCTTTTTTTCCTACTTTTGGGAATAGCATCTAATATGCCTGTAGCATTAGTTTTTCATTGTTAATGTCAAAAAATGTTAATCCGTGAAGACTTGCTTGCTAGATAATGTTAATTCAGCTGCCAGTTTTATAATAGGATTATGCTTTCCAGGATTTAAAAATCCCACTTGTTAGGTACAAAACAGACTTCCACTAACAGCTATAAAATCTAATTTAATCCCTATTGGCATTAACTAAATAGCTGAGGTATAATTTCTGTCTAGCTACACTTAACACCCTGCTATTGCCATAAATATACAGAATTCCCTTTGAAGTTATAAAAGAAACTGTTCAGCAGGATAAACAGGGTCTCGTGAGTCCAATCATATGCTATCTCCAAGGCACAACAAATGTTGTTTACATATTGTAAGGATTTTGTGGACAGTTTATTTAAATAGATTCACCCATGTTTACATGTATTAATTTGCCCTTTTTCTCAAGAAAATGCATAATAAATTATGATCTATAATTATTCTATTTAAAAATAATTGGTTAACAAGTAGAAGATTTGGTCTGTGTGGAATCAAAGTTTAAAACGTAACCAAAGAAGAAAATACCAATTTGTTCAACATGCCCCTTTTTAACGCTCAATTGTATTGTGAAACCTTAGAAGATGAAGTTGTCTCAAGCCTGGCACAAGCACAGATATTTTGAGGCAATCTAGTAAAAGACTGTAACAAGTAAGGAGGAAAGAATGAGCAAGCCATGGTTTATTATCATCATAAAACGAACAGCCAGGATCTTTACAACCATTTACTCCCAAATGAGGAACAACACAAGGATTTATCGTCTTCTGGTGCTCAGTGATCAGAAATGAAGAAAAACATTTATAATTCTTTTCTCCCAAACTTGAAATAACTGGCAAGTACATTGTTCGGGAGAGGGTAGCCCTAATGCACTTCAGTGAAAAAAGGATAGCAAAAAGAGCTATTACAAGGATCCACAGTAGACAGCACGATGTTATGTCGCTATTCAGGGGTTGAAACAGCAATCTCAGAGCAACCAAGCTACTTTAAAGCTAGAAATTGTAGTCAGGCTCAGAAAACACTAAGATTTTATTTATTCTTTCAGAGAAGATGCAAAGTGATAATCAGACTCCACAGTCAGCTTATCCATTTTCTTAATGAGAAACAAGAAGACAGATCATCGTCTCCATCATGATAGTTGTAGCCAAAAGAAAAGATGGGCAACCTCAGCAGATCAGCTTACATCAACGTCCGAATCTGTAATAGGCTGCATTTGTAGATGTGTGCATTTGTTTTTGGAGTCAGACATACAACAGGACAAGGAGGAATGGCTTTAAATTGTAAGAGAATAGACTTAGATTAGATATTAGGAAGAAGCTCTTCACTATAAGGGTGGTGAGACACTGGCACAGAGAAGCTGTGGCTGCCCCATCCCTGGAACTGTTCAAGGCCAGGCTGGATGGGGCTCTGAGCAGTCTGGTCTAGTGGAAGGTGTTCCTGCCCATGGCAAGGGATTGGAACCAGATGAGCTTTAAGGTCCTTTCCAAACCAAAACTTTCTATGAGTCTATGAATATACTTCTGTCAATGCATTTAGATGTGCTAAAACCTGCACATGCTGCATATATACATAAACCCCACTACCAAAACAGTAACTTTCATATGTAGCTAAATGTTTTGACTTACCCAAAATGACAAAATAAAAAAAAAGGAAAAAAAAAAAAAAGAAAAAAAAGGCTCATTTTTTCCATCTTTGCAAAATAATTCCTTGATTGGAAGCCCAAACTCTGGTCATGGCAATGCATAACCTGGGGAACATTAAGAGCTTTTGTGCCCCTGGAGCCTGCTCCAGGCATAGCAAAGCTATGCAGTTTTAGATGTGAGTAAACAAATGCATGCAGTTTCTAATACTCTGTCCCTGTTTTTATGGCTTTTACAGGGACTAGAAAAATTACAAGAGTTACGAATTGTGGTCTACTCTGGGATGTGAGTGCACAATGAATTCATGGCTCTGGATGCTCTCCAGTTTCACTACGCCAGAGATGTGGTTTTGTAACTATTTTGGGTACCGGCCTATTACATGAAAGTGTATTCTTTTGGTGTATAAAGCACTTCTTAACATATAGTCTTTTCACTATTCAGAGAAGAAAGCAATTTACAGAGTATGTAAAACCCAGCGGTTCAGGCAATCATAATCCATGTACTTTGTCTTCTGTTGAACAGAGATAAATTACTCCACTCTAAATTCAAAGAACATCATGGCATGGTGGAAATAGAAGACTGGGTTTAGATGGTTCTGTGCTTACTTTGGGAATGGTATGTCCTGCAACTAGCACAGCACACACGCCTTCAATATATGTAGTATATATAGGAGAAAGGAGCTTAAACTCCTGAAGGGCTTAATCCTGAACTACTCATTTACACACAAATGTCCTTCCTTCATTCTGAAATGTCATCTCAATAAGGGCTGCAGAATCTGCAGCATTGTTAAGTACTGTGGGCTCCTGCTAACAGCAGCTAACAGGAGCCCACAGTGGAAGGAAACAAGCCTTGCACATAGGTATTGGTGGTTTAATTTCCACCAATCCATGCTAGGATCCTTTTCTCTTGTCTCCAGAAGAGTAATACGTGAAACCAAAGGTACAGATGTTAAATATAATGCTTTCAGCTGACACCTGCCAAGGTTCCCAAACATAGCCCTGACCACACACATACTCACCCTCATCTGCAACTTCCATTTACAGGGCTATTCTGTTCCTCCATCTGACATCAGAAATTCTTTTCTCTTACGCAGTATCCCAATGCTTCCCTGTTTTGCTACCTGTAACTACTACTAACCCCCTGGTAAGCAGGTGATGTTTAAATAGTTTGGTAAAATAAACCACAGATTTTGCCCATAATCTTCTAAGTATCTCTTAGGTTTCCCTGACTTCTCACCATCCCGGGACAGGTCCAGCTTTCAGAGCACCAATGCACTGGGAAAAGTACCATGCATTTCCACCTTCCCTTACCTATCTATCTTACCTAAACCAAACCAAAGGTCCACTAGACCACTACCTTGACTGTGGCTGTAGAGATACCTTTTAGAAAAGTTTATCAAAAAGAGTGCAAGTGCTGTATTCTATGTGTGTCCAGCACTTTCTCATTCATGTCCCTGTTAATGGGGTCTGTGGGTTTCCTTGTGCTTGGCCTGTTTTCAAAATGTGGCCCTTGCAATGTGGGAGAATAAGTAGGGTGGGTTACTGGTTACAAGCACAGCGGAGACTTAGGTTCAAGGCTAGGTTTTAAGATTAATTGCAATAGAAACTTGGACATACAAACATATTTCTCTGCCTGCTCATGGCCAACAAAAACGCAAAGGAGACCTGGAGCAAATTGTGTTGAGTGCCGAGAACCACTGTGATGGTAATCTAGGCAGTACCTTTATGTTTTTTCTTATCCCCAGTACCACTGTAGCTCTGACAACATAATCCAACACATGGTTCTGCATACAAACAAAAGTCTGCCCAAATTTGATCCAACAGTGTTTCTAAGCTACACATGTACTCTGAACTTCTTGTATTGGCTTGGTTTTTTTTATCTCCCTTGAAACTCAACTGCTCCCTTCAAACTACGTGCTAGATGCTCAATGTCTGTGCAGCCAGGTCTTTCTTGCTACAAAACCAGATGAAATACTGAAAACTGGTCCAGAAATGTGTAGCAGCACGACTTCTAGTCCTGCAATTACTCTTCAGTGCCCAGGTGGGCTGATGTGCCTGTGGACAGCGGACTACACATGAAGAGTTGAAGTGCTGTGAATTCCGAGTCCATACAAACATTAACTGTATGTTTTAAAACATTTTCCCAGGTCTATTCATGTATTCCTACCTGAAATCCCTGTTAAAACTGAGCCAAGACATTTTCCCTAAGTTTCTAGACACTGTTCTGTCAGCAGTAATAGTGACATCAGAATATGTCCAAGTCAAACTTAATTGGATACATCTGGATCAGTGGAAAAGAAATCACTGCAATTCAAAGGCTCTGCTCGAAGAGACACATGCATTGCTGAGCTCATTAAGAAGAAAATTGCTGAATATTGCAATTGTCCTTATGAATCCTCAAATCTTTCAGTAAGTAGGAAGATTGGCTTGTAGAGTAAAACAATAGGAGCAAAACCTGTTATTGTCACAGTTACCACTCAGGAGTGGTAGATTCTTCCAGGACCATGGTGGGATTAATAAGGAAATGAAAACACTTTACAACTTTCATAAAAATGTATATTCATCAGAACTCTTCAAGGATCAAAAAGGCCTTGCAGAGTTTCACTGTACAGTTCAGCTTCCCTACAATAAACCAGAGAGACTTCTGGACTCCCCAGTTCTTACAGAAGAATTTCCCATGCTACTGAGACTTTTAATAATGGTAAGCCACTGGGGAAAGCAGCACTCCCATTTTAATTTTGTGCATCTTTTGAAGAGAAGTCACCCTACTATGTGCCTGTGTACATTTAATCATTCTCTACACACTTTATCAGCAAGCCTTCTCCCTGTAGGAGGAATACAATTAGGTACAGTACTAATTTATTATAAATAAAGCAAAGACCTGGTAAAATAACCTAGTTATCAATGTTTCATGCAACCGTGCCTGTGAAGTACTAGCTAACATTCTCACTATGTGCCTAGAGAAATACCTGTGGCATTGATAAATCCTAACCAACTTGGCTTTATTAAGAAAAAAAAAAAAAAAAAGATTATCATCACATAACACAGGAAAACTGTTGATTTTAATTGAAACAGCTAGAGGTTTATGGAAGCCAACTGCAGCCTTTTTCCACTGATACTGTAAAAGCCTTCAATTTTAGTAAGATCAGTAAGGAAATGCATTTCAGTAGGGAAAGGATTTTTTTTCTATAGCATGCTGACCCATTTTATGTATCTATCTCCACCCCCAAATTTAGTTGAAGTGTTACTTTATATGCAAGAGCCTCTTCTAATCAGTGATTAGGAATAAAAAGGTCAGAAGGTCTCAGATTAGGGGAAAAATGCTAGGCAAGGATGCTCTCTTGCCGGCATGCTGTTTGTTCTGACCCCAGGATCAGATCACTAGAGAGATGGAGAAGGCATTCTCATAGGGAGAAATCTCCATAAAATCAGCATGTATGCGGATGATCTGCTCTTAACTGTAATGAACGCAGAGTCATCTCTTATGTATGCGCTATTCACAATGGAACAGTTTGAAAAGTGGTCAGGCTTTAATCCTATTTTTAAAAACAGACAATTCAAAAGAATTAATTGATTTTTTTTTTTTTTTTTTTTGGAACAGCACAGCAATGATCTTTTAAGTGGCTACAAGACATTAAGTAGGAACAAATTTATACTATGACCCTAACGGGCCATGCTGCAGATAAGCAAAATAGGTCCTTCCCTATCCATCCTCTTAGCCCAACTGAACTTGTCCTCTCTGCTGAGGGGAGCAGGGAGAACAGAAGAGGCTCAGGAGCTGCTGTTTCCCCTCCTGAGGAAGGGATGTGAGGAAAGTACAGAGCTGAGGCTCCTCTTCCCCAGCTTCTCTTGCTCGAGTGCTGGAGGAGAGAACAACTTATTTCTAGAAGAGACAAAGTGATACAACCATGGTTCGCACCAAAAAAGGCTTAGGAACTTAAACGCTAATTGGTCCTACATAATTTTACAGTGCTGTCCTGAATAACTTTTGCTGGATGAATGAGACCTATTTAGTTTCACAGGAACAACAATAAGATTTCCTATTTTTAAGTGTTTTGTGTCAAAGGTTCACAGATGTTTCCCAGCCATATGTACACTCCAAGGGATTGCTTTTACACCTCTGATACAAAAAACATGAGGGGGGCAACATGGGGTTTTATTTTGATTCTTAATTATAACACTGGCATTCCCCATGGAAAGAAAAGGCTGAAACCTAAACCCTTCAAAATTTGCCTGAGATAATTTTCACAGGTCATCCTTGGCAGAAGGGACTGTGCCCTGCCTGGCCTGATGGCACACTAAAGACAGCTACAGAGAAAGGCAGTGTATATCCCAATTATCAAAAATCAACCTAATGACCTCAGTGAAGAGAAAGCCACTAATAGCAGTGGTTTGGAAGCATTAGAATGCTCTAAAACTCTTGTCAAAGACTCAGAAAGAGGCATAAACACTGCAGTAGCAGCTCAAATCTGGTCTCTTGCTAGGCTGACCTAGCAGCTAACACCTGGATGCTCTGAAGAACAGCAGCACTGAAGACACGATACTGCTGGAAAAAATGCTGCTCTAGAAAGCTCTCTTGTGAGGGTAGTAACCTTACAAGACCATTGGGAACCAACTGTGAAATCTCAGCCCACTCTGCCCTTGGAAAATGAAAGCACTGGCATAGAAATCTGTAATCCAACAGGAGGAGACTTTCCCATCTGGTAGTAGGTTCACCTGACATGGAGGTACAGTAACTGATGCAACTCAACAGAGAAAGCTACACCAGGGAGTGCTGGCTTTGCTGAGAGCCCTCAAGGTATCTTCAGACAGCTCAGCTTTTATACAGAGAGCTCTCAGTGGTATAACATGTGATTCAGCTTTCTGGCTTACATGCTCAAGTGTGTTGGTGCAGCCGTATTTTTTACCTTTTTCTTTTTTACAATTAAAATGAATGGATATTCAGGCCTTTTCCTGTGAAAATAGGCACAGGGTATTTTGCAGGATTTCACAAAAATTCTCTAGTGTGTGATGCGTTGGAAACATATCAGCTATTTCTTGTTTTATAGTTTATTTCTAGTTTAATATTTTGAGTTTTATACTTTTAGAATTCCTACTTCAACTGTTCACTTAAAAATATCACCAAGTGAGACATTCTAAGTAATTTCTTTAAAATGTACAGCAACACTGGAGAAACTTTACATGTACATCAGTGGGGAATTGCTCCTACCTTCACCTGTTCAGGGAAAGTAATTTCCCTTTAGTAGTATTCAATTCTCCCTCCAACCAAAACCTAAATTTCTGTTGTAGAAATTCCCAATGTCTTACAGAGTTGGACACCTGGAAAGGCAGCTGGCAGCCCACACCATGTGACACCATGCATTTGAACCTCTAAAAACAGTGTATGGAGCTTCAACCAGGATTTGCAGTCTATGAACATATCCTGCATATGACTAGCAGGGTATGTTCAGCAAGACTAATGCTAGCTTTGTAAAAGATGGCTCAAGTTTTCAGCAATACTGGGATATCTTCCTATCTGAATTCCTATTCTGAATTTCTAAAGGCTTCCTACAGCTCTGTCTCATCCCAGAGGGGTTGAAAAGGCCCCATGTGTCCTACTCTTACACTAGTATCAGCTCTCACCCTACTTGCAGGCTAGCATTCAGCTTACTTTGCTTTTTAAGTGTTTCTTCCCATCGGTTTCCCTCAGAAAATTTGCTGAGAAATTTTCTCCTTGTGAACTTCTTGATGCAAGGGTATTTTTTTTTTCCTGATTTAGTTGAAATATTAACTAGAAAAATGATTGAAAAAAAAGGGAAGTCCAGAGATGATACCTGAATGATACCTGAAATCATAGCCAGTGCTGTAGCTCTTGAAGCTAAGAAATGTGGGCACCAAAATGATATGCAGTTTGGAGTATGGGTATGGTCTCCCCTGTTCTGGTGCTCTCTGTGAGCCATTACAAACCGTAATTGTGGGACGACAGTATCTTCCGAAATTTCATTGAGAGAAAACATTGTTCAGACAATAAAGATTTTTAATTTATAACTGCAGCTTCAAAAACAGCTACAAAAGCAAATGCAGCTTTGCAAATGTAATCAGTTTCAGTCATAAGAGGCTCATCTTCCTTTTTTCCCTCTAAATGAGCAACCAAATGGAGCTGCCAATATTCCAGATTCTTGATCTCTCCAAATCTAACTTAATCTTGATACAAAACACAGAGCATCTTGTTAAAATAAACTTGTTGACACGTTTCAAACTTGCTGCTTGGACTTGATGCAAGTGAAGGCCTTCTGCAGACAGGTGAGTTTGACTCAAGGCACTGAACCTTCAACCAGGTCCTGATTTTCCCTAAACCAAACATTTCTGCAGTACTTTCAAGAAAATCCAGAAGTATAAATTTTAGTGATATAAACCAGTCAAATTCATCAGTACTACTTGTTTTAGAGTAATGATTGAAGGGCAAGCTCAGTGTTGCTGTGTTTCCCAGTGTTTTCTTTTTTTTTCCTCAGTTTGAAAATCAAGGGCACAGGTCTCAAAACAACTCCTAAACACCATTAAATTAAGCTGTGAGAGCAATAAAAATTTCAGCTTCATATTCATAGAACCTAAGACTCAAAGTCTTCCTGAGCATCTGTGGCAGATATAAAAATTAATTCAGTCTTCCAGTCACTTTGAATTACACTTTGGTACTATATCATGCAATCACACAGTCTCAGGAAACCACCTTGTCCATCTGTCTCCTCGAAGCAGGGATAACTATCACTCCACACCAGGTTGATCAGATCAGGGCCTCACCTAGCCAAGGCTGGAATACCCCCATGGAGGGAGGATGCACCACAGCTCTGGACAACCTCTTCCAGTGTCTGACCACTTGCACGGGAAGGACTTTTTTTCCTAGTCTCCAGTCAGCAAAACCTTCACCAAGGCCCCCTCCACTGTCTCCTCTCCAGGATGAACAAACTCGGCTCCTCAGCCTCTCCTCCGTGCCATGATCACATTGGTGGCCCTGCCTGGGCTCCCTCCTGTTAGAAATTACTATCAACTTTGTCACTTGATCATAAAATTTAGCCTTGCTGTCATCCTCTGTTACAAATAGATGCTTCTGCTATAAATTGTTTGACATAATTAAGCTGTACCTAAAAGTACTAGAGTTTTATACGCAATTGTGTTCTGTGTCATCTTACAGCAGCAGCCTCCCAAATATAACCTAAACAATAATAATTTGCTGTGACAGCAGATATAATCTTAGTCTTTCACGTAGAATTTTAGCAGCAGGAAAACATTTTCCAACTGTCTTCAGCAGTATACATGAACATCCAGAAATGCTATTGTCACTTTTCAGAACTAAAATACATATACGCAAACTCTGAAAACTTTCTTCATTCCAATATACCTGTAAAGGGCTGAAGGTTAAAGAGAGCACTGTCCAAGAAAGTCCTTCTAGAAAGCATTAATTCCCAAGAAACAGAACAGAATAATCCACATTTGTGAGATGACATGGTAAAAATTTCAAGCCTATTTTCATGACTTCCTGGACAACACATTCATATTGAAATCTAAACACTGGTTGCTGTAGTTTGAAGCACTGTAACGTGGATAGGAAAACTGACACATATGAAAATAATGTGATACAAGCTTATGTTCCTGTTCAGACACAGTTTTCACTAGGAAACATTTATACCAGTTTCTCCCGTACCTTGTTTAAGCTGGTGGACTTGGCAGTGTTAGGTTTATGGTTAGACTCGATGATCTTAAAGGTCTTTTTTAACCTAAGTGATTCTCAGATGTGAAACATTTTAAAATGGTTATTTTCATATACTTAAAAAATTTGCTTGCAAGCAAACCTGAATGCATGCCACATCATTTTCTCTTCTTTCAGAGGTCAATGTCAGTGAAAACTCAGCACTGGTACTTGACATATCTCACGTCTATCTCCCTGCTTTCTTGCAGCTCCTTCAACCTAAACTGCTCTTCAAACCCTGGTACACTCAGGTTCTAACTTCTCTTTCCTTCAGAGACATCTCTAACAGCATTTCTTCCAGAAAGCTCAGGAAGAAAATCTTTCTAAACACCCCAAGACTCAAACCCAAACTCACGCTGTTTTGCTCACAATCAGAAGATTATTTCATTTCAGCAGCAAACCCCTCACCTGGTGATTCTGAACTAACTCTTCCTTTCCTGCTTCTCTTCTCTCGGACCATTTCTTCCTCTTCCCTAAGAAACATGCAGCAGTAACAACGTCTCCCACTCTTCTGTGATGAAAGCTTACACCCAGCTCTGTACTCCTTCAAAACTCCCTCCTCGTTTACTTACATGGAATGTCTTTCAGTCCTGGACAAGCAGATTTTCCCAGCACCTTCACAAAGCCTACCAGTCTTACGTTACTTTGTAGATCTTAAGATTTAACCGTGTCTCTCTGGTTGTCGGTTTCCCAAGGCAAAGGCAATGTTTTTCCGTAAGTGCCCTTCAACACTGATTATATCACACAGATAATTTTTGATTACCTTTCTGTTCAGAGCCACACCATCTTCACAGTCCAGCACCGCACAATCTACGTTTAGTGATGGGATTTTTTGTATCTTCCTTTCATCATCCGCAGGTACGTACAGCACAGCTCGCCTGGGAACGTACTTGTGAAATGATGCAAAGCGGTAACTAAGCTTAGTAACACCAGCTGGCAGAGGAGAATCCACCCTGCAAAAGACATTTTTTAAATTAGACTCTTGGCTACAATGCTGTAAAGAATAGTTGACTTTTATTTTAAAAGGGAAACTCCTACGTAAACAGCGGCTGGTTTTGGGTTATCTATCAATTCTTTCTTCTTTAGGAAAAATCAAAGTAGGGAAGTATCAGTATTACAGCTAATTACAGTATAAAACTCCAAAACTACTATGTTCAACAGAACTTGCAAACTTAAACACTGAGAACTGAAGAACTACCAGGGCTGAGGTTATCTGTGCAGCCTTAATCACACTTCTGTGCACTAGAGCAAGTACTAAGTACAGAAGGGTGGTGGCTGGTTTTTCCCCTAGTGATAGGACTCCTCCATTGGATGGAGGCTGTGCTGGGAACAGATCAAGACTGCTTTAGGGAGGAGGCTGCTATCTGCTGTGTTTGTTCCAGGAGCTGGATGGCATGCTGTGAATGAAGCAGGGGTGTTGGTTAAAACAAACATGGGCTTACAAAGTTGATTTTGCAACCTTGGTGTTATATCAACAAACACATTTGCATGCAAATTTTAAATAAGCAAAATGGATGGAAGGGGAAACAAGGGAAACAGGAATGAAAACCCCATGTAATATGGAACCTCACTAACCCAAACATGTCCTCTCAGAAGCCTGCAGACCTCCAGATCCACAGCACAGACTTCTATCAACAGAGTTTAGAAACCCATCTGCAGGCTGTTGACTGTGGGGCTTTTTAAAGCTTATAAATGCTTTGTGCACCACGCTCCAGTGCAGGTGTGAGCCTGTGGTGCCCCACAGCTTGAGTAGGTGGCATCCACATGGACTGGAGGCGCCAGGTTTGTGGCGGTCTCTACCCTGTGCCAGTATTCCTGGTGAGGGACCATCTAACCCACCCTAGGCATGAGCCAGGTTGGTGCACTTGGAGGCAGTGGGACCGCCAGGGGAGGCTGCCCTGAGTGTGGTAGGGAGCTTGCTTTGCTCCATAATTATAAGCACAGAGAAATAAATTGCAGAGGGTGCCTCTGTGTTCCATGGCCCTCCAAAAAAATCCCCTTGCCTGCTCCTGTTCCTCCCCGTTTCATACTGTACCCCCCAGGCCCATTCATACGTGAAAAATGAGGACAAAATAATACAATCTGCCTTCTTACTCAGAGCACAAATCACTTATTCCACAAAATAATCCTACCATATAACACCACTATGCATCATGTATATTATTCAGCACTTTGAGTAATGCAAAGCTTTTCTAGCACCATGCTGAACATGTCATTATCGCATCATGTCAGGGACCCATGCATTTTCCTGTGCCCCTCTTAATAATGCTTCCCAAGTTGCTACACGTGGATGATGTATGGCTACATGCGTACATGGGTTTTCTTTGACGTGAACATGACTAACGCTCTCAAAATGCTTGGAAACGAGTTCAGTCAATCTAAATTGCAGCCAACATGGTGTGAGGCTGACAGACCACTACAGTACTTGCCTTTCTAAGCTAACCCCATAGAAGAACCTTCTCTTCCCCTAGAGTGTGCATCCTAAAAGCTGAATGTAAGACATAGATTGAAAAGATGAAGAAAGCTTTTATTACATTTTATCTCAGTAAACTAAATTGAAAAGGACAACTATTCCACCACCTCCTCTGCTATGTCTCTGCATGTCTTGGGTGGACCTACTTTACAAGAAAACAAAACCCCACTGCCAGACTCTTCCTTGTAATATGCCTAGTAATGCTTAATTCAGCCTAAGAAAGGGGGTGGCTTTGCTGTTGAAAAGAAATGACACATTGTTTTATTCCAAGTGCTAGTGCTACCCTTGCTAATAAATCTTCTTCATCAACAGCTTCCAGATGTAGGTGGTGGAGGTCCTGACAACACCTGCAGACATGCAACTGGGATCCACTAAGTTTCTCTTAAGTACCCTCTTTGCCTCTTTTCCACAAACCACTTCATGTCCCCTGCTTCATGTTGAAGTGGGGATGGTAACACAATTTATGGCAACTCAAGTGGCTGCTAGTTAAATCCACTTAATCCCATTTTCTTCCAGTAGTACACTTTGGGAGAGCAAGGAGGAGGTGGAAGAGTGGTTTATCTCAAATGGAAACAGGAGGGGTTTGTTTCAGTGTGACACAGAGGGCAGTTAAGAAGTCTGCAGTCCTCCGCTGAACATATATGAGAGGACAAAAGTGATTAGCTTCTATTCTCTTTCTCTGATGGCTTCAGCCCCGTAGTTCCCAAAGGCACAAAGGAGTCAAAGAGCTCAGGCCATTAATAGTTAACTCCAGCCTAGAGCCAAGCAGCCCCTGAAGCACCCTTAATGACTGCCTCTCACCAATCCTCCAACTCCAGAAACGGGACAGATGTGGCTGATACCATAATCCAGAGCGTGCTGAGATGAGATGCATCTTCAATCACACATTTCCCAGGATTTCTTCTGGACTGGTGTCGAACCAAGGGATGTTTGACCAGCTGGCTTCCCTCTCACTGCTGCAAGGCCTATAAAGGCAGCTCTGCTTACCGTGCACAATGGTATGTAGTATCTTGTAGGTAAACCTGTTGTTACCTCCAGGCCAGATTTAGTTAGGTGTCACCATTGAGGTCTATGAACTTTCCTTTAGATGGGAGACCAATGGCTTTCCCAGCAGACCACCTGACTCCAAACAAATGGCAGATTTAATCCATTAAAATATCAACATCTGATATGCTTAATGTTAGAAATACTATCACCTGCTGATTATCGGTATCTCCTCCTCAGCTAATCAACATTGTAGCCACATGAGCCTAAACCACAGGTTTCTCAGGACACAGGTTATTATAAAAATACACTGTTAATGTGTCAATTGGTTAGTCCTATGGAACATTTTAGCAAATTGGAGAAGCAATAATTTTTTCAAGAGGTATGGCCAGAAACAAAGCTGTACAGGAGGAGCTGGTGTCAGTGGACCAACACAGCATTCATCTCCTTTCAAAACAAAGATCTCTAGAAATGTACATGTAAAATAAGAGTTTTCAACACATATGCTTAGGTATGACTACAGTAAATGTTTTCATATGCTATTACTTTGATGTATATTCCTAAAAAGTAATTTTCTTACTCTGCATTTTCCTTCCATAGTCATCTTTTATGTTCTACAACAAAATGAAATGTAGAGGAAGAAGGGAATTTATTAAAAAATCCATTTGCTTATAAACCTTTTTAAAACAGCAGCAAGGCCCAGGGTGCTATGCATATGAGCAGTTAGCTACTGTGGTAGGAAACACTATCCTGATTATCTCAACTTCTGTTATTTTGTTAGAATAAAAACATCCCCAGTGGTTACTTTCTTAGGACAAAAAACCCTACACAGCACTGCAATCTCAATTATATTGTTAACTGCATGCTGTAAAAAGGAAGAAAACCTTACATATGTTTCCTGACTGCAAGTATTTTAATGATTCAAACTAAGCTTGACTATGCTTTAAACTAAACACATGGACATAAGCCAAGAGAATTTGCTAAGACAATGTTTCTTCCTTTAAGCACTGTAAGTTAAAACAAGGACTGGGCTATTGGGTAATGCTCATTAAATTGTTTTATAGCAGCATATTTTCATTCATAGCATCCAGCAGCATGCTGAATGCTCTTGGGTCTTGGAAATGAAACTAAATTTCTTCAGCAAAGATAACACTCTACTGAAGTCTTCATCAAATACTCAAAAGTAGCTGGCGAGTTAAAGTTACTTGTGATCCTCTGAGAACTGTTTCACCCAAGAGCAAGTAGTTCATCCTCAGGAAGGAGAAAATAAAACCTTTTTGATTACTAAGAGACATTGCACTTCACAATGGCAGCCATACAGTGTGATTGCAACCAGCGAAATTACCCCAAATTATACACATTTCCCTGCTGTAAACTGCATTTTCACATTCCAGCGTTGCTCATACTCACACATATACTTAACTGCACACACCTGTGCAGTCTCTTCAGAGCCAACAACATACAGCTCACAAAGTAAAGTACTCCCACAAGTGATTTTCAGGATCAGCACTTTAGCCTGTCCCTCTGTTCCCTGTTTATTTGCTAGATGAAAGCATCCCTGAAAGAGACACTACACCACGATCTACCTGAAGCATGGAAAAATATCCATTTCTTAATAGGCCAAATCTCTCCTACAATCTTTGGCACAGTGCCGGCAAAGTGTTTTCAAAGAGCGTTTTTCAGCATTTCACTAAAACCATTTAAAAAGATGGATAATTTCCACAATGTGTATTTCTGACCTGTATGCATGTAACTGCATACCAACCACAATCCTGGATATCTGTGGTGCTGTGGCAGAAGGACAGAAGTGAACCAAGACCACTGAACATGAACCAACTAATGCAGCAAAATCTCCTACAAATTACTTCTCTAATATGAGCAAAAAAACCCAAGCCAGAGTAAATACAATGGTTTTCCTATGTTGAATTTTCTAGGGAGTAGCTCACAACCACACACAAATAATCCACCAAAGACAAAGGAAACTACTTCGAAATTACAAAACCCTGCAATTTGCATAGTAATTCTTTCTAACTAAGAAAAGAAGATATAAGTTGTTTGTTATAAATATCAGCAGGCCCTGTGCAAATAGGAAGGGCTCTCAGCCGAGCTGAGCATTTGTCGAATCAAAGCGACTCACCAGAGTTTTATTGGTACAGCTGCGGCGCATGCATTTTATCACACATGCTAATAATCCTGGTTATGGCACTAACATTTTAATCATTTGTTCTGTGGGCTTGTTTCTCAAACAATTAGCACTAATGAATGGCCAAAATACCTCAGATCATATATGTCTAATTGCAGTCAAGAGCGGTTATTGTCCGCACGTACATTTCAATTCACCTCTGGGGATAATGTTTGTTAATTGTATTTCTTTATATAGCAAGTGAAAAAAGGCTGTTCACTCAAAAAGGGACTAAGTGTTCTCTTCTTTCCCTTTGTTCCCACAAGAAGCTAAAGTCACTTCAAGAGGCACTTAATCCCATCATCCATGGTTACAATTGCCTTACAGCATCAATCAAAAAGAATCTGAAGTAAAATGATGCAGCTATATTGTGTAATTAAAAGCAATTCAGGTAGTTATTGCTTGGGGCATTTTCCAGGTCCAAATACTTAAAATGGCACTGCGGGGATGCTAAATACTGTAGTGTTTTAAATTTGGTCAACTACAATATCTCACAGAGAAAGGGGAGGAATATGCAAAAAAAAAAAAAAATCTCCTAGTGTGTATTGTAAAGCGAAAGAAAAGAGGAGGAACAGCTAACGTTTGAAGTGACAAAATCTACAAGTCTCCATATAAAAGGGAAATAAAAATATCAAGAAGAGAGAAAAGGGGAGGAAAAAGAAAAGAACGGCGTTTTTTAAGGAAAAAGAAATTCCCTGCAATTGTTAAAAAGTTAACATGTGAAAAAATGCTAATGTTTCCTCCTCGCATGGAAAACAAAAGCTCACGTCACAAGCTTTACCATCAGAATACAGGCCCCTGAAATCTCTGCGCTTTCCCAGTGGAAATAAATCCAAAGTAAACTGAGTGGTTCTTCTTTGGGGGAAAGAAGGAAAAAAAAAAAAAAGGAAAAAGACTTATGCTAAAAGTGAAGAGCTACGATATTTACTTTTGAATAAAGGCAGAAGTTCGAGAAGGTACTTTACCTAACAACTGCCACTAACCCTGATCCAATTAGGCTAAAATTAAAACTGGGGCGTTATCAACATATCAAACACTCAGCTTTGCATTTTCATTTCTTCCTTTGTTCCAGACCCACTACGGTCATTTCCCTGACCCTCTGAAAACTAATTAAGAACCCCCAAACCCAACCCCTTGCCAGGGCAGGCAGAAGCCACCAGCTCCCGTGGTTTGAGATCTTCTGACAAGCAGCTTTCCTTACCAGTCAAAGCGCTCTGGAAAAGGCTTTGTCTGATTTTAAACTTCCCCCCATAAGACTAATACTATCTTGTACCGATGTAACGTGGAGATTTAACTCCCCTGAAGGTGATGGGAGACAAACTGGTGTAAAATCCGTCCCCCCATCCCTCAAGTTGGAAGGTGAAAGAATAAGCCCTAACACTTTCACAGTATCCTTAGGGAGACAGGCAGCCTGCACCCAGCTGCAGGGACTGAGTGCGGTGGGCTAAAGAAGTGCTCCCAAGAAATCAGCGAATTAAGAAATTTAACCCCTGTAACAACCTCCTTTGGATATCAAAAGGGACAGATTGGAGGGGGTCGCTCCCAGGAGCGGTTGCCTGCTGGAAAAACTGTAGCGGGGAGAAATGAAAAGAGGGCTTCCAAGTGACCTTTCACAAGTGCTTGCTCCAACCGATCAGGACACATCACGTTATAGCCAAAAATAGAGAGGCGAATCAAATGGGGAAAGAGGGAGAGCCCCTCTGGTGAAAAACATCACAGTGCAGATGTGAGTGGAAGAAAGCAACTTAGGCTTTAAATGGAAACTGGATACTAAATCCAAAGTTGCTGACTAGCAATTTTAGGAAAAATATCTGCCTTCAGCTGCTATACATAATTTTTTCCTATCTCCAGTAAATTGATGTAAGTCATATAACTGGACACTAGAGAAAAGATCGACTACAAAACACGAACTTACTGACAAAGGCTTAAAATCACAGATCCGTACGCCATAAAATGATGAAAGGCTATCACAGGTTAAATAGTTAACCAAACTTTCTCCTCCCACCAGCATTAAACGTAAAGAAAAAAAAAAGGACCTTTTATTTACCCCACCATGTTCTTTCAACTACATTTGACCCTGTTGTTTTGGTTCACTCTGAGCTCCACCATGCCTTGAATTGCTTTGACTGAAGATCAGGGTTTCTTTTTTATTTCTCAGTTCAAAATGGCCAAATTAGACAGCAAGGATAAAAATAAAAGGACCAGTGATGTCTCACATTACTAACATCTCCTGTTTTCACTGCAGCAAAACCAGTCTGTTTGTGAGGAAGAGGAGAGTGCTACTCTTCTGTGACTTAATAAGGGAATTTTTGAAGAGATTTAAATAATAGCTCAGGGTGACAAGGGCTGCTGCTTCCTACTAATGGCAACAGGCTGCTTCTCTCGGGCAGCCTGTCTGTGTGTGTTTGCTATCATCCAAGGTTAATTGGTGTCCTGTCTTGGGGAGCTTTAACATATGTGACATACAGTCGAGGGTTCACTCCCTTCCTTACGATGTGGATGACTCCAAATGCCTCCTCATGCTCACAAAGTATTCCTGAGCTGAGATGCGCTTCACTTTGCTTTAACCATTAGCAAAGTTTATGGCTCCTTCAGATGCTTTCTGCTGCTCAGTCAAACCCACACCACTTCAGGGCAACGTAAAAGCACTCTGTGACACATTCACTTCAACACATTTAAGCAAAGGAAGGTGTAGCTAAGATAAAAATTAATTTCCCTGTTTTCTGAAGATATATTATGTATGAAGATACATAAACACTAAATATAAATCGTTTTACTTTCTGTAAGTTTTAAGTGCTTTCATTTATTTGACTGATGTTGTTTCTGTGTTGCAGTTTTTAATCTACAACACTGCAAACAGATGTTGTAAAATTTTGTTTTCCCAACAAAAGCTCTCACACTACGTATTTTTTGTAGAATTGCAACAGCTGAGACAGAAAATTACAACACATTTTAAATAACAAAAGCATCCCACAATAAAGATGAAGATTCAATACCATACCAAGAGGTTTAGAAAGGAGTACACATAAAATCAGCCTTTTTGAAGATGTGTGTTGAGACGTAAGAAGAGATTACTCTGGATGTATGACATCAGTGTATGATTTGCTTTGATTTGTCACTGTTGTGTACAAACCAAGACACACCAAGTGTGCTGAGGGCTGTGCAACAAAAAGGAAAAAACATGGCTTCTAGGGTCAAGCATCTTCCAATTCAGGAGGAGGATTAGTATGCTCCAGGATTAGCAAACTGTCCTGGACTATCCCATGCCAAACTCTCTATTGGGAAGCAAATTTATAAACCCCACAAATCTGTGATGATTACACTGTTATAAAGTCAGACCCACGTTAGTGGCCTCTGCAGAAAAAATGAACTTTGAGGAGATTCTTTATGTCACTTGCCTCCTCCAATTCTCCCCTCCAGCTCACTGCTGGGCACTTCTCTTCCTATTAATTCTGCCCTAATGTTTTCACACACCCTGGCCCTGCACCCATCATGTTTCTATGTACACATATGGAAAAATCGATAACAAAGTTTGGACAGAACTTGTTTTCCCACTGAACATGCTTTCCCCCTCTTTTCTTTCCTACTCCCCCCTCTTCCTTCTGTGCTGGTGCCAACACGAGGATACAGGGAGCATCCCCACCACTGAGCTCTCACAACCGGTCCAGCTGTGTGTGCACTGGTTAAATGCTGGAGGGTCAAGATCAAGACCAGGATTCGAAAATTCAGTGCTAATCACCTTCATTACAGTCTGCATCCCAAACAGCCAGAGCCTCCCAAACAGTTTAGGAGAAGGCTGTTAATGACTTATATGTAAAATAAGAAACAGGCACTTGATAAAGTCAGAATCAATAAAGTGCCCTTCCTGCCTGTTAAATGACTGCTGTAACACAGAGCCACTATGCTCACCAAAGCCTATGCAGGTTAGATATCCATATCTGCCCAGCATGAGAGAAAGGGAAAACAGTACAGTCCTTAAAATCAGTTCTGATTTACATCTGAGTTAAACCAAAATTACTCTAAAGATGTGCCTGAAAATATTTAGCAGAAGGAAACGAATAGAGTCAATGTACTGGTGCTGCAGAAGTCATAAGAGAGAAGAAATCTGTCACCCACTTTGGGTCTTTCAAACTTTCTGATTATTTTTTTTTATGACAAACTGTGGTCTTTGTAATTTTGGCTGCGAGGCGGTTATTTTATAAACTGGGATTCCCTTCACACTTCTGAGAATTTTTCACTAAACAGTCCATATTTTATCTTGATTTGCAATTTATGGCAGTCTACACTTAGCCGAAGCACAAACAGCTCGATGATTCCTGTACTTATAAATGTATGTAAATTATGCTACTAAATAAAGCACAGACTTTTTTACTACTTAGGAAAAACAAAATAATATTGCAGTCTTCTCTGCACTTTGAGACTGCTCCTGTAAACTCAGTCAAGCATGTGCTTAGCCCAGAGAAATCAAAAGGACTAGTCGAAACACTTTAAATTAACCATGTGCTTAAGTGCCTGCAGGACTGGGGATTAATTTTGTATTATGAAACTATTTCATTTCCATGTGTTCTTAGACTATATGTGAGCCAACCTGCTATTTTCAGGTTTTGGCACAGAGACTTGTGCAAAATTGAGACGGATGCACGCAGATGCAATCCAGTTGGTGAATATCTTTTAAACAATATAGAGATGCTCAATCTCAGCTGGGGGGGGGGACGGGGGACAGGGGACGGGGGACGGACCTGCATGATGTTTTGAGAGTAAGATTAAAAGCAAAAATATAATTTACGTTTAGCCAAGCGTTATTTTGTATAAGAATTATTATGATGCACAAGAATAATTTGGTATTAAACTGATCTTACTCAGAATGGTTTCTGTGCTCAACAACTGAGCAGTGAAGAACAATTTAGCAAACAATTAGTAAATATGAAACCACTGTAGAACAGAACTAAAATGTGCCACAATTACATCAAAAAAATAAAATGCTGCAATTACATCAAAGCTGATGCAATATGACAGAAAAAAGGATGAATGCCATTAGTCCAACAGCAAGTGCAGTGACACTAATTGAAAACCAACTGCTCTCTGCTTTTGAATACAAGCCTGGTGGAAATTTTAAAATACTTCCTAAATGGACAATAAGGAAGAACACTTGGAAATCCTGCAGGGCTCATGGCAATGTTTAACTTCAGAAATGTCTGCAGGCAGAAATACTACCCTGCAGTGTGGCTCAGGATGGCACAAACAAGCATCTGTGTTTATTTTTTAACCAGTCAGATTTATAAGACCAATGAAATCTCTACATAGGCATTTTATATTGACCCGATATGGACTTACTGTTTTAACCAGCTTTTTAACTAACTCCACAAGTTAATAAAGGCAACTACATGAATCCTTACTGCCTATACATTAAGATAAGAAAAACCTTCATTAAGCAATATCCAGACTGTTTTAATTACAGGAATATCACTCTTATTTGTAGTATAATGTCCGTTAAGTACAGTATAACATTTTCTTAAAATGCCCCAGAGGCAGTTAAACTCTTGATTAGCTATAAAAAAAAAAATCTCCCTTAACTTCAATCACAGGAGTTAATGCCCACTGCAATGAAATTCCAGTACTTTTAATCATACAAAAATGTCATAGTCATATGTAAATCTTATTAACCATGAAAACATTATATAAGATCAAATGAATTTTCTATCACTACTCAGTGTTAATAAAATGTAGGAATCTTTCTACGGCAGTTGTGGTAGTAACAGTAATAAGCCCAGACCTATTTCCTGTGAGAATGAAATCAGCTGAAACCCAGATGTGATTTCATTAATATCAAAAGATAGCACAGAATGCCCCTAAATTCTGACATCTATATTTTAATGCCTTTAACCATGTCCCTGAACAATTATCCAAAGTTTAAACATATAAAACTAGTAGCAGTAGTGGGATTAAACAACCTTATGGAGACTGCAAAACATTCTTGATCTCTAGTAAATAAACACCTGGCAAAGCCTTATTATCCAATAGTATTTCCTTTTTCATCTGACTTATTCAGTATATTACAAGAATTAACATTATTAATGCTTTTGTACAGATGACTATGAAACATATACATTTTCTTCCGTATTTATCCTGTAGCAGGCCATTATTCCATACATCTCTTAAAAAAAACACTATTAATTTTTTGTTTGCTAATATCACCAAGAATTCAAAAAACCATGAACAATGTGATGCATTAAAAATGGCAACATTTTTCAAGTGCCCATTGAAATACCATTTTCTGGTTCTTGTGTTCCTGGTTTTGCATTTTCAAGCTTTTGCTTGCAACAGTCAAAGCCAGAAATTTTCTTCAAAAGTAAGATAAAATAAAGGTGAGATTTTAGGAAGCTGTGCTTAAGGGAAATACAAAATACTGTGAAACTAATGATTAAAAAATGACAATTGTCAATTCATTTTGACCTGCCACATAGGCAGCTGAAGGACTCTCCTATTACAGGGAGAGAGTCTTGCTAATCCCTATCCCTATCTCAGCAGCGGCCTCCAAAATCATCTCCTTGGTAGGGTCAGTAAACTAAAAATGGTAAATTTAGTTCCTGCCAGCCTCTTTAGGCTTAGCACCTCTCTAGCCACTGAGTTCCCCTTAGCGAGTGATAAGCCTTTGCATGGCACTACCCTGAAAGGAACAAACCCCTCACATTGCTGAACTGGTGGATCAGGTCCTGCCCCCTCCATGGGTGCGTATTTGGGGTGTGTGGTCAAAGCCCAGGGAGCACCCTCCAATGGGGGGAATTCAGCCATAACCTTCCTCTTCACTCAGGCAATTCATTAAGTTCCCTGAGGAGATGAGCATGCTTGGAGGAGATGAACCCCACCCAGCAGCGTCCACAGCAAGGAAATAATGTGAAGGGGCATATTGGTCCTATCATCACAGCCCATCTTACCAAGGACGAGCTTTGCTCTGTGAGCAAGCTCAAACACCTTAAAGGAGCCGGACCTACCAGGGCAGATAAGACAAAGGTGTGATGGAGGAAAAATATTGGCCAAGGAACACGTTTTAAGACTAAATGCAGCAGTCTGCTATAGAAAAACTCATTTCTAAGCTACCTTTGAAATTTAGTAATCTAAACATTTCCACAGAATTCATCAGATTGGCTTTGCCACATCCTAGGATGCTTAGAAACTGGTCATAAAACCATAGCTCACAGGTCCCCTCTGCAGATTCCCCTACTTAGTAAGTCCCATCCCATTTGATTGTCAGTCAGTCACCAACATGGGCACTTCAAAATATCATCATCAAGACTGGGAGAGAGACGGGGTGAAAGTCAACTCCTCTGCCAATCCGAATGATTTTATTTTTGAATAAAAGGTCAAATTATCAGCTAGCAGCCCCTTTTAGGGCACTGACAGCACCTGACAGGCCTGGCTCTGTGCAAGTGAGAGTGCAAGCTCTCTTATTACATGCTCTGTGGGAGTTTCTTATCTATGTTTCCCAGGTGAGATTACTTGTGTGGTTATGGTTTCTACAGCATGTATTTACTGTGGCTGCTGAACGCAATGAAAAAGCCAACTGAAACTTAGGTAAAGCTCAAAGTTGCTCTCCTTGCCAACATCCTTGTTTCACAGGATGCTCCTTTGCCACTCACACCTCAGTTTTATCGAATGTGGATTTCCTACCTCACTGCCTCACAACACACGTTGTCATTCATCATCTGTCCTCCTCTCTCTTAGAACCAAAGGAGAAAGGGTCACTAAGCACACAGCTTGCTCAGGAGTGCTGTGAAGAAGAAATCCTTCCAGACTGAGTTTAGGAATGAGTATTTTTTTTTCCTCTAAATTCTTCACACAGGCTGTTCAATATTTGTTTAAAAATAAGTGAAAAACAGAAGTACACTGCCTTCCCTGCAACCTACGCAAATAAAGAAAATGTCTTTTAGTTCATAATGATATATAATAGATGAGCAAAAGTCCTGGATTGCATGAAAATACAATCTATAAGGAGAAAGAGGATTAGGTCTACTTCCATATAACAGTTTTTATGACATTCAAATGAGCAGCTGTGGTTCTCGAAGGAAGTGTTATAGCACTCTATATCTGTATGAGAACTGAACAACATACAGACTCTTTGAACTCACTGATATATAACCTTGTGGAAAAAAACTCCCTGAGAAAATCTGTAAGGCATCACTTGGCTTTCCTTTAAAAATCTTCTTTACCAATGAATTCTTTACATGAATACATGTTCAGACTTAAGAAAATGAGATATTTAGATGACATATGTCTTTTATCCTGTGCTGGATAAAGAGAAAAAATATTCCATTACTGTATCTGCCTGCTTTGTTTATTTAGGTGTCATTCTAGATATGCTTTAGTACAAAGATGAAATAGTATCATTGAGGTACATTTTAATTCTGCATAACAAGTCAGTAATATGCACTAATATTAAGAAACAAAGTTGAGATTTTATATATGGAATTTGGATGGTTTGAAGTGTCAGTTTTAGTCTCACACTGCTCCTTGTTCGTCCTCATCTGCTTCTTTGCTGATAAAAAAGGTGTCATGGATGTGTTAATTTTATCTTCGCAAATAACAGTTTAGGTGAGCTAGTGTGCGTCACTAATGGCAAGACTTGTCAGAGACTAGCAACAGATGCTCTGGGAGAAAATAGCAGCATATCCGCTCTCTTCTCCAGAACACATCCATCAGGCAAAGTCTTTCCTCCTTTTTTGTGTCATTTGAGTTTAAAGGAGAAAATGCAAAATAGTAACCTCACTAGCACTAGGTGCAAGCAAGAACAAAATGTGAGACACTGGACAGGCAGTTTAATATCCTTTTTCTTAAAGGTAAGGTTTTATTTTGGCTTGCAACCACAATAGTCAGAGGTGAACGTTTATTTATATGCGTGTATGCTTACATTTACGTGTTTATGTGCAAGCATGTGTATCTACGTATATAACTTAGTTATTTCGGCACATATAAATGTGCATATATATATGTACACATGCATGCATATAAAAAGACTCAGTGTGGCATAGTACAACAATGGAAAGTGGCAAAAGGAATTATCTTCCATAAATCCAAGAAATAATCAAACTTGGTTTTCCACAACTTTTAGTCTCAAATATTTCTCATACTTTGCTGGTATAAATTGCCTTTTCCTGCATCTCCAGCAGTAGCATTAGAGTGGGAATTCTCCAGTGAAATATGAAATCTCCCAAGGACTGAATGTTGTTCCACCATTAGTTATTGGTGACAGTGCCTTGCTTTTGCAACACCTGTGGTCTCTTACCGTCATCACACACTTTACATTCACACGCTGTGAGCATCCCACATGTCTTTCAAGTACAGGTGTGACCCTGCAGATTTACAGCTGCTGTAGACTGAAGACATGTCTCAGTGAGCCAAAGCAGCTCTGCCCTTAATATTACTGCATTCTGTCTTTGCCCATTTCGTGCCAGAACAAAGAAAGCAACATGTTTTTTCACACAACTGAAACTCCTTCCATTTAATTTCTTGGAGCTCAACATTTTCAGCCATAAGAAAGTAAGAGCACAATCTCATACCCTCCTTTCCTTGCCCCTGATCAGATTATTATTGAAGGGCAAGGAGGCAATTTAGGGTCTGTTTCATCAATACTCCATCAGTATACATTAATATATGTGTTGCTAGGTGGGAAAAAAGACAACTTTTTAGCTAAAATAGCCATTTACAGTACTAGACAGATGCACTAATGTGCACTTAAAAAGGCGAGGGGGGAACTAATTTCTCTCTTCCCTTCTGAGGAGCAGCACGACATAGGTAGGCATTCCCAAACCATGATGATGCTAAGGGCATTTTCCAGCCTAAATGATTCTAGGAGCTGTTCTCCACTCCACTCCTAGACTGCATGGTTCCTGTGCCCATGCTGAGCTGCGAAAACCACAGCTGAGCCATTTGCAAAAGACTCAAGTCCTCTGTGGGAACAGTGAAGAGAGGCCTGTCCTTGGGGAGACTTCCATGCCCATCTTAGATACCTGAACCTAAATGGATATGCATTTAGGCTATTTTGCATAGCTTTGGAATAGCTGGAAGGTAATCATCACCACTACTAGTGCTAGTACTGTGTTTAAATCATTTATTTCTCTCTATATTACAATGACTTCTTCAGAGTAAATGTTGTTCCATTGCTGGACATTCCTGATGCTCTACAAGGTTAAGTCCCAGCATTCAGCACCCTCAAAGAGAAAAACACACGTGGTGCAATCTAGCCTGAAACCCTGCTTCTCCTTTCAACAAATAAAGTTGTGTTTTGGTGTCTTTTAAAGATATGTTGCCTCTGTTCCTGTCATAAGCAGATATAATGTAAAAACTGTTTTCCCATCATGGTAACAGTCTTACCTGCTAACTTGAACGTTTCAAGAATGTTTTTAGATTTTGATACACCGAAAGGATATTATAAATATTAGTAGGTACAGTAGTAGGTACATTCATGCCTTAGGAGTTTGCATTAATTTAAAATATAAATAAACACTAGTGAAGTTTTATGTGATTTTAGATACAGCAGTCTTAAAACACTTCATTTTATTATTTTCTAATCTTTGCAAAAATGCTGCCTATTATGAAGAAAGCAAACAGAAGACATGCTTTAGACCAGGATGGACTGAATTTTGGGGAAGTAAAGGTACTTCACTGCCTGGAGAGACAAATAAAGCTTGAGGCAGCTGCAGCCTGTTATCAACTAAACATGTGTACATCTTATTCAAAATACATTTTTATTACTCTATACACCTTTTCAATTGCTTGGAAACCAACAAGCCAACATTTAACATAGCACAAGGAGTATTAGGGTGGCTTTGAACGCAGGGAAGATGCAGGACTTTGGTAAGACTGCTCAGCTTTGAGGGCCAGTAAGGAAGACTCTACAGTGGGAAGAGAATAAATGGGTAATTGTAGGCTGCAAGGAGCCAGGTCTGGCAGAAGGGTGAGGTGAGGAAAACTCAAGACCTGGGCAACATTGACATGAAACCTGGAGCCAGCAACATTCAATGCGCAACTCTACAGACAAGTTAAAATAAGAGAGGTTATCCTGGACAGCAGCACCCAGCAAGGCAGGGTGGTCCAATTGGCCAGGAGAGGGGTGACAAATTCACTGGGTCTCAGTGAGGTGGCCCCTGATGGCCAAAGGGAGGAACGGGTTTTGTGCAAGTGGTGAGGCAGACAGTGCCAAGACGTCATCCTAACCAAGCCACCCACTACTGAGGAAGACAAGGGCAGACTGGGGAGGACTGCAGGGGACACACAAGGACAGAAGATGAGACTGTGAAACAGAAACCAAACCATCAACCAGGGATGCAAAAAGGGAGCTATGGCAGGTATTCATTTAGAAAGTCAGGAGAAAACAAAGGCAAAAGCAAGATTGAAAGAGTAAGGTGAAGATGTAATTAAAAAGAAAACAAACAAAAAACCAAACAAAAACAAACAAAAAAGAAGAGGGCAAGGTCAGTGGAGATTTTGGTGAGGCAAGCATTAACGAAAAGCAGGGAGCAAGGAATCTCTTGACATGGCATCAGAGACAGAAAAAATGTACTAACTCAGGGCTGCCAGCTGCATCACTTAAGGAAACCAAGAGCAGCCTGGCAGAAGTCTTTGAGGATGAAGCAGTGGAAAGGGGTTTCAAGGATGGGGGGTATAGGGGAGGAGCAGGAAGCAAAAAGGAGACAGTGGGATCTTGATTTAAGCCAAGTAGCTAAGCACAATGTGAAGAGTCTGAGCATCCTAATAATATCACTTGACTAAGCACCTTCCTGAATCAGGGCTGGTTTCAGGAGCCTTCCAGTCAAAGACTGGAGAAGAAGTTGTGTAAAACTCATGGAAAAAATGGAGGCTGAGCACACAGAATGGAAATGAAATAAGAACTTCAGTGCTGACCCCAGAAATTCTTCTGAAACCCTCTAACTGTGACCTGTCACCTCACTTCATGGAGAAAGCAGGAAAATGTTTTTACTTGCTCTACACTCTGATTTCCCCCACACAAGTGATCATTTTCATTTAAGCACCTACATTGTTTTGCCAGCACTTCATGTTGCATAAAAATCAAGTAACTTCAGTTTCCTGCAATGCAGTGCAAGTGACTGAACTTCCCTTCAGTAGCCAGAAATGCATCCATTAAATGTGTGAAATGCTAAAGTTAACGGTGTCCAACAATAGAAAATGAGGCAAAAGGAATTTAGACCAACCTCAGGAACCAGTTTGCCAAAATTATGGGTGGATGCTAGGGTAAAAGGACAATTAATACAGGGACAGATGGCTAAGTGAAAACAAAAGCCATTATCTAAAACCTGGCTAAGGAAAGCTTAGCAACTGATTGTTTAACAGAAGCAATTAAAGAACTTGATTATATCAATAGTTTGGATTCTAAGGAATAAAAAAATGGAGGACTTGCTGTCATTTGTGGCAGCATTAAATACTTGCTGTGCTCATGTTAAATATGAAGGTGTACACATTTTACACATAAAGGGCATTTTTCATTCCTGTTAGAGGGTGGATTAGAAAACACAAACAAACTAAACTGATAATAAAGGCTGTACTGACTTATTGAGCCTTAGAAACAGGGTAACAGGGTAGACTGTAACAGGGTTCTGAGATCAATCTGTTGCTCAGGAGACCCTGCTGAAGTACGACAGTGTTTCCCTCCCATCTTGATTCCACCCCCAGCACATGCACGCACATAGCTCTGGAAAGCTGTACTGGGACAAGAAGGCCAGTGCTTTGACTGTGTCCCCACACGGGTGAAGGGTTACTTCAGAACAGCAGCAGCATTTTCAGAAGGTGCCCAACCTGACTGATGGCCACCATGGCGCAAGACCTGGGGCAAAATCATGGGATGTGGCCTGAGAGCAGGCACAGTATTGCACAGTTAAGTCACTCTGCCCTGTACACCAGAGAATTAATTCCAAATAAATGTCTGAATCTCTGTCTGCAGCCTCAGCACACACATTGCTCTCTCAAGACAGCACGGCATGAAAAGTTGCACAAGTCATGAAAATCTAGCCTTCCATCAGCTTTACACAGCACAAAACAATGGCTAAATGTGTCTGCCATCACTGGCTCATAGGAGCTGTTTGAACCAATAGGCTTTATTCATACAAGCAAGCAATCCTTAGCTCTTTTTCCATCCTTACCCGTACTTTAATTATTTCACTAACTAACTGACATCCATTGTTTCAACATATCGCATCTCCATATTGGCACCATCAGTTTGCAATAAAGGTTTCTTTAAGAACAGAAACAGCTTCTTAATTTTGTTATTAAAAAAAAAGTTAATAATTACAGGAACACTGACAGTGTTGCTATAGTTACGACTATATCAGCCTTTCACTTACAACTCCCTGTTTTCAAGGGTCAATAACTCAGTTGTCAAAAATCCCACTGGGCAGAAGCCTGACACACATCTTAGACATACTTTAAACAAATGCATAAATAAAAATTGGCTGATTCATGCTTGTGAACACTCTGACTCAGGCTAGTCTTTCCAGGTGATATTTTTGGGGTTTCTTATATATATATATGTATGTGTATGTATACACTTTCTGGCAGGTTGATAGCCTTTTAGGTGCCCATGTTGCTGGCTGCTGCCAGAGGAAAAGGAAGAAGAGCCACTGCTTTTTCCTTCACCCATTTCAGCCCCCCCCCCAACAGAAAGGAAGCAATTCTGGATGTGCCCGCTACGCTCTCAACATAACTTCCCAAGGATTTTTAGGCACAAAAGCTTCACGCGCATGTGCAGCAGCTGGATTACCACAAAGACCATAACGGCCCTAAGAGCCGTTACGGTATATCAAGTGAGTAAACCGAAAACTAAGAAGGATTTACACAATGACCATAGTGGCTCCCTGGGAGCCGTTACGGTCTATCAGGTCAAAAATCCACTTTTTAAAGAGCGCCTAAATATGTGTATACCCAACAGAGCCTTGAGTCTCCGGAGCGACTATCACACACGCTTTCAAAATGAGCCAGGGAAGAGAAGAGAGATTACACCAAACAACGAAAATAGAAAAATTTCTTACAATGAATGAAAGATGTATCATGCAAATTCTGAAGTCCTATGTTTAAAGGGAAAAAAAAGTGCATGTTTAGTTGAGAAATAGGACGCAGCGCTATTTCTTCATTGTTAAAACAGGTCCTTTTAGTTTGTTGGTTTTATTTTAAACTAGAATTAAATGAAAAAGGAAATTTCCCACCAAACCCAATTACTTTTTAAAATAAAAGTTAGGTTTCACGAGGTATAGAAATACTGCCATTGCAGCTGGGTTCTGAGTTGCAGTTCTGCTACATTTCAAGTCTCCAGCCACGGTGCAAGTTAGTAACACAGTTCAGCTTTGCCTTTCTTTATTTCTCTCCCATTGTGTCAGAAAACGAACAAGTTACTGGAGACAGTAATTTTCTCCGTAAAAGTCACCTCTATTTTTTCCAAAAAGAAATCTGCAATAAATCATAAGCCTACTTACTTTTTCTTCTTCCCCTTCCTTTACAGGCCATATTTGTTCCTGTAGCAAACCTGTAAGAGAACACTTTCTCTCTATGACCTGAGATAACGGTAATGTTGAAAGAATGGCCTCACTTGTCAAAGATTAGAGGGCTGTCTGCAGCCTACACTCCTCTTTACTAGAGCCAAATAGGCCCAATAAATGCTAATACTCAGCATGACGCATCAAGAACGCTAAGCCTCAACACTGACTAAGAAGAAAGTATCACAAATTTACTGAAATTATCTATAGCACAATAGAGAAGAGAAGGAATTAATCAAAGTCTCCCTCTTAATGCAATGCTTGATTGAACTATCCCAATCCCTTTTTAAATAGGATAACCTAGTGGCAAGTGACCCCAATGACACATCCTAGAGAGGTACACAAGTACCACTTGTTCGATTTTTTTTCTTTTATGACCTCATTAAGAAGGATTTTGAAGATTGTTCCTGAATATGAGAACAAAGTGTCTGAAGATATCTCTAGCTTTTCATGTATTTAGCCTTTTGCCATTGAAATGGCTTTTGAACAAGTGTTTATAAACCAAGTATGTGCACAATAATAAAAAAAAAAGTCCTTAAAATGGAATTGAGTAAAGCTACCTTCTCTCAAGTGCAACGACTAGCTAAGTCTCCAAGAAACGAGAAAGTTTTGCCAAGACGAACTCATGATCGAATCTACCCCCCGCTCCGTCCTCCCTCCCTCTCCTTCCCTGCTATAGACCCCATTAATTAGATTTGGCGGCAATTTTCCCTTCCTTATCAGGGAAGACAGAGTCTGCCAAATCTGGTAGTGTGAAAATACTCCATCGCCAGTAACGTTTTTTCCTAAGTGTTTGTTGATTCCACGCTTGGATTTAATATAGAGGATTATATTTTATAACCAGAAACAAACAAACAGATTTATAACTGAAGACTGAAAGGCAAACAGCAAAAAAAAGCAAGCCAAGTACTGAACCTAAATGTAGCATTTTTATTGACTTCTTAGAAACCAAATAACCTGGCATATTAGTGTGTGCATTCTGCAACAGACATTCAGCCCCATTGTACTACTTAGAAGAGAATAAAAAGAAACCCTACTGTTTGAAATCCAGCGGAACATCCCCACAACAGAGCACAACTGTTCCCTCATGCATGAATGGGAAGGAGATGAAAGAAAAGATGGACTTCTGAGGTACAGCAAAAAACAAAGACAACAAAAGTGCTGATCATGAGGGAATGACACAACTCATTGCTGCAAAAAGGATGAGAGAAAGGAGCTCAAACAATGGTGCAGACAGCTAAGTGACATGTAGAAGAATTGAAAAATCTACAGAAGTGTCTTTTCTTTCCACACTTGACGAGAAACAATTAAATGTTGGTACATCTGTCATAAAAAAGATAACTGAAACCTGTTACCATCATTATAGACGGTAACTTAACTACCAAAACTGTAACTGTCCAATTAAATGTTGCCCCCTCTGTTATCTACACCACTTGCTAAAATGAAAAAAAACCTTTAATGCTTGTGATGATTTACTACCAGTGTAGCAGCTACAAGCCACAGAGCTGAACTGGCATATTTTATAAGGTAGACATTTAGACTGTAGGGTACCTACATCTACTTGTACACACACAGATGGGGGAAAGCAGGCACACACAGGTGCATGCAGGCTCACATGCGTGAGCGCACACATTCATGCACACACTCTTGCACACCCACCAACAAGGATGAATTCTGCAAGCAGATGAGGTTTTTGATAAGGAATCCAAAAAAACACGAATAATTGCCAGAAGCCTCACTAGGTGTTTACCCCCTGAACGTCCATCAGCCTGCGAAAACAACGCTGTGCTGAACTAACCCATCGACTGTTGCTACTTGCTTCCTAAAACGCAACATCCCCCAAAACTGCAAAGCAGTTATTGACCCTGTCAGAATACCTGATTAATGGATAAATGCTGTAATTGATTAGCAGAGAAGTGTGAATTAAAACAGAATACAGCATCAATAATGAGCTGCTGACAAAAGGTAGCCAACATAAAATGTAAAATGGTAGCCTGCAGCCATAAAATGTAAAATGGTAGCCTGCAGCCATATCTCATCAAAGACATGCATTTCTTAAAAACAGAAGAAAACACCACCCCTGAAAAAAACCCACAAGTGCAGTGTCCTGCTCTCCACATTCTTTAGGCTTTTCGCTTGGTAATGATTAAACCGCCAGCAAAATGTTATGGGAACTTCTTGTGAATCCACCTTCATACATCAACCCAGGCAAGGCAGTTAAATGCTTCCATTATCCTCTGGGCTTCTCTACCCTTAAAGAAATGCACTGCTCTCCATTTTATCCCCGTGAGCTGTGATTTTGGAGCAGCGCCTGGTGCACCCAAGGCTACCTTCAGTGGAGTGAGCCGGCAATCTCCCAGTTCGTAGGTACACGAGGGAGCCCCACACCAGTGTAATGCTGAGGAGACAACTACAATCACCACATTGTTAAACTTGTTTTCCATTCCCTTAAGGGCCTTAGGAGGCCAAATGATCCCACTTTTGTTCCTTTTTCTTTCTGATTTAATCCTACTCTAAGGCCCTACATTCTGCCTGACATTATATGAAACAGATTATATAGATTTTATATAGCACCTGCAAACACATATTTGATGTTTCTCCACTGTGGGAATTCAAGTTTAATAACGCAGTGTGAGAAGCACTGAGTTGCTTCTTTTCATATCACCTGCGTTGGTCTTCCCATTATTTAGGCACTGTGCATTATTACTCTGTGCATTAGGCAAGTTGACTCACCTAATGTAATGCCATCAGACATATCAAAGCTGCTCTGGTACAAGCAGAAAAAGAAAACATTAGCTTGAGTAGAGCACTTAATGCAATTACGTTGCTCTGACTTCCTGAGCTAGCTCACTCAGAAGTAATTTAAGCATTTCTACATGACATTGCACTGTATCCAGCAAACATAGCCTCTGCTCAAAATGCTTCTTGCTACAGGGTAAGGCTCTTGGAAGTCTCTGTGTTGTACTTTTCCCCCTTTAAGCTAAATACCAGAAGTTGTTAAACTAAAGATACCCACCTGTCCTTTCCATATGGACAATACAAATAATGGAAAGCAAGAATGGCATTACTATCTTGTAATAACTTTGTCCAAATTGTCTTTAATCTGATTTTGTCAATTTGATGACCGTTTTACATTCCTCTGCAAAATAGAATGCATTTTTGTAACAGGTCTACAAGCTCATAGATATGTATTCAGATATATAATCACTCAGAAATCCACGCCCTTTGAGGTAGTTCTTTCTTTTTTTTTCTATCAGCTAACCATGAGATTTATTTTGGCTGCAGAATTGTTTTTCTGCTTCCCCTGCTGCTTCGGGACTGCTCCTTTTCAGTGTCATCATGACTTTTTCAGTTTAATTTCCCAATTCAGGAGCAGACTTCATCCCACCTCACACTAGTAACTTAAAGCATTACTTGTGTAGGTCACCCCTACAATCAACCAAGGGAATCAGACATGTACAAAGAAAAGTCATCTAGCAAGCAAGCCTGGTATTTTTGGGATAGAGGACCTGCCCTCCTGATGCTCCTCCTTCCCATTACTGACTGTAGAAGTTTCCCGAACAACTTGCACTTTCAAAGCTACAGCTACGGTTTTGTCTTAGCAATTTAAGATAATTGCAATTAAGAAAGCTTTTAACCCTTCTCACTGTATTGCAGTGCCCTCCATCCTCAACAGCTCTTTGTGAGGAACAGGGATGAAGAAACAAAGTGCGCTCTGATGGGTCCCCACCCCACTGCAGAACATCTCCAGTCCAGGATGAGCCCCCTCATAGGCATTTCTTTGTCCTAAAACATGACTGGACAAGAGGAGGTGCAGGTCACGGTGTATATGAGCATGTCCCAGGGAAGGGGAGCCAGGGTCCTCTCTATTGCCTATGCTACCTGAAAGATCCTGCTCTCCAGGACACCAGCTGTTTTCAGGTAGGCTGAGGCATAGGTAAATTCTGGCCATATAAAAAGCCACTGGTATTTCTTTCTTGCTCAGCTTCAACACGAGGAATAGAGGATGCTCCACCAACACAGCAAATGGCCTGATGACTTGGGCCTTTTTGGAGTGGCATGTTTGAACCTGCTTAAGGTGCTGGTCTGAGCCCAGATCTCACTGCCTAGGCAAGTGGGGTGGCACTGATATATCAGAAAGCACTGATTTTTTAAGAATGAAACAAGGAGACCTACTAATAGCTCAGCTATCCCTTGGAATAATTGCTTTACTTACCTGGCTGCAGGGTGCCTGCTGGTGCTGGATCCTGAGTGCTGGGGGACAGCTGCCCATAGCCCTGATGCAGAAGCTTGCAAACAAGAATGGGAGAGAACACACCACCTGCAACCATGTAGAAAACACCAGCGTCCTACTGCTTGTTATTAAACTCAGAACAGTTTGGGTTCCTTTTTTTTCAGGTATGAAATCTTGCCTCCTTTCCTCAGATGTTTTTACATTGTACTGTAAAATATGAAACCTGGTTTTAACCTAAAAGCGTAACGCATGCTTCCAGCAGCCCAAAAGAGGAGCCTACCAAAAAAAAGTTCCGAAAAGAGGCAAAGTTCCATCAATTTCAATGGAAACAGGATTAGGCCCTTTAACTTTTTTTCTTTTTTTGGCAGGGAAGGGGAGAGCCGAAACTCCGGCAGCTGAAGGTTCAGCTTGATCCCCAGGACTTTTAAAGAAGACATTCTTCTCCACGGCTATTGTCAGAGCTGGAGACAAAACAAGTAGAGGCCCTTTCAGCTTCTGAACTTAGCCAAAAAGCCATTTGTAACTCCTGCAGAGCAGTGCTTTTATAGGTCAGGACAAACTCCATAAAGATTTTCTCTCATTTTCACTCTCTTTCGGAAGATCTAGTTAGGATCCAGAAAATCAGCTCAGAAATTAGAAAAAAACACTTCAGCATATTACAAAACAGTGGTAGAAGGATCTCTAAGCACATTGTTTTAACCACATTTTTCTGACTCAGAGTTATATTTTACTGGCCTCCACAACACCTACAGTGGTCATTGCTTCAGACATTGTTCTCCATGAATTTTTGGTTGTTTGGGTCTTTAGATATCTCAGTGTATGGGTTATAAAGCAGATTTGGAGTCTAATTTTGTTTCTAGTCCCTTAACATTACAGGCCTGCAACACAGTTTTACAAAAAGCATCTTAATACCAATTAGTAGGTGCTAAATTTTTCTTCCTAATAAAATTCAATCAAATTGGCCAGATGAGAGGGGTGCAGGAAACTACAAAGGAAACGCCAAGGTAACAGCCTTGCTCTGTTTTTGTATCCAAACAGTGGGGCCAACTCAGTTTCCTGGAGTATACGTCTGACTGCACCGTAAGGGCTGCTCGAGTGTGAAGGCTTCAACTGAAATACTGATTCTAGTACCTGGGGTATCAGATCCTCACCTAAAAATACCTTCCCTCCCCCAACAAACACAACCGGAACTATATGCTATGGACAAGAAAGGAACAAATCCTACAGAATGGAACAGAATAAAAGGACATGCAGTCAAATAGACAGAAAAAATGAGAGGTACAAAGAGTGATGGAAGGACACCAGAGCCATGTAATTAGCATCAGAGGAGAAAACAAATGCTTTTTAGCATATTATTTTCTGTCAGTCCAAAGCATAATAGGTTGCCCTACATTTGATATATTCCATAATTTCTTTAAAGCACTTTGAATACTACCTAGACACGTTGTCTAACATTAATTTACACTCACAACTGAGGACATGAAAGAATAGCTCCAGAGATAAGGAGAAGTTATGCCATGTACAGCAGAAGGATGCTTCACAAACAATTTTGGAGTTGGTTGTTGTTTGTTTTTTATTATATAGGTAAATTAGGGTAGATAATTCCTGCAAAATGAGGTCTGCTTCTTTTGAAAACATCTGAAGCTCTCAATTCACCAACTGAAGTCACACGGAAGTGAAGACAACCATTTGGAAACAGGATTTTCTGTTTCTAGAAGGCTACTGTGGATGAAAACTTCTCACTGCTTAGGCAAGCATCAGCCAGCTTAAGAAGCTGCTGGTGTATGTGCATGAGTTAATATAAAGTCATGCAAGGGTGTTTTCTATGTAATACTAATAAAATACATTCCAAAGTAATAGATATATAACATGCATTTACAGGACTTAGGCTAAATTGACATGTACGGTTACCTATAATGCTTAGCCCTTATACTGGAAATGTTTCATGTAGTATGGATCTTTTTAGCTTACCACAGCCAAATGTAATCAGTAAAATGTATTTCTTTCCTACATTCAGCTCTCCCTCCACTTTCAGGGTAAGCTGGTTCAAGAAAACACTTTCCTCCGTTACATGCACACACAAAGATTTAACACCCTTTTTTCAAAGAACACTGACATTTGGCATAACCCAGCATAATGACCAGCATCTTTACAGATTTTGTATTATACAAATGAGATGGATTTCTGCCCAGTGGAGTTTATAGCAAAATCCTGTGCTGTAATTCCACCCTGGCAAATCTCTTTAGCGTGTAGCTATCAGTGTCATGAGATGCAGTAAGATAAGAGGTTTTTCCAGGGTTATTTTTTGCTTGGTTGTTTTTTTTTTAATACTGTGTCTTTTACTTGTGTACCATAAGATTTATAGCTGTATAAAGTCTACTCCCAAAACAAACAAATAGGAAACTTGGTGACTTTGTTCTAACCTCCTCCTCCCTGCTGCCAAGAAAAAAAAAGCTTCTAGATGAAGTCTTTCTCAATGGGTTACTTAGTTCACTGGTGTCAAACTCAGTTCACTTTTAATTACTGGCCTCTGAAAAAATGCCAGAGCAGGAAAAACAGTTCAAAAAGTCTTTGTAATTAATTCCCTGTTATTCAATTCTGCATTAGTGGAGTTCAAATGATTTTCATACTCTGCTTGTAAATTGGAAATTCCAACATGAATGGCAACTGTTCAGTCCTCATGCAAACCCTTCTGCAGTCACAGAGCTAAGCCTGGATGGGTACTCTCAAAGGGGTGCCAAATATTCTTTAACCCAACGGTATTAGCTTTGTGGTATAATAAAGTGGGTTGCTCTTAGAGTCAGCTGCAAACTGGAAGTCTTTTTATATTTCATCTTCAGGTCAGCGTGCTCACCTTTTTTCATGACTTGTGGTGATCTATCTACTTTTCATATTTAATGTGAGTTCCACACGAGCAACATAAACGTTTTTCATGTTTCTGTAGGTAAAATGAATCACACAGCACTCCATATAAAGTTTTGCTTTTTAAAGTCTTCTATCTTTTAGGATAACACATAAAGATAACAAGTTGAAAAGAAGTACAAAGATTTTAGTAAAAACCACAGGGATCGCAGAAGATTGCTCCCCTACAAAGGATGTGAAATTAGGATGCATTCACTCCTTTAAACATGTAACAACTTCTGATGCAGAAGTTAGGTTTTTTCCTAATATTCCTACCTGCTTCTAACCTGAGTGTGCCAGATTAGTACTATATACCATGTTACCCTGATTTGTACCACACAGTTCTTAATTACTTTGAAATAGTTTTAGTCACACAAACTCTGAAGCTGCCACTTGCTTCCAATATTCCCATAGGACTCATGCAGGCTCCCAGGCCCTGGAGCCATGCTCAGGGCAAGGAGGGAGCTGCAGCAGGCACAACCTGCCATCCTGAGAGATGCTGCTCACCGTTAGCCCTTTCTCCTGTTCAGCTCCCTGGGTGATAGCCCAAGGCTGAAGCAGAGCCCCAGGGGCCCTGGCTGGCATCTCCCCCCATCCAGCTGCTGGAGAGGGATGCTGAGGGGAGGCCAGCCTGGCGCCCCGGCACGCTTATCTCCTTCCGCCCGCGTGTGCGGATGCCAACTCTGGCATCCATAAAACTTGGTTACATCAAACGGACCAACCGCCGTCATCTCCCCGTTATTACCCCGACACAAGCACTGACAAAAGGCCGCTGCCAAGGCCTCTGCTGACAGGCGGAACAATAGCGGCGACAAAGGCCTTTTCTGCCTGTGCAGATGACATAAATCTGATGCTATAACGCTGGCGCGACTTCAGCTTGCTCCTTATTTATTTATTTAATAAGCCACTGTCATCCATCTCGGGAAGGTGGCTTCCAAACTCCAAATTAATCAAGCCACTGAATGTGAATTTCCATATTGCTCTGCCAAAGGTCTTCTCCACATCAATTGCTGGGAGAAGGCCCCTGTTGTGCTTTGGTGTATTGTGCGCGGCGCTACTGCTTCTGCTAAAAGCCACTCTGTTTTTAATAAACATGCATTGTTCTTTTTGTAGTAAATCCAGGAAATAATACCCAACTGGGAATTTCGGTGCAGGCTCTTTTTGTAGTGTAAGTAAGTGGAGCGACGGATGCATTTTCATGTCTGTTAGTGTCGTGATGGCTCCATTTGTTACTGCTTGGAAGGTATTTCATTTTGCAAAAATATAAATTAAGCAAATATTGAGGTAATGTTTTCTTGTTTATCTTGGAAAACCCCAAGCTGTGGCCACTGATCCAGCATTTCTGTGTTGGTCACATCACTTAACCAACAGGAGGTTCGGCTCAAGGTGCCCCGTGCTCAGCCATTTACTTGACTGCCAGAGCATGATTTTCCGGAGCACTCTGGGTGAATTACCTCAGCATTACTGAATTCAATGAGATAAAAAAGCCAGTGACTTAATGGAACCAGGATTTCATTTGTCTGCCTTTAAAAATTCCTCAGTTTACTAAATATCAGGTCTTAAGCCTACACAAGTTACTTGTTTCCTTTACACAGGCTGTGAAGAGAAGAGGCAGCTCCCCACAGGACAGTTCCTCACCACTTTCTCAGTGATGGGATGAAAATCACAATTTCTTCCTCTTTAATACACACCTACCACCTTGTGTTGTACAATCTGTATCACCTCACCTGATGACAAGCAGGAGGGTGGCAGCCTCAAGACGGCAGGGGTCAAACAAGAAGGGTGGCTCCTGGGTGAGGTGGTGACCAGAGGGACTTGCTGCACATGTGACTGCACCACCGCCCCATTGATGGGTTTGACTCACAGTCCAGCCGCTAGAAAAGTGCTCCTCTGTGGTGTAACAGGGAAGGAAAGCAAGAGGTGGGTCAACATCTACCTTCTACCATAAGAGTAGAAAGGAGGTGATAGGACTCTTCCATCTGCTCTACTTAAGAATATATTCAATGGTTTCTGGGTCTTACAGATGCAGGAACAGATCTTATCTCCCCCACAAGAGGTTATTGCAATTCGTAAAGATGTGAAGAAGTCTCCTTCCATAAGTTATTTATTTAAAAATGTTTATAGGCAGTTTTCACTAGAAACTGAAGTTGAAGCTCATCCATTTATTCATGATGAATGATCTTTTGGAAACAAAGCATTCAAAAGGCTTTAAATAGTGCGATTAAAAATCCCTTCACCACTCAGCTAGTCAGCTTCCTCATTTGCACAAAATTTTAGTAGTGTTTTCAAGAATAAAACTGTCTCTGAATAGTTATATTGCTAGACAATGAAACAGAATACAGATGACCCTCATAAGATGAATAGTTTGACTGACAATTATAGGCAAAATAAAATCTACCAGTGAAACAAGAGATATGATAATTACAGATATGTTCATTGTGTTTTAAACATTCCTATCACATGAAACAGCAAGGTAATTTGTCAACCACGTATCCTTACTTGTCTAAACTTTTCACTCCAAAAATACTACAGTTTCATTCAGGAAAGGCTGGAGTTGCAAACACTGAGAAAGAATCCTAAGAGATGGCACGTTTTATATTTCAGTAACACCTTCTGCCTAAACCTCCCCCTAAACCCGGTAGAAAATAGTAAGTTGAGCTTCACAACATATCTCCAATGAAAAGCAGTGTTTACCTAATGAGGGTTAATTGCTTTCCGTTGAAGGATAGGCAGTGCAGAATCTACCCAGATCCTGCCTTCCAAAATGAGAGCCGTGGTTCTCATGTGAGGCTCAGGCCCAGGAGGCTCAAACGCACAGCAACCCACAGGAGGAACTTTTACAGCTACGCAATAGCACACCCAGGGTTATCCCTGCAAACAGGCCACTTGGCTTCCAAGAACAGAAAATAGATGGGGGCAGAAACTACAGAGAAGGCTGAATTTGTGAGAGTGAGCAGGGCTGGGAGAGAAAACATCTGGGTCCCAACCTGTGCTTTCCGGGCTGGTTTTGCTTTTTATCCTACAACACTTCTGCTGGAAGAAGCAACCCTTCTGTGAAAGAAGTGGGAATGGGAACTGCCCTGCAACCTGTGAGAGCAGGCAGTAAATAGACATGCAGCAAGCCTGAATCTTGTGCCTGCGTAGAGCTTGCCCACCTCCAGGCAACTCCATGCAGGAGAAAACATCTGAGGTGGCAGATGAGATTGCAGGACTTGGAACAAAGTGAAATCTCCAAAATAAGGAGGGCATCTCCAGCACCAACTTGTACTTTCTAACACCATCCAACTGTCTCAAGGCAGACAAATCAAAGTGTTAACTATGAGCAAGAGCAAAGCCCTCCAAACTGAAAAACACCTCCACAAAATGCTACTAAAGATGTTTTTTTTTCCCTGCTTCAGTGCCTAAGTATCTTTCTGAGTAAATATTTAACAGTCATGTTTTTAAACCATATTGAAGACAACCATAAGAAAATGTGCCAGAAAATACATTATAAATAGCTCTGGTCTTAAAATAATAATGCACCAAAATTAATAAAAGTTAATTAATACTGCTTACTGTGCTACAGCCTAACTGATGAAGGGAAATGCATTCAGTCTCCTAAAATGCCTGTCTCCAAGACCATCAGGGTTAGTTTCTGAGTGGCACGTTTTTAAAACATTTAATCAGTGATCTGAATATGTGTCAACACTTTCTGGTGGTGTGCTATAAAACGTGAACCTTGTCAACAGAAACATAAAAAGGTGACACACTTGGGACACGGAGCTTTTATGCTGACACACTGTAATCATATAATTTTAAAATTTATCATCTGTTTAGCCACAAGCAACAATTAATCGTTCTGAGTAATTGTACAATGCTTCAAATAACACCTCTGAAAGAAGAAGAAAAAAGTTCCATTTTTACTTTCATTGCCTTCCCAATCGTGCCGCCTTCAAATCCCTACGAAGCAACACACAATAAATTTTGCAGTGAGGATAAAAATGTTAGCGAATAATATGTTTCCCCCTCCTCAGTTAATAAAATTACTTAACACCGAGCCTGCCAGCGAAAAGAAAACCCCAGGAGTAACGCAAGCATCAGCGGGTTCAGTTCTGTCGCGTTTCTGTCGCATTAAGTGACATTTTATTCCCAAATCACTTAACCTTTGACTTTCATAACTAAACATATAGACCTTGAATTGTTAGCGTGGAGGGGACCAGCGAGTGACACTGCTGCCAGGCACTGAAACTGAGCACCCTGCAGTAGTGGATGGCTATGGGATGGAAATAATTTGGCTCATAAGAACCTGAGTCTCTGTACAAAACTCGCTGTGTGGGAAAGAAGGCTGAAAGGAAAATGGGAGGAGGGGAGATGTGGCCTCATTTCTGCTAACGAACTCGCTGCTATACAGTACCAGCAGCAGCTCCCTAGGGGCCCCAGGTAGGCGTTTTTGCAGCATTCCCACCGGTGGTGCATGTGCCAGGCAAAGAAAGGGTTAATAATCAGGAAGAGGTGGGGAAAAAGCACTTTATAATTAAAGGCTAAACCCTGCTGAATTCAGCTGGAGCTGTACAAGGGGATAGGATGGGGGAGCTATCAGGTGCACCCCTCCATCTACCCTGCTTGAGGCTGTGCTGGGGATGGAAAGGGAAACCCAAAGGTTCTCAGAAGCAAAAGTGACGGTGACTATCACAGTCCTGTCACAGGTTTCTGAGTGAAATGAACAGTAGTTTTGTAACATGGGTGGAAGAGGGCTGTTCGGGAACTGCTTTAAAAGTAACAAGGTGAAAAAAAAGTGGCAAATACCAACTGCCCCATAGCACCCCTGGAGGGGAGGTAGGGAGCCCTGCAGGGAGCTGCAGTACGGTTCACTGCAGGAATTCCTGGAAGCTAAATTACTTAGCACTTTTACTACTGTCAAGGCACCCAGAGGTAAGCCCTGGAGAAAAACCTTGAGTCAGACTTTGGCACTCAGAACATCCATGCTTTTTTTCCAAAAAAATGCAGGAATGATGTCAAAGCATATAAAGAACAGCTTCACAGACACGTGTGTCCACGTAAGCACACTTGCATTAATAATCAGCAAAGGTGAAGGCATCTCTTGCTTCAACTCTGAGCCCCTCAGTGTCTCCTCCTGGGTACACGGAAGTGGGGAGACTACAACCATCTCACTGAACATGACCCCATGGATGGACAAATACACTTGCATCTGAGAGGTGCATTTGTTTTTGCAAGAGTTGTATGTATAGCAACTAAGAAAGTTTCTCATTAAAATACAGAATTGCATAAATCACTTTCTTCTTCCTTGCCCACTCGCAGCTCTGCAGCTCTTGTCTACAATGCTGGTGTAATGTTTGCAGTCATGAGAAGGCAAGGGGAGGAACCTGACTGACAAATTCAATAAGGTACTGAGCTACTTGTGGCAGGATTTAGTTTTCCAAGTATGGTCCTTGCAAACTTACTACTAATGATTTTTATTAAAAGGGTGGAAAAATGAAAATCTTCTATGCTAAATATGAACCAGTTCCCACCTACTTTAATCTTAAATGACAGCTTTATCTGCTTCTCCTAAGAGTGTAATTCTACCTATCCATCAACCATAGAACAGTGGACTCCAAACAGCCGGTGAAAATCATGACAAACAAAAGTTAAGAAAAGTATATATTAATTACTTATGACTGATGACTCTTTAGAGGTCAGATCACCTACACAAATAGTAAATATTTGGTCTAACACCAGGGGGGATTGCTCTGTGATTAGAGACTCTTCACACTCTGGCAGAAAGCATGTCAAAGTCCTATCTTGAATTAATGCCCAGTTTGGAAGTCTAAGATCTGGCAAAACACTCCTCAGCTGTACCCACCATTAGACAAGGTAATGATGGTAAGCCAAAGAAACTAACTCTTAAAATCTGTTTAATGAGCAGGAGCTTTGCACGGCATGGAACAAGGGCATAGGCTTCTTGCAAAGCACTTTTCAGTTTACAGCACACTCTTAATTAATTGCAACACCATCCACAGGAGATGCATTTTAAAAGGCAGACATACAGGTAACAGAAAATATGGTGGCATCAGAACAGAAAACATGGCAAATATAAATGTGATGAATGACACATAAACATAATTGTTGTGAGATATGGATGGATGGATGGATGGATGGATGGATGGATGGATGGATGGATGGAGAATGACATTTATCCCCCTCATTTCATGGCTGGAACATCAAAATACTACTGGAATCTGTTGTGATTGCAGATATCTCAACTCTCTCTGCTAGAAAAGATAGTGTTCAGCTGCAGCTGTGAAGACTATACAGGGGAAGTTGACCATTTGCAACAAATAACTGCAAGAGCATTGGCCCTGGACCATAGGAAGTCATTTGTTCCTCATGCCAGATGACATTTTCCAGTTTACAAATCACAGAAGCATGGTAAGACTTCTGCAGAGCAGTGACTAATGTTAAAACAAATATAATTCTACTATGATAAGGAAGGTGTTCACAAACTGCAGGAAGCAGTTTAAAATAAATTGATGTAGGTTTTGAATTGTCCACAAGTTGGGTTTAGCTTCCTTCCATTTACCTTTTACTGCATTAACATTTCTTTTGTGATGGCTGCTGCTGGGAACCTATTGTAAGTTTGGGCAATTAGGATTTTTGTTCCATCTGTCCCTCCCCTCAGTCAATACTGTAGCATCAAAAGAAGCCAATTCAGTGTAGGCTGGCTTCGGCTCTAAAGCCAACTAAAAGAGATGTTAGAATTCACTACTGCTCCGGGTGGAAAGGATGGGGGAAAAAAAGCTATAATCATAAAAATGCTGTTTCAGGCTTGTTGAGTTCTTAAAATAATCTGACTTAAACCTCCTACACAATGCTAGCGAGTCAGAGCATGGTAATATACTTCAATGTAGGTTGCCTCTCTCTAAATCCAAACTAAAATAGATGTTAGAAATCATTACTGCACTATGTCAAATACAGACTAGGACTGTAATCAGAGGGCTGCGGCTTCAGGTTTCAACGGTTCTTAAAATAATCAGCCTTAAACCTTCTGCAGGAATCAAAGCCTGGTCATTTATATTTTTGTAAGGCTGAGGATTCCACCACCTCAGGCTTCTCCCTGATAAAAAAGAGGCTTTTTTTCCTTTTTTTTTCCCCCACTGGAATAACTTGTGCATGGCAGATATTGGCAGGTAGAAAGACAGTGGAAACTAAGTACTTCATTTTTATCAGAAGGTTAACTCCATGCGGAGTCGGGGTATGACCTCAGATAAAAACCCAAGTGCCTTGTCTTCACTGTGTTTTTACCTGAGCACAGCAGATGTATATTAGCTACCTGAACTCAAAACTGCTTTGCAAAGTGAAGACAATCCTTATATCCCACTATGGAGCACAGTGTTAAAGCAGGCAGCTTTGCTCCTTTCCCAAAGTGTGAATTCCTAGTCTCCTATTTACATGTATGCAATCCACGGGTTAGCTGTTCAAATACAAACCAAAACAAAATAAGGAGAATGCATGTGATGGGGAGCTTACTCTTCCTCCACCTGCCCAAAAGCTCCTTCTGTGTGACCAATTGGTTCTTCCTTTCTCTAATCCCACCCTGCTTCTGCCTTTTTATTTAACACAGGTTTTCTGCAGGTGCAGATTAACCACAGCCTCAAGTGTAAGTACTCCTAACAGGGCACAAGTTATCTGCGATGCAGGCTATAGACATGAAAATAAGGTAATCTTCCCATTCTTTTGCAAATACCCAGGAAAGAATATACTTAACATTGCGTAATAACATCCGGACGGGGGGTGGGAAGGCGCAGGGAGAGCCTCTGATGCTCCTGGCACACTGATGCGTTCATTAAAGCTGAATCCAGCCCATGAAAAGAAAAGGGGCACAAATAACCATACTCATAGGGGCATTTGCCTCTTCTCGTTTTTGGCAACATTCACTATGCTAACTGTGCCCTTGGGATTTAACAGCATTATAAAACGTGGTATGCTGTCTTTTGTTCACACTTCCTTTCTGAGAGTCATAAACCGACACGATGATTTTTAAAAGAGGGCAAGCCTCAAGACAGGCTGATTGCAGAGGAAAGCTTGGAAATGTGGGGACCCCACAGTTCAAAACTGGAATACTCTTAGAATTATTATTACACATTTTAAAACCTCGTGGGTTTTAATGTTTCAGCTGGGTTTTCATTAAAACCTCATTCAAGAAGGAAATTAGAGACTCAGGTGCTCCAGCAGGCACAACACTGAAGCACAGCAACTAAGCAGAGTTACAGCACCAGGTAGGACTAATGGTCAGTGCCACATGCAGCTAACAGCTCCAAGCAGACTTGCTCTCCAGCCAGGTTCGGTTTGTCAGAGGCAGGTCTGACTCAGCTGTTTTAAGGTCTTCTCCCACAGCCAAACACCAAGCCTGAAGACACAGCAAGCCCCAGGAAGCTGGGCTGGGGAAAGACCAGCCTCCCTGGAAGTGGAGATGGCCAAGACAGCCCCACCACCTCCTGCACTCAGAAAGGACTTGGGAAAAATTTACATCACATCTCCTTTGCCCTAAGCAAAGCCACCTGGTCAGGACTAGTAAGTTTGCTCTGTTTCCCTCAATCCCTTCAGTTTACTCCAACTGTTTTCAGCTCTTGAGTTAATGACCAGTATATATGCATAGCGGAAGGTCGCATTAGGATAATGTTATTTATGGCACTGAAATACAGTGGTCTCCGGGAAGTCACTGAAATTGGAGGAGTGACCGCAGTAGCAGTGGGAGAGGCTCCAAAGGATGTTTTTGAGACATTCAGGTTTGGCAGCACTCAGAAACAGCAGCAGAATTTTCCCCAAAGTGTTGTGCCCCTTGGATGATAGGCCAACATGGTTGGATGGAGGTGGTACAAAGCTTTGCAATGGTCACAGGCTCACGATGAAATAAAGGGCTCACCAGACCCTGGGCTGTATTATTGCAGCAGGAAACTGTGAGCCACAGACCCAGGGTTGGGTGTATAACACATAAATTCAGCTTTAGAGAAAGTACCAGAAGAGGCTCGCCTTGTGGCAAGTGTGGTCACTGGATAAAGGGGAAAGATGGTCCTGAACCAGTTTGCACCACCATCATCTCCTAGATCAAGGTTAGGCTGCCTGTTTGAGAGGGAAAAGAATGCTACAAAAGAGTTAATTCTAAACAAAATGTTTCAAGTGCTAGGGAAAAGTGGCCACTGGTTACCCAAGTGATACAAAGTACTTCAGGATATCTATGCCACGTTAGTCTTGTAAGTATACATGTCACCTACTTTCAAAATAACTTCCTCACAAAACAAGGTAGGTTTGTCTCAGTAAATTAAAAGGTTTTAAACTTTTCGAAACCTGGAGTTTTTCTGTATGAGAGAAGCAGGGGGAAGGATCGTGCAGAGTTAAGTAGCATCTACCCACATAAACCAAACAGGTCTGCACTGAAGAAATCATGCTATAAACCTTGGAATTTTACAAGCAAGTTTTATATTAATTCTTTAGAAACCCTTTGTGCTTACAGTTTCAGGCAGAATATAAAAGTACCATATAAATATCAGCACAATACAGCGGGTGGCTGTTAGGTACTTTAACCATTCCCAATCAATTATAAACAAACAGAACAAACGCAGTGAATCGCATCAGAGTGCCTTGCAGTAACCCTCCACCTTTGTCTTCTCCTTCCTGCCATGTAAAATTAAACTTGCAATAAATTACCTGTAAATGACAGAATGTGGAACATTCTGGAAGGTTTTTGGTAGGCTGGGATGGATAGAGAGATTAAACCCACTCTTTTTGACTAACAAACAACACTAATGACAGTGAGAATCTCCTTTTTTTTTTTTTTTAACCAAGTGCAAAAGAGTAGTGGAATAAACTCGACTATTCCAATCACAGCAGAAGGGAACTTAAGATGTTGACGCTATGGAAACGCTGGGAAGCAGCGCAATCTTGCCTAGCAGGTTTGGTGATTTGGTTTACAGCAGCCAGAGTAAAAAGAAATTCAGCACTCAGGAGACTTGGGAGATGTAACTGGGTGTCAGCAAAGCCTTCCATTGTGACAGAGAAGGGGTCACAGCCACCCAGAACAGGCAGCACAGGCGCACAGAAGAAAGGAAAAGTGGGAGCCTCCTGGAAGACATGCACATGACTTGTGAAATGGAAAATCACTTCTAGAACCGATAAATGGGCAATCAGCTTCTTACATGCAGATAACAACCACCTGCCTCCTTTGCTTTTAACTCCATCCAGTTGTATGTGCTGGTCGCTTTGGATGGGCATGTGGCAAACTCATGATAGGGATGAAGAAGCACAACCCCTTTATGTGTTTGCTAAACTGCTTTTATCCAAATATACAACGCTATTCCAGCACTCAGAAAGTCATCCAAATGATGCAAGACCCACAGGCAGTTCTTACTACTACGGCTCTCACTGTCACGCTGTATCTGGCTGTAGACATGGATTCTGATCAGTGGGGATCACTGATCCAGATCACTCCTGGGTCAGGCATGTGGCGAATCCCACAGGCATTGCTGAAATTATACTTTTATTTACAGTATACTGTGATATGTGAACTGGAGAGGATGAATATGCTGTGTTTATTCACTGTTTCCACCTCCCCCCCGCCCCCAACCTTACATCTGGTGCTTTTTTACCACTTCAGCAGTCACGTCTCCTTAAACTGTATTAATTTGATTGAATACTGATTTGAATAGCCAGAGCTATTCTTAACAACCTACATTATTTTCTATGTAATTTCTAATAGTTTCTAAACTCCCCTAGAAAATGTGAAATAGTTTCACAAACTTTGTTTTCATACTGCAAAACTTTTAATTAAATAAAATATCTGGGAGCTCAAACTCCTGTCAATCTGAGGAACAGTTTATGGGTGTATTATAACAATGTCAGTTTAACCTATAGCAAACTGACAACAAAGACTACTTTTTAATTACACTTTGTATTCATATTACCATATAATATTGTCTGTATCATCAAACAAGTTGATACACGTATGTTCAAACTCATAAAAATATTTTTACTTACTGCAGTAAGACCTCTAGACATAGAAGAGATGACTGAATATAGAGCTCATTCTATGCACAGGAGTACCTTACACTGGGAAGAAAGGAAATCAAAGGGAGTCATGGAAAAAAACATTTTCCTGTAGCTTCCCTCTCAACAGGCTGGCTTTCCGTTTGCACTGGTTTTTGGTTCGTCATATGAAGAGAACACTCCAGCAGAAGAGAAACCAGTAATGCATAGATATTTATAGACCTAGAAACTTAACCTTCGATGACCCCAATTCAGCCAACGAGAAGCTGAGGAAAATGTACTTAGAAACAAAGGACAATCCGCAACATAAGGTAGAGGTTAACATGGGTGATGACGATCAGAGCACTTTCAGGCCCCAGCAATACAGTGACTGCTGAGCCCTCTATTTCCATTTCAATGTGACAGGGTCAGAACATGGTACTCTTTCCTAAGGGATTCTCTTTCCTAAGAATATGAGACAGAATTACATATTTTAGGGGACAAAATAATCTTCCTGGAGAACCTTCCCTACTTTGTCAGCAAGTCTGTCCTCTCCCACAGCAACAAAACACTATCTATGAGATACACCTCTGTTTTGGAGAATTATTTCTGACATGGTGAATCAGGACATAAGCTTGAGTCAAATAGGCCATCCCAACAGATTTTCCTGCTAAATACTTGTCGCACACTTGCATTCAACACTTGAATTCAAATCAAGACCTCATGTTCAAAAAAATTACTACTTGACATGCACCTAGCTGTGATATGTGTCTACCTTTGTATCTACCTGTTCCCTGAAACTGTGATACGTGCTTGAATCACATCCCTCTCAGGTACAGGGTTTATCAAATTTACAGAAGTAATAGTAGTGGATTTACTAGTAAGTTGTCTCTTTTCCCCATAATATCCTTCCAAAAGCTAGCAATATGGATGTTCCTTCCCCACTGGTATTTTTCTCACAACACAGCAAACACAAACAATATAAAACCTTGTTTCATAAGGTGGCTGTAAAAGGAGAGCTACAACAGAAAGTCTTAAATGACCTGTGATGCTATTTAATTAGCATCTGAGCTGTAATATAAAGTGACAACGTATTTCCAAATCGGAGTGTTTTAATAAAGTTATAAGTTAAATAGAGAAATAAAAGTCTGAGCTTTATATGAAACTCCCAAAAGGCACTGAAACACTCAAAACAGTGACAAATCTTTCTAGAAGCAAGCAAAATCTCATCCAGTAGAGTTCACAGTTGACTTCTGGTAACACATACGTTTTACAACACACCAATCTCTCTGATGCTTCTCATTTTGTTGCCATTTTGCAGCAGCAGAATACCTACAGCCCAAAATACTGCCGCAACATACGCAGCTAGCCTGTCACTCATATTTTGAAGACAACTTGAGATGAAAAGGTTCTACGGAGAATTTAAAACAGGGAGAAGCTGAAACAGTGGTTTCTAGTTTTCAGTTACAAATAAAATTTTCTAGGAATATTTATTTTAAAGCAGCCTTAGATGAAAATCTATATAATTAAGAGAAAGACCATTGCTTCAAACAGATTGACTGTCTTCAACAAATTTCTCTCTTTCTAGCTACTCAGATATGCTATATTTCCTAATTATCACCTTTTAAGGGCCATCTGGGCCCCATTCCTCACCATCAGGGGGCAATTCCATTTGCATTGTTCATAGGCTTAGTCATGATCAAGTAGTCTGGTGGTAAAGTTCATTAGAAATTAGAAGAAAAGCATTAAACCTCACACAGTAAACCAAGTAGCTGATATCTACATACCCACAGGAGAGATAAGCATTTAATGCATATTCTCACACGACTTAACAAGTCTTCAATGAGCATTTTTTTTTCCCCCAGACTGCTTAAAGAATCATTTAGCCAGGTCCCTGACCAGGTACTTAATGAAAATTCAATTCAGCCTCTGCACACTTCAAAATATTTATCAATTAGAGAAATAAATAATAGAATCATTATCTATTAAAAAATCATCATCTATTTACATCTTTAAACTTGAAAAGTCTGATAAATCTCATGTAAAGATACTATTGCGTATTCTATTATTCAGATGTGTTTACTATGTATTGCAAATCAAAGGCAAGAATTTTCTAGTAATTGAATTAAATATGCAAACAAAGATGTACACACATACACTGTGTTGTTAAAAATGGCAGAAACTTCATTTTGGATTAACTGTATGAGAAAAGTTACTTTCTATTGTGATATAGCAATAAATATCACTCTACATTTCCCAGCTTGTCAGTATAAATACTCATGGGGTAGCAGAGGAGGAAACCTGAGCAAGTCCTTGGCCTTGTGTCTGGATCTTTTAATATAGGTCAGTATTTCAGAAATATGGACTTCTCAAAAGGTTTGAAAATGGTACTTAAAATCAAAGAAGCTCAGGAAATCTAACTAATAAAATTGTCTGTGCTTTGGGTCATTTTATATGCTGAAACCTGTAGCTTCTGGGATCTATATGCCCATATTAGAGATGAATTACCATCACTTTTCTCTGAAAACCCTGTCTAGCACTTGGGCTCCAGGCAAACTGCTCTGAGACTCACTCACACAACAAAAATGTGGGGATTCAGGGTATCTTAGTTCATGGACACTACCTGCCATCTCCCCATGTTATTTAATTCTGGAAATTTCTCAGTCAGCTAAAGAAAAACTGAAATGAGCATGTTAACGACAAAACACTTGATGCTATAAAACATGATACGCTATAACTTGAACACTATAAATCTACTTTCCTAGTTCCATAAACGTTGCAGAATTCTTGAGGAAATGTGATGAATCATGAACATTTCACAGTTTTTGGGTGAAAATGTAAAGGTCAGCATAGCATTGGCCATATTGAGAACCTGTAATCAGGTATCAATGGCTAGATTTATCTTTTGAGTATTGTAGGCTTCTTAGCATGTCATGTCAGAGATAATTTTGATTCTCCAGTGCTGCCTATAAAAGAGATACGACAGCTGGAAGTTTACTTCCTCAACAACCTCAACTTCCTCAACAACTCAACAACAGCTACTGTCACAACCTTTTGTGACAATACTCCTCATTGAGTATTGAATCCTTTTCTTGCAACTTGGAGGACTCCTCTCAGAGGCCACATCTGTGAGCTAACACTGCACTGAGGAGCAGGTCCCAGCCAACAGCACTGGTAGACAGCTTTGGTTCTCGCTCAGGAAGACATGGGTGGCCCAGGCAGGGATGCCATTAAAATGCTATTCAGATCATCAGATGGCTACCGGACATTGTTGGGAAGTACAAGATTTTGAAGCTTTATATCCTCCTTTCTGATCTTAGGCAAGATGAACAGAACAACTGGCATCTTACATTGGTGTAAGTTAAACTTCATGGACACTTAACAGCTTGATTGTGTTGTGACTTTTTTAGAGGATGTTTTGGTTTGAGGAAGAAGGAAATTTGCTGGTTCCAAATATACTTCAAACTGGACAAAAGCCAATGTGGACAAAGCCCAAATTTAAGGAGATAAATTGAGCTCTGATTGCCAGCTCCTCTCAATGCTTGCTCTTCCTGTGAAATAGTAGACAAAGAAAAGATGACCTTGGCAGGAAAATGTTGAATTGAGTTTTGCTTAAAGATTGTGATAGTCTTGTTTCTCAAGCATCTTTACTACTTCGGTGAATTATCAGTTATTTCTAACTGGTCCCTGGTGTATGACAACCCTAAGAACTTCTGCATGTAGCTCCAGAGACAAAAAAACCTGTAAGCATGGAAAAGGGCAATCATGTTTTATAATTGAGGATCAAGCCCCTATGCAACTGTACAGTAGGACATGACTGAACAGAGATACCATTGCATTTTTTCCTCCTTTAATATCATAAATCAGACTTCCCACACTCTTTCAGAAAACCTGTTGCAGAAACTTATCTGTAATTCAAAAGGAAATTAATGAGCTGTCTGCAGAAGACACTGCCCTTTCATATTTCAGGCTATTTACTTGGTGTCAATTTGGCTGGACCAGAGCTGTGTAAAAAACAGCTGCTTTCAGTTAGACAGACACTATAGCTAGAAAGTATCAAGAGCAACAAATCCAGAATGGCTGAGAGGTAGTTAATGAGGATGACCAACACCTCTGATTTTATGGGTTGCCTTTGCTAGAAAAGATGTAGGACAGATTGTCATGGTCAACAGAAAATAATATATAGGTTTTGTATAGGGTAAAACTTATTGCAGTAGGATTTGGAATATAATCAGAAGCTCATACAAAATATAAGCAATGAAGATCTTTGACAGACAAAAGTAAAAATTTTACTGCCATAAGCTGAATGTAAAGGCATGCTTCTGGAAGCTGGTGGCAATGTTTGATTAAGATGTAACAGATTTCTTTGGGACCTATCCAGCAAGGCAATCCCTAAATACAAATGGCTGGAGTTCCCATTGAAAGTCTCATCTTTCTGGTCCGTAGGTGAAACAACATCAAATAAAACTACTTTGCCCTCTTAGAGGTTTCCACAACCCTGATATTACAAAAAAGGCACCAAACCTTCCAAACCCCAATCCCTCTGGCTTTGCTGATGTTCAGACTGAATGCTCATTTTGTAGATAAATTTGCCAAATGAAGAGGTATTTCAGATTGATAGAAACTGTATTAATTAGATCAGGCTTATCTTGCATATGGCTGCTTTGCCTGTCAGTACCTCTGGAAAGCACTGGCTCATCTTTTTCCTTGGACAGGGGCATGGCTCAGCAAAGAAATCCCCATCACCTGCCAGTGCCATTGTTCACTGAGAGCTGATTCTGACCCTGGGCTGAGAGCATGGGAGGTACTTTCAGGTGCCTTGAACGAATGCTTGCAGTATGACCAACATGCAGGTGATGAGCTCGGAGTCTGCAAAACTGATTTTGCCAATTTACTTTAAAAGTATATGTAAGATGCCAGCTTTTCCTAACAGCTGTGCCTTTTACTAGACTAGCCTACACCTGCTTTTGAATATTCCTTTATTATTTCCACTGAACAGTAAAACTCCAGTAAAAAATACAAGCCTTGAGTGGATCTATAAAGCCAGCAAATGCAGTAAAATGTCACTGCCATGTCACAGAATTGCTTTACTACTTAACACTGCACAAGGAGTATGTTTTCATAGTTGTGTTGAGTTTTAGCTACCTGGCTCCTACTGACTTTAATGGGAATCACACAGCTAAAACTCCATGCACCACTTTGATACTTCAAAGCAATTTTTCAGTCCCCTGGAGAAGGTCATAGAAATATTAAAAACTAAAGCATTCTCCAAGGATGTCAGATTAAAGACTTGCATCAGACTTTATAAAAGTGATTGGTCAAATATATAATGTACTCTTAATGTTCTAGCTCCTGGTTTGTTTTCTTTAGAAAGAACCTTTGTGATGCTTTTCACAAAAGGCAATATAAAGCATAAAGAACAGCACAGCAAGGCACAACATGAACAAGACATACGGAAGAGTTACTTGATACATATTTTTACAGTGGTAAAGAGTTACTTAGGTTTTTGAACATTATGAGCAAGTTCAGGGCAATTCTTAATTAAGACGTTGTTACAAGCATTTGATTGCAATCAATACTGTAACACAAATATTTCTATTCCCTTTGGTATGTTTCCTTTCTTCTTTTGTCCACACAATATGCAACTTGGCCAAAAAATTCTGTTTCCTTATTACTTTCCTAAAGTGGGTTAACATAACTGCTGTTTCAGACCCAAGCATGGACCTCGTTTCCTCTGTAGCTGGTTACCAGAAATACACAACCTTCTTTGCTGTTCAGAGCTCTGACAGCTTCATAACGTCATTAGACTTGGCACATTGAAAGCAAACCTTTTGTATGATATCAGCTGAACAGATAGTGAGTAAAAGAGTAAAAAAGATGATAGAGTAAATATGAATTCAGGAAATCCAGCAACAAGTAATAAACTTCATAATTGTTCATATCAAAAATGGTATTTCTATATAAAATCATCCACTAGTACGGTATGAACAGAATGTGAACAGCATAGTCTTGCCCAGGTCCTTTCTTTATACTGAACTAGACATCTCAAGTTTAAATTTTAAATCTGTAAAAAAATACAATTAGAAAGAAGCAAATGCACATTAAAGAATAAGGATCATTCTAAACTCATAGCAAGTGCATAGCATACAGCAATGAAACATCTTCAGCCTTCTACCTGGAAGCAAACTAAGTTCACTAGCCACACCAGTTCTCTCAAAATATTACATCCTGCATAAAAGCAGTCAAAGCATGTGGAGTAAAACCATATTTATCACCAGACAGTCCCATCTGTAATCTCAAAAAATATGTGAATCAAAATTAATATAAGCATGTGTAAATACACACTCACACTTCGGAGTGGGCAGGCATACCCCTCCAACACCTCCAGGCTATCGCATACATACATTTAAGGAGAAGCAGCATATACCTATGCACAACTGGTTTCTGTAAACCCAGAGGTTTTATTTGCATTTCCATCATCCCTACACACAGCTGTCAAGCTACAGACCAATTAGGCTGAAATAACCTTCCACTAAAATCTTGAGCACAAACCAAAGCACCGGGATGAGGCGAAGTAAGTGTTACCATCGCAGCCAATTCGCATGGAAAATGACTGTGGCAATATCATCACACTATAGGTACCCTAAAACAAAACAGGTCACGTTCCGCTTTTTTTGTCACAGGAAAGGCAAATTGATGCATAATTAACAATTGGCCGATGCAAATTCTTTTACATCTTTTAATTGGTGTTAATTAGATTAGACGTAAATTTTCTTTTATCTTGCCATTCTAATGCGAACTAATCTTCCCAGCAGCATGTCAGAGTTTCCCTTTTAATTAAACTTTTCAGCTGGGAACTTCGGCAGTGCTCAGGCAGCAAAAGATGTAATTTAAGATGCATGAATTGTGCTGGATTTTATGAATGGAACATCAAAAATTTAAAGCAATGATTAAAAAGGCTCAGCAGAAGGTCAGAAATCTGAATACTGTGAAGGCAACAGTGAGCTTTTAAAGCCACTTTGAGAATGTGAAGGAGGCACTCTCCAGCCACCCCTTCCACAAACAAATCCACCCTTTTACAAAGGAAAACTACCCCAAATGTAAAACATCTTCTGTGAATTAACTTCCCCCTTTCATACTGCTTCTCCCAAAATATTGCAGCTCCTCTAAAATTGTTAACATGCAGAATAAACCACAAAATACATTTAATATCTTTTATGGGAAGTTGACCTGAAATAAAATTTTATGTAGTTAAAGACTTTTGATAGTTCTTCATCCAACTTTTTTCTCTCTCTATGGGGCAACAGTGATTGAAACCTGATGTCTGCTGCACAAAAAGGCCATAAAATGTTTTACGCAGAAGTAAAACAGTAGCCATTAAGTTTTGCTATGATGTTTGAGTAGATATGCAGCATGAAAACATGATAAAAGAGCCATAAACTGATTGTGATCAAATGCAATTACAATGACTTCTCTCCAATGAATGACATGTACTAAATGCAGTTACAGTTCCTTGCAAAATTACTTTGGGCAAAGGACCAAGAAAACACTATATCCTCTTTACGAACGGCAGCTTGCCAGGGAAATCGCAAACACACAAGCTTTAACATCTAAGGCCAAAAAGCACTTGGGAACTCATTAGGAAAAGGTTAAAAAGACTCACTTGTGAAAAACAGCTTTTTTGCGATCACAGCAGCATCCCGAAGAGTCCAGCATTTGGGGTGCCAGGAAGAAGTGCTCCCAGAGGAAGGAGAAAGGAGCCCTAGTGAGGGTGGGTGCCCTTTCTCCTCATCACGTTTTGATCCAATGACTAAAGCAAGCTGCAGAAAAAAGCAACTTGTTCCACAGTCTTTCCTACTAAAGTTTTATGTCCTGTGTGACAAAGGACCAGTGAAAATGGGAACTGTAGTTTAAAACCACAGAAAATGGTTTAAGCTAAAGAAAGCATTTAAATTGAAGTGATTAAGATACAAGCTGATAGATGAGATGAAGTGGTTTCTTTTTTAAAGGTGGATGGGAACCAGGATCTTGGGAATATCATCCTTTTGATTGTGTTTTGGTTTTTGATTAGACAACCTGGTTTAACTTTAACTCATCAGAAGAATTTCTGTATTCTGTGCAGTCAGATCAAACCGCTGGATTTCCTGAGGGGTAGGCTCCAAGGAGAGGATACCCTCAGGCATTTGAAGTGTCAAAAGGCAGTGAGCAGTACCAGGTTGTTCTCTGACTAACAAAATTTAAGGAAGATAGTGTAGGGATATTCCAACTCATTTCTGTGCCAAATGTGCTAAAAGCAGTGAAAATGCCCTGAAGGATCATGAAAAGTGCAAACCTGGTAGCATCATTTCCTGTGTCTACCTGGAAATACAGGTAATCAGAACTAGGGCTTTCCCATTGAATATAAAGCATTTTGCTTTATATAGGAAGGACAAAACAGAGTTGAAGCCACAGATGTAAATTTGCCTGTAATTGTATTTAATTAAAGAGAGCGAAAAAAGCCACCAAACTGTCACTGTTGTTGTCTATGAAATTCTGATTACTATGTTTAGAGGTACCTAGGAGGTGCAGAAGTAACCACTGATGCTTAGTAGTCACATTAAATAGGTTACTGAAACTTAGTATTATGATACCCATGAGCAAGCTGAGGAGAGAACTGAACCTTCTTAGTGAAGGGATAAACTCTACCACACCACTGGGATCCACTTTAATGAAAACTTATGATACTTATTATTGACAGCTTATAGAGTTGCTACCAAACTGTATTAATTATCAAAAAAACCCAAAACTTAAATTCTAATCTCAGGATTATTCTAATCTAATACTAAGAATGCATAGCGGTTATTTTTTATAGTGGGCTCAGGCTAAGGGCTTATCAGTTCTTTTTCTATAAACTTCAGGTTTACAATTTACATAAAAATTAAAGTAACACTTGGATGCTATAGAAGGTGCCATCGAACGCACCTCTTGGTATATGGGAGAGTACAAACCAGAAAGGACAGAAAAAACCCTTCCCAACTAGCACTCTTAGCCTGTCTGAAACATATCATATGTGATACCAATATCACCAGTTAGAGAGTGAGGAAACACACAGTAACTCAAGCTCCCTGGCCCAAAAAGCCAATAAAGCTCTCCTCTTAAAAACCAGAGCCCACTCAACCTTCTCCTGCCTTATTAAATCATAAACCAAAAGCAAATGTCAAAGCACTGCTGCAACTTCATATAATTACTGTAAGACCTCCTAGACTGTATTATAAGCAGGGAGGAAAACTTGGATGTGAAAGAGGTGGTGTTCACTGCTCCAGAGGTGATGCTGGGACACAGCACTAGGCTTTGGTGCTGATGCACCTCCCACCTCAAAAGAGCACTTCTGTTCTTTAATCCTGTACATTCGTTATTTAATATTAATTATCAATTTTGCAGCAGTGACAGCCAGTCAGTAATTATTAACAGTAATTAAATTCAACTGGAAGTTAACAAGGGAAATGTCTGTACCAAGATGTAGTGCTCTCAGAATAAGCTCCTTCTATGGCGGTGTGTTAAATAACAGAAACTACAGCGTATTTCAAAGTGGGAATGTTCAGACTGATTATACACTTGCACACACATATTTATGAATATCGATATAACACATTCACTTTATGCACGTATTTGAACTCTGTTTGTAAATGCCTATGTATTTAGTAGCAAAATCTCCAAGTGTATGCAGCTGGTAGGACGCTTATTTTAAAGGAAACACTAAAATCTAGCTAAGTCATTCTACTGTAGAAGTCACTCCTTCAAGCACTACACTTTGGCTCTTCAAGTCTTCAACTATCGCCTGTGTTTCACAGTCAGCGCATTTTCATTTTAGTAGAGGTACTCCTTAAAACCTCCTACCATACATTTGGCCAGTGGTATGTGACTATCTGACTACTTACACTTATCTGACTCTATGCAGATTCCAGGAAAGTGGGAGAAAAAAAGAGATCTCTTTCCTAGAAGCAGGTTTTCCTTTTAAGTGTGTTAATATGGTGAGGACTAGTTCTTTCTCTAGGTTTTTAGGAAGAAGCAAAATTCATCACTACTAAACTTCTAACCCTCAGATAAGTGCAAATCAGTCTTGAGCAACTTGGGGTTTTTTATTTCCCATGAACTTGTCCTTAGTGGTGGTGTGCATGGATGGGTGAAACACAAAACAGTGGTGCTAACAATTAAGACTGTACAAGGTATAAAGACTGTTTGAAGATGGAGTGACACAGTCTGATGCTGCTACCCAAGTGTCCTTCAGTAATGGAAAGAGTTAGACATTTGCTTTGCCAGTGTTTAAGACAGCACAAGCACTACAATTCCTTTGCAAAGGGGAGGGAAGCCCTAGAAACCCCAGTTGATTCCAGGCACACCAGGGAAAGCTCCTACTTCTAGTTTTTTGAAAGTTGCACTTCCACCTGCACCAAACCCATGTAACCAAATAAACAATATGCAGTAACACCCCAAAATAACCTTCAGGCAGTTGTCTAATGGTGCTTGGTCAGGGAAACAGCAGCAGCAGCTCAAGGATTTTGACAGGCTACTGTTGTCTGCTGTAAAGTTGGAGCTAGAGCTGCATGGATCATGCAGCATTACTTCTTCCCTCATTTCCAGAAACCAAGGAATTGATTGCAGCCTGCTGCAAACATGAAAATTAATGCAAGTGTTGGACGTGCAAATAATATTTGAACTCTTCCAGAAGAAGGACCACTTTGAAATGAAAAGTGAGGAGAAGCCATCAGAGGAACATCTGATTCTGAAGAACTACAGTAATTTGATTGATTAGTTCTCAAAACCCCTGGAGCAACCTCTGCTTTTTGAAGAAAACCCTTCAACTTCCTTTTACTAAACATTTGGCTGTTATAAACCTGTCCATGCCATATCCTGAAAACATAATGTTGGTATTTGTCAGGCATCAAAAAATTCCCTTTTGATGGGAAAAAGAAGATTTGGTGAGACTGAAGCTTATATGGCAATAGTGCAAATCATCCCTGGAAGCTGTAAAATATCCATGTGCACCAAAATTCTACTTTACTTACGGAAACTTTTTGCTAAGCCACTGCTGTGGAGGATGATACCAGCAGCACCATGCTGTACATCCAATGTAAAGTTTCTGCTGGTGAGCTTCTCACAGCCCGTTCAGCCCTTACCAAACTACCTACTCGAGAACGAAATGATCTTTGGCACATGTGAGTAAATTGCTGCAGCACAGACATATCTGGACAGTAATTAATCACTTTGAATGCTCAGTGTGTTTGGATATAAAATTAAGAAAGTCGGGTTGTTAAAAAATGACAGATTTAAGCACCATCTGGGCTCTGTGGCCATGGTGGCGCGAATTCCAAAGGAAGGCTTAACAGTGCATGATCCGAGAATCCCATCTGTCTCAGCTGAGACGAAACAAATAAATAAATAAACCAGCAGCCTCATTTGCAAGGTTTTCCCAAGTTTCCCAATTTAAAAATCAGCTTGCAATAGGAGAGCATACAGAATTAGAGGCACCACATCTTCAAAATGCATCTCGTGACTTTTACATTACTGTATTATACCTTTATGGAAAAAATCTCTCTATAGGTACACCTGTATAGCTCAAATATTTTGAGATGGCATTTTCTGGTGTGAGTTCATAAAAATCTAATGCTAGTAAAGAATCAATGTGATATGACTCTTCAGCTGACCTGGGGATGCCAAAATGCCTTTCTGGCACCCACAACCTTCTTTAGTTCCTTCCCCAAACCACCACTCACCTGCATCTGCCCTATGGCAGCTCTGCCTGGGGATGAAATGCATCCTCCTTGTTTCCCAACAGACCTCCCTCTGGCCACCTTGCTGAACCTCCCTCCTAGGGCAGAAGCCACTCAAACTAAAGTCACTTGCATCTAATTAACCTGCAGGATGTCTTCAACAAAACCTTCCTCACACAGAAAAGGCAAATAAATCACCCAAGATAGATGAACACCATACGAACACAACTATTTGCCTTGGAAAAGGTTAGCCAGGTGGGTTTTCAGTGTAGAAGTGAACCCCAGGAATACTCTGGCAAAGTCCCCAGGAGTTTTTAAGTTTGGTCTGAGTGCCTCCCTCCACCTGGCTTAGCACCAGGCAAGGTGACCCATGGATTATTCCTGGTGCTCAAATATCTTTGTGCCCCACCACTGAGGATGGTGCTTTCTGTGTCAAGGTGCCTCTTCTGCTCTGCAGGAAAGATGGGACTTCCCATCCTTGGCAACTTCTGCCCTCGACACATACCCCAATCCCCATGCTGGCCCAGCCCATATGCAGCTCACCCAAAGGATCAGAAAGTCCCAAATCAGGACGTGCCAAAGCCACACTCTCCTCCTGTCCCAAAGCTGTGGGGTTGCTTTTCCTGCAGATGAGGGAAATGGATATTCACGGGCCTTTTCCTAGGTCTCGGGGAAGGGGCTTCTCCAAAGGTTTTGCATCTGCCCCATCCTCTGCTCTGGCCAGCAAGTGACCACAGCCTCACTTGCATAGCCACTCTTCACTAAAATGGAGTCCTCCTTCCCATCCTGCCTTCCTCCAACAGCTGGAATAAGCTCCCAAGACGTATCAGCAGGAAATACGCCTGCAAAGTACAAATTACTAGTTTTAGACTTAAATAAGATAGCATCATAGCGTATATCATAGCTTCTTTCAAACAGAGATGATTGTATCAAGACATACTCCCAAGAAAGTTTTTTTTTTTGTTTTTTTTGCAGTATCCTGATTTTACCTTCACTAGATCTCTTTGCTTTTGCAATATGGAATACGTGGGTACATTTTGCTGGCCTCATAATGTAACACTTCTTTGATTCTGCTCTCATGCTTCAGTTTCTGTTGTACATTATTGTAGGAGGATTATTTGGACCCAAATAGATGAACTAATAGGTAATATATCCTCTTACTTCAAACTGTTTTTAAATCCGTGGCATTAAGTTTGCTTATTCTTTCCTTTTTTTTTAATTTGTTGTGTTGCTTCTGGGGCTCTCCTTTCAGAAAACTCACGCAACTCCCACAGGCATTACCGAGAGCTCACCAAAAAGACAGTACATATAATGAATTTCCACATAGCTCCATAGACAAAGCTGCCATATGTTAAAAGCAAACAGACCACACTATTTTCCACAAAAAAAAGATATATTTCATAGAAATTTGTTACAAATTATAAAGAACAGAAATAAAAAGAGGAAGTGTGATTATTAAATCTTCTTTCACTATATGTCTAGCAGGAAGATGATCTCTGCATAATCTCATAAATGAAAGTGTAGGTCATGGAATCTGGAAAACCAGCATACAGCTTTACAGAGCAAGCCTCTGAAAATCAGAGTGACATCAGGGTCCAAAGTGGGCAAGCCACTGCTCCACCGAAGCCACTCTGCCGGGAAGGTCTCAGCACCTCCAATGGTGGGGCTCTGGGGCCCCATAAAGGTAATCCAGGAGGACTGCCCTGCTACTCTGCACCCCTCAGATGCTGCCCCACTGCTGTCAATCCACTACTAAATAAAGGAGATTTACAGAAATAATAACAGAAGCACTGTATATGTAATTGATGGGCTGGCTATATCCCAGGCGATGGGGATTGCTGATGGCAAGTGCAGCACCAGGGTGCAGAGGGCGACCAGCAGAGCTTGCCTCAGCATCCCTACACACCCTTCCTGGCAGGAATGCTTATTTTTGAGGTGCCCTATTTCTGGAAGATAACAACAAATGCAAAGTATTAACATAATTGTAGCAACCCACAATTTCCATCAACAAAAAATATTTTCTCAACAAACATAACATCCATTTATGAACTTCCTCGTAGTCAGACAAAAGATGTGTTTGCTCTCTCAGCACGTGCTGCTTAAAAATGAATACACTTCCCCAAAATGGGCATTTCTTTTTTTTCTTTATAAATAAACCAGCACCTGCTTACAAATTTTTCTTTGTTCATCAGTTTCATAAGATTTAAACCAAGATGAAAATATATCTTTTTATCTGTAGAATTTTGAACTCATGTGAAACCTTTGTAGTGTAAAAATCGGGACAGAACATTAAAAATAATCTGAATTACTAGAATACTGTTGGATGGCCTATTAAATATAGTACTTTCACAACATGGTAAAGTGAGCTATACTATAAATAACATAAATTTTATCCCTGTATAATTTAGCCTTTACCATCCTGTGTTTTTTTTATTATTAAGTCTAGATAAAGGGTTTTATATGTGCAAAACCGGCACAAGGTCCCCTGTGAGAGAGTTTTTGTACCAGTTAGGTAAGAAAATATTGAATTGAACTGAATCCTCATCACTAAACACTTTCTTGGAGACACAATCCTCAGAAAGGGTAAACATTTTCATGTTATGGCATGGATGAGCCATGCTCAGTGTGCACTGGAGTGGAGTCAAGACAGGCTACTGATCAGTGAGATGCATTTGGTATCTTCTCCACTTACAGAACAGCTGTGTAAATGGAAGGCCAGGGAGAGAAGCAGGGTTTTAGGCTGGGGTTTGAGGGATGTGCACACATCAGAGGGGACCGAAGGAAGCAGGGCCAGGCAGCCTGGCTGCAGCTCCATAGCTGGAAACCAAACATCCCTCTACTATCCCCATGGAAAGCAAACTCAAAGCACCATGGGCTGCTGGATGTGCACGGGGCCACAGCGGGAGCCAACACTGGGGATCATGAGGAAAGTGAGGGAAGAGTGTAGCCCAGCTTGGCCAAATTATTTCAGAGAGGGCACGGCACATGGGGCTGCCAGAGACAAAACTATGGCTCTGGATAGAAGCCTTCAGACATGGCAACTGCCTGTTCTGGAACATCATAATGGGCAGGCACATCTCCAGTGGGTACTCTCCATGTCTCCAGGAGCTGGAGCAGGGTGGGATGGGTGGTGCTGGGGCAGTATATGGGGCCTGCCAGGCCTACTTTCTTCTACAAAAGGGATGGCTTTCTCTATTTTGGCTGGCAAGTGTTTTGCAGTCCTGGGACAAACTGCAACCTTCCTGTCTCTTGCAGTTTTCTGACTGATAAAAGGGCTTGAAATGCATGTCTGCTTGGTAGTGCCATGCCCTTCTAGGAGGAATCTTAAATACTTGGAGACTGCTGGATGAAAGGAGTAAAAATATCATTACCATAAAGCAAAACATATAAGCTTTTTCCTTATGGGGAATGCCTCTCATTTTACATAAATTTTCCATGCAAATCAACCCGGGGTGATTCTAGCCACATGAAAAAAAATAGATCTCATTAAATGTTTGTTTTGCACTTAATGCTGAAATCAGCTGGGTGGCTTTTCTAAAGAGTTTGACTGCAAGAAGTAAACTTGAGGGAGTAAAAGGTAAAATAAAAGCTTTTCATTAGTGCAGAACTCAAATTATGGTGAAATGGAGTCAAAGAACAGGATGTGCTGGTGCTGATTTCCACTTTCAGAGGCAAATCATTTCTGAAACACCCCAAACCTGCTGGAATTACCCAGCTGATGCTGGCTGCCCATCACCAGGCGCAGCACTATATCAGCGATGAAGCTTTACAGAAACAGCGATGCCACTGAAGTTATACGAAGATTAATAGAAATCTGAACTGCGCTACATCTTAAATAAACAAAAGCTTTTGTAGGCGTGCTGAAAGGCCCATAAAAGTAAACTACAACCTCGGCGAAGCCTTTTAAACTGACAAAACAGCACGGCAGAGGTCAGGGAGGCAGGCGGGTCAGCAGAGCCCTGCCTGCAGGTTTAGGGGTCGGTCCCTCTCCCCGCTTGCACAGGGGCCTCGCCGGGGCTGAGGAGGAACTCCACCACCGCTCCTCCCTCCACCGGAGCAGGAACACTTGAACTGCCCTTCTGTCTCAACAAAACTTTAGTTTGCTGATTGGGCACGAAACAAAAGAAAGACAGCGGGACGCGATTTATAAGGGGGCAGGGTAGGCTGACATGCTATTGTACTCCAGAGGTATCCACAAGCTGTTAATTCCATTTTAACATTGTTAATAAGGCTGTTAACACATCTGACTTTGTTTAGAGACTTTAAAAACATCAACAAACTAAAGAAAAATAAATAAAAAATCAGAAAAAAGCACCCACGCCAGAAGTAAAATATGACCTTTTCAAGCAGCATCAAACAAACGTGACGCTTCTGCCTGTCCAGACCTGGCAGCAAGCAAGAGGGACAGCAGGGAGGCTCAGGGACCTGCATCCACGAATGCTTCATCCTCTCCTTAGACTATATAGTTAACCACATTTTCCAGGTTAAGTTTAAAGGACTCTTTTCTAGCGCTGCTGCTGTTTTGAGAAGGAGAGGGAGCAAACCTGGGGTGCCCCCTCTGCACACACCTCCTCTCCCTCGCTCACCCTTGCACACAGGCAAATGTGCAGATTTAATCAGTGTGGAATGTTTTAAATGAATAATTGGGTCTGACAGATTTATTGCAGTTAATTTTGCAATAGAATGGAAAAATGTTTGGATCTCAGCCTTTAAAGTATTAGGAAAACAATTAATCCATCACATAACGGAAATTCCTGTATTACACCCTCATGTCCAATTAAATAATGTCAAGTAATCTTACATTGTAAAATGCTAAAAATTGAAGCTTGAGACAGTGGGGGAATATGTTTTAATTTTTTTCAGGAACCTTGAAACCAAAATCACATCAAATTAAAATCAGATGCTTCAATAAAAGTTTTTTTTTTGCTTCAGATGCTTCAATAAAAGGTTTGTTTGTTTGTTTTATTTGGAGGAGGAGACTGTTTTTAAAGTAAAAAAAAAAAAAATCTAACAAAGAAAAATAGAACAGCCTTACTCAAGAAAACACTGATTTCTCTTTTGCTCTGCAGCTTTTGAATTGAAAACGCTGTCTTAGCAAGGCAATCTCAAAGCAATCTCAAATCAAAAGCGTTGGGATGAAGTGTGCGACCGCAGAAAAAAGCCTTTAAAAGGAGATACCCAGCACTTCTCTTTTCCAGCAGGCAGAGGGGCAGGTTCCAAGGTACTTGCTCAGACACAACTCTCGGAGACTTCAAGCCGTGTTTTGCTTGAATAACGTCCCATAGGATCGAGTCCCCAGTCTAGGACCAAGTGACAGCAAACTTATGAGACTGAAAGTAAGCGGGATTCGTTTGTCTTTGTTTACAGCCCAAAGCTGCTAATGCTGTAAAATTGCTTAATGTCACACTCCATCTCGTTTTTATTAAATGTAAGGAAATAGAAGAAAAAAAAAAAAAAGAAAAAGGAAGGAGAAAAAGCCTGCAAATCAAAGAATCAAAGAACTTTGTCAGAATAACAAAAACACAGACTTACAAATGTCTTGCCTGCCCCTGAAATCTGAAACTTGGCAAATTCATCGCGTTCGGCTGCTGTACGAAAGGTCCCTGAAGCGTGTTACAGTAGGGACCTGCGAACTTCCCGAACACTTTGGTCGTTTCTAAACTAGAGGAGATGGGGCTGCAGTTTCAGGGTTCCCTCGGCTCAAGGGAAATGAAAGCAGTGGTGAAATTTTAATATCACAGAGGTTTAAGAAGAGCACGTTCGGCTGTTTGGATGGGGGGACTGCAGATGGTCCTGTGGCAGGCGAGGTAGGAAGCACAGGGACAAAAAGGGATTGGAGCACGTGTCGCTAGAGAAAGGCAGCAAAAAAAAAACAAAAAAAAAAACCAAAAAAACCCCACAAAAGTTGGAGGCACTGAAAAAGGAGTGAATATAAAACATAAGGAAACATCCTTCTTCCAGTACGTCAAAGGGAAAAAATAACAAACTGAGATCTCAGGTCACATTTAAGGGCAATAAATATTGTAGTGCCTTGCTGGCACCTTTGTTAAGGTACCGTCGGCATGGCTGGACAGATGAAAATAGGGATTTTACTGAACGAAATAAGTGTAAGACTTGGCCACCACAATTCAATTTGTTTTTCCAAATACAACACGGTGCTTATTTTGCTGGTTTTCTACAGCCCTGACATTCTGGATACTCACGTTGCCACCTAACTATTTCTGTTGCCATAACAACATTGTCAGAAATTTGGTCCTCCATATCCTTTTTAAATAAAATCATTTTGGGACTTGGGAGCTTTCAAAGGTGGAACAGTTTCTCAGTTTAGGCAGCTCACGCCTTTTTCACAAGGAGCCTATTTGTTTCTATTTCTCTAAAAAAAAAAATAATCTTCTAATTTGAAAATGATGCCTTCCCCCCCCCCCCTTCTTGACATTGGAAATAGGCCTGTTGCTATAAACAGCTTTTTTTGAGGACTTGAGGTAGGATTTTCAAGGAATAGGCAACCTACAGCTGTTGGGGGACAACCTCCTAAGGCTTACAAAAAAGAAGTACTGCACATGCAGCCCAACATCTGAAATAACAGGCAAGTCTTCTCCACCAACCCATCAGATGTTTTTTAACATCTTCAGAAATTAAATGCACAACCAAAATTGACTTAGAAAGTGCAATAACACTGTATATCTTGCATCTGGGCATTCAAGAGAGCTTCATCCCTCCCACAAGGCGAGTGGAGCTCTCTTTGGGAGCTACCTCTCAGCACAGTTAATATTTTTACTCCTCTCTCAGATCAGCTCAGAATGAGTAAAATAAAAAAACCCTAAACCACCAAACCCTGGCTCTTTACCATCAAATAAACTGGATTCCCAGCACAAACTGCAAAACAATGGCCAAGAGGATGTGACTAACAAACGCGGAGGGAAGAGTCAAGCTGCCCTCTCTTTGCATATGCAGTGAAATAGAAGTCATTGGGGTTGGGATTTTTTTTTTTCTCCCTCCTATTTAACATATCTGTGCATTTCAATAAGTTGAGAGAAACAATGCCCGGCTTTCAAAAGTTGCAAATTACTGGGAATACATTGCAAAATGTGGCTAGCCTATTACATTGGATGATGTTTAGAGTATTTATCTTTGGGTTTGGGGTTGGTTTTGTTATGGTTTGTTTTTCTTGAAGAAAAGGAGAGGGAAAAATTATAATCCTTTGGGAAAATTATCCTGGATGGGGAAGAAACTGTACCCATGAGAGATGCAAGAAACTTCATTGGGGAAAAAATGGTTTGAATGTATAGTTTTTAAAAGAACAAATATCTGTTTATAGTCTTCTCACTCGCTGGTCAAAGCCAGACAAGTTCCCTCGTTCATGTGCATTGATGATCTTCAGCCAAATGTGAATATTTCTTGTCCTCACTGACAATGGCAGGCAGACCCCTCTACACCTACACCCTATACAACCACACTTTGAGGGGGAAAAATTCCTTTTTTCACTGTTACCGGTGGTGTTTCTATATTGCTAAAGGAGCGTGATGGGAATCATGCCCTTTCCAAGCAGCTGGTTTTGCAGCTCACGTTGGAAAGCGCCTGCCACGCTCAGGAAGGAGGGGGCATCCTCCCCACGCGGGGCAAAAACTCGAGAACCCCATCGGTAAAAAACCCAAACCAACCAACCACCCAAGCCTCTAAACCCTCTCCCAGGCTTGATGTGTCTACATCTCTTTTGGATACGACCTGGGGGCTGCCGGGCCGGGAAACCAGGGTCTCCAGTGACACCCACCGACCCCGACGCGAAGTGCAGCCCCGGGCTGGCCGCCGAGCAGGGGTGCGAGCAAGGGGGTAGACGGAGAAGTAGGCAGGAGTGCAGGCAAGGGGAGGCGAGGGGTGCCGGCAGTGATGTGAGAAGAGGTGGGCAGGGATGTGGATGAGGGCGGGCAGGGATGTGGATGGGGTCAGGCAGGAATTTAGATGGGGCAGGCAGGAATTTAGATGGGGCAGGCAGGGATGAGGATGGGGGCAGGGGGGATGTGGATGGGGCAGGCAGAGATGTGGATGGAGGCAGGCAGGGATTTGGGTAGGGTGTGGGGAGCGGGCTTGCAGGGGATAGTGAAGAGGTGGGCAGAGGTGTGGATGGGACAGGCAGAGAGGTATGGGCAGGGGCAGAGAGGAATGTGTTCAGGGGTGCAGGCAGGGTGCAGGCAGGGGTGTGGGGGCAGGTAGGGGCAGGCAGATATATGGGCAGGCAGGGGGGCAGGCAGGGGTGGAGGGGAAGGTAGGGATATGGGCAGGCGGGGGTGCAGGCAGGGGGCAGGCAGGAAAGCCATCAGCTCAGCATTCCTGCCTGGCTTTAGATCTCAACAATTGTTCCCCCTTCCCTCCCGGCGGGGAGAGAGGAGGGAAGCAACCACTTCAAAGAGGAAATTTTCGGCATGAGGCAGAGACAAGAGCTGCTGTCTCTCTGTTACCCGGACTATTATTATTATTAATATTTCAATACTCTCGTTCTTTTTTTTTTCTTCTTCTTTTTTGTCAGCTTGCTAATGAAGCTGTTGTTATTCCTGGGAAAGGAGGAGGCCAGGCATAGCAAGGGAGGTGTGCGCACCGACAACTCCCTTGCCAATTTGTTTTCCCCTGAAGAAAACAGGGAATGTCTCTGCTGAAGGAATGGGCCGGCAGCTCCCAGGGCCCACAGCTCCCATCTTCACCCCGAGGGGCTCTGAGGGCAGCCGGGCTCTGGGGTGAGCCTATTCTGTGCCAGGCTGACCCACAGCACCTTCTAGCACCTTCTGTTCGAGGGTTTTCAAAGGGCTGCACAAACACTAATTAATTACCCGTGCTCTATACCCATACAAACGGAGACCAGGGATCCGTTTTACAGATGGGGAACAGCTTTGCACCAGGAGGCCCAGTGACTCACCCCTATCTGTGCTTGAGACAGAAATTCAAATACGCATTTTCTCAACTCTAAATATAAACCCCACTGACTATTACATAAAACCCACTTTTACCATTCCAGGGTTCCAGGAGAGACAGGCTGAGGGTGAAATTTAACTGCCCATCTTCTCACATTCAACCTTGAGACACACAAAAACTAATAGAGAGAAGGAACATGGCACTCCCCTCATATTCACACCCATTTGCACCACGTGTTTCAATCCCAAATTCTTTACACAGTGAAAACAACACCAAGAAAGAAATAAAAATCATCAGGAGGAGAGGGAAACTAATTTGAAAAATTTGGGCATGCTCATAGCTGCTCAGCTGAGCCTTTAACCAGCTGAAGAGCCAGTTTGGTAGACAGAAAGGAAAGGGATGTCCCTGGTGTTAGGAACTACAAAGGAGGAGACTCTGGCATCAACACAGGCCGGAGATGGAGACAAATACTGATGGGAGGAGGGAGGTCAAGGAGATAGATGGGGACCAGATTTTCCAGGGCAACTGAAGACGCAGACAGGCACCTGGCAGGATTTTCGAAAGCAACTGAGCAAGATAGGTACCTAAATGCCACTGACTTCAGCGGATGGCAGGATGTCTAACCTGCTTATGCTCTTTTGAAAATCCCATTAAGTGCCAGCTGCATGTTTAGGAACCCAAACACATTTGAAAATTTATTGTAAGGCTCCAGGATGGATAAACTTTATGAGCACAGTGCCGTTGTGCTGATGTCAAGAATTAAAAGCAGAGTCAGATTCCCTCCCTGCCCAAAAAGGAGTCAGGTGGCTAACAAGTAAGAGAACATTTCTTTCTAATTTAAGAAATAATTTTGCATTTGCATGTCTAGCCTTCCTCATTTCTAGCTCCTTTCTTTGTCTTTCATAATAAACCAAATAGAGTAGGGATTTAAGGCAGAAAAGTAATAGCACTGCCAGGCTCCTGCCACAAGTGAGTGATTGGCAACACTGTGGGGGGACAGAGAGGGAATGGGGGGACACGGGTAGGTGCTGGGTTATGCAGCGAGGCAGGGACACTTGCTGGGAGAGCAATGTGTGGCTGGAGACATGGGCAGGCAGAAGACAAGAGGCAGACATAGGACAGCAGCTTTGCCATCACACTCTGATGCAAAACGATGTGACAGAGGACGCCCAGCAACATCCCTGTACTTTCAGGGGGTGCACTGGGGCGACACTGGAGAGGCAGTACATTATCATGAAATAGCTGTATATCACACATACACCATTCAGAATCACAGCATTATTAAGATAAGGATTATTTTTTCTTTGAATCAAGGTTATTTTGGCAGCTTGGATTTTTCTTAAATTTTGATGCCTTTAACTTGTTTTTTTTTTTTTTTTTTAGAAAACCATTAAGACAGGAATGTTGAGGGAATAGCCAGACTTTCCCATGAGCTCACTTTAAATATTTAGGTAGAATCTGTCTCTTGATCACTGATGAACTTCAAAACCCAGAGTAAAATCTCAACAAACAACTGTGTAAAGACAGAGACTTTCTGAAAGGTTCTTCAAAAACGCCCACTATTTCTAAAGCATTTTAACGCCAACAGCTAAACTGACACAGCAAAGCCATTGTGTTTTGCACCAGTTTTGTTTTGCTCTATACAGCTGTGTTTTCACAGATGCAAAACCATGTGTCTTCGGCAAAAGGTCCTCTCTTCCCCTGAGATGTGAAGGAAGATCAAAGGTTCAAACACAGAAATACAAGCTCCTTTTCCCTTTGGAACACGTTTTTATTTTTTTGCAGTGGCTCTAAACCAGGATTTCCATCTGTTGTCCTTATGCAATGTACAGGTTACCCTTAGCAGCCGGGTTTGCGATGCCGTTATCTCAGCTGAGGAGCACAGAGATGAATCACTCTTGCACGCAGGCTCTGGCCATCTCGCCAAGCAGCGCAAGCAGGGCTGCCTCACTCCACCAGCCTTCGTTTCACAGGGTTCATGGTCGAGAGGTACTTGTCCCTGCCTTTCCAACAGAAAATTAGGCATTTCCTGAAGAATTATGTGACTACCGTCACATTTAAAACTCTCCATCCCTACTTTCTGTTGTAATTAACCAGTGTAATTCCTCGGGATTAAGTGGCAGTGCTTCAATTTACAGCATGGGAGATTTAGGCCTACGGCTTTCACACAGTATCACTTGACATTTTGTCTCTGCTTCTTCACCAAGCCGGCTGGCAGCAGCGTTGGTATCAGTGTTTTTCTATCTGGTTGTAAAAGGTACTAAGTTGTTGCTATTTATATGACTAGCTGGGAACAATTTACCTGTGGCTCACAATAAAGACTCTATAAAAAGTTAAGTAATCGTGGCAGTTATGCCACAGAAAATAGCACCGAGGTGATGGAAGATGATTCTGGGACCACAGAAGGAATTAGCAGTACAGGTCTGTATTTTTGACACAATCGATAAACACGCACATAGCTGCGCATTGCATATAATTACACATCCCGTGTGGTACAGTGGCGGTGGGACAGGCCGCGTAGGGCCGCACCTGGGCACGGCGGCAGCTTCAGCGGTCACCCCGCTGAGCAGCAGGACGGCCCGGTGGGCTCCCGGAGGGCGCAGCGGCCGAGGAGGGGAGGGCAGGCCGGTGCCCGTCCTGCGGTGGCAGCCGGTGCCGTGCGAGGCAGCGGAGCCCGCCCTGCCCGGGCAGTGCCCGCCGCGGCGCCAGGTGAGCGACACGGCCTCGCACCGGCTGGGGGGGGGGGGCGGGTGCGCGGCGCGGCTTGAGAGGAGAGGGGAGCGGGGGCTCGAGCTTCCCCCCCCGTCCCCGGTACACCCAACCTGCAGCGGCGCCCCCCCCAGCTCCGCCCCCCGCGCCCCTCCGCCGGGGCAGCACTGCCATCTAGCGGCGGGCGGGCGTGTGGAGGATGGCGGACCGGGTTACCTTCCTCGGGGCTGCTGGGCACGTCGGGGCTGGGCATGGACGCGCCCGCCCGGCCGTGCCCCCGCAGCTTCGTGGGGCTGAACGCGAGTAGGCTCGAGCCCACGCGGAGGCCTGTCCCCCCATGGAAACCCCCGGGTCTCCTTCTCTTGCTGCCCCTGGCCCCACGGGCTCAGCTGGACTTCCACACACAGTGAAACGCTGCCCCATTTGCCCCTGTGCTCGCTGAGGGATCCACGATCACCCCACTCACCAGTTGCCTACGTGCATGGATGGACGGATGGACACACAACATGCTCCCCCTGACAAGAACAGCTGCATGAAAGGCACTTACTTCATGGAGGAAGAAAGCAAAGCAGCGCCATGGCTGGCTGCTGGTGCTGAGAGCTGGTTCAGCCAGGCTGGGCACTGTCACCAGCAGGACGAAGGGCCACTAGCAGATCTCGGTAACCACCCACAGAAAACCGCCATCAGGACATGAGTTGTAAGATGACCACCCTGAAGGTGCAGGTGGGGTGCAGGGTAGGGCATGTGCCCTGCCTTGTCGGGAATGAGCCCACCACTGCTGGCGAGTGGCAAGAGCTGGGAAGAGCAGCCACCGGCCACCTCTGGTGCCTGCACAGCTGCTTACAGCACTGCCATGTCCTGTTTCACACTTCTCCAGGTGTGGGGCACATGTACGAGCCAACTGGCAGTGCAGCTGCCCACAGGGAGGTTACTGGGGTGGACAATGGCAGCCGCAGCTGCTCTGTGCCCCTGGCAGTGCTCAGCCCGAGTGGCTCTGCATTGGCAGGAGAAGCCACAATTGGCATTGCCCAGGTGTATGGCTTTGCCCATACACTGCATGTGCCCCACCTGACTTGTGCTGAGCTGGAGTCAGTGCAGGCAGCTGGGTTGCTTGGCACGTACAACAGAACCTTAGCCCCACGGAAAGTGATGTCAGGACCATGATTTCACCCACTGCAGAAGGACTCCACATGAGATGGAAATGTTGGGGGATGAGCAGGCACTGGGCCACCCCTTTGATAAGCAGGGCCAGAAGCAAGACCAGTGGGTGGCACGGCTCAGCAGCCCAGTGCCTCTGTGGGCACAAGTCAAAGAGCAGCTATAGCATCACACCAGCTGTCTCCCATAGGACACCAGGACCAGTCGCAAGGGGTTGGGCAGCCTGCTGGGATGTGACAGTCATCGTCAGAGCCAGCCCATAGCTCCATTCATGGTCCTCCCAGGTAGGATTACTACCAGAGGATATATGCCTCTGCCCACCGCGATGGGAATCCTCTCCAAACTTCCTTGATGCAGTGGCAGTTCCATGATTGCAGCATGCACACCAACCCCCTCTTCGCATAGCGTGCTTCCCCTGGAGCTGCCTGGTAAGTGCAAATCTGTACATTTTATAGGCCTGCCTTGAAGGCCCATAAGGCTTTGGATTAGACCTGCTCAGTACTTTAATGAGTATGAAATTAGCTTTGACAGGAGCAGAAACCCCCAAAAGCATGCTATGCACATCACACTCACTTTGAGAACAACACATGGCAATGTCATTTGGAGAAACCAGCACAATCATGGAAGAATAGTTCATCAGTAACTCCTCCTTTGCAAAAAGTCTCCAATGGGCTCAGTAGGATAAGATAATAATCAACAGTTAATAGCTTTTAGCATTGCCAAGTATAGCTTTTGTCAAGTTAAGCCTTTCTTGACTTCTCCAGCCTAAGTCCCTCTAAATATGCAGGGCAAAGACAGCGCCATGGCTCCAGAGCAGAACAAGAAAGGAAGCAAGTGTATAATGAGGAATCAGATGGACACCTTATTTTTGCCATGAGTTTTTCAAGGTTTTTGAAGTCCTTTAAGAAAGCTTTATGTAAAAATCAGCATTTATCACCATTCACTAATTCAAATCAAATCCTTACAAATCTATCAGAAAAGAGATTGCAAAAGGCATCATCTTTTCTTGCTCTGTACAGCTTCAGTTGCAGTTGCTTCATCTCCTTACAGAAAGAGCCAAAGTTGGTGATAACAGTAACTCCACATTGCATGGGGGGGGACACAAGTTCAGCACTGTGTTTCCCTAAGGCCTCTATCCAAAACAGAAGGATACAAGCCTACATACTGCCCTGATGGAATTTCATCACCACTTACTGCTGCTTACCAAAAGCCACAAGAGTACTGTGAAGCCATTACTCACTAGAGCTGGTTGAATTGTTTTTGCATTAAGAATGAGTTAATAAAAAACCCTAATGTCAAAGCTTTGACATATAGCTCTTTCAGCCAATTTGAAAGGCAAAGAACATGGGCACAGCCTAGTCTACCATTTTCATTTTACTGGCCCTCTATTTTCACAAAGGCAAATTAGAAAAAGGAAAAGAAGGAAAGGGTAAGAGAAAGACTGAGGAAAGAAAGAAAGAAAAAAATGCTAATTTTTCGTTAAACAACATAAATAAAGAGGAAAAAAGTATAATTTTCCAAAACTCTGGATATTTTGTTTTACATTTTGTAGCCAGCTCCAATGTTATCTGAACAGGAGCTTAGTAGAGATGTAGCACATCAGCCAGTGGATGAGTTTACTCTCCAAGGAGAATACAGAAACCCCCCACTTTTATTAAATTGATTAGATATCTATTCTTATTGACTGAGTACCACGTGGGAAGAAAGCGTGTTTGGTTCAGCTAGGGAGAGGGAAAAGAGGAACATGAAATGCTTTCCAGGGAGCGCTGTGCTAAGCAGCAGCCATGAGCCCTCTACCAACAGGACACCTACTGCTTTTGGTGATTGAAGGCTGCAGGTAGATGCCCTCTTCTGAACCTAACCTGAGATGGCATCAACCTGGGGTGCCTGGGATCACCAAGATTACCTTGCAGCCATGCTGGTGGGAAGGGGTTACATAAATGCCCCCGACCCTGCTCGAGGCACAACAAGCCACATTAGTGCGTATCGAACTTCTCTGAGGCAGACCTATGGGAGCAATGGCCTCTCCCACAGTGGCAGTGAGACAGGAGTGGTGCCATTCTCAACCAGCATGGCTGGCTCCAAAATGCACAGCTATGACCTAGCTACCAGCTGCTGGTAAGAGCAAACACACAGAGCTGCTTTGGGACATCAGTTCCAGTTAACATGTTCAAGCTAAGCAGTTCACTCCAGTGCCATGATTTCACATAGCCCAAGTACAGTTTTGCTTATTTTCTCTGCAATAATTAGAATTCAGCTGTGAATTTCCTTCCCTCACACTGATTAATTTTCATTTCAGTACCAATTAGTAAAGGCTAAACTTTAGGGCTCGCACAAGGGAAACTGTTGCACAGCCCAGCACCAAAAAAATCCTTCTATTTCTTCTATTTCAAACAGAAAGCTTTACTGCCTCTTTGTTGTGAGAGCAACCTAGATCAGAGAAGTGACAACTCATCTTCACAAAGACAATAATGCGAGCGCCCACTATCTGAACACAAGGTTGTAATTTAACACGATTAAACAGCCTTTTTGCTGTAGAAAGATGTAAACAATTGCTACAATCACAGGACCCGAGTTTTTCCGCAATTGCAGATTTCCTCTGTGCTAATTTGCTAGTCCAACACTTCTGGTGTTCCAATAGCAGGGGGTCTGCGTTAGCAACGTTGGTCTTTTTGTTAACAAAAACCTCAAACCTCCACATTTAGTTAGCTCTGCACCTGAGCGCTGGAGAGGGATGTCGCCTTGTCTACAGCTTAGATTCATTCTTCCTTCTAATTTCTGGAATTTGCAGCCTAAGCAGACTGGAAAAGTACCCATTTTTCCCCATGAACCCTGCAGAAAGTTTTGTTTCTCCATAAACACAGCAACATCATTCTCCACATTCAGCTTCCCTCGTGGAAGTAGACGAACTACAGCAGAATCATATTGTGGTACATTCTGGCACTAAGTTGCCAGAAACTCATTTTCAGTTGCACACAATTCTATCAACAGCAGGGACCAGAATTGTCTATACTGTGTGTCCACTACCAGCTGAAGTTCTGGGAACTTCACAGTAGAAACAGGTGATTGCAAAGCGTGGGTTCTTCTGTATATTTGCATTACTAAGACCTTGTATAAAGTTCCTTTCCAAATTACTTCCAACTCAGTAAGGAGGACTGGGAGTCCTTTATATCTTACATATGTCTTTGTCATGCTCATTAGAAAACATCCAAATTTGGCAGAGTTAAAGCCCATTGAAAAACTGCAATTTAACACAGGCAGATGGTAATAATGTAAATGTTCTGTTATGCCTCTTCCACTTGCAGCCCTTGGTCGGACCAGACTGTGCAGCACCCGTCCCCTCAAGGGAGCTCCACAGCCATGGCTCAGGTACAGACCCCAGACTCCTGGCCCATGATGGTGGCTACCAGCAGGTCTGAGAAAACACGGGAAGAAGGTGCTTTGCTTCTGCATTCCCCAAAACCTTCCTGCAAATGCTGAGCCTTAAGAGGAAAGCTAGGCCTGGCCTGGCAAGAGAGCTGAAGTGAATGAGAACCCTCGGAAGGGGAGGGGAATGGGACTGAAACAACACACTGAGGAACAGAGGACAAGATGGAGCTGCTGGAGAAAGCAAAATGGTCCCTGATGCACATCGGTGTTTTTAGTTGCAGAGATTCCCCCCCCCCCCCCAAAATACCCCCCAAACCCCAGAAAAAATACCACCAGCTATAATTCAGTTCTCAGAGAGTAAGTCAGTGGGGCTTTGGCAGGCTGCGGCTCCTATGATCTGCTCATATTCATGTTCTGATGAAAGGCTGTGGCAGAAAGAGGCCCTAGGGGCACTACAGTCCCATTTTCCTTTCACTCCCCACAGTCCTGTTTTCTGACACCCCCCTTCCCACACTTACAAGGCCAGCTCCTGTCTGCCTGGACTGGCTCCATGCTAAGGAAGCAGCATGGGCACTTCCCTCCCCACGTATGGTGCTGGGCACCAACTGTGCTCTGGGGACAAAGGCGGCAAGGGCAGAGGCTCAGTGACACCAGGCCACACTGAGCAGGAGTAACGTATGTGCAGAGGACACTGATGCCATATCAGCACCTAACACCTTGGTGCCATGCACACATTGTTAAGTGCAGTACTGCAGTACTATATGCATGTTGCCCACTGCAGCTTGGTGCTCTCCGGCTCACAAGCCATGCTGACAAACCACATGGGGTCCAGTATCACTTCAAGCTAAAAGATCCTTTTAGCAACCTCTGAAAACCATGTTAGAACACTACTGCTAAGACTGTGAGACAAACTGACAGGAAGGAAATAGCCAAGTTGATGATTCTGTGTAATCCAAATTCACCCTTCAGGGCACACAGCTTATGAAACTGTCTTCAATAATACATTCCCACAGAGATGTTTTATGGGACAGACCTGAATCATGCATGACTGGATAAGGAAGATTATTGTCTGTAGGAACCTGAGAGGTTTTGTTTGTTTGTTTGTGTTCATTTTAAAATTTTTAAAGGTCTTGCCCTTACCTGGGGACACACTGCAGAAGCAGTGCTATCTGGCATACAGCTGGATCAGAGCGAGACAATATAAACAAGCCTAAGCATGACCTTGGAGGCCAGTCTATGAAGACTCATCTAAAAACTACTTTCTTACTTTAACCAATACTTGATTAATATGAATTACTTGGATAAGTAACTGAAACAAGGACAGGGTCTGCCCTCTACCAAGTGAATGCCTTTACCTATTCATCTATAAAGTAATAGTTTAACCCATTACTAGTTAAAGCAGTATTTTGGAAATGTAGGCTTGATTCACCTCAAAAATAAGAATAAACATGCCATTGCCCCTCATCACAGAGCAATTTCTAAAGCAAGAGGACAATCCTGTCAACATTTTTGTTTCTACACTGTCTGGAAGGGTTCCACCTAATTAATCAAGTTCCCAAATGTTTTTGGAAACAAGAGCTTAGTGACTCAAATAAAGGGCTAAGAGCTCTGAATCTTCAGTGGAAGAAAGCACTTTCCTGAAACCCACAGTAAGGATACTAAATCTATGAAAAGGCTATGATTTAAGGAATGGTTTTCTGAAGTATTTCCCCTTGTCTAGGTCTAGGTGATTCCCTGCTCACTATTTCCAGCTCTTCTCAAGTGCAGTGAAGTCACAGCCATGATGCTCTGCGGGTCTTGGAATTAAAATTATCTGGACATCCAAAAGGAAAAGAGTGCAGGTGAAGAGGATTTGCATGCCCACGGCTTCTGATTTTTCCCCCACATAAAAGCTATTAGTACAATAAATGGTATTAGTGCTCCCCGCACAGCTCATCTCGCTAGCTCTTCTAACAACAGTAAAGAAAGCCTATTTATCTAACCTAGTGCTACTTTTCAGCTCTCATGGGAAAGTGCCTCAAAATTGAATGCTAAAATACAAATTTCTACCTCCGTAACTGCAAGCTGACAACTGAGCACCCAAATTTACGGGACATTCATGACTCTCAGCTCCCTATGCCTCAGCTCCCTATTTGTAAACCAGTAGTAATACCAGCCCTTTTCATCATGAGGGTTTTCTGAAGATAAATTAATTAATGTTTGTTAAGCATTCAGATATTTATAGCAATAAGTGCCATAGAAAAGCTCATGAGGAAATTAACAATTCTGTCTTCACAGCAGGGTTTCAATAGTGTGCAGTAAATAAGGCCTAGGGCTACACATTGAAAAATTAGGAGAAAACAAAATATTGAATAACTGCTCATTAACTCAGCATCGTCCATCCTGTTCACTGAGGCAGGGGTCCTGAGGAAAAACCCATGTACAATCCTGAAATTAAAAGACTACGCCATCATGCAAACATACAAGGGGGCTGAACTTCTATTGCATCAGCTTTCTTAATTCTGACATTTCCTAACTCGTGAATATTTTACTTCCCAGCCTTAATGAGGCTGTTCTTGAGCTGTTGCATGTCTTTGCAGTCTCCCTTTATGAGAAAAGGCTTATGAGAATGCAGTGTGCAGGGAGAGACAGAGGCTGAATGAATGCCAGTATCGTAAACGAAGGTTAATAATAACAACAACAAATTATCAAAAGAGAACTTCATCAAAGTTTTGCTCCAGTCTTTTAAAAGGCAAGAAAATAATAATGAATCAGTTCACATCTCATGGCAATTATATGCAACCGATGGGAGTTTCTAGAAAAAATGGGGTCAGAGAGAATATTTACCCACTTACTTAAATAAGATTTTGTCGTCAAGAGGCAAAAATGCAGCCTTCCATGCAGTTGGTCTCTCCATCTCAGCATTTGGATGTGAAAGCTGGAAATCAAGTGCCTTCAAAAGCACCAGGTGTTAAAAATCAAGTTGGTTTTGAGCAAACTCTGACAGTATTTAGAGCTTAACAATTCCTTATCTGCAAAATTACATGGAAAGGGAGAGTGGAATAATAAGGATGTGTTAAGAGCAGAGCCTTGGCAAACCTGTCTCTGGGCAGCAGGAGGAGGACTGCACAAAATGGGCTGTCTGGACATACCCCTCCACGTGGTGTTCCTCAGAGAGGAAAATTTGTGAGGATATATAACCTCAAAGATACCTGTCTGTCCGACAGAAATCACTGAGCCTTAGCTGTCCTTGCAGGAGCATCTAATGTGCCAATGCATTTCTATGTGACATCATCACAGCTAAAATAAAAAATATTTTTCTTTTAATAAATCAAATATATAGCCTAAAAATGAGGAAATTTCATTACAGAACTAATGGACAGACCTAATGGATATTTACGTACTGGGAAAGTCCTATATGCTTGTCTGTTTTTTTTGTCAGATGTTTAATCTGACAATCAGTTATTCATTAAAAAAAAAAAAAAGGGGGTATTTTAGGGAAAAAAACCCACAAATAAATCCAAGACCTAAGTTAAGAAATATCCATCAAAATGTTAGGTGCTGAGTTACATTAAAAAGATTATTAGCCTATCTTGTCAAAAGAAAACAAACTCTAAAATAATGTTTGTAGTAACAAATGCAAAACCATGACAGGAAGGGGCAATGGGAAACTGGCATTTTTCATTTCTTTTCATGCTGCTTTGCATCTACATTAACATAGATTTTGCATTTTTAGGCTATTTTTTCCTGCCACTACAAAACAAAAGGAAAATGGTGAGGGAACCAAAACATACTTGACTATAAAATGGTAATTCTGCCAGAAACACTTGCTTATTCTTTGAACGGTGGCTATCTAGCTTGAATAGATAAACCTGAGGGGAAAAACCTCCAAGATGTTTTTAAACTCTGCAGCACCAGAAACGTTTTAACACTTGCCTGTTGAGGAAGTTTTTGCAGTGAAGAGTTTCCCTAGAGAGATTATTTACAATACTAATTTAAGGCTTTACTTTGTAATTCCTCCTCAAAGAAGGAGGGAAAAAAAATCCCATCGATTTCAGAGCAAGCAAGTGGATTGTTAATGATGACTGCAACAACGGTTCACATCTTCACTTCTGTCAGTTATTATGCATCTTTTATACTACGTCTCCAGAATTATACTAATCAAATACTTACTAAAATTTCAATTAATTAACATATTTGCTCATATTCTTCATTTAACCGTAGCTCTTAAAAGTAAGTCAATATGAAATTCAAGATCCCAAGCACCTGATTCAGCACTAAGGTTACACTGTGCTCAGCCACGCAATTCCTTGTGCATTCTAACAGTCTCACGCTTTCTGTATGAGCAGTGAAAGAGTTGTGTTGTCCTTAGGTGTCCAGGGGTTTTTTGGTCATGGGTACTTTTTGTGGTGTGGCAGATAATTGCATTTTTCTTACTTATCAGCCTTTAACTGGGCTTCAAAACCCAAGTGGGAAATCCTGGGCGCCTGAAGCCGAGGGGAATTTTGCATTGCCTGTGGTTTCATCTCCCTCAAAGGCTTTTTTACTTCAGCCTACGTGGCTTTTAGCAGCACCAGACTCTGTTCACAACCACCAGACCGCCACAGAAGACAATACAGAGAAACGATGTTGAACTGGGCTGCAATCTTAACCAGTGTGTGTCCAGCTTTTATCTGTCCTTGTGCTGGTCTGTAAGGTCAGCTCGATGCTTTGCAAAGCTGCACCTGGAAAAGCTTTCCATCGGCAGGAGAGTCTACAAAGTGAGACTTTCACAGCCCCAGCCACTTTCCAGCACACCATTGTCTTGGGCTGGTGGTAAACCAGCAGCCGTGGCAAAATAAATGCTGTTAACAGTACAGCATGCAAGGGGAAAACTTGACTTGCATCACATTAAAACACATGCACGTGCACCCGCGCGCGCATGCAGCCTGCTCAGCGCTGGGAAAATGGACAGACTGAGTAGCATCTGGGGGGGGGGGGGGGGGGGGGGGATATGGAACAAATAAGTAATTGCTGTTTTTACTAAGTAAAGCAGAAAATTACAGCATATCAACAGCCAAGCATGTTTGTTGCCTGGGAAGAACCATTTGTGTTCCAGTTTGGGCTTTTTTACTCATTTGAAGTCTGTGCCTCAAAGCACATTAAAAGCGTTTTAATGATTATTATGGGTTTATGTCCTCGTATACATTTGAAGTCTATAAATATAACTGGGGGGAGGGGAGAGGAAAGCAAAATAAATAAATCCAGTCAAATTTTATGTATTTTTAAAAGTGAAACCTGAAGGAAGATGCAGCTCTGAATTAATGCCTTAGAAAACATGTAATTCTTTTCAGAGAGTGTGTATTGTATTAAAAATCTGTCTTGGTTTATCAGAAAAGTGTGTGGCTATATGTGTGTTTTCTTAGCTACATTCAACTCTCTTCAAAAAGACATCCACCAGAATAGCCCTCTTTAGGGACAGTGTTTCAGGGTTGACAAGAACATTAAACCATATTATAATTATCTCTTCAATGAAAACACGGCTTTGTAGTGGAAGCAATGCACAGTTCTCAAGGCGAGTGTTATTAGGCTGTATGTGTTTTCTTGGAAGGAGATTCATGGAAAGAAAAAAGCTTTATAATTTACTGGAAGGAAAAAAATACAGAGGACATGTCATGCATAGCAAAAGGGATTTTACAAAGAAGGCACTAAGTTGAGTGCCTCACTTATCTTCAAGAATGCTTCTACATAATAAGTGTGGGGATCGGTTTAACACAAGCTACAATATAGATATAAGACACGCATGCAGTTCTCTTTGACTATTCATACAGATAACTGCAAAAAATGGTCTGTAAACTAAGGTAAATATAAAGCAATTGCCTCCTGTGCCATAAATGGGTTCTGCCTCATTCTTTGAGAGGTCACTGCTGAACAGCACACATTCTTATCACAGTTCAGATAATAAAATCTGTTATTAACGTGAATACAAAGATCTTCTAACTCATCTTCCACATTCAAAATACTGTTTTCTCAAATTAACCTGGCAATTAGAAAGTGTCAGTTCTGAAACAGAAAGCAAAGTTACAAACTGCACCAAGAAGATTTTAACACATACATAAATGACCATATGCCTATGGGAACACATACTATTTGTACGTGCGCATTTGGATTTATTTATTCAGATTTAAAAAAAAAAACAACCAAAGAATACTAAAGATTTTTAACACTTTTACAAATGCATGAATTATTTTAAAACAGGAATTTTCTTCTTGTTTGTAAAAATAAGGTTGCAACTTTGTTTTCTTTAGTACGTTGGCAAATGGGTAGATTTTAATTCCTTAAAACTTAACGAACTAGAGGAAACAAACAAATTATGTTAACCAACAGTTTATGTATACCCTGAATGCAGAAAACACTGACAATAATATGAAAATCATGTGCACAACATGCTAATGGAGCATTGTAAAGCTGTTGTGCGCGTGCAAGTCCAGGCACACACAGGCGTAAGGACAAAAGACAACAGCCCCACTAAACAGCTACCAAAAATATACCCAATTGGCCTAATACTAGACACAACAGCTTGAGCATTCTTAGGGAAAAAAAAAAGCCAGAAACTCACCAAATCTTGGTTTTAAAACCATGCAAAGTATCCAGAGAGAGAGCATTCGGAATAGTCAATTACTTTCACATTTTGTCCCAGGACTTTAAAAGTTAAAGGCATAGTTCTGCCAATTGTGAGATGCCCCATCCAGCACAGACCACCCACAACTACTGATTTTCCATCTGGTGAACAAAACAGACATCTCCCTAATTATTTTTAAAAAGGTTTTTTTTCCTAACATGCTTCCTTTATTTGTCTGTGACCTGGAACTTAATGGAAAACCTGGTAGATGCCAACCTCATTTCTTGTAATGAAGCATCTTATTTTCCCTACTTTAAGCATGCTTATTTAAAGGCTGTTTAATAGAAAGTTATTACCTAAGCCGATCTTTGATAGGACCTGAATTACTAAATAGCTTGAAATTAGAACAACTTTATATCAAAACCTAAATGCTCTAGTTAAATATTAACCATTAAAAGTTCTTCCCTAGTATATTAAAACAGAAAGCAATGAGGTTTACAGTCTCATATGCTGGGTTCCCATATTGCCAGTGTCAAAATTTATGCCTTTTTTCAGCAATATGGTTGCCATTGCCAGCACCATGCTTATAAATGCCAACTGTAATTAAAATCTGGCACCCTCTACAAGCATTAAACATGCCTAAAGATTTAAAAAAAAAAAAAAAAATCTGTATTTTAAAATACTCTTTGTAGCATATGCAGGCTTAAAAAAAAGTTCTTCTTCTGCCAGTTTTAGAAACACCATAGAAAAAAGAATAATAAAAAAGGTCCTAGTTGTCCTGAAAATTCGTTTGGAAAAAAAAACAAAACATATATTGTGCTAATCTTTCGTGATGGATGCACAGGAAGAAGATATGGCAAAATCTGGATTTTTGCTTTAAAAGGATTACAAAGAAATAGGACGTTTAATAATCTGGACCTCAGGCAGACACCCAGGGCAGGTAACACACAGCCTTTACCTCAGCATCCTTTACACTGGCTGGTATAGTTCAATACATACGTAAAGCTCTTGCGGTGAATGCCCAAGCAGGGCTGTAGACTCCAGAGCCTGACGAGGGAAATGGGAGATCATGCAGAGAAGAATGCAGGCTGGGGGGTACCCATGGCCTGTTCACGTTAATGGTTCTGGGGAGGCAAACACCATTATGCACTCCCTCACTGCTGTCTCCAGCAGTGAGCAGCAGGCTGGGTGTCTGGTTAAGAAAATCCTCTTCTGGGCTCGTCAACAAGGGAAGTGACTAGCAGGAGGCTCCTGGAGGCCCTGGGTGCATAGTCAAAACATACAGGGCTTTCTTGGGAAATAATCATAGGGAAAAGGGGAAATGGGCCATTAAACCCAGCGGAATTTCCAGCCATAAATTCCTTTTCTACTTATTAATAGGCTACTTCTAAGTTACGCAGCTGGCTTACAGATCTGCTGAAGATGAGACACCCATGTTCATGACAGGTTAAAACCTAAAGGAGCTCCCCAGCAGGGTCAAGCCAGGCACTCAGCAGCAGGTGCACAAACAGCACAGTGCTGGAGCACCCCAAGATCTCCTTCTTGGTCTGGCAGCACTGCACCAAGCACTTCTCTCTATTGCCCTGGTCATTCATCCCTTCATCCCAGCTAGGAGGTGAGGAAGAGCCAGCCGGCCATGCTGGCAAATCAGATGTAGGAGAAGGACCACCTCTCAGAAAATCAGCACCATTCATGGACTCTACTTGTGGGGAACAGATACAGAAAATGGGCAGCCTAACCACTGCAAAATTGATCTTTTAAATAGTCAGCAGCAGAAATAGTGTTTTTTTTTCAAAGAAATTTGATGAAAGTTAATGAATTGGCATTTACAGGAACACCTTCTGATGTGACCAGCAGATGAAGGGGAACCATGATGGTGTCCGAGTCTGAAATACCAAGGACCAATGGCAGCAGGACTCAGTGTCTTTGTAGCAAAGGCACCATGACCGAGATGCTCTCCATCCTGTCCTCCCAATCTCATTGTGCTGGTGCCCGAAGCAACGTTTTTCTCGTGATCCTATCAGCAGAAGAGGTAATTAAATTTCATTGTGGGGTGTCCCATTGACCAAATGTTTATGGGCAGGACTGAAAATTTTATCTTCACATTTCACATTCTTGGCTGAATTTCTGAATCGTTATGCCACGTTTGCACTTATGTTTATGTTCATGCGTAGGCATCTCGGTTATCAATGACTTTCAGCAGGATGAAATCTTTTAAGCTGCTTATTTAAAAATAACGAGTTAAACTACCAAACAGGAAACCTTGAGTTAAATAATTAATTTGAATCTTGTTTTCCCATTTAAACGTTTCAGTTATTTTCTTGGAGAAAGGTTAATTCTCAGTTTGTAACCACTAAAGTATGCTGCTTTGTAACTAAATATAGCTTTTACACTAAATTTGGCACTTCTTATTGCTAGCCAGAAGGATAGAGTAGCTCTGCTTATATATATATTTAAGCTTTTCTATACCTCATTATGCATATTTTTCAGATTAATTTTACTGGTTTTGTTACAAAATCATGTATGGCACAATTCTTATTTACTAGCTGATTCCTTTGTGTTTACTTATGGTTTATGTTTCTTTGAATGGAAACTGGAATGCAATTTAAAATGCAGCAAAACAGTTCATCACTTGCACAGCGCTGTCTTAAAGAGGCTAGACTTCTACAGAAAAATTGGGATTTGATTAAAAATTTATCTATTAAAACAACGTGGTATTACCTAAAATTAGCACTGATCTAGTATTTGGTCATAATATCCTTCAATAGTGTAGTATTTGCAAACCTAATCCTCTGATAATTAGCTTTTGTTCACAGATTGGTAGCGAAGGAGAAGCTTTTCTGCTTCTTTCAACATCCAATTGGTCAAGTTTGAATAAATTAGTCATTTAACTGAGCTAATTGAATATATTGAAGAAAATATTCTCTTGGCACTTGCAGAAGAGACTACTGATCTCAAAAGCCAACTCAGTACTTCAAAGGCTTTGGGTTTAGAGAATTTAGGCAGTGACTTTCATCAGTTGAATGGTCTGACCAACAACCTCAAAGTATTGTTTCTACTTTGTTTGTTAATTTTTATGATTCAAGCAGATTGCAGTAAGCTTAGGCCTTAGCATAATTTTAATGGATGCATTTTAAAGAAGAAATACACTCAACATACATTTTGAAAACTGTTTTTGTTATTTATTTCTTCCTCACTAGGTTTTTACCATCTCACTGACTCAGGGTTCAGCTCTTTGCTTATCATTTAGTTTCAGAATTATTTTTTTTAGTGGAAGAATGTGCCAGCGTCACCATTACTAGCGGCAGAAATCAGCAAGTCCCACTTCTCAAATACTTGATATAAATAAACAAATACTTTTATCAGTTGTAGGACAGGCCTGTCAAAGACAGTTTTCAGGCCAACTAGACAGTGTCCTGAAAAAGAAACTGGAAGTGTCTAAAGCGTTAAAAAACTTCAGTCTCTTTCTCTTCTAAACTGACTCCCTTCATGGTTGTGGAGCGACGACATCCTGCAGCCATCTCTCTCCACACAGATGCATCCACTGAAACAAATGCATCAGGGATGGGGTGCATATTTCAGTCTCTGAAGTCAAGGCCTCCAGACAGGTTTGAGGTCTACAGTACCAGAAAGGCCCAAGCTATCACTGTTTTCCTGCAGCAAGTTTATATTTGGTTCAAAAACGTTTAATGTTGCCATTCCCATTGCATAATGAACATGTGATTTTCTACAGTCACAGATTACAATAAAACCCCTAAACCGTCATGTCTTCATTATTCCTTTTTTGATTCTGCCATTTGTTGGTTGTGGTTTAAGGTTAATAGATCATTTTCCAGGCATAAGTGGTCAAATAAGCTAATAAAAAAACCCTACAGCTGCTGAAAGAACTGCAGCCCTTTGACAGCATATTCATTTTCTGGTTTATCTTGTTAAGGAACATCAGTGCTGAGTTCCTGTGGGACAACAACCTGCTAATAGCATGTGTCTTAGATAATGATACTGACCTTAAAGACAAAGTTGACTTAAATGAACTCTGTATGATTTCTGATATACTCAAAGGAAATCCATCTTAACTGCATAAAGACAACAGTAGACTTCAAATTTGGTTTAGAAATTAAAAACCTGGAAATGCCAAGTCAACTTTCTCACTCTGAACATGCCCTTGGGCATAAGACAGGTTTTTATCCATACCAAATGTTTCAAATCACTGAAGCTATACAATTGTTTTCCCTATTTTAAGATTCCATATTGGAATAAAAAAAAAAGAAAATAAGAAATGCCATAACACTTTTTGGTAAGTAATTTCCTTATCTTTCCAGCATGCCTCTAAGTACAGATAAATGTGAAGTGGAGCAGGAGATTCAGGCTTGAGAATGCTCATGTGGTAAGTAAGAAGCACTGCTCAGGCTGTATTTGTCAGAAAAAGTAAATCACGTGGAGAAAGGAGCCCCTTTGATTTTTCACCTTAGAAAGCTCTATAACACCAAAAGCTCTGACATCAGGTCTGAGGTTTTGTACCTTCAGACAGAAGAAATCCAGTGCAACCAAATTGCTAGAGAGCTGAAGGGTTTATGTGGAACCAGCCTTGCTGGAAAGAAAGAAACCTTTCCTCCTAAAATAAGACCCTTCCTCCTTAGGTAGGGAAAGGGTAAAAAGACCAATTCAACCTGTAACCTTGTCTATAGAGCATCATAGCCTTCACCCTAAAATGGGCACTGTTTGGCACCACTGTGCTTCATGTGCTGTGGAGCTAACTAGCATAAACCAGTGAGCAGACAGCATGTAAGTCAAATGTTCATCCACATTGAAAGATGTGGATGTACATAAGGCATGACAAATGAAACACAAGGCAAGAGAGGGACTGTCAGACTGAAAGAGGACATGGGTGAGAAAATGCAGTGAGCCAGTAACAAAAACAAAAGGGTAGGGATAAAACCTGCCCAAACCCAGAAGATCAGAGACCGTCATCCTGCAGCAACTCGCTGAAAGAGGTGGAGAATTTTGGCATTTGTCTTCCTCTTGCACAGCAGCAAGTGGCTCCACCAAAATTTCTATGACTGGCTTCCATATGGTATGTGAATGCACCCTGCACAACAGCCCTACTGGCTGACAGGTATATAAAAGTATATGAAAAGAGTCGAGATGACTATTCCCTTGGAAGACAAGCTTTGCTAAGCCAACACCATTAACTTCCAGAGCCTGATTCACAAAAATAACTACAGAAGACAGAAACAGGTCAAGGAAAGGACCAGCTTAGGAGGAAACCCCAGAATTACGATTTCTGGTAGGTGTGATACCTGAGCAGGTCAGACTAAACTAGATACAATGCTCTTATTCATCTTGAGATAAACTCTCTTGCAACAGGCCATCACAGGAGGTTATCCTGTAGCACTAGAAACACCAGAGTCATAAATGTGTGAGGAAAGAAACAACCTCTCATTAAAAACATCATTGTATAGTTTCATTATTTATGGGTACTATGAGACATTGCTTTCAACAAGTAAGTTAAAGTATGACACAGAAGGAAAACATGCTTTTGGAAAATCATGTACTAGTTCTACACTGAACCTCTGGTGAAGCACTAGAAAAGCCCTGCTGCATGGGTCTTGGGCAAAGCTAGCACAGCAGGAGGAGAGAGCACCATCCAACTCTGTATTGCTTCATACAATGTCACATCTCTTTTCCAGTGAATTAAGCTAGAATCAGATTTACTTCATGTTTTGAAGTCTGGTAGGAGGAGAGAGGGACTCTAGAGCAGCAGCTCATGCTCCGAGCTCCCTGTTTCATTTTAGTGTGCCATTTTTTAACTATTCAACAGATGTTTGCTGGTTACGATGGAATCACCAGAAAGGTCAAAAACCCAAATGTGCTTAGAAATTAAACTGGCATCTTACACTCATGATCACAGTTCATCTGCTCTAGGTTGAGACAGGGCAACGTAGAAAGAAAATCTTGCATTTCCATTGTCACTGAAGCAGCTGTGCCACGAGCAGAAAGCCTTAAGCTGCAGAGGGGGGGGCCCATCTGCAAGATTTTACAAGCCCTAAAAAACTCACACTGTACATAAAGTTTTCAAAACCTTAAGATTAATTATGAGCTCTGCTTTGCACGATGCCTGTTTGAATTACATCCTACTGCTGATATTACTTTAAAGCTGTTTTCAAAAGGCTACTGTTGTTCTCACAATGCAGAACACCAAGAGTGATTAAAATCTGAATAAATCCTGTTTATTATTTTCCATTATTTAGCTATTTATCTAAATGCATGTGTTTCTTCAGAGAAATTTAGTTCCCTGCTGCCCAAGCAAAATAGAAGCACTATGTATTATATTACATTATATCATAAACTTTGGTAACCAGTATCTCCCTTCAGGAAAAACCGCACATGTTGGCCTCCACCTTTAACAGGAACACATGGGTTCCAACTGGCTGCCATTAAGTTTCAGGTTTTAAAACCTGCAAACAAACATACGGTAGAAGTTAAATTATGCACTGCTGCTACATTTGCTATGTGTGCTGCAGGAGGATGGGCTGAAAACCATGTTAACGGTTCAACATTGAAACAAAAAATAAACAAATTAGAAACAAACAAAAGGAGGGCATCATTTAAGATCGAGTTTTCTATCTGCTGCATCTTATTTCTCCTTAACTACTTATCCACACTAAGAACATTGCAAGCGGCCAAGAATGTAGGTGAATCATATCAGTGAGATAAATTATGGGACACAAACCAACAGGAGCCTTTTCTTTATGTTTGGAGCAGTAAAGCTGCTGCGGGGTGAGGTGGGAGCAGGCAGCAAAGCGAGGCGGTGTGAAGGGAACTGGCCATTAACTTATCAATTCCAGGCCTTGGCTTTCTAATTGACAACCTCAGGGCTACTTTCATCACTTGTCGACTTCAAACCCACACTCAATTTTTCCTTTAGATAATGATGCAACTATAACATAACGGTGTTTCTGACATATTGCAGCATGTAGCAGTAGGAAGGTTTCCTCAGTAGCTTAGTTTAACAGGAAAGGGGGAAAAAAAACCCAACTCAACTGTTAAATGGTTTTCACATCTATCAACTTCTCAAAGAAATAGTCAGTAAGAAAACAGATTTTACACTTCCAGTATGCTGAAGTCGCTATTTGGTACTGAACCAACCCAAAGCACCATCAGTGCTTTAGTATTGCTATTGATTTAACAAAAAACAAGCAAATGATTGACGCAATAAGCCTGCAAAGCATGCATTCATACACAAAATCCAAATAAATGAACCCTCCAGAACTAGAAATGCACTTCATTTAAGTTCTCTAATTCGTAAAAACTACAAAAAAGAAAAAGTAATTAAAAATACATTGACAACATGACATCTAGAAATTATATGTCCTTGAAGCAACAGGAATGCTGCCACAGACATACCCCTACAGAGAGTTAAGAAGTCCCAGCTTCCATCCTCCCACAGAAACCTGAGTGGTTGCTGAAGGCAGCCAGACCATTTGCAAAGTGCAAGGTACTCGTGTGAGTATGTTTATCACATTTTGACCATAAAGAAAAAAAAAACCAAAAACTGTCAAGTAACAGCATGTCCACAGGCAAAAAGCACCTGGCTCTAACATAAACAGTCACATAACTGCCTTTTAATAGTGGATTTAAAGGTTTGAGTCCTGCAGTCCACTCTGCAAAGGCCCTGGAGTCATACTAAACTCAGCACAGCGTCTGGGGCCCTCAGCACGTCAATCGAGTCCACAAAAGCGGCGTCAGAAACTTGAATAATATCAATACACTTCTGAAGCACAGACATTTCTCTGGCTTCTATGTGATTGACATACAGAGGGACAACAGTTTGGATACCACACCATATAGCCAATTGCGGCTGAAATCGGTGTGCATAAAGACACAGGTATTGAACTAACACAGATTAACGAAGCAAAGATGCTGCAAGAAGACTTGGCACACAGTTGGCTCTTGTCTTCACTGGAATTTAGGCTCTGCTGTTGCAAATCGGCACCCAAGTAACTTCAGTCATGGCATGTTAAAGAGGCAATGACTTACGCTGGCTGGACTAGAAGAGATCAGGCCCTGCCATTTAAGTTTACAGATACGGATGCCTCATTTCCAGGTAGCAATGGCTGCATTTTGGTAACAAGCTTAAAAAGGATTGCTCCAACTCTCATTTGAGGAGTAGCGCTGAAGCACTCAAGGACAGCAGTACCTGTTTTAAGAATGAACACTGGACTCAACATTTCCTTGGGCTGCCACTCTAGTGCTTTTCAGGCTTTCTAGGTCCATAAAGCTGCAGCATATCATGAATTTAGCAGATTACATTGCTGGTTTAGAGCTGTAACAATCAGTTTTACAAAGACTGGGTATGCTTGCATATCACCCACTTTATTGAAGACCTCTCATCATTTCAAGTGTTGCACATGCTGCTACTCCTTCTCAAGCAATAAGAAAGCAAGAGCTCTCCCTACAAAATGCCTGGCCCACATAAAGGGCAAAGGTCACTGTTTGCAAAATATTATTAAAAAGTCAGGAGGAACTTATTTTATAGCCGAATTAGCAGCTCAGCAAAACAGTGGGCTATCGTAGGGAAGATAATAAGCCCAACAGCTGGGCACTACAACTGATCAGGTTTTTACTGGGATCATTGCCTGGGATGTTTTAGGGTTTTTTTAGACAAAAGAGACATCAACACAAGAAGTGTGAAACCCAGTTATTACATTAACTGCTAGAGGCAGGTGTTTTTTCATTTTCTTAAACCAAATCCCTACCACCTTTCCAATTTTGCCACTCCAAGGCTGCAACCAGCAGTACAAACCAGTTCCCTTTCAGGGTTTGGAGTGCGGGTTTTACAAGCCTGTTTTGCCTTCCTGCAGGCACTTTGAGCTTATAAATGGCACCTTTCAGTGTCCTGAATTATGAAGGGCAGCTAGTCCTGAATTCTCCTGTCGCTTAATGATCTCACATAAAATGAGGTCCACAAAACTTTTATTACCACTGCAGTTCGAATTTGCAGGTGAAGAACCACCAGGGAAAGGATGCGGACATCTTTTGCTCCCCTAATTTTCCAGGTGCAAGAAAGTTTCCCACTTGGACTTGAACAATTAGTTAACTCTCAAAGTGAAGCCTGATCTAAATAAAAAGACCGCAGTATGTTACTGCGATAAGCACTGGGAAAATCCAAGGGGAAACCACTTGAGAGCAACATACAATAGCATCAAATTTAGGTTGAAAAAAAACCCCTAGGTTAAAAACCTCTTATCTAAGCATTTTTTTATTGTCTTTTGGTTTCCACTTAATTTTATTCACTTGTCACCACTAAGTATATTTGACACTAAAGGATTATACACAATGTTTATTTAAACCATAAATTGGTTTCTCCCCTATTCTGGTAATAACCACCACTGATTGAAAACCATACTGTACAGCAATCCAAACAGAGATTCAAGATAAAGTATTTAAAAAAAAGAAAGGAATTTGTTTGTTACAAATTACTTCTGCATTTATATACAGTTTTAGTGATTCATGGCATGCCAAATACAGTGCTAATGAGCTTTGTGTTGTGTTTCTCATTTTTGTTTGAAATCTTTTCTTTCCCTGCTAAAAACAATTACTAGAGGCCATTCAAATGCCACTGCGTAAACCAGGAAACCTAGTAAAACTGTAGGTAAAATTGGCATTTTGTTTCAAGCGTGGCTCAGGAGTCCAATTCACTTGTTGGCAAGCTGCATATTTCAAATAGCACTCGCATCTCCTCCAAAGAGGAAGCTGGGTAAGACGGTTTCAAAACCCGACATTTACAACACTCATTAACGAAAAACAAAAATTAAAGAGTATAACCTCACTGTTTAATTCCCACCTTCCAAGAATGAAGCATCTTAGCCTTTCAGCTTTCTTCTTCACTTTCCAGTGAAAGGTAAATAAATCAGCAGAAATATAAGCCCTTCATTCTTAGTACCTCTTTAGAGGATACACATGCCCATAGGAGCTGAAAAACCTTCCTGGAGAGCATCATTAATCTTGCTCCTAGCAGCAAAGAATTTTTTAAAGCCTATGTATGACTGTCTAGTCACAGCCAAGCGAGTCTTGAATTTCTGTGATTTTAAGAAACAAACAAATAATCAGGGGCAATTATGCCCAATTATCTTTCATCATTTAGTTATGCAGATCATCGCCCACCTCAACTACTGACTAGATACCAGACATAGTCCTACAACAAAACTGGCCATCTAACAAACAATCACAGGATGGTTTGGATTGGAAGGGACCTTTAAAGATCATCTACTCCAAACCCCCTGCAAAAAGGAGGGACATTTTCAACTAGATCAACTAGATCACATGGTGATGGAAGTCCTGCCTTGACCCTGCTTTGTCCAGCCCCTCCAGCTCTGGGCCTAACAATACTTTCAGAAACCTACAAACAATTCAAACTGCCTGTGAACAGCTGCTGCCGGGCTGCAGCTACGCTAAAGCCCATTTGCACCACTGCAAGTCGAGTCACTATCAGTTCCTTGGACTTCAGTCTTCCAAGCAACATGTGTGTTACTCCAAAAGCTTTCAGATGACTTTTTAACTGAAAACATCCAGGATGTTGGGGATTTTAACAAATCATCATAGCTGATAAATCAGCAGCTGATAAAATTAGAGTTAATTAATGCTGCCAGGAAATAGAAATATATCTGCAATGAGCTAGACTTGTTATGCCCATACTCAGTATTTCCCCTCCTTTCTTTGAAGATCATTTCATCAACTTAAAAAAAAACAAACATAAAACCAACACAACTCCCCCACCTCACAGATTGAGCGAATGAAAGATATTCACACTAACTAACTAACCCCACTCTCCAGTTCTGCCCCCCCAGAATCCCACGGACAATATCAAGAGTGGGGAATCAAACCCCTTTATGACTGAGTCCACAGCAGATAAAGCAGCAATTGTGCTTATACAGTATTGGAAGTGTAGCTACAACATAGCGTGACAGCTTGTTAGTGTTGAAAATATATAAGCTCTTTGTAATTGTGCCTTTGGAATGCCATCTGTCTTGAATTAACATCCACCTGGGATCATGTTTCGATGACCAATATGGACAGATTACTGGAACTTTAAAACCTCGCTTTCTTTGTAATTGACATTTAAACTGTTTGAAGTTTCTCATTAAGTCCTTTTTTACAAATTAGGTGCAGATGTATAAAGCTAAATGTACAGTACTAAGGGAAATTAGGTCACCTGAAAGCTCAATCATAAAATGTATCAACTGTTTAAGTGCAATGAGTACATTAAAATTTAGAGATCAACTTTATGCCCCAAATTCTTCAAAGTTTCATCATTTCCCTTTCATCGCTGCAGAGTCCCTGATGCCAACCATTTTTAATTAAAATGGCAGAGAAGAAAGAGGGTTTGGCCACTCAGCCCGTGACAACTGGTCAATCTTGGCCCACAAAGGGCTGGAGAAGACAAGGCAGGCAGCCACAGTGATGCCCATTTACAGGGACAGGGAAATCCTCTTTACACCACTGATGCCCAGGAGATTTAAAAAGCACAGGGAGGCTTGAGAAGTAAACACAGCACCAATGAGAAAACAAGGGAAAAGTTATGAAGGGGACTTGTTGAACACCCAGGGGCTCAGTAACCACACGGCTGACCTCCAGATCCACTCATAGTCAAAGTTCTGCAGACCTGCTGTGCTCCACGGCCTCATGGGATGGGAGAGGGAAGCGTGAAAAGGGCAGCAGCTGGAGAAACACCTTCATGCACAGCCTGGCTGACAGAATCAGGGCAATCCAAGTATTTCCCCTTTCCAAATGAGGGGGCTCAGAGCTCAGGGAGGTGTGAGAAAGGGGTCCAGGAGAGACCACCACCAGGAGCCCACCTGATGTGCAGAAGACATGAAGACATACCACACTGGGGTTCATCAGCAGAAGTTCTACAAAGCTCTTAGCATCAAGGGGCTTTTACCTCTCAGAAAGGCTCTTAAGAGAAAAGACTTCAAGTACAGCAGCCTGTTCTCCCCAGGAGGCGTGAAAATCCCAGAGACCCCACTCACCCAACGTGTACGAGTAGCCAAGAAATACTGCACAAGCACTTGAAGTCTCAACGCTGGAAAGCAGAGCATCCCCAAAGAGAAGCAGCACCCTCCTTCCCCATGCAGGGCCACAGAGCAGGGGTAGCCTCGGGCCTCAAGAGAGCAGCATCCTGCAGCTGGTATCATTTAAACTCAGTGCTATCAAGGAGGTTTGGTGGAAGGTCCATGAAACTCCTTTCCCCCAGAGAAAGGTCTCCTGGGATAAGTCAGGACACCACCCACAGAAAATGCACAACCACAAATCCTTTAGACACCACAGCATGCTGGTTCTTGGTTAGATGCTAGGGGTGTACCCTGGCTCCCTGCTCATAAGCACAGAGGTGCAATGGAAGATAGTTCTCTGAAAAGCTGCTTAACAAGACAAATACACTGTCAACCACTTCTTTTTTCTGTGCTTAGACTACATTATCGCCTCTTAAGCAGACTCTCTTCAGTACTGCTACTTATTTTAATGATTTTAAAAAGCTTTTCTGCTCACATCCCCTCATAAACCTATTCCTGTGAGCTACTAGAACTCTTTTTGTGAAAGAAGTGTAAACTTTCAGCTGGATACATTTCTGCTGCTTCTGATAAACAGCCAAGTAACTTTGCTGTGAAAATGGCTGTGCATCTATTTGCAGGATGAACAGCAGGTCTCAGCTAGTGCCAGAACAGGATAGCAGGGGATTCTGGTTTCCTTATCCATGGGCGCTTCCTCCATGTTCATATACATCTTCAGTTCAAGGCAGAATTTGGAGAAAAATGATGGGCATTTTTAATAGAAAGAAAAATCAAACCAGCCATGTTATTAAACTGCAACACCTGGAAAAGAACAAAAACTGACCAATACAATACAGTGAGGTAACACTGAGGAGGACTGCCCAATTAAATTATAAAGGGGAATGAGAGAGAGGAGCAATTCAATAACCACATGTACTGAATAAGAAAGCCTTCTAAGGAAAGTGTATTTGCACCCAATTCCATTTTACTTACACATTTTTTGAATACTGGCTTTCATTTAGCTAACAGGTCTGCAAAGACAGGTACAGGACTGGGCAGGACTGTCCACAGAATGGTTTGGGTTAGAAGGGATCTCAAAGATCATCCAGTTCCAACCCCATGGGCAGGGACACCTTCCACTAGACCAGGTTGCCCAAAGCACCATCCAACCTGGCCTTGAACACGGCCAGGGATGGGGCAGCCACAACCTCCCTGGGCAACTTGTTCCAGTGTCTCATCACCCTCACAAGGAAGAATTTCTTCCTCATATCTAACCTAAATCTTCCCTCTTTAAGCTTAAAAGCCATTACTCCTTGTCCTGTTACTACTTGCTCTTCCAAAGAAGTCCCTCTCTAGATTTCTTGTAAGCCTCCTTTACGTACTGGAAGGCTGCTGCAAGGTTTCTCCTGAGCTTTCTTAGCTCTATGGTGAACAAGCCCAGCTTTCTCAAACCTGCCTTCATAGGAGAGGTGCTCTAGCCCTCAGAGAATCTTTGTGGCCCTCCTCTGTACTCAATCCAACAGGTCCACGTCGCTCTTGTGTTGGGGCCCCAGAGCTGAACGCAGCACTGGAGGTGGGGTCTCACGAGAACGGGTGTAAAGGGGGAGAACGACCTCCCTCGACCTGCTGGTCACAGAACTGCATTAGCTTTAAGCAGACAAGTTAGGGTGCCAGTGCTGATTAGCTGGACACACTTAAGATTTGCACCCTGCTCCTCATTAGCATTAATTAGCCAGCTTCATACGTCTGCTGCCGCCAGGATCAGAACTGGCTCAGGCAGTAGTTTCACAGTGCTTAATGCCGAGTATGGAGCTGCCAGAGCGTGCAGCGGGGAGCTGATGTCAGGCCCCGCATCTTTCTGCCAAGGGCAGAGGAGAGCAGAGACCCAGTTCAGCAGAAAGCTGAAGCAGCGTGGACAGATAACATTTCCTTTGGCACAAAGCCTCCCAATGTAACTCCAACCTGCCAAAAATGCATGAGTGAACACCAGAGCTAAGGCCCAGCTTTGCAATGTGCTTCGCCTGACCCAATAGCGATGGCTGATGAAAGGCCCCATCCTGCACATTCCCTCACACGTGGCCTGGTGATGTGGTTACGAGGTAAACTGGGGCTCCACCAGGTCCACCCCCAGAGGAAGGACTGCAACACCAGTGACTGGAGCAGGGGTGTTCAAGATGTCACCTCCCTCCCCGAAGTGAGCCTCTATCAGGTTCTCAGCTTGCCAGCAACACAACATTAATTTAGGTGAAACAAAGTGACCTTGTAGAAAAGCAGATTCTGCAGATATGGCTCAACAGTTCTGCCAGATAGAGTGTTTTTATCACTAGAAAGTCACACTTCCACCCCGAGGCCATAATCTCAAAAGACACACTTAAAAATGTGTAGAACATAGAATGAGTGATTTTTTTCGATAGAGGTTCAGGAAAGAAATCCCTCACAGACTTAACACTTTATTGATATTCTTGGTTACAGCTCCACACATGCCGAGCAGGATCAGCTGCTGGTAAAAGCCATGATTCATGTCCTTCCATTTAAACGCTGCAACAAAGAATAAAACTATTTCCCAACTAACAAAGGGGGAACCTTTAGTTCGCTAGAACAGTTTCAGCTCTCATTGCATTAGCACCCTCCAGTGTCCAATCCGTGAAAAACAACACTGTCACTAATTTGCCAAGTAGACACAGATTTGGGAGCGTGAAACACAAGAGAAGTGATGGATTCCTGGGAGGGAAGATGGCGACCGGAGAGGAGAGGAAAAACTCCCAATGCTAGAAATTTTAGGTGACATAGATGCAGTCCCTGAACAAGACCTGACACAGGGTCATTACTCTTCTCAGACTCCTTTTTTCCCAGCAGCTGTTCTGATGTCTGCATCTTTGGGCACACCGTCCTCCACATGCCCACATGGTGTACTCCATACTCAGCAGTGCTCCACCAAGATGTGAGCTTAATGGTGCAACTTCTGATTGACTTAGCATGGGTACGTAGGTACAGATCTGGCTGGAATATGCCATGCAAATAAATACACATAAAAACCCTCTCGTGCATGGGAGGCAGGGAGAGCCCAAAAGCTCTGGAACATCACAAATAAGCAAAACCAGTGCTGGGTGCAGTAGGTTTCACCTGCCTGCTAATGATGCAAATGCTCCATCCACATTCTCATGGCAGCACTGCCCAATGGCTTTGTGGGGGCAGCAAAATCCACACGAAGAGAGGGTGGGGGCAGCTGGGAAGGTGGCCACACTGCATCAGTGGTACCTGCTGTAATTCAGGTCCCAGCCCGGCAGCGTGTCAATGAACACTGTGGGACTCAGGCACTATGGTTCGGATCCAGTGGACTCCTGCTGAAGACCACGGAGCTGCTAATAAAATCCAACCGTGTGCATTGACTGTTGGCATTTGAAGTCATCCCTGTATTTTCTCTCTCCACGGCACACAGTTGCCCAGCTCAAAGGTGAGCAAGGGCTCCTCATGCCTCATCCCGCCCAGGTCTCTGACTGGTTAGATGCCCCAAATTCTCTGGTCTCCACCTGAGTGGTGGCTTCTCAGGCTCCACAGCAGCACTGAGGAGCAGGGGCAGGCAGTTCCCACTGCAGGGAGGCTGTCGCATCTCCTGGGAGTCATGTGAGAGGGCGCTGGTTCTTGGTACCTACATCCCATCCCATAGCAGCACCAGCCAAGGAAGTCCTTTCTGACCGCGGCTGGAGTAGAGCAGCCTCACCATGGGCATGTGGTCAGCCTCTTCTCCCAGCCCTGAAGGGTGCTATGCAGATACAACATGATCATCTGATTGCCCTCACACTGTGCAGGCTCCTCCCCACAGTATTAGTACTCAAAATTCCTCATGACCGGAAACAGCAAGGCACAGCATTGATGATTCTTCTGCAATAATGGGGCAGGAGAAGGAAAGAAAGAAAAAGGCTTGTACACACATGCATCTTCTCCAGAAACAGACTGTGAAAGCAAGCTGACAGGGGTGGGCTGGAAAAACAACCCTGGGTGCTACGCAGGACAGCGTTACTGTGGGCAAGAAAGGCTGACATGGATTTTATGGGCTGTTCACAGCGCCTCTAGCACAGGACAAAGCAGTCCAGCTGTCCCCAAGGCTCCCCAAGAACACCAGCATCAATATTGCATGTTCACAGTAACATCTATGTTACAGTTATTACAGACTGCTACTGTTTTATTACTCAACTATAAAATATTTATAGTATCATGGTCTCAGCAGAGACTACAAGAATTTAAAGCTTTAAAGATTAAACCAAAATAACACTTGGTTTCCTGCCTAACAGCAATATTAAAATATCTATTCTCCCTCTAGAACTGCTGTCGGAAACCTCCCTTAAATCAGCACAGACCCAACAATCAGTCCCTTGGGCAGAAGGCATCCTCTGCCTGCAGGTAATACGCAGGCACACACCTGCAAGCAGAAACCTGGACATTAAAACCACACAGATCTCCAGGAGAAAGGTGGGGTGGAGCTCTCATCTTTACACAGTCTATGTCACGTATGGCCTGATTCTGCAAACTGACCTGCATAGGGACCATGTATTTACAGTGGAGCTTTTCTGAGCACCCTGCCCGAAGTGCATGCCCTGACAGCTATCTGAGCAGCTGTGGGAAAGCGCCTGGTGACCTTGGTCCCTTTACAAGTGCACATAAACCACCTGTAACCCTCCCTCGTCCAGCCACTGCTGTGGCAGAGAAAAAGGAACGTCACCCCTCTGGACCAACAAGGCCACCCCCCAAACCTGGGACGAAGGGTGCTGATGAGGCTGCCGACAACCCCACTCTGCTTAGATCACGACCTATGCTCAGCTCTATCAAGGATGATTTATCAATGAGGAGACAACACGGTGTTCCCTTGGAAGGAGGGAACCCAACGGTACCGATCCAGCCCGAGCTGCACCAAACCAGGCTCCCGAACAAGCCCAGTTTCGTGGTAACTGGAAGAAACTTAGTTCTGCTTTCACACTGCTTGTGCCCGAGGGACGTGCCTTACCGGCGCCCTCATGGGGGGGCACCGACCGGCGGCAGGCGACCTCCCGAGCCTGGGAAGCACAGGCTCGCCCGCCAGAGGCTCCCGGGCTGCCGCCGGCCACGCCAGCGGCAGAGCCAGGGTCCCGCGGCTCCTCCCGGCCCGGGCCGCGGCCGCAGCAGGCTCACCCCGCAGGCGCACCCGGCCCCGCCACGACCCCGCTGCCCGCTGCCCCGCTCCCGGCGGGCCCGGGCGGTGCTAAGGTGAGACCCCCTCGGGGCGGGGAGGGGCGGGGCGGGGCGGTGCCCGGGGTCCGCTGGGGTCCGTTGTCCCGCCCCCCGCGCGCCGCACGCGTCACTCACAGCCTGCACCTCCCCCCGCGCAGCCCAGCCCGCCGGCAGACCCACGCCGCCACCGCCGCCATCATCACCGCCTCGGCACCGCCTCCACACACCGCCCATTGGCTGCGGTCGCAGCGTGCCCCGCCCCGCGCTGCTGATTGGTGCCCGGCGCCACGCCCCCCACGTGCCCGGGACGGCCGCGGGCGGGGAGGAGCCGGGCGTCAGCGCAGAGCCGTTAGTGGCCGTTGGGCTCTGACGGGCGGGTGTGCCCCCGCAGCAGCACCGGGGCGGGCCGCGCTCCCCTCCGGGGTGGTGTGTGAGGGCGTCAGCTGCTCCCCGGGCAAAACCAAAGCTGCCGGTGCGGCTAGTTCACCCCCCCCCCCCCGGGCAGAGGTGGCGGTGCCGGTACAGCCGTTGTGGTAGCGCACCCTGCTGGAGCAGGCCTCGGTACACCGCGGCACAGTTGGGGGGTGTGTGTGGTGGTGCTGGCTGAAGCGTTGTGGTGGCTTGCGAGGCGTGCCTTTGACGCCAGCGGTCAGTTCTGGCTGGGATGCACCAGCTCTGCATGTCTCAATGCGGGAATAACGGCAACAAGTGGAAATAGTTCATTCTTGCAGAGGATAAAGAGCCAAGACTAAAGGTAACATTTGCTCTCTACAGCCACCTGAAAGGAGGTTGTAGTGATGCAGAGGTCGGTCTCTTCTCCCAGGTAACAAGTGATATGACAACAGGAAATGGCCTCAAGCTGCACTAGGGGAGGTTTAGATTGGATATTGGGAAAAATTTCTTCACAAAGAGTGTGCTCAGGCGTTGGAACAGGCTGCCCAGGGCAGTGGTGGAATCACCGTCCCTGGAAGAGTTCAAAAACCGTGTAGATGAGGCCCTCAGTGACATGGTTTAGTGCTGGACTTGGCAGTGCTGAGGTAATGGTTGGACTTGATGACCTTAAATGTCTTTTTCAACCTGGTTGATTCTGTTATTCTATGAAGTATCAAGGGAGGGGGCAGGAAGAAAATGAAATTTAGAAGGAAAGGGACCTGAAAGTGTAGCAGAGATTCTGCTGATTTGCTTTTTTCCCACCAGTACAAAGCTAGACTTGAGGATGTTTTGTTCTTGCCATGTTGCTTTGATGTGCTGGAGTGGGCACAAAGCATAATCCCAGCAAGCTCCTCCAGCAGTGGTGATATTTCACCCAGGTTTCCTAAGGGCAGGAGCTTGGATTGTGCCAGCTGTCTGTCCCGTCATCTTCCATCCCTTCCCTTCCACAGCTGCTGAACACATTGCCCATTTTGGACCAAGCTTGGCCATAGGCTGAGAAAGTTGGGGGTGTTCAGCCTGGAGAAGAGAAGGCTGCGTGGAGACCTCATAGCAGCCTTCCAGTATCTGAAGGGGGCCTATAGGGGTGCTGGGGAGGGACTCTTCATTAGGGACTGTAGTGACAGGACAATGGGTAATGGGTTCAAACTTAAACAGGGGAAGTTTAGATTGGATATAAGTAGGAAATTCTTTACTGTAAGAAGGTGGTGAGGCACTGGAATGGGTTGCCCAGGGAAGTTGTGCATGCTCCATCCCTGGTGGTGTTCAAGGCCAGGTTGGACAGAGCCTCGGGTGACGTGGTTCAGTGTGAGGTGTCCCTGCCAACAGCAGGGGGTTGGAATTTGATGATCTTAAGGTCCTTTCCAACCCTAACTATTGTATGATTCTATGAGAGATCCCAAAGACACTTGTATTCAATGGGTTTTATAAAATCAGGAGAAGGATAATTAAACAACACCCCAAAACGGTGCTCCTGCTCCTTGAAAGGCCTGGGCTCACGTCAATGTAGTCAAGCTCAAGTCCTCATGGAAGAGCTTTTTAATTTTCTAGTGTTGCTGAGTTTTGCTGTATAATTTTATTCTTCCCCTGACACAAAATTTACTTTTCTTTCTCATAGGGCTGTGTAGGAATTTTCCAATCTGGCTTAGCATCACTTTACTGGGAAGCGGTGTCAGCAAGTGTGAGTTTCCCCTCCTAGCAAAATGAAATATGCTGTTTTGAAGAGCTGTGCTCAAGCATGAAAGTGACCTGCACTCAACTTCCCCACCTTAGTAATCTTGCTTGCTTAAATCTGACATGACTTGATAACAAAGAAACAATTCCTGGTATCACTAGCAGCACAGTAGGGTTAACCCTTTTCTGACTAGGTCCAGAGAACTGTGTGTGGAGAACTGGTGGTGGAGGAGTGTCTGGAACTTGTCTCCTGCCCCTCTCTTACCTCTGCAGGGACGGGGTATTTCTTTCCTGGACCTCTCTTGTCTTGTCCCTTTATGACTGCAAGACTCCCATGTGTACAAAATGTTCTCCTTCCCCACTTTGTTGGTGAGGCTGGCCAGCAGTGGGGAAAAAAAAAAAGGGAGATGCATGGGCCCTGGCAGACCCTCTTGGCTGTTATCTCTCTATGATTCCACATGGCAGCCTGGAGAGGATGAAAGCAGTGGTACAGTCAGCTAGGAGCAACAATCCCTCCCCCTCCGCCCAAAATGTGGATCTTCTTTGCAGCAACAGCATTTAGTGCTGCAACATCAGATGGGGAGGCAGGACACCGTGGTGACAATGGATCAGCACTGAGCAGCTTTCAAGTTTTGTCAGACTTTCAAGTTTCGACTCGTCAAAAGTGCAGGCACCCTTTTCCAGCACTGATAGCAGAGTATAGGTTGTGTCTGAATGTCAGAAAGCCTGAGGTAGCCTGTTCATTTCCAAATGACATATGCCTCTTTGACTCATAAATGATCATAGGAACACAGGGATCTCGAGTAAGTCTCATTACTGTCTTTTCCCTTCTGTATTCTGGGAAAAACACTGTTTGTCTGTCTTGCCCTTTTAAAATTGGAAGCCTTTTAAAGATGTTGTGTTTTCCATTAATTGGATTAGGCCAATGTAACATTTTCCAGGATGCACAGAAGGTATTTATGAGCTTAACTCCCACTGACAGTCAGGAGTTAGGCACCCAGGTGCTTCTGAGGATGCGAGTCTTGCAGCAGCAGGATCTTCAGGGCTAAGACACTTGGAGGTGCATGTACATGAAGAGTATGTGGAGAAAAACGTCTCTGAGCTCAGCTGGGGCTGGTGTTCAGTGTTGATTTTGTTGGTGTTTTTGGTGTTTGTGTCTTCTTGCAACACCTCAGGGGCACAAATGTTCCAGCTGCACATATGACACCTACACACAGAAACAGATCAGAGAGAGGGATCCTGCAACTTCTCAGACAGAAATCAAATTATGAAGATTAAATGACTCATCAACTGTGCTGTTGAAAATCATTTAGCAATTGTAACAGGCTGGGCAAAATAGCCTAAAAAAAAGGTAACTGCCTACCCGTGTTCCTCCTGCTATATCAACAAAGCACCAGAGCCAGCCCGGTGCTACAATGTACATTTAAAGTACACTATTTTTTATAACTGTTGCATTTCAAACACTTTTTTTTTTTTTTTTTTTTTTTTTTTTGTAACGGTGGTGTAGTATCTGCTGGGATGTTGAAAGCATAAGGTTGCTATGAAAAAGCAAACCAAATATTCTGGAAGATAATATGGTTGTCATTGTTCTACACTCATTTTCTAACTCTTTAATGATCTCTTAATGGTATGACTAATGACTAACAGGTATTTTTGCACAAGAAAGGGAAAAAGAAGCAGTGTAGAACAGAAATATTGTGGAACCACTAATAAGCCATACTGATAAAAATAAATAATCTTTTATTGGATCTGAGTAGAAAAAAGACCTTTGGTGCTGCCTGAAGCTATTTCATATCAGCATCCTCTTGACACTCGTTTGCTTTGATTTTTAACAAGGGAAGTGAACATCGAAACAGCCAAGGTATGACGTGCCTTCCTTTTGATACTGTGAACACAAATGCATGTCCTTGTTAGGTGAAAATGGGAAATAAGTAACTATTGGCACCAATCTTGCTGATACTTCTGCGCCTCTTTCTGACACCTATTTTTGCTGGCCAGCAGTGTTATATAGTGCCTCTGTGGTGAACATACTACTTCGGGCCTGGTCTCCTACCTGGCTAAGTGCTTGCGGGAGTAGCCGTGTACCTCGAATGCCTCCTAGCTTCCAGAGCACTCATCACCTGGTGGGAGTCTTCTCCTGCAGTGCTCCTGTGCCACACAGAGCCAACATCATGCCCATGGGTAAGGAACATAGCCGTGCCCAGGGAGCTGCTGAGGCTGTTTGGCTCCTCCTATAGGAGGCGGAGAGCCCCGAGAAGAGCCTGCTTTTCAGCAACAAGAAAATCGCAGGGAATCTCCCTCAAAACTATTGATGTAAAACTGGAAAAAAATCAGGAAACACTGAATAGCTTTCATGGGTGAAAAATGAATTTTCCAATGTCTATTCATTATGTTTAACAGAATCACAGTTATGGGGTGCATGTTTAATCCACCATAAATCCAATCATCTGGAGCCTCTCCATTTAGCATGATGGAAAGTGGATTGAATAGTCCTGGTACATAAAGACGGGGTCATTTTGTCAAGAAAAGCTCTCTCTGCAGTCTTGAAGGGCTTGAAGGACCCCACCTTCCCTTTTTCAACCATCTGAAAAGCACTGCTCAGTCACCTGCTTCCTCCTCCTGTGGAGGGCAGAGTGCCTGTTACCAATGTCCTACTGAACTAGGGGAAATCTACAGCCTTACCCATGTATATCCTCCACAGATCACAGAAAGCTCCTTAGGAAAGGCAAATACCCTTTGTCTATCTCAAGCTCCTCACCAGTGATGCTCTATAAGGGTTGCTTTTCCAAGTCTGGTTCTCCACATTTGAAATCAAACCCTTCCCTTCCCCAGGTAAACTGTTAGCAAGCAACATCAACAGATGGAACAAGAAAGTCAAAAAAGTGAGACACATCTGGAAAAACTGCAGGGCCAGTAGCTGAGGTGAAGCTGCAGGGAGCAGAAAATACGAGAACAGGTTCATCCAGAAATCAAAGAGAAGTGCTCAATAAGTGATATCAAGAATAGGAGGCCTGTTTTCAGGCATCAGGAGGAAATAACAGTGAATTTGTTGCCATCCAATTCAGATGCTATTAAGTACTGTGCAACTTCGGGAGAGGATTACTGAAAAGTGGCTGCATGAAATCACTGGAATTCAGAAAAGTCAAAATATTTTCAGGCTGGCAAGCCGCACGCACCCCATGTGCTCTATATGCTGTCTGAGAGAAATTAGAGGAAAAAAAGGGGAGGCAACTGTAAAACAGAGTTTGTAAGAGGGTTTGCATCAGAGGGATGTGCTTGCCAGTCCTCCAGGTGGGAGCAATTGATCTATTAGAACGTGATGTGGTTTCAGTACTGGTTTTCTTCTTGATTCCTTACAAATCACCACATTTCATTTGGTTCTGTAAATTGTGCAGATCATAGAATCATAGCATCATGGAATACCAGGTTGGAAGGGACCTCAAGGATCATCTGGTCCAACCTTTCTTGGCAAAGCGTGACCTAGACAAGATGGCCCACCACCCTGTCCATCTGAAACTTGAAAGTGTCCAGTGGTGGGAGATCCACCACTTCCCTGGGGAGATTGTTGTCACTGTGAAAGACTGTCCTCTTGTGTCCAGTCAGAATCTCCCCCAGAATAACTTGCATCCATTACTCCATGTCTTTTCCATGTGACTCCTTGTAAAAAGGGAGTCTACATTGTGTTCACCCTTTAAATACTGGAACATGGTGATAAGGTCTCCCCTGAAATGTTTTCACTGGACTGGAGTGGGGCTGTTCCCTGAGCATTAGACAGCAATTTAGCGATGAACAACACATGAGATGGTTCAAGATGTTCTTCCCTACATGTGTTACCTTGGGCTTGCTTCCTGCTCTGCTGCTGAGGAGAGGGAGTCTCGGTGCTCTGTCCCAGAGCAGAGCCTGTGAGCAGGGCCAATGCTGCTCCTGGGGGATGCGGTGCTGTGTATGGGCACTGACTCCAGCCGGGGCTCATCCTGCTCGACACCTTCCATGTTCAAAGAGAAAGGGCACTTCAGAGAGACAACAACTCGTACCTGAACTGCCATCTACAGGACCACGTCCTTTCCTACAGGCAGAGGTCAGGAAAATTAACCTTAAACATTTAGCGTGAGTGCCAGATGAAGGTGGGTGGTGGGTACATTTCCCTACCTCACATGGTGCTGGAGAGCCTCTGCTACCAGTGCACCTGCGATTTTACTTAGTGAGAGGGAGGTGATTACAGTTCAGAAGCAGGAATGTAACAGACATGGAGCTATTTGGAGTATATTTCTTTTAAAAGAAGTAAATCCATCATGACGGGTTTCCTACATGAAATACTGTCAAGCTGGGAGAGGGAAATGAGGATGCTAGGAGAAAAGTGTGATGCACATGTAGATGAGAAGGAGGCCAAGAAAGCAGACCGTCCTTCTTAAGGTTGTTATTTTGACAGATTTCAAAACCTGAAACAGTCTGTGTATCTTACAGCTGATTATCTATAAATGCTTTTTGGTATTTATATACCCTGCTCGTTTATGTTGAAGTCCTCTCCCCGTACATATGATAGTGTTTACACCTTTGTGGAGGTTCATTAAACTCACTTTGCTGCAGAATGCTTTGAAAGCCGGTACATAATCTGCAGGCTGTTGACACCATAATACTATGATGGCTTGTATGCCATTAAAATGGATCACAGCAATGTTCATCTATAGAACCCGAACTCAGTACATTGTGTCAGTATACTGTATAGATCCCTTAATCCATAGACTATTATTAAAATAGTGGATTAAGGCATTGTTTGGGATCAGAGCATGCTGTATATGTAACAAAACAGTTTAGCTGAGATTAGTATTACTCAAGTCAATGCACAGTTGATTGAAGGATTCATAGATGTATCTAATATCACTCTTATTTGATCACTGAATTACCGCCTTTTTGCCATATAAGTTCTTGTGAAGACCTGCAAATAAATTATCACTGTGTATGAAAAGATTGAATAACTGACATAAACCTGTTATTAATTTAAATATTTTCATTTGGTACTAATATAAAACATGGTATTTAGCTGGTACAAATGCATTGTATGAGAATGCGCATGGAAAGCACATTCAGACTTCTGAAATAATAACTTGTCAAATATTAGTTTTTAAAAGAGCTCACAAACTGCTATGCAGATCAGGGTCAATTTAGCCCAGAGCAAACTGGAAACTAGAAGTCTTCTTTTCATACAGTTTTCTTCTGCCAACAGATTTGTCAGAAGGGGAAGTTTTATTCAGCCGTGTGGTAAAGTTGAAGCGAGTAAGACAGTGGCAGTTTTGCAGACTCTAATGCAACAGAAGGTTGTCAACAAGCCTTTTTGGTGACATCTCTCTGTGAGCACAGCGAACAGATGATTTGAGGATTACCAGGCTGCTTGCTGGACAGGTCAGCTGGCATCTTAAAAATCTCTTCTATAAAGGACCAAATCTGCAGCCAGAAGCTGTTTACTGGCTGGAAGGGGGAGGGAAATGGGTTTGTTTAAGAGGCAGAGACCCTTGGGTTTGTTTGCGTGCCTGCCACAGATCCCTGTCTCTAAAGCTGGCTCTGTATAAGAGGGAGCTGAACTCTGGTTGATGCTTGTTTTCAAGCAAACTAGTAAGCAAAGTAAAATTTCAGTAGCAAAGTACCAACGTGAAAAGAGAAAAACTGTATAAAAATTAGTATTTACTAAAAGGCAAGTAGAACAGAGCCATTTTTTTCCCAAGGTGGAACATGTTTGTGCCAAATTTCAGTTATACTGCAAATTATATTTAAAAAATTGTTTCTAATCCCTATTTTAGTGTTTTGTTGGGATTTTCTTTTTGCTTTTTTTATTTGTTTATTTGTTTGCTTTTAAATCCTGTCATTGCTAGTCCAGGTCCCTGAAGAATCTGGTATTTCTGAATGGAGGTTCAGATGCTTCCATATGAAGCAAACTAAACTATCTGCAAGCATGTCTGTGCTGGCTATTTGTCTTCCACAGACTATCCATCAGCTGATCATGTGTGTGTTTTCAGGTCCACTTCCTACATCTGTACAGCCCCTGGACATAAGATGCTGTGGTTTGTAAGAAGCTTATGAAACCCCATGCAGAAGGGCATAGCAAATGGAGGTGGCACAAGGCATCCACAGAGTCATCGCTTTTAAGAGCAAGCTTGAGTTGCATGTAGGGAAGACTACAGTACTTGATGATGCTCGTGTCCAGAGTAGTGCAGTGGGGACTAGAAAACCTCCATATTCTAGTGTCATCTGAATCTCATTGCCATGTGCCACAGCAAAATCAAGTAGATCTTGACTGTGTCTGAAATTAAATGAGTTTGGAGCGGCCTGGTGAACATTTCAGCCTGCAGATCTAACAGGAATATTGTCTCTGATGCATCACCTTTTGTACATCTGATACACTCTGATGTACCACCTTGTACACCTGGGAGTGAAGCTCCCAGCCTGGCCTCACAGAACATGGCCACAACCGAAGAGGACACAGATTTCAGACTCCAGGTAAAGCAACACAGGTTTTAGCAATTTAACAAGTGATTGAATATTCCTAAAGGGAGAATATTTACCAACATACCTACGGGACTAAAAATCTGCATTGTCAGACCTGTATTTCTCCCTGTGCTAATAATCCAACTGCCTATAAAGGAAACTCAGCTAACAAAGTACATCACACTCGCAGAATAACCCTACAGGCCAGTTACACTTGACAAAACTACTTTTGACAAGGAGGTGTAATTCATTGTTTAGAATCACTGAAATGTGTTTTATAACTGTTATTCCCTGGCATTCACCCCAGAGGAGTAGCTGTGTTGCTTCCCCAGCTGCTGCTGAAGGCGTAGCAAATCCTGTACAGAGAAGGGCTGAACATAAGAAGTGAGAAATTTTGTCAAATTTTGGAAGATGTTTATATCACACAGGAATTCCTTACATATATATCCCATTAGCCTGCTATTTCCTATTTATAAGTTTCAATCCATTCAAATAACTTCATCTCATACCTTGTTTTTTCCTTTGAAAACCCACTGCCATATGGAGGAAACATTAAAATTATTGGATCCAAAGTAAAAACAAAAGCAGCTTAGTGTTAGTGCAAGAGGCTTAAATCAAGACAAACTGAAGTTAAACTGAAAGTAAAAATGGCAAATAATTTTGGCCATAATGTATACCATATACCACACAGAAAGCCACTGTCATCCATGGTGGAAGCACAGAGTTCAGAAAAAGATCATCATCTGCAGGAATACCAAAATAAACTTCCAAAAGAAATCTGTGCACTAAAGTGCAAGAACAACCCCTAGCAGGAATGATTCTGGGACAACGGTGCCTTCCAGAGTTTCACCAGGGCAACGTGCACTGCTACACAACCAAGTGATCTTCTTTGACTAGCATTTTGTGAAGAAGGTCATGTGGTGCTTTCAGTATGGATGGGACAGGATAATCCTTCCACAGCCTGGCTTTCCTCTTCTGTTTGTTACTTTAATGCTTTAGTAATTTATACTTAGTGCTGCTGTGAGTGACAGCTACTGTGGCAGACACCCATGTACCTCCCAGACAACAATGCGTGGCCTGATTTAACCATCGTGGCATTAGGATATTTAGGAGTAGCCTTCAGTTGCTCAGTCTTTAACAGAACAGTTGGAAATGAGACTGCTATACTTAGTGGCCATAGTAAGAATTCAATCTCTTCCACATGTAGAAATCTTGTCAATGATCATCTACAGGAATAAGCCTGGCCTCTCAAAAATGCCACGTTTTTGAAACCTATTTGGTAATGTTACCAACTGGATGACACCAATCCATGGTCCTCTACTAAAAACTTCACACTGCTTCCCCAGTACCACTAGGTCACCAACCTGCAGATTTTAACCAGAATTTTGGCAGGCAGCTCTGGGAGTTTCTGTGACAATGAGCGACAGCTAAAAGGGGGAGGGGGGAACAAAACAACCCCCAGAGTGCTCTCAGGGCAGGTAGTGAGATGATGGAACATCATGCTATCAAATTTTGGAATGATGCCCAAAGTTATAATGGAAGGGATAGTCTCCAGCTGTGTTGGGCTGCATCAAAAGAAGCATGATCAGCAGGTCAAATGGGGTAATTTTCTCCCTCTGTCCCATTCTCACGAGACCCCACCTGCAGTGCTGTGTTCAGCTCTTGGGTCCCCAACACAAGAGGGACATGGACCTGCTCAATCTGATCCAATGATCAGAAGGCTGGAGCACTTCTATGGAGACAGACTGAGGGAGTTGGGCTTGTTCAGCCTGGAGAAAAGAAGGCTCTTGGGAGACCTTACAGCAGCCTTCCTGTACCTAATGGGGGCCTACAAGAAATCTGGAGAAGGGCTTTTTACAAGGGCAAGTAGTGACAGAACAAGGAGTAGTGGCTTTAAGATAAGAGATGGTAGGTTCAGACTATCTATTAGGAAGAAATTCTTCACTGTGAGGGTGGTGAGGCACTGGCACAGGTTGCCCAGAGAAGCTGTGGCTGCCCCAACCCCAGCAGTTTTCAAGGCCAGGTTGAAGCAAGCTGCTCTAGTGGAAGGTGTCCCTGCCCATGTGTAGCAGGGTCGGAACCAGATGATCTTTAAGGTCCCTTCCAACCCAAACCATTCTATGACTGTGATAATTATTACTCTCTAATTTGTTAGCCTATCTGATCTCTTTTTACCCTCCTGTGAACGTTGCCACTGCTGGCAAGATGTGGCAGCAGACATCTGCTTCTTCCTGTGCCTCCACCCAGCAATACGCAGTGACTGCCTTGAAGCTGTGTTAGAAAAACAAAGAGAAGAAATACGTGTTTGCACCCCCACAGATCAATGTGAAGGGCTAGAAAATTTCTATACCACACCCTCCAGCTTGTGCTACATCTGGGAAGCCTGGCCTCTCCTAAGACAGGCTGAGCTGCTGTGCTCACGCCAGCCCTTGTTACCTAAGAGCTATAGCCAGCACCTGCCTGCCACAGGACTAGTTTGGGATCTGCTGGCCCTGGCTGCTTTGCAAAGTATTAGTTCAGCTCCTGAATTGAAAAGGATGTTTTGAGACATAACACACAGTAGGAGCATCAAGCCTGGAGTGGCAAAGTTTGTGAGCTTTAGGGCGCCACAAAGTACAGGAGGCCTTCTCTGCGCTGGTGGGGATGTTGGGACTGGGAAGTGCTGCCACTGTACCCAGGGGGAGACTTGACAGAGAGAGAAGGGTCCCAAAACTGTGAAACCTTACCAGATCACAGCCTCACAGAAGAGCAGAGCTTGGATGGGCTGAGAGGATGCTCTCTGGGTTTTTACTGTCGTCAGGGATCTGTAACACAAGGAAGTAAGAGCTGTGTGAGAGCATGTCTGAGACCAAACAGTGGTCTTGCTCGAGCTGGGTATGACAGCACCTTTCTTCAAATACCCTGTCCTATTTGCAAGAACAAAATTCTTCAACACCAACTTCTGCATCATGACTTTCTGAAACTGCCCAATTTCTTGATATGCACAATAAATTTATCAAAATGCAACAACAACAAAGTCAGTAAATTCTATGCACCAACAATTATCTTAATACAATTTATATTAAATTCTGAGATTATCCCAGTTCCTTTTCCCTTTTGCTCCTGTCAACTGAGATTTCTCTTTGGAGCTTAACTGTGGTAAGCAGAGCCTTTTCATTGACTCCTGTAAACTTTTAAAGAGCACATTTACTTGTTCTTCTGTGAACTTCTTTTGGTGTGACTAGCCCCGACTTACTTGGATTTCTACTTTATACTGTATATGAACAAGTAGTGTTGCAGCTTTCTCTGTATTTGCTTAGGCTGTGAGATTCAAAGTTGATTCAAAGAGGGGGCATTCGTCTTTGTTGTAATCTACATGCAGCCCTAGAACTTTTACATTTTTCATGCAAGTTCTATTTCCTGTTTATCCCCCTTTTCTTTGGCAGCGCTTTCATTGCAGACGCCAAGGCTACAATTTTCCCTTCCCAATCCAGACTGTCTCTCTGTAGGGGCTGCTGCTGGGAACTTGTTTGGACACTGCACTGGGACTCCTCTTAACAGCACACAGAATTCCATTTCTGCATCAAGTTGCACAGCATATGGCTTGCTCAGATTACTTTACCTGCAGTACTCTGAAGCGTCAGCAGAGTGCGACAGGAGAGAGTGTCCTGTCCAACAGAACATCAAGACTGCGAGAAGTTCTGCCCATTTTGTGCAGCAAGAATCGTCACAAACCTGTCGGCAAAGCTGCTTCTAAAGTCAAAGATAGACATTTTAACACTAAATAATCCATGGGTCAGGAAAATCTTTGGGGATTTAGAGTCACAATCCTAAACTGTCTGAATTTGTCTGCTTGTCTTGCTGTCTTCAGAAATTCTCTTCTGGATCCAAGATGTCTCTTCCAACAAAACCAGCTTCAAACTGGGTTTAATAAACCAGCATTTTCATGGTACATTAATCAGTTCTTTGTTTGGGCTGTCCCCCCCCCGGGTCTGGATGCTGTCCTTGTGTGAAGGGAAAGAAGCCCCTTTCCCTTCTGCAATTTTTGTCCAGTTACTGCAGAGAACACGCATGGCTGTGTGATTTGGCTCTATTGCTGTCACTATGGCCTGTAAACAGCAGGAAAAGGGTGACAGAACAAAACACCCACTTCTTCTCAGCTCTCTCACTAGCCTTGCTACAGCAGGCAGAGACAAGAAGTTTCCAGAAACATCTTGTGGGAACCTGCAGAAAACAGTAGGAAGCAGACCTCACCTTCCAACTGCTCCATTTTGTACTCTTAAGGTGGAAGAAGAAATCTCACAATCCTACAGCTTTTTGGGCCACTAAAGGAGAGAACAGGTCTCCCTGCCAGCCTGGCGACTTCCTTGGTGGTATCCCAGATCAGCTCATTCCTCGTGCATGCCACAGGCAGCAGAACACGATCCACCTGCCTTTACTTACCTCCAGCAACGGAGAAGCTCATCCATCTCCAGCAATGCTGAGGGGAAGCAGAGGCCGGAGTGTGTACATGCCCTGATGGGAGGTCACCACACACATAGTCGTAGCTAAGTCAGTTTATTCTATGATTTTCCATACCTCAACTGAATAGGTAACTGTGAACAACTCAAAAGATAGTTATGGGAAGCTGGGAAAAACAACAGAAAGAATGTTTCCCCTACCTTAACAATTTCCCTGAAATAGAGAAGAAAATCAAGGCTACTGCATTCTTGATATAATGAAAAAATCCAACAAAACCAACAACCAATCAAAAAAATCCCCAAAGTGCCCCCAGACGATTTGTATAATTACTGTTGTTGTTCTTTGCCTTGGCTTTTGGCTGCCAACCTCCAGGGACTTTAAAATGAGCATATATATTTAAAGATGCAGCGTCAAGGATTAACCCCTCCAGTAGACTACTTGGGTAAAACTGTCCTATCATCCCCTTAACTGTTCCAGCACTTTACAGTTCATACGTGCTGTGGCCAGCAGGTGCTGCTAAAATACCTCTGAGGGAAGGAAGAACTTAAACTGCATTTCCATTGAAACTGCTGGAATCCTGTGACTGGAGAGGAATGTGCCATCGCCCAAATGTGACAGGTTTCATTTGTAATCTTGGGGCATATCTGGTTTACAAGCAGTTAACTACTCTCATCAGCAGCGAGATCCAGATGTTTCAAGTAAGAAAGTGCGTGATGGTAGCTATATAATAATCAACTGATAAATTAAGTCTCTCAGTAGTCCCTGAAGATTTGTGCTTTAGCCTGAAGCATCATGCACTTGTATATGCACATCTACCCAAAGTCAATATAGGAGGCAATAGGAGAGTCAGATTTATGGAGATGCATAAATAAGTAGATTGCTATTAACTGTCTGACATAAGGAGAAACAGCAGGATACTGAGAAAGAAATGAAATTAGAGCTGAATTGTAGGCAACAGTCTGGGAGAAGACACAAGTAATCTTCTTTCCTTTCAGGAAATACTTTGTTGTGATGTGCTCTTGAAGTGGAGATACAGCTGCCCCAGAAATGACTGGTGTTGTCAAAGACTGGTGAAGCACGGAAAGAGGATGGCATGTAACTTCATAGCATAAAGTTGTGGTCACATGTACCCTACACCAGCTAAGCTTATCAAAGTTCTAGCTCATACATTCCTGGAGCAGCAAAATGAAACCCAACACTGCAGTAATGTTCAATTTAAAAAAAAAAAAAAAAATGTTGGGACTGTTCTACAATTCTGTGATTCTGCCACAGTCACAGAATACCAGGCTGGAAGGGACCTCAAGGATCATCTGGTCCAACCTTTATAGGCAAAAGCATGACCTAGACAAGATGTCCTGGCACCCAGTTCAGCCAAATCTTACAAGTGTCCAGCACCAGGGAGTCCAGCACTCCCCTGGGGAGATTATTCCAATTGCTGATTGTTCTCATTGTGAAAACTTGTCCTCCTCTGTGCAGCTGGACTCTCTCCAGGAGTAACTTGGACCCATCACCCCATGTCTTTTCCATGTGATGCCTTGTAAAAAGGGAGTCTCTGTCTTCTTTGTAGCCACCCTTTAAATACTGTTGGTATTTAAAAACATGGTGATGATATGTCTACTTATTTATATGTCTATTTATAATTTTACATACATATGTAATTAAAGATAATTTGTCTACTTATGTATCTCCATAGGGATCAGGTAGAAGGATTTTAGAAGAGGCCTGTGTTTCCAAGTTTAGAAAAAAACCCCAGGCCTCCAAAGGAGATCTGAAGAACAATATAGTACACAGCAGCACATTTGGACACTGTAACACACACACCAGAAGCCTCAATGCTAGAAAAATTGTAAAATTATCTGAGACAGCAATGGGTTCCAAGGGAGGGGACAACTCTGGAACAGCTCTGTGATGTATGAAATTTCCTGTATTGTCTCAAGTACTGTGCACTGCAACCTAACCATCTCTATTCCAAAACAGCTGCAATTGTTACAAAGCTATCTGAAGAATTGTGTATGCAGGACGTTTAGATTCCAGAAGATAACAATACACTTCACAAACTCCCTTTAAAGGTGAAAATAAGGCTCTTGAGAAGCTGCCATGACTTGTTAAATAGCCTGTAGGAAAAAAGAGTTTCAAACCCATACACATAACCACAGCGGCTACATATCTCTTCTTTTAATCCAACTTCTAAACACCAGTTGTAAATACATCACAAAAATCCATTTTCATATCACTACACTGAAATTCTTGAGCACCTATTATATTCGTATTTCAGTAACAGACAACTGGTGCATGTCTCTCAAAGTAAGCATTCCCATTTGTGTAACAGCAACTGATGATTTTGAGCAGCAACTATACATACAGTAGGTGATCACAAACCCAGGGTTATTAAGAATATTCAATTTCATACTTCAGAAAACTTAAACCAAGAGTCAACACTTCAGCTCACTGCATTAGTGAGCAAACAAACAACAAAGAAGAAACACCACACTCACCCTTTTCCTGTTTTGAACCTAAACCATGGAAGATTTATCTGAAATCAGCATTTCCTAGTGACTGCACACAGGGAGGGGCACCTGCACCAACCTGTCCACAACATCTGAACACAGCTGTGGCTGGGGACAGGCAGAGCACAAGAGCAGTGTGGTTCACCTGGGAAGGGTTGTGGAGCACAGCAATTCAGGAAGTGTCACCTGAAGCCTTTTTTACATGCCAGCTTTTAGCAGGTTAATAATGACAAGTTACCTTAACCAAAGATATTTTTATTGGGTTCCGTATTCAAGCATCGTTAGGTTAAAGTCTTTTCTAAACGTAAACCTTGCAACGTTATGAATGGCAATTGGTACATGAAGTTTAATTGAAGCAAAGTTGTATCAGGCTTGTGAAAACATGCCAAAAGCCAAATTGTGTCACAAGTCTAAAATTACCAAACAAGGTATGAACAGAATACTCCATCTTCAGAAAAAGCAAATATAGGTTTAATGCTAGTCATCCAAAATTGACTTTAGTCTCTTAGTATAAGGCAAAAATAGTCATCTTCTTTTATTTTTTTTAACCTACATTAAGTACAATCAGCAATAGTTGCCATGTAGAATATGCATCATCGAGATCTGAAAGCAGGATCAGCAGAGAATGCTGACTCATGCACTGTAAGACCTTCTCAACATACTGACAGCTCCACAGCAATCTCTGAAAAAGTACCTGTGCGAAGGACTGTGTTAGCGCTGCGGAGTGGCTCTGTTACACATGGGTATAGTGCCACTCATGCGCCACAATCACATTGCTGTGTCAGAGCCATGTAGCACAAATAATATTTCCGGCACATCTAAGGGGGTGTCAATATACATTAAACCATAGAAAATGCCATAAAATACTCTAGGCAATCTTTAAGCAACTGTCTTCAATGTAGTTGTATTTGCATATTTTTATGAACTCGTAATATGTACTAAGCCACTGAAGACATTTTTACAATATTTATTAGATTATGAATTTAGAAATTCAAGGACTCAGAGGCACATAGTTTAAAAGGCCAAGAACAACGAAACTAATGAAGTCACAGAAATCAGAATATTTATGGACGTAACACCAATAAAAAATAAAAAAAAAAAAAAAAATCACATCCAAACTAAAAGCAACACTTCTTAAGAGTCATCCTTCAAAGTCAGCATAATAAAAAGTTCTCATTTCCCTCAAAGAAAAATAATTCATCCCACCTACCAAGCTAGAAAAACCTATTTACAAGTGAACTTTGATCAGAAGTATCATTAAGTTGTGTAATGCAGCCACTTCTACTCTGCCATTAGAATTTAACATTTCTTTTGAAGGACGGTTGTATTTACAAATGCATAAATATCGTAACTCTGATCCTCATTACGATCTGACTGAAAACAGGTTGTTAATTCACAATACAAACGTGTTAGTGGGAAAAGTAGGTGCATATTCAGTATCATTCTCAAAGAACAGGAAGCCAATACTTCTGATAAAGCTCAAGTTCATCAACCAGACCAGGTCTTTAAGTTACGTTAATGAAGATTAAATCTCTTCTGTGTAATTCTTGACATTGGTTTCTTCAGTCAACTTTCACCACGCTGTATATTTTGGTTACAAACCAGAAGCATGCAAAGAACCCGATTGTTCCTAAAAACAAACAAACAAACAAACAAACAGTTACATGCTAATACAACTGACACAGAACACCTCATACAAGAACTGTCATTTTCTGCAAAAAGTAGGGCAGGAAAAAAGCCCTGCAGATTATCTGATTTTTGCCTGATTACCTCTTCACAAATCACAGCTTTCTCCTATGCAAAAGCCAAGCATGCTCTTTAAAGAAAAAAAACCTGCCTTTATGTTAGATCTGATAAGAAGTACAACAAACACTGTGCTCACTCATTCACTAGGCAAGCTTGGGAGGAACCACGAATGATATCATGGTAATTTTTTTTCCCCCTTCACGCTTGCTAAACTAGTGATGTTTAACTGACTCATTTACTATGATACGTAGCTGTGGGCCCAGCTGTGAATCAAAGATTTGTCATGTAGCTCCCAGTATTTTGCCCGCTGAGTCTGATCAATGACCTGGAATGCAGCGCGGATGCAAGTGCCTGAAGCATGTGTTACACTGACATAGCAGCAGGGTACCGTCAAAACCCTTCCTGATACTAACTGCTTTTAACAGATGAGTAAGCAGCAGCAGCAGAGTTTTGATACAACAAATACGATTTTCTTCTTTTTAGCTTCTTTATCACCCTGACACAGAAGTCAGCTACCTTTAGGAGCAGTTTTTGCTAAATTGCTAATACGCTTTTTCATTTAAGAAACTGGAACAGAACTGCCTGTCCCTTTGCCCTGCCTCTTTTTCTGTAAAACCTTTTATCAAATCACTTCAGTGAATCTCAGAGAACTCAACATATCCACCTTTGAATGTGTATCAACCTAAACAGCTAAAATTATTCTTAAGTCTTTAGAAATAGGACAATTTTCTCTAACTAAAGGATAATTTGCACTTCAGCTTGTAGAAAGCAGATTAAAAATAAATCATTAAGCATATGATGTTTCAAAGTTCTAACCATGTGGCTAGCTTAACATGTATTAAGCTCTAATTTCAACGTAATTTCAATAGAGAGACTGAAGATTTCAAAACCTGAAAGTGTACAAACTCTGAAAGCATAGTTCAAGTTGCACAGTGTAACTCACATTTCACAGTTCCAATTACATACAAATGACTACCACAGAAAGCATCTGAAGCAGTCCAGGAGTAAACCACCTCTTTACTGCATGCTTGTGAACGTACCCTGGAAAGGACTCCCCAAATTTGCTGGCAGATGCTGCACACCCAACTGGTCAATTGAAAGTGGATGTGTGAGCAAAGGAAAATGGGGATACACTGGACATGTCCTAATGCCTCTAAACAATGACATGTGACACTAACTTAAAAGAATAAGGGCAAAAGATGGAAATTATATGGGCACCTGAGGTACAGAAAGGCAGCTAAGCAAGCCTCAGTATAGAAAATTTACTGTAAATCTCCTTTATAGTGAATGTGTGCACTCCAGAATTACTGCACATGTCCAGAGTAAAGAGACTGAACAAAGGAGACAGAGTAAACACCATTCTGGTTCTGGCCAAAACTGCTTACTCTTAAAGGCAGACATGCTGAGTATCAGCTGGAAAAGCTAGAGAAACTAAATTAATTGACGTTACACTTAGGTAAAGCCTAATTATTTCTGCATGCTGCTTTGTGAGTTTGCACCTATTTAAAATGGATCTGCATACAGCAGTACCCATTTGTTTCTAGATGAACCACCATGCATTCCTAAATTCTTTAGTGCAATAAGATAATCAGTAAACCCAGAACAGGGATAAAGGTTAAGAGAAAGGCAGGGTGAGAAATAAAAGGGACTGAGAAAGGGAGGCAGAATCTCTGATCTACTAATTCAGAATGACCTGGTTACCAGTACACAAAATATAAACAGAAGTAGAGATGATGTGTAAATTGCAAACTATTCACAAGCAATGCCAAAACACATTAGACTGACTCAAAAAGGATGAAAGATAAAACTAACCACTTTTGGAACACAGCTGGATCACTTTGCAAAGAGATTATATAATGTACCTAAATTCCCATTCCTCCTTTTAACAGGCAATGACCCAAGAAACTCCTTGCAGACTCTTACTTCTGCCCATCACCATCTGCATTCAGTTGTGGTGCACAAACAGCTTCAATGTTTCCTAAGCTGAAGCGGCAATGTTTTTGAAATGAATATTCGGTTGCACTTAAAATGAACCATAGAAAATGAACCATCATTCTCAAGTGTCAGTTCTCTTCCCATCAGGTTTCTTTTTTTCTCCTATGTTAAGTGGAAATGAAAATTCTACTTATCGTTACACTGAGATCAATATTAAAAGCTCCGATTACAAGCCACTTGTGTGGTAAGAGGCCTTAAAACGCAGCCTGTATAGCTGCACACGTAACTGCACACGTATCAAAGCCTTAGGAATCATTAAACTTCACCATAAACATGGAGCTTGAAATTATTTAAAGCACCAATCAGTTCAAAATAGTTTCAAAAATACTGCCCTGAACAATAAAGTCCACACAGACACATCACATCCTGCTGGATCAGAATTCAGACTTTTAAAGGTTTTTGAGGAGTTGGGGGTTGCTGCCATCTTGCATGAGAGTTTCAAAGGGGACTTCTTGTATTTTCACTGCCATTCTACCACCCCTAAATAAGGGATATGTGTTTCTGAAGATTCCTTCTTAGTACTGAAGATGACAACTTCATCTTGCTTATTTAAGAGGTAATTAAAATGTAGCACCCAAGACAGGTGCTTTTCCAAAAGCTCATAGTAAAGATGAAGAGATTCTGATAGGACTACATTAAAAAAATGATTATGAAATTCTATCTGCTTCCTGTGCCACTTCAATGCAACTGGGAAAGAAGGTAAAGAAATCTTGGAAGACAGCAAATGGCGGGGGGGAAGGAACATGTCAACATGTCCTCCTCTCTCCCTTCCTCCTATTCCACAAAAGCTGCATTTTTCCCTTAATTGACACAGTAATTTTACACTTGATTGTGTGTGATTTGAAGTGTCTTTTTCCAAAGACAACTGTCCTGGGTTCAGCAGTAGCAGTCATTCTTCTCCTTCTTAGTAGCTGGTGCAGCGTTGTGTTTTGACTTTCGGCCTGGGAACAGTGCTGATAACACCAATGGTTTTAGTTGCTGGTCAGGATGTTTACTTTGACCAAGGACTGAGTCTCATGTTCTGCCAGAGAGGAGGGGAAGCCAGGAGGAAGCAAAGACAGGACACCTGACCCAAACTAGCCAAAGAGGTATTCCATACCACAGCACGTCATGCCCAGTATACAAACTGGGGGCAGTTACCCGGAAGGGCTAGATCACTGCTCGGGTCAGGCTGGGTATCGGTCAGCGGCTGGTGAACAGTTGCATTCTCTTCCCTTGTTATTTCCCTTATCATTATTATTATTGGTGATAGTAGCAGCAGTGGTTTGTGTTATACCTTAGTTACTGGGCTGTCCTTATCTCAACCCGTGGGAGTTACATTCTTTTGATTCTCCTCCCCATCCCTCTGGGAGCTGAGGGAGGAAGGGGGGGGGGGGGGGGGGGGGGGGAAGTGAGCAAACAGGATGCATAGCTGAATCGCTGACTGGGCTTAAACCATGACAACAACTAATTAAAAAAGGTAAGTCTGTCACATGATTAATCTAGGAATGAAATCTGGAGAAGCATTTATCATGTTTAAAGGTGTCGTATTTGAAGACCTCATCATAGGCTACTCCCCAGATTAGCAGACTTTTCCCTCATCCCCACTTAATCTCCTTCACTAAAATTTGTGGTTACAGAGGTGCAAAATGATACGCAAAAATCAAATACATATGGAAAAAAATCAAAGACACGTGAATCTATAAACCTGTGTCAAGATAAGTTTTCCCACGAATATTGCCTGTGGTGAAAAGGTACTAATGGTAAAGTCAAAACTTAAAGCTCAGGTTGAGCATGCTTACCCGTGAAAAGGAAGAAGATCAAAACCATAATCATGGTATAACCGAAATATAAAATGGTGCTAGCTGTTCCTGTGATTTGCAGCTTAGAAAAAAAATAATGTATTGCATATATTAGGAAATAAACTGCAGTGAAGCCACTAGTGAGGAAAGAACGCCACTGCCAGTGATAGTCCTAGAAGGGGTGGAGAAAAAAAAATATATATGAGTAATATTCCATGTACCTCTAGCACTCTGACCCTATTCCTGACTGCAGAGCTACTTTTTCTACTATCACTTTATCTAAAAGTGAGGTTTTTTTAGTTTTTATCTACAGGAAAAAGAACTATATATAATAATTGCTTTAGCTATACCATTCACAATTAGAAATGAGACACCTGAAGATCAAAACCTAAAAACCCAAGTAAGCCAGACCTACTACTGCCAGCCACAGAGACCTTCTCCCCCCCCCCAGTGTTGATCATGAAGTTTAGCATCTTCAGAAAACAGGGATTTACAATCTAAAGATGTGATATCTGACTTAGCAGTATATAAAATCATAGAATGGTTTGGGTTAGAAGAATAAGTATCTTTTAGTTCCAACCCCCTGCCATGGGCAAGGACACCTCCCAGTAGACCAGGTTGCTTCAAAGCCCCATGCAGTTGTTCTCTTGTTTGTTACAAGTCCTGCCAAAACCAGTCTGCTTCACTTTCTAAGGACATGGTTTAAGTACATCTACTAATGGTGTTTATGTTATTATTTTCAATTACAAAAGCCTTAAAAATTTTGGAAGCATTCTTAAAACAATATCAAGTATGAATACTAAAGAATGTCTCACCTCTGCACATAGATGGAAGTAGCAGAGCAATATTGTAGCCTCAGAACATGTAATAACCAAAATAATGAATACCAGAAACAGAAAGCCAAACATGTAATACATCTGGTGAGACCTGTAAAAGGGAGTTGAAAAAAAAAAAATAAATAAAATGGACACTGTGCTAATATTATTCCTTCACATGCAGTAATATCACCTTCACCTTAAGTATCCCCTTCCTACTGAAACACTGCCAGTTGCGTGGCCATACGAATGACTGATTTATTTTCTAACTGAACAGGAGCCTCGGCAGCTCAGTCTGGAAACAGTGAGAAAGCAAAGCCCAAAGCAAGCCCCTGTGGGGATTCGGGGAAAGAACTGACTAGACATAATGAGAGTAATTACAGCTCCAGTGAAGTCAGTGTGACCTCTTCCACTGACTTCAGCAGAACTTGGATTTTACCTCACATTTCAATCAAAGGGGCAGAGCTGCAAAATAACATGAAATGTCAAATGCTGTAGCTGTCTGCGCTGGGTAAAGGCACCTATTCAAGGTTCAGAAACAGTTTAACAAGATCCAATAACTAAACTGTGCCAGAAGGAAGACAAATCCCTCACAGTAGATTAGTTTGTCAGTGTGCTGTGAGCTCGCATCAGAGTTCACGTATGCTGGACTAGTCTTTGGTGCTTTAGTTTTGAAAATAATTACTCTCTGGTGCCTTTATAAAGATTTCACAAAATCTGTTCTTGATTCTTTTCTCTCCCAAGAGTAGTGACACTTTTCTAGCCCAACAACAACTACAAAAACCCACTCAAGTCAATTTTAATATACTTACTACTTTCAGCTTCAGAGCCACTTCTACATGAAGTCAGAGGAGTAGCATGAGAAAACTTGCTATTTGAGTATCATAGGAGAGCTGTAAAGTGCTAAGCATAGCAGTGCCACTGCTCTACACACTCAACAAGCCATACAGGCACTGGGTATCATCCAAACCATGAAATACTAAAAAGACGTTAACATTTAAATTTTTATTGAACCAGTATTCTGGTAACCCTGAATCACCAAGAATCAAAGCATCCTGAATAAAAACTTACACAAAGGACTTACTGCCTTTTATGACAGAGAAAAATTCAAACAGATGGTGGCTAACTTACCAAATACTATTGAGAATGAAGAACAACTGTATAAAGATACATCCAAAAGGTAGAATCCCTCCCATGATAATGCCAGGTAACGGCTTTGTATAGAAGGATTGCTCAGGAATCTGACGAGGGATTTGGTTTGTGCGAACAGGGTGTTCAATAGCCTTTAAAATAAAGAAATTGTTACTGTAATTAACTGCTAAAATAAACTGCTAAATAAATAACATGTCAAACAGCAGCACTCTCATTTTGCTTTCTCTAGCTACCACTAGAGCTGCTTTTGCTACCAGCCTGGGTACAAACATCTGCTAGTCAAACAAGCTAGAAGGGAGCTCTTACTGAAAACAGGAACAGAGATTTTGGACTTCCCTTTTTATGATTACCTATCCATGATCTGTTACAGAGCCCAATTTCCCGCTTGTCAGCTGGGGGGTATTGGTGGTGCAGACTGTTCCTTTCCCCTTCTAAATATCCCTCTATCTTGTTTTTCAGGACATACTCCAAGAATCACATTAGGATAAACTTACAAACTGAGAAGATTCAACGTGGCAATTAAGTCCTAATTTAAGATGCATGCATAAATCAGCATGGTGGGAGAAAAAAATAAGGCAGGTAAATGCACACTTTTGATATCTTTTCACTTTCGTAAAGATTACATTAAGAGCATCAACAGACACTTGCAAGGTACCTGCTTTCTGATTGGATTTTAATGAATTTGTGACATCTGTCAAGTTGCCTTACAGGTTATCAAATCCTCCTTTCTTAAAGGAACTGCCTCTGTACAGTGCGGGGGGGGTGTGTGTGTGCGCGCTGAAATTTCAATACTGTTATCAGAAAACACCCTGAACTCAGGTTAAGAAAAATAGGATAACTACTAACTTGTCAGATACTTAAATATTCTCTGAAGGTATTCCAAGAGAGCTAGAGAGAGCTACAACTCTGGCTTCCTATATAGGAAAAAAAAAAAATATCTGAACTTATAAATCTTTATGTTCGTGGGGCAGAGACAACCACTTTTTAAGCAAAAAGAGAAACCAATCTCATTATTTAAGATGGTTTGGTCATCAGTGTCACAAAGAGCCTCATATATAAGTAAAATTATTAGTTTGGGAGTAAATCCCAATTAATGTCTGCCAAGCAGTGATAATCATTTGCAGAACACTTATGCAAAGAGATTTTACAAGAGCTCTAGCAATTTGACCAGAAAATATCCTCAGTGTAGAAGGTGGACAAGAATTAAAACCATGGGGGAAAACCAGAAATGCTTAAGTTGCTTTGTTATGCTTGGCTGAGTTAACTGATTTTTTAGTAATGAAAAGGACGCTGATGAAAATAAAAATGCCCAAATCATTTCTTTATCTGGAGCAGTCCCTCAATTAAATACAGTAACAACCCTAATCATTGCAGAGAAATATTGCCACCACCAACCGAGTATCAAAATCTTGGAACCCCCACATCAAATATTGAACGCAGCTCTAAAGCAACTGAACAGAACTGGACTGGACAATGCAATTAGCTTAGGTGCTACCTCAGTCATAGTCTATACAGTGAAAAAATATACATGCATTTTTTATATATACATATGTGTGTGTGTGTGTAGACATACACCTACAAATCAATTCCTCAAAATCACTTACGTTTTTCTTAAAACCAAAATAGGCACCAATAAATGTCAGCGGTACAGATATGCAAAACCAGAGTGCCAAAATGGCAACCAAAGTACCAAACGGAATAGCTGCTGAAGAGCCTTCTCCCCACAGAATGAGGTTCATGATGAAAAAATCTGCAAACACGATTCTGAAAAATACAGAACACACTTAAAGCACAGAAATATTCCTTAATATTTAACAAAACAATAGCACTGTATTAAGATTTTGGGGTAAATCTGTTACAATCAGATGAGACACAGAATATCAAAATCAAGAGGTCAAACAAGCAATTCTTTGTTAATCTAGTGGGACTGTACTCCAGCAGGAGCTGACGTTCCAACTAAGCAATTTCAAATATATGCTTGTCTTAACTACACTTCAGGGTAAGACTGCTTGCTGTGATTATGTAAGAAAGATTTATCACAATGCTTCTACAATATATGACACTATGTAAGACCAACTACAGTGTGGTCAGGGAAACAGCCGAGACAGTAAAAGAAAGCAATGAAAAAGTGCGCCTGTCCAAAACTTCCTACTATCATAATGCTCTTTCTTAATCAACCTTTTCAAGTGGTGAGAGTAAACAAATGCTGACTAAAAAAAAATATCCAAGGATGCTATGCCATTAACATATTCATCTTAGTCAAAAGTGACATGATATTCTTATAGCTTCTGGAATAAAGGGGTGATGAAACAGGATTTACTCATATAACTGAAACTTCAAAATTAGATTTGCATGTCAGAGAAGGAGTTTAATTTTTTTAATCATGACAATATTCTCAGCTTACCCAGGACAAAGGAATGATGTCAGCAGGACATTTGTTTTCCATTTCTCGCCTCCAAATGCTGTATTAAAACATTTGACAGTTATCAAAACATGCATTAAGCTCCTCACAACTATTAATTTTCCAGTCCATCTACCTGTTATAGTTAGCTTGCAAACGCTCAAATATCACGCTCAAGTTTAAAAGAGTAAAATAAATCTTCAGTAATAAAACTGAATTCCCTTCTCATATTGCTTAATCACAGAGCTTCAAAGCAAAGAACATTGGACCCAGGCTAGAAAAAGTATCCAACTAAATAAACTGGGTCTCTGACCACTTTATCTGCTAGAAGGTGGAAGCAGACTTGCAGTACTTTGAAGTCTTCAAAAAGAAAAGAACCCAACAGTTTAAAGCTGGAGTCATTAAGAAGTTTTAGCTTTCTAGCATTTGACTGCAGGTTTCACTAGGAATATGTAAGTATGAGAAAAGCAAGCTTAATAGTTTCCTTGAAATAATTCTTGTCTACAAATCTTACAAGTCAGAACTAACACACTTACAGGAAGCAGTGATGTTCTCTTGAGTCTTAACAGCATTAATAAGTAGTGATACCAAAAGACCAAAGATTGCTTTATTAAGAAAAGCTTTATGAATTTGCACTATGCTGATAAAAATTCTAGGCACATATTTTCAAATGGAAATATCCTGCTGGAATTCAATGAAGCTGACAATTTCATCTGAGCACTCCATAATGACATGCTTCTTTACTTCAAGAGTCAGAAGTGATTATGGTTAGAGTGATTTTAATTAAGTTTCTATTTCTTCATAAAATCTTGGCAGAACACAGCACCAGTTATTAAAATTAACCATTTTATTTCAACTCAGATTTCACTTTTTAAATGCAATGTTAAAAAACCCCCCACTTTTAAATCTAGATATCCATTTCAGCTGCATTTTGGTTTATGTCTCATACTATCTGCACACTATAAAGAGAAATATTTACGTTTACATGCTCTGTACAGTGTATGGACCACCTCATGTTATAATATCACTGTTCTGTCACTATCTTAATATTTAAACACAATATTCAAGTATCAACTAAATGATTCTTATTAGGTGTAATATGAAATGTAACTATTATTAGCTGCGTTTGCACCAAAGGTACAGGATTCAATTTACCACCAGTACACTTCAAAATATCCTTCAAAACACATACCGTACAGCATGATATAAAAAATAAGTCTGTCCTCAATTATGCTCTTAGCTCTAAAGTCTCCTTCCATTTAATCTTAATTGGCTTGAAGATTAGAAAAATGTATAGTTCACTATCGTATCACTACAACTGCAGAAAAACTTACAAAATACAAACCCTCTTTCCACAGTGGTTCTCCCCAAGTGAAAATTACAAAACAGTTAGAAGAACTCCAACATCTACTGCAAAGCTGAAGTTGAGAAATAAACTCCTTCTCTAGCACTGTATGTTCAGAAATAAACTAGTCCAAATGATCCAGCTTGCTCAGTCATAAAGAGCCTTTTCCCTTGATTAAGGGAATTAAAACAAGCTGTATGTGGAATGGCATGCTTCACCTTAAAACAAACTAGAGGGTACAGGGCAAACCATTTGAGCTTGGTAAGCAGGCTGTAGCTGGGATCAGTGAAGGAAAACAGTACCAACCAGCTACTGAGAGGTGCACAAACATCACTGGGTTGATTTCTGCAACTACAGAACACAGAATCAGTCACAAAATCAATCACAGAATGGTTTGGGCTGGAAAGGACCTTAAGATCATCTAGTTCTAACCCTCCCACCATGGGCAGGGACACCTCACACTAGACCACGCCTAATAATCCTTGTCCCTGCACCCCTGTCATAGCCTGATAAGAACCGTTCTCCCGAAGACCAAGGAACTAGCTGAAAAGAGATGACAAGTCTCAGGCATGCAAGAACAGAAGTTCATGACTGGGGAAGTGGGGAGAATTAAAAATGCTACCAAGCAACATTGATGGCTAAAACCAAATTCAAGTTAACACTGCTCCTGCCTCCAACTGTAGGAAACAGAAGTACAAAACTGTCTGATGTAATGAGCTTAGTAGTGGTAAAATCGAATTTGCTTCCCTATTCCATAAATATGTAGTAGCAAGAGCAATTCAGGGTCTGTAGGCATGATCACATCAAAATCAATGTAACCATGTCAGTGTTCTATATGTGTTTTCTGCTGTTAAGTACATTTCACCAGCTTGCCCTGAGGGAAACTACAAACTGTACTTCAAAATACAAATCAGTTCTGTGATGATAATTTACCTTAATGAACTTAAGCCTTGTCAGTTTAAATAACTTTTACTCACATTTGTAGAATCTGGCAGCAACATAACCGGCTGGAGTTCCAAGCAGTACCCACAAAACTACAGCACAGGTCATTAGAGCTCCCCGGTTAGCAGGTGACAAAAATCCCAGGCAAGCAAAAACTGTGAAGCAGAGATGCACAATTTTAGAAATAACTACACATTTGACTTAAAGCCAGCATACCAGCTATCTTAATCTCTGTGTATACTAAGCTGCCTGTCTACTATATCAGCTCACTCAGCCTTAAGACTCTAAGAAATTTCTAGACAAAAATATATACTGCTATTTTTACTAGTACTATTCAATTAGCAGTGAAACATCATGTACTCAACTAACTCCTCCCCATTTCATTACTTACACAGGGTAACAAAAGTCATTATTAAGATCTGTGTGCCAGAGCCTAGAAACACAGACAACAGCATTCCTTTTCTTGGAGGCCTGAAAATATCGCCATGAACCAGTTTCCAGCCAAATTCCTCTTGAGCATCTTCCTGTGAAGGACATAAACCTGCTTTAATACAGCCAATTGCCATTTAAATCGCCTGCTACAGAAATACATTAAGCTTGAAAAAATACATTCCAAATAAACTTCAAGAAGTACATTTTAGACTTACAGTGGAATCCATCTGATTGTATCTTGCAATGTCTTTATGCAGCGTCCTCAACATAATCATGGCTACCATTCCAGACAGAAAGAGGACAATCACCAACGAATTCATAATACTGAATTAAAAAAGAAAACCAAACAAATGATCATTCAAACTGCAGTGTAAACATTTCAGTACAGTACATTTGAAGAGAAACTTTCTTCTCACCTAAACCACTGAATGTGAGTGTGAGGCATGGATTCCAAAATATAATCCCATCTTGATGCCCACCTTATACTTTTTTCCTCCTGAAAAAATAAATACATACAGTCAGTATCCAGCTTGTAAATTTATAAGTTGACATTCATGCAAAGCAATCTGAAATCTCAAGACAAACTGAAATTTCATGTTGCATGCCTTAAAGAAATAGTTCAACATAAAAATCTAAGATTTGAACACAGAATCTAACCCAAAATATTTTCTGAATAGCACTGACCACTCATGTCTTCTCAAGATATAAAGGCCTATCAAATTTAATTATTTGAGCTTCCTGACTTCAGAAATTACATTAATTCATCTGGAATTCAAGTGACTTGCAGAATAATAAAAAAAAACATGTAACTCAACACTACAGACACTGAGAAACTTAAGCTCTGCTATACAGTCTCCAGGATAATATTCAGCTTTCTAGATAGTGCCCTGTCCAAATTATCCTTTGCTTTCATACAACCTGCTTTCAGTACCAAATACAGTTACATTCAGCTTAGACTGCAAGACAGATGGGGAGACAATATTGCAGAACTTACACAGACCATGACTTCATCAGAAACATTTCAAAAAGAGCATTTCTTTGTCTTACTTTGCAGAGTACACATGAAAAAAATGAATAAACAGTGCTGATCAATCTGAAGACTGCTATTAAACAAACCATAAACATCAGGATCAATTAATAAAAATGGCAAGGTAACTTTCTGACAGGATGCTATTTCAGTAATTTATAACAAGAGTGCTTTCCAGAAAGTAAAGCTAGTTTTGAAAGTACAAAAACCACAACAGGTTAGAAACTCTGGGAAACAGTTCGTCCAGCAAACTCCATTTAAAAACAAACAAACAAAACCAACCAAACAAAGAAACACCCACAACAAAAAACCCCAACCAAAACTAGAAAAACTCTCTTGCTTGTGACCAGAATAAGATACTTTCAAGTATCACTGCTGCATGCAGTTGGCCACTATACTGCTCCTCTGCTTTTAAAGAGGACAGAGGATTTCATGGGAGAAAGACACTGGACATAAGAAAGCTTTTGGAGCAGAACAGAAAATTATCAGCTTCAACCTACATACAGCAGCGATTTGTCAAGATACACAATTCCTTAGATTTAAGAACAATCTACCAGACAACCAAGGTAAACATGGGAAGTGGAGCTCTTTTAAAAGCACATACGCATTTCACATTCAGTGTGTGTGATACACAAAACTGTAAAGCGTGGGGTAAATCCCAAGCCATCTCTGATATACCACTTTAAATACAGTTTTAAACCCACAAATTTACTATTCTGAAATAATTTTAGATGTCACCTTTATAATTCAAAGTATTAAGGTATGATTTTAAGACATAACTACCACAGAAAGCTTAGTACTCACTTGAAAAGAAACTGAGTATGTATAAGCAATTTTGACTTCTCCGTTAGCCTTGTTACTTATATCCATAGGTACTCCTGAGCAATCAGGGTTGTCTGGATGAGTATGCTTGTAACTGTGGGAAGAAAAAACATAGAATGAAAGCCGATCACTGACAACACTCTAAAAAAATAATTAATTTATCTTACGAAAGCATCCATTTCATCCAAGATTCTTCCCTTACATATAACAATTGTTCTTAATGCCTCAAATTTCAGAGCTCATAAGGAACATATAATAAGCACAGGACTTTTTGATACCTGAACTTAAGTTGTCTCTTCTAAAAAAAAAAACTTTTTAGAGCACAGTCTCTAAAGCAGAGCACTAAAGTTTAGAAGTCTGAGTATTGCGAAAAACCTCCAAAACATTCAAAACGTTACAACAGAATTACTAACTAACTAGCTTCATCATAATGCTGGACCAACATTTAACAAGCGCAGTTATACCAAGAGTACAATAGGAGGAAAGACAAGATGCTAAGAAATAATAACAGAGACATCAGTTGTGCAAAAGCCACACAGATACCAGAAAAATTGCCGAGTTTATTTGTGAACTCATTCCATTCAAATCCTGACTGCTGAAGACATCAGATCTTGCACTTTGATTATTCCTGCATCAGGCACTGGCAGCCTGTTCCATCACAACACAAAATGCTTCCTAAGGAGGAAGTGAGGGCTGCTTCACTGAACACACACCACTTCCAGATTTTATCTTTTTTTTTTTTCCCCAAATAGGAAATAGCGAACAAAGATCTAATGAATTCAAACAAAATTATGTTACTGTTCTACATTGCACTACATCAATCAATAGGAAAGCTAATCTACGGGTCACGTATCTGAAAACATTTCTGACTAGCAACAGGTCCCTGGACCAAAGCAGGTATCTTGGAATGGGCCACTGTTTGATGACAAGTTACTTTTGAGTACTGACCTTTTTGGTTCAAGTTTAGCAGCAACTAGTCTTGCCCCCAGAGCTTCATTTTCCACAACATGGTAATATATTTTTATGTCAACGTGGTTGAAGATATAAAAAGTATCTTTTTCATGAAATTCTGACTGCAACGATAAAAGATGTTGTTAAACAATTGTCCTTGTCAGCTGGGATAGTGAATGTTTTTCTTAGTAGCTGGTGCAATGCTGTGTTTTGGCTTTAGTCTGAGAATAATGATGATAACACACCAATGTTTTAGTTGTTACCAAGTAATGCTTACTCTGATCAAAGACTTTTCAGTCTCTCATTCTCTGCCAGTGAGGAGGGGCACAAGAAGCTCGGAGGAAGCAGAGTCAGGACACCTGACCCAAACTAGCCAAAGGGGTATTCCATACCACAGCACATCATGCCCAGTATATAAACTGGGGGGAAGCTGGCTAGGAACCACCCCACTGCTCAGGGATGGGCTGGGCATCAGTCAGCAGGTGGTGAGCAATTGCAGTGTGCATCACTTGTCTCTCTTGGGTTTTATTTGTCTCTCTCATTCCCTATTATTATTAAATTATTATTATTATGATGATACTTATTAATATAGTATCATATATAGAGGAAAGTAGCCAATGGGTAACGGGTTCAAACTTAAACAGGAGAATTCAGGTTGGGTATAAGGAAGAAGGTCTTTACTGTGAGGGTAGTGAGGCACTGGAACAGGTTGCCCAAAGTGGTAAATAATCCATCCCTGGCAGTGCTCAAGGCCAGGTTTGTCAGGGCCTTGGCCAACATGGTCTAGGGTGAGGCCATGGCAGAGGGGTTGGAACTAGATGATCTTAAGGGCCTTTCCAACCCTAACTGTTCTGTGATTCTATGATATTATAATATGACATGTTATGTTATTATATATTATTATGTATACTTATTTCAATTATTAAACTGTTCTTACTTCAACTGGCAGGCTTTAACTTTTTCCGGTTCTACTCCCTATCCCACTGGGGCAGGGGGGTGAGAGTGGCAGCATGGCACTTAGTTGCCAGCTGGCGTTAAACCACAACATCAAAAAGATAAAGGCATCTAAAAGCCTTAGGCAGAAGCTTACGTAACAGAATTTTAGACTGCATACAGTTTTTCTGTCAAAAAGTTCTCCTACAAGATTAATTCAGGATTCTGGGAATACAAACACAGTAAAGTGTTTCCTTGCATTAAGAAGACAAATCAGGAAAGTTAATGCTAAGACCTGTCTACTACAATTTAAAAATAAAAAAATAGTAGAAAAAATAAATATAAAATGTATTTATAAAGATATTAAAATGTATCAGTAACTGAAGACGTCCTATTTAACTGAAGTAGCAAACTGAACAGGTAAGTATGTGACAACTTTCCTAACAGTAGTATTTTGTAAATATCAGCTATTTCAAAACAATGCATATTTTTTTCATAGATTCAACAGAACCTTCCAAGGCAAACAATGCAAATAATTGCTTCCTGTGACAGAATCACCATGACATTCAAAACCAAAGATGCACAGGTATGAGCTGCAAGCAGCAGCCAGGAATGCTGAATACAAATCTTGGGTGAAGGGAAACTTCAACTTGGAATTTAGTCAGTTAAAGAGGTTGTTAAATCACAAGCATTATGTCAATTAGTAATTCTTCAGAGTTCTACCCCCATCCATTTTACAAAGTATCCTAATGATAAGAACAGTGACAAACAAAGTGTTCTACAGTCCTTCAGTTAGGCCCTCAAATGTTATATTAAAAACAAATATTTAAACAAGACAAAAATAATGTTGCCAGATTACAGATCTGATCCCAAATACATGCATTCACACGGAGCCTCTGAAACCAATCCATTACAGAGGCAAGGAAACAAAATTAGAAACTGCAGAAACTGTTATCTTTGGTAAGATCTCTTAAATAAAACCACCTATTTTGATAAAACCAAAAGCTTATTTGAGGTTCTCAAGAGACCTCTCCATGGAAGAAGTCTGAAGACATCCACAAATTTTTATTGCATTCTTATCTCCATAATGCTTACAGTGCATTTATCTGGACCTCCACCAGTTAATCCAACAGATTGGTCTCTCACAGGAGAAGCTTTGTTCACTCAGAAATGTTACATTCTGCTTTCTTCCAGTAGCCCACACAGTCCCGGGGAAAGCAATCCTTCAAGAAGCATTAATTTACACGCAGAGGTACAAAAACATCTATAAAAACCTGCTCCATGAAAACACTTCTATCCCACAAAAATGTAAAGTCCAAGCTTTAACATGTTTAGACTTCTTAGGCAATGAAGGATGACATGTTGTTCTTATCCTTTTTTTACATGTACTAAACCTCTTCTTTCTATCTTTTAGAGCCCTTCTGTATTAGAAGAGGCTTACAAATTGTGGTACCTGCAGAGATATCAGAACACCTAGTTTTAGGCAACAAAGGTTCTTAAGATAGTGAGGACTCACCATAGAAATATGACATTGAAGAAGTAAGTCTTTACATTAGTGAAAAGGGGATATCAGAAAAAAAACTAATTGCATAAACATACATTAATAACACAGGCATCTTTAGGACGGCCATCTTCTGTAATGTAACAGCCAATGGGAAAACCAGGATTGCAGAACCTCTGGCCATCTTCAACATCGTAACACCAGGTCACAGGCATGTTGTCCACAATCCTGTAAATGGCACAGTGACATTTCACAACATTGCAAAATACAGAGTGCAGTGGAAACAAAACCACATTGATACTAACCTAACTTGGCTGCACTCTTTACTGGAAGATTAACTACAAGAATAATACCTCTTTCAGGTCTTAACCCATGGAACTGCACCGACTGCCAATCCAATTTCCAAATGAAATCTAAGCACGTAGCTATTCAACTGAAACTTCATCTTATTTTAGAAAAAAATAAATTAAAAATACTATTTCTTCAGAAGGTGGCTTGGAAGCAGGAGGCTTACTCTGTGTCCACCAAAACATTCTATTCACTGGACTGGTTTCTGAAGTCCTCTTATAAACACAGCCCAACACACAAAACTCTCCCACTCTGAAGTGGTAACAATTTAACATTTCATTATTTTGTCTTTTAAAACCATCCACTAAAACAGCTAAATTGAGCTGGATAATTTCAAGCTTCAGACAAAATACAAAGTAATAAAAATTTTGCCTACACACACATAGTATTAATTCTTCAGCTTCCTCTTGGCTCTTCTGTTGCATGATACATTTTTCACAGCACTCTGTAATCTTTTATTTTGAAGAGCAAGTTTTTGCTTATTTGTTTGGGTTTTTTTGCTATTTATTTGCTATATTTTCGTGCAACTGTGACCTCAGTTGTAGTTCCCTCAGAGTATGGAATATTGTAACTAGATTGTTCACACAAGCAAAAAATTGTAAGCCACCACACACTTGGGAAAGTAATCACGTTCAAACTTCCCTCCACTGTCTACCTGCTGCTTCTGAATTACTGCCTCACAGGATTTATATTCATGCACCTTGAATACTGTGTTCAGTTCTGGGCCCCTCACTACAAGAGAGGCATTGAGTTGCTGGAGTCAGTCCAGAGAAGGGCAACAAAGCTGCTGAAGGGCCTGGAACACAAGTCTAATGAGGAACGGCTATAGGAGCTGGGGCTGTTTAGTCTGGAGAAAAGGAGGCTCATGGGGGACCTCATCACCCTCTACAACTACCTGAAAGGAGGTTGTAGTGAGGTGGGTGTTGGCCTCTTCTCCCAAGTAACAAGTGATAGGACAAGAGGAAATGGCCTCAAGTTGCACCAGAAGATGTGAGAGAAACAGCCCTGCAACCAACAAGGTTAGTGCAGAAGGAGGGCAGGAAGTGCCCCAGGTGCTGGAGCAGAGGTTCCCCTGCACGCCTGTGGTGTCGACATAGGTGAGGCAGACTGTCCCCCTGCAGCCATAATATACGTTAGAGATACCTCTTGCTTTTGTTAGTATTTTAATTTCATAATCAAAACCAGGTGAAGCATTAACCTATTACAAATGATTTTGGATGGGGTAAAGGCTTTCCCTTGCATCTTCTGCAGCAAAGAATATGGAGCTGACTTCAGGCAGCAATGCTCGAACAAATTGATAGTTTAAGAAGCAAATCATGTTTCACAGTTAATCTTCAAATTTAAAATGACTTGAAGAGATTATACATATGGGGTAAATGGGCTATACAACAGTGTTCTTACATGTCTCTCAAGAACATCTGGTGACGAACATTGTCAGCCAAGATATCAGTATAGCTGCTGAGTCCAATTCAGTATGTCAATTCCTAATCTTATTAAGTGGCTTTTAAAACCTTAAAAGTACTTTGCACCATCTGTGTTCCCCAGGAATTTTATGATAAATTGAGCTGGATAATAAACCTCTATTAAATCCTGACTTACACTACCTTGGCTGATCCCTGTACAAATACACCCCTGTACCATACTCCTCCAGCATGCATCATTCATCACAAAATCCAGCCGCTTCCACTCTGTGAAGCCTTGGCTGAGAAGGACTATTTATTACCAAACAGATACAAACAGGGATTCTTCATGTCACTGGTTCTACAGTTTTAGGGCAGTGGGCCTAGCAAAAAAAAAAAAACAACCAAACAGTAGAAAAGCTATTAAAAGAACTAAGAATATAAAAAGTACTCTACATTTAAAAGGTAGTTTTCACCCTGAAAAACAGAACTAAATCTTACTAAAATCTCATCAGTCCTATCAAGCTACCTGTACAGGCTAAAAAATAAGTATATTTGTAAAACAATTTAATCTAAGGGGAAAAACAGTCTAAAGTACTTTTTTGTGTGATTAGTTTTACACAGATCTGTTTTAGTTTCTGTCAGATTAAGTGTCTGTATTTCAGAGAGGGACAGGATCACAGCCTTAGGGAACTAATTTTCATTTATACACCAAAACACACGCTAACTTTTAAAGCTGAAGCTTTACACCAAACCAACATGCACCATGTAAATTCAAAGTGGTGTAAATCTCATAAATATATGCAGTATTTAATAGGAATATAACCCAATCCAGCATTTTGTTTGAAGCTGTACTTATTCCAGCATTAGGCATATGCACTTCAAATCCCTGCAAAAGTAGCTGTACCTTTCAGGATTTCTTTACTGCTTCCTTGTTCACCTACATGAACATATGGCTACTGCCTGTGAACCCTTCTGACCTCATCTATCAACTTCCAACTACACTAATGTTCAAGATGTTCCTGGAATATTTACATCAGTCAGCCATAGCTTATCCCTGAAAAGGGATATTCTGATCAGCTCAAAAGAGCAGTAGAAAACACACTCATTGCCTTTCCAGCATGGGTGGCTGTTTCAAAAATGAAGAAATGTAATGTGGCATTACAGAAAAGCATTTGATAATATTGGCAACATTCAACACTTCACCTGCATTTTTACTAATATATCCAGAAAGTCTGAATATAACTAGATGAAGACCAAAATGTTTCTTTCTGTGAAGTGGGGAACACATATTTGGAACCATATGTGCCACATTAGTTAATTTTGCTCATGTATTACTTGCAAAGACATGCTACAGGAATTCTGACAACTGCATGCCCAAGTCACTCCTTCTACCCTTGCACCCAAAGGCTGATGTTAGCACAATGTACCAACAAGCACTATATAAACACTGAGAGCAAGGCTGGGTATTTCCAGTATCAAGATGGAGCCTGCTGACAGACATTTCCCAGCTCTTGGATGTGGGTGAGAGCAGGGCTACATCCTAACTGAACATCAGCACAGAATTCAGCCTAGGCATTCAGCCTTGCCCCACTCTTATTGCCCAATGGAAGAGGACCTCAATGGCCAAGCAGAAACAGAGCCCCAGTGTGCTTCAAGATGACTCAGACAGTTACAGAGGGACTCAGAGAACAGAAAAGGACCAAGTGTTTATGAGTTTTTCTAAATTATTTCATTTTCACTGGCCACCTTTCACTTCCATATCCTATAAGAGAAACAAACTGCATAAAACACTTTCAGAACCATAGATCCTATCTCCTGGCCACACATCTGAAGGGGAGTGCAAAGGCTCTCAAGAAAAACAAAAACAACACAGACAACAGAATGAAGGTCCCTTAAGCCTTTTCTCAAGATAGGGCAGGATTAACTCCTACATTTACAGATGCAAAGAAATAGCAGTGTTTTACAGTAAACACAGAGGCAGCACAAAAAACACACAAAGCTCTGCATCTGGAAACAGACTTGTCTCCATTATACCTGGTGCTTATCCTTCAGGGAAGGAAATTTTTCATGACAACAACAATGTAACATCTTTTGCAGAACAGAAGGGAACAGAAGGGGTATTTGCAGAAGTGCCAATACCTACTGCTCAATCTGTATTGTTGCAATAACAAAACGATAAACTAAATTAAATTATCACCAACATAATAGACTAACTCACCTGTGAATTCTGATTCCAACTTACCAGTGATGTTGATAATTCAGCAGCATACTTTTTTTCAAAAAGTCTAATTTCTGTTTATCTTCTGGCTTTGTGGTATCATACGTTTTTGTACAAACAGATTTACATGTCTCCTTCTTGTTGAACGTGAACTAAGAAGAATGAAAGACACATAAGCAAAAAGGTTGTCACGACCTTTCTGTCATTTCAGTATTTAACAAGTTTCCCCTACGCATTTATAATTGCCTGTATTATTATAATAAAAGCACCTAACAAATTACCAAGGCTATGTATATTAACCCCACCAGAGGATGCTTTTATATTGGTGTGTGCTATAAAACCCTCCTGTGTTCAGTGTAGGAGCTCTACACTAAGAGCTCCTTGTTACTGATTAAAACCTGTTTTCTGCAATGATTTACCAGACAAATCATTTGACCTCACAGCAGCAATGCTGTCCCAGGCAGATTCAACTGATAACTTTCTCTCCTACTACATGTAATAGAGAAGGGCAGGAGCTCTAATCATCAGAAAAGCCAGCTAACACCACTTCTAATACTTCAAACTTACAGCTGTTGGTATTCTTAGATCTGGTTCCAAGAAATAAGAGTACTCAATTCACCCTAACAAGGGGACAACTGAGGAGCAAGAATCAGGTTTTGACAGGTTCCAAAGAGAAGACAACCTCCACAGCACTTCACGGTGCAAACTGCATAGTTACATTATGTTAAATTGACAGATTTCTCTTATGTAGAACATCAGATTCTGCAGCTCTTTGAGATAAAGCCCTTGTGAAGAGGATCTTTAAGATTTTGATCTCCTTTGGCTACATTTGAACATATATATTACCAAACACCCCTTGTCAGAGAACGAACCCTGTAAGGAGATGGTTCTATCCTCTCTCCAAACAATACTTGGCCAAGGTTTTCAGATGGACGCTTCTTTCCTTCTGCTTGACAAAAATCAAACCTGTCATTAAAGATACAAAAGTTACCAAATTATTCTTAGCTGAAAATATTAGACCTCAAATAGTGCTTTCAAATCAACACCTCATCACAAGTGAAGGAACTATACAGCTTTACTTCCAAAAAAGTTTTTTCTTTGAGCCTACAAGGCAAAGTGTGAAAAATCACAGTCCCATTTTGAAAACAATAACCAACCAACCAACAACAAAAGAAGAAACAAAACCAACTACCAAATCTCTTAGTCAGCTATTTTGGAACTCAGTTTATATTAAGTGTCCTTAAGTAATTAGAAGTTTCCTATTTTAATGGGGATTTTAGCCATGAATTAACCTTCACATAGAGTTTCATTGCAGATCCGAGAAAAAAGCATACAAGCCAGATTCTTGGGCAGGGGATAAAGGAGGGAGGGTAATAATAAAAAACAAAATATGCACATACACACACACACACACATACACACACATACAGCTCCTTTACAACAAGTGCTATTAAATAAAGAGGATATTGCAGTTTTATTCCCCAACACATTTAATAGCACATCCTCCAAGTTTTCCAGTCTAATTTCAAGTGTATTACAGTTGCGTTCAATAAAGTGTAGACATAACTAGTGCTTAACCTCTTCAACAGTAACAATAAAAACATTCTTTGAAGCAACAACTTTCCATAGTTGCACCTGACACTGACACATTTTGTACACTCCTATGATGTGTACCAGGGAAAAAAAATTAACACCTCATTAAGATAACTGATCAGGAATTCACATCTCATTACCACTTCCACTCATCTGGCTACAGGCTACTGAAGACTGCAGTAATACTTTGGTCTATAAAATGACAACTAATGCAGAAGAGTAAATATTATATATATATGTGTATATATACATATACACACATTTTAACCTTAAGTTATTCCAAAGCAATGATCAGACCTACATGAGGGCCTATGAATCCATGCACTACGTCTAATGTATGAACAAAGACAACTAAGGAGAAGGAAGCAGTGTATGTCTGCATCCATCTGCTCAGTTGAAAATTATGTATTTGTAAACTTATATTAGCAAAATAAATAGACATTCCTCAATGGTAAACTTCTGTAGCGAAAGTAGATAATATTTAAAAGATAAATTGAATTCGTATTTTTGGAAGAAGTAACAACTAAAATGACACACACACTTTAATATACTTACGCTGTATATTCATAGGGAAGGACAGACTCTACAGAGTCAAGCCTGTTCACAAACAGTTCGATTCCAGACTGAAAGAATAGAGATAATCAGCAATTACATGAAAGCACTTCTTCAATTCTGACAGATATATATATAATTTGTTTGAATAAGGTAAAGAAAAGCTAAAAACGTAAGATTTGTGCAATTATATGTCTTCAAATGCAGAATTACGTGCAATGAGCTTTACCGGCAAATAGCATAAGTAAAACACTATTTAACCATCACAGAAACAGTGACAATACGAAAAAAAAAGCGCCAAGTCCCAAAAACCAACAAAATAAACCAAATAAGCAAAAAACACTTTCAGGCTAACATAATATTCAAACTATGAGATAGCAAGAAATCATGCACAATAATAATAGTTACCACAGTTGCCAGTGGTTTAATGTACCAAGTTAGAGCTATATTAGTCATCACTGCAACTTATCTGTAATAAAAGTCTTAAAAGAACATGAATAAAAGTACAGATGAAATCAGTACGTATCCCTGTAATTAAACTGCTCAACAATTTTACCTGTGTAACAACTGAAAATTCAACTATGAGAATATAAACAATGTATTCAGACTGATACATTATTTTTAGTTTGAACAGCAGCTCTTGCCAAAGAGAAGGCAAGGATATTCACATTTACCTTCTTGTAAAAACTCCCAAGTTCAGTCTGCTGTGGTTTCACATTAGTTTGGTCTGTACATGTTAATTACAGATGGGGTGGCCTGCTGCTACAGAAAGGAAGAGGTCTCTCACTCTTCCCTCTTAGTCTCAAAATCCCTTCCCTTATTCTAGTCCCACAGTCCCAATCCATTTCAACTGTCTGCCTTACACTGTTTTTGGCAGTTATCTGCTTGCATAGTAAACCAATTCAATTGGCTGAAATAGCAGAAGAGTTACCCCTCAAAAAATTTAAAGAGCAGTCTTAGCAACTCAGCAAGTTGAACTGTCTTACTGGGCAATCAGGCAAGAGCTGGAGACAGCCAAAGGAAGGCTAGCGTTTTCAGGAACAAGACCTCTCTCAAGAGCAAGCCATCTCTTTTCTCACCAACAGCAGAGCTTTGCCTCCCCATGCAAACTGACTCAAGTTTAACCAAACAAAGAAATTCTGGAGGGAAAAAAAGAAAATAAAATGAATTGTTCATATGCATGTGTAGCTCAGGTACCTCAGTATCGTATTTTATTGATACACTATAGTTGTCCATGGGCAAGTTAGGCATAGTTCCGTAAGAGGCGGGAGCTGTGAGCTGCAAGGCTGACTCACCAAGTGAGGACACACCTTACTGTTCCTCTTTCCTCTGCCCTAAGCCATGCAGACCTGCTGCTTACCTCTGGGTAGTGTACGCTTGCCATAATTCTTAAAGCCACTTCAATTCACCGGCACAGCAAAAAACTAGCCTGGCAAAAAGTTGGGTAGTTTCTTCTCATGTCAATAAGCTTTGAAAAGGATTAACAGGTAACACAGCTGGGACAATACAGAGGACAGGGCCACACTGCCCGGAGAAAGACAGGCGTGAAATCTCTTGCTTCCAGCAGCAATGGGTTAGACTGCCTCAGCTGGTCACAGAACCACAGCCTATTAGATTACCTATTTTTCATTGGAGGAGATTTACCTGAATGCCCCAATTTTCTGTAAGTATATGTGTTACTGCAGATCAGCATCTCTGATAAACAATTTCCATTCAACAGCAAGTCTTCTTGGAGCCATCAGTATTGTTTTAGGCTGAGTAAGGACTCTTAATGTTTGGCCAAGAGTTACCATGTCTGCACAGATCGCATTTAAATTTCTGATGATATTTCAACCAGAAATGGGAAAACCAGCCAAACTGAGTTTGCTCACTTGGAGGAAGGGGAAAATTTATGAGTCTCATCATTCTTGTGCTGCTAGCTATGTGCCCCACCACCAACATTCCACCCCATCTCGCCAACATAAGACAGGAGATCCACAGAGATTGTAACACACAAATATTTAGAGACAAATATTTGTAACACACAGAATTCAGAGATCTGCTCTGTGCATCTAAATCCGCAGTGCAGACGAGAATTCGATATTATTACCAACATCATAATCAACAGTGACAGTTGTAAGACCTCCTTAAGAACATGTAAAAAATTAAGGTTCTTCGGGGAAGCTTAGTTTTACCCACTGAGGTAAATATTATGATAGATAAAGAAATGATCTGATCACATATTGGTCCTCCTCACCAGGGACCAGACTACATTCAATTACAGGTTATGTGGAGGGAATTAGATCTGGAGAGTGATTTAGACTTCTCTATATGCTTCACTTAGTATGTAAAGTGGCTGGCATGAGGTAGAGTAATAGAAGAGGAGGTTAATTTCAGCAATTTTTTGCAATAATACACTTGTTAATGTTATCCTAAAATGTTCAGCTGGCCACTGGTAGAAGATTTCCATTACCTAAGTACCTCATTTCACATTTAAAACATTATAAATCCCCATGGATGAGGAGACAAATATATTGTACACATTATAGGAGGAAAGATCACCCCATAAATGTCTCTTTATCAGCCCACAAACGTGGCTGGTTACAAAAGAGAGCAGGCAACCTAGTTTACTTGACTTACAAAAAACAAAACATCAAAAAACTTTCTTCCACAACCCTAGTTTAAAACCAGGAATAATTCAAACACAACTATGTTTTTCAGGGATGTTGTGAAAATTACAGACTGCAGATTGAAAGTCCTATCCTGTATTTGAAGGAAAAAAAACCTCCTTTATGAGGGTAGTGAGGTAGAACTGAGCTGATCTAGTAACAACAGTTGTGTTTTAATCATGAGGCTGGACTATGTGATCTCCTGAGGTCATTTCAGTTTCTACGACCTTATAAAAGAACATCCACAGAATGTTTTACTACTACAACAGAAGCAGCACAGAAACAAGAGTGAAAAAATCCACAGTGATGTGTTAGGTGCAAGATTTGGCCAATTTGAACAGAACAATACACTTGAAAGGAAACTGCATTTATAGCAACTGCATTTTCACTACTCATTTGGCTTATTACTTGCTTTACTGATTCATGACAGGAAATTAATAAACTCAGTGCAATGTATTTATGAAAAACATATGGTTTAAACAGACTCTTCTGAAGAAGAATCATGGACCAGTTCCATGTAGTACAGAAGAAGAGAGTTCAGAGAGTGTGAGATAGCCATTTCCAACAGCAGTAAGATAATGGATCATAAGCGTAATTGGTCTTGAACTTCCTCATTCAAGTCTTAAAGCATGGTCTGGTGTAACTGCCATTACAGCAGCAGCAAACTTCTAAGGCTCACCCAAAGGGGCAAAGACTATTTTAAGCATGTACCCTCAGCATGCTAACATAGAATTACAGCATGGTTTGAGCTGGAAGGGACCTTTAAGTTCATAAAGTTCCAACCCCCATGCCACAGGCAGAGACACCTTCCACTAGACCAGGCTGTTCAAAGCCCCATCCAACCTGGCTTTGAACACCGCCAGGGATGGGGCAGCCACAGCTTCTCTGGGGAACATCCTTACAAATAAGCAATCTGGTTATGCAAACTTCGCTTGTCACTTATCTAGGCATGAAAATAAGTTTCAGTTTCACTCGAGACTCTGGGCCCCAGAAATCCCTACACTTCAAGGTTCTAAGAACCAGGACACCACAGCAACGGAAGAGTCACTACCTGCTTGCCTCGATTTGTATCTGCTTGCAGCCCTCGGCTGCTCGCTCCTGCCAAGAGCCACAGACACCCCCAACACAACCTGTCCCTGCGATTATTACTCCTTCACGTTTCCAACAAGTATTTAAAAGGGCACGAGAGATAAGCGGCCAGGGCTTCCTATTTCCCCAACGTGACCAATACTCACGAGATAAGCTGACAGCTTGCGAGGGGCCGCGGGCTCTCTACCTTTCCCGACGACAGTGGGGACACGCTCCGAGTCCCTGCAGCCACAGAGCCCCTGGGCCGCGGGGGACGCTACAGCCAGACAGCTAGAAACCCTCCAGGGAAACAAACACCCGCAGGCCCAAACACGAGCCCCGCTCACCGCAAAGCCGGACGGCACCGCAGCCCGGGCACCTCCCCTCCCCTCAGCGGTGCGGGCCCTCCTCACCTTGCACTCCGGCTTCTCCTTGCCAGCCTCGCAGAAGTTGACGGGCGCCAGGCCCGGCAGGTAGAAGGCGACAGTGACGGGGGGCGCGGCCGCCGCCAGCGCCGCGGCGATGCAGAGGAGTCTCCGCAGAGCCATGTCGGGGCGGCGGAACGGCGGCGGCGGCCTGCGGGAGGGAGGGAGGGAAGGAGGGAGGGAGGGAGGGAAGGAGGGAGGGAGGGAGGGAGGGGAGCCGAGGCGGGGGGAGGGTCCCTGGGCGCCCGCGGCGGCAGCAATCGCGGTTTCGTCTCTCCCCCCGCCCTCGACGGCCACCACTTCCGGCTTCTCGCGCGCGCGACACGTCACCCCGCGCGGACCGCCTGACGACACGCGAGACGGGGCGGGGCCGGCGCACCAGCCCAGCCCAGCCCAGCCCAGCCCGCCCCTTCGCTTCCGGGGCAGCCACCCGCCTGTCCCCGTTGCCATGGCAGCGCGGCGCCCTCCGCTGGGAGCGGCTGGGCGGCGGTGCGGGAGCCACAGCCCCTGCCCCGGCCTTCCCCTTCCCTCCTCTCTTCTCTGTCCCTTCCCCACCAGCCCCGGCACTCCCAAGGAGGGCGAGGGGCCGCCCCGGCCACTCAGGAGCGGCGGGACCTGTCCACGGGCGTCCACCCGCCGTGTGGGACTCCTCCGGCTGGGCCTGGTCTGGCCACGCTGCCTTCCCGGTTATGCAGCGGTCCTTGCTCTTATTAAAAATACATTTTTGAAAAAAAAAAGCATTTTGCTTTTTTTTAATTTTTTTTTTTTTTTTTATTCTCAAGGTTTTTTGCTGTGAAGAACTCCCACGGTTTTCATGTTCGGGGCAGTGATCATCCCCCTGTGCTTGGCACTGATGAGGCTGCACCTCAAATCCTGTGTTCTGTTCTGGGCCCCTCACTGCAAGAGAGACATTGAGGTGCTGGCGTGGGTCCAGAGAAGGACAGTGGAGCTGGTGAAGGGTCTGGAGCACAAGTGTGATGGGGAATGGCCGAGGGAACTGGGGTTGTTTAGTCTGGAGAAGAGCAGGCTCGGGGGGGATTTTATCGCTGTCTGTAACTACCTGAAAGGAGATTGTAGTGAGGTGGGGGTTAGTCTCTTCTCCCAGGTAACAAGTGATAGGGCAAGAGGTAATGGCCTCAAGCTGCACCAGGGGAGGTTTAGATTAGATATTAGGAAAAAATTCTTCACCAAGAGGGTGCTCAGGTATTGGAACAGGCTGCCCAGGGAAGTGGTGGTATCACCGTCCCTGGAAGAGTTCAAAAACCATGTAGATGAGGCCCTCAGTGACATAGTTTAGTGCTGGACCTGGCAGTCCTGATAACGGTTGGACTTGATGATCTTAATGGTCTTTTCCAACAGAGTTGATTCTGTGATTCTAACTGAACTTCGGGTGACACTTATCACAGGCTGAGTGGAGGGAGGGGGGAGCCAGCCAGATGTTGGCTATGGTGGGCATCTGTTACAGCTCAACATTCACAACAACCCAGATGTGCGTTCCCTTCGTGTCACTGACGGCCACTGTCATGTGGCACAATCTTCTAATGAAAAAGTCCCCACCAAAAAAAATACCCAAACCTATAGAAGGGGCAGGCATAAAAAGCCTGTTGCTTTGATAAAGTAGGAGAGGACATTGCTCACATTCTTGTTTTATCTTTCCTCCTTCCTAATGTTTTCCATCAGTTCAGGTTTGGGCAGCTTTAGAAACTCCAAACAGCCTTTAATGAAAATCTGTATTTATAAATGTTACAGCCTTTCTACCAATTTCCTTGATTATCACAGAATCATAGAATAGTTAGGGTTGGAAAGGACCTTAAGATCATCTAGTTCAACCCTCCCTACCACGGGCAGGGACACCTTACACTAGACCCTATTGCCCAAGGCTCCGTCCAGCCTGGCCTTGAACACTACATTCTATTTACCACTGGGTTTGGAGGACTCACCTGTTGCTTGCACACGCCTATAGCTTGCCAAGGTCTTTAGGCAGGGAGGATATTGCTGGTAAAGCCAGTGAGGAATGAGCAGGGCCGTCCGAAAGTATATCCAGTATGTATCTTGCAACACAATGTGCTGGTGCCTGAGAAAGCAATAAAGGAGATACCTGGCTGCAAAGACCAACCTGGCTGTGGTGGGTTAATTAACACTGCGTCTGACCAGATACAGAGTTGAGCACCTGAGTACCTAGGCCACATAAGCTAGTCCTTAGGTAAGGTTATTTTGATATATTTTTACATGTTTTTCTACATTACATAAGCCATTCTTAGCTTTAGATAAATACATGTTAATTTCTTACTTTATATACATTAGAAATTAAATTCTATATTTAAAACTGAAGTTGTTCACCTGTCTTTTTTATTCATAGGCCTAATTCCTACTTGTCTCATCCTGCAGATATCCTAAGAGCACAATTATAAGACCAAGCCCTGTGACGAGCCCAGCTGGAGAAGAAATCCCAGTTCCCTCTTTTTATTTAAAATTACTCATGGTGAGGGTAATCAGGTTGTAAATGACCCAAGTTGAGTTCTCTTCTGCCACAAGGGAGTTCAAACATATCTCCCATTTCCCAGGTTAATATTCCAAGCAAATTACTTTTGTGGGCCTAATTCCATTCCTTTGCATGAGAGAATATTTAAAAGCCTTTGCCCATCTAATCCTCATCTTCCTTGAGAACACTCCAAAAGTTGCGCGATGAGTAGGATTGTGGTGTGCTTTGTGATCTGTTCTAAATTCCCCTTTCTTTCTCTGCCTTTGTGACTATCAAACCTGCTGACTCAGGGTGATTTTGAGGGGTGCTTTGCCAGCTAGTCCAAACAGCATTTCAGTGGATGTGATGCCATATGCTCTGATGCCCCCTCTTCTCTGCTCGACAAAGGTGATGTGGAAAAGCAGTTTGTAGGCTGTGTTATTAATTCAATATCACAACTCTTTTCAAGCAGGTATAACCATGGGTTATAATCCCAGGATTGGCCATGGTCCTTGAGATCCAATTTCAGTCTGGGCAAAACCCATCTCTAATTTAATGAGAACTTCAGTGGGAATTTGCTTGATAATTTCTGTTCTTAAACTCCCCTGCTACAGGTTTTACAGCCGTTGGTTACAAGTCAGGAAGTGTGGGTTTAGCACCAGAAGAACAAGTATCGCAGGTTTTATCACCAGAAATTCCAAGGCTATGCAAGACTGTGAAATAAAACACAGGGAAAACTACTGTTTCAGAGATTAATGGACCAAGAGAAGCCAAAGCGAACAAACAGCCTGTTTTTTTTTTCCTGAAAAAAAAATAAAAAATAAAAAATCTTGTGATAAGAAAATATAAAGATAAGAACACAGAGTGGTCGGAAACAGCTGGGAAAGTAAGGGTCACTCCTTGAAAATGCTATCCTTCTTTTTACCAGAAAATGTTGTGAATAACTTTTGCTGTTGTTGTGGTGGTTTTCACCTTTTGCTGCTTGTGTCTGGGCTGACAGAGGTGCCTCCTTCACATGGAGATTCTCACAGTTTAGTTCTTCATTTCAGAAACAAGCTCTTCAAAGTCCTTTGTATCCTATGGCCCAGCGGCTGCTGCCTTCTCACAGCATATTCCTTCCTTTACCTGAGGGTGCTGAAAACTGATTTCCCCACTACAGTGCCTTAGCAGTCAAGCTGTGGAACAGATAAATACTCGTCGTTGTGTAGGGTGCAAGCACACAGTTGTTTCCCCCACAGGTTACGATTCAGTGGGTGTGATTTTAGTATCAGAAAAGCAGAATAATACTCTGCTGCATAATATTTAGGGTGCTAACTGGATACAACTGACATTCACAAATTTATTTTTAAATGTTTAATATGAACTACATGTTTGCAGCCTGGAATCCAGATCTCCCTTCTTGCAGGTGAGTTGCCCTGACAACTACAATGCAAAGCATTGTAAATAAGCATGCCCATTTTCTCTCCCGAGACAACCAGCATTAATAACTGAATGACAAATTCCATATTCTGGGGACATCCCCTGCTGTTAAGTAGCCTCTAGACTGCTGGTTGGTCATTTTTCCACAAAGAAAGAAGCACGGGTGAGGACCTCATCAAGTGGAGGTTGAATTAAAGTCTCAGATGCCTGTACTAACACTGATGGCTGACAACAATTTCCCTCTCAGGAGGTTTACCATGTGTGTCCAAGACCTTCTTGCAGATGAAATGGGTGAAGGATTATGGTTTGTGAAGGCCTAAGGAGTTTTGAGAAATGCAGTCCTCCCAGCCGTAAGGTACCTCTGCAAATGGTTGGAAGGGAGCCTTTAGGGTAATTTGAGCCTGGAAACAGAGGGAACTGTATGTCTCCTCAGTGGAATGACAGCAGAGCAGGTTTACAGAAAGGCTACAAGCTCTGCGCCTGAAGTGAAGGTCAGGCACATCAAGTGCCCTGCTCCTTTTGTGGACCCAAAGATTCCTTGACAATAGCAACATGTCATTGACCACATTACCTGTGGGACTGGTGGAAGCAGGGGGGATGGCGTGAGCACTCCTCAGCCCAGACAGATGGATGGTGGCATTGTCTGTGAGGCACTGGGGCAGAGATCTTGCTAGTTTCCCTCTTTGCCCGGGCATAGTCCTCTGGTGGGTACATGTTGGACTCCTGCAGCTCAGGAGCATTGCGGCAGCTGTGGTCAATGTGTGAATGCACTGTGGGACTTGGTGGCATGTGAGGTGTGTTTCTCCTCACAAAGTAAATCCCCACAGCATTCCAGGAAAAGCATATCCTCTTGAACAGCAGCCAGTTCACTACCTAAGTAAACAGTGCAGCGTTTGGACTAGTCACACAGCGTCTAGAAACTCATCTGGTTGTGCCATTGCTGTCTTTGTTGGGATTTATGATTTACAAGTCTGTTTGGTTTTTGGGCTTTTTCTTTTCTAAAATCTTTGTTCAGGAATTAGATCCAGCACCTCCTGTGACTTTATGACCAGCTCTAAATTAATATTTAAACAAAAATCCTTTCAGGCTTTTGGTATACTATAAAGGCCCATGTGCCTTTCCCCACTATATTATATTGTGCTAGAAAAGTGCAATCAGCCTGATACCTGACTCTCCAAATCAAGAAGAGAAAGGACTGACAATAAAATAAGTAAAGAGCAGCCTCTGTCAGGTAAAAACTGCTACTGAATTACATCTAAAGAGAAAATGCTTAGACGAGTATGTAGCCATCATCGTATATTTAGAGCAAAATTCAGCTCGGCTGACTCCTTTGCCTAAGCAACCGGACAGAGCCTTTGGATAAATGAGTGTGCCAAGAGGGATGTGGCGATGCCTTACGGCAGACACAAACCAGACTCCTGTAGGAGGGAGAGGGGCACATGGCACCAGCTAGTGCGGTCTGAGCACTAGAGGCCTTGGGAGCAGCTGCATTTACGACTCTCTTCAGCAGTTGCTATGGGTAAGGTTTCTGTGAGGTCCCTGCTGAGTTTTAAAGCAGCACAAAAGAAAGTGTGGGAAGATTGCTGCCTGCCTGGCTCACGTCTCCCATGTTTGGAGTGGGTCTGGTCCAGGCTGTACCAGTTAGTTCTTTTAGCCCTCAGTGTACAATAATATAATTGCTGTTCACATTAGTACCGATTATAGGGATTGGGAAGAAACAACCTTTATATAGGAATAAGTTTGTAGATAAACCAAAGGGGAATGCTTTCTGTTTTATAGCCCTATGAGTCCCAAATCAGTTGAGCTGGTTACCTATTCAGCAGTGAGCATGGTCTGAAATACATAGTTTCACTCTGTGAGCTTAAATATCCAAGCTTATCCAAGTTTCCAAGCTTAAATATAGCTCTTTGCAATCACTGTTTTCTATCAGCTGGGAAAGATGATTTTTTTTTTTTTTTTTCCTTCAAGGAGAGACTGTTCAGGATCTTTGTCCTTGCTCTGTATCCTTCTATAGCATGAAGTATTAATGCTTGTGGCAATCAATCAGCCACATTCATTGACAAAGATCTTTACCCAAGTCCAGTTGCTGGCGGTGGATTTTGCACCATTGTAAAGCAAATCACATGTATGAAATTCTGATTATGGGAAGCCTTCTGGAGTAACACTGTAAAGACTGCAGGGCTGATTTGGGATGTGGCTTCTGGAATTCTGGATAAGAGATATGAAGGTATTGAGGCAATTAAATCCTTTTGAGACTCCTATTTTTCCACTAGTTTCAATTGGGAATTTTGTGCTAAATTGAGAGCCTAGTGTTCATGTACATTGAGTTTGCACTGTGCTTCTTAGGTCTTAATTTCAGTCCTTGAATTTTGTAAATGCTATGATGGGTATTTTCTGATGCATAGAAAGAGTATTTATCATAACCATTTTCCTCACCACTACTGCAGAAATTGCTCTGCCAAGTGTCTGGCACTGCCTGGTATTCAAGTCTCTAACAAGGACTATTAGAGTCCTCCATAAGAAGCGCTGTTTAGAAAGGGAGTTTCTCAATCCCTTCAGTTACTGGAATTTTATACCCCGAAGTATGAGAAAGGTTATCTGTCATAACTTTTTATCCCTCTTTATTAATGTGATCTAACTGTTCCCCTTAAAAGCTTAAGCTTTTTTAGATTTCAAAATATTCTGGTCTTGGGCGTAAAATGGTGAAATAACCTTGATAAATAACTGATGAATCATATAAGAAAAATCTTTTTATTTGTTTCAAATCTGGAGCTTTAAAATTTCATCCCGTACTCCCCATACTGAAAAAAGGAGTAGACGGTAGAGCTCAGTTTCCCTGCCCTGCATCACCATGTTTCTCTCGTGACTACTCAAGCTAAGCTGTCCAAGGGAAAAATCTCAGCCCTGGTATCAATCAAGCTCTGAGGAATACTTCTATCAAAATAAAAAATTCTTGAGCTGGTGAAAGGTGTCCTCTAATAGACAGGATTTTCAAATGGTGGAGAAAGTGGGATTGAGGCAAAGCAATACTGGAGTGATAGTGTCACTCTCCCTTGGGATCTAACCTGTGCTGAAATAAATTTGCAGGAGCCACCAACTAAAAGGATGTGCAGGTTGTCCTAAGTAACACCAAATATTAGGCTGGTACCCTTATCAGATGCTACAAAACCAGCTACAAGTCACCTTGGTCCCATCAGGTGGTTGCAGTGGTGGCAGTTCTGTGGGACTGTTGTCTCACCCAGTGAGACTGCATCCTCCCTGGGATCCCGCTGCTGGGAAGGTGTACCAAGGAAGGACTTCAGCGATCCTGTGGCCAGGCCATGCTTCAGGTGAGCATTCAGTGTTTGGAGCCCTTACCTGGGCTTAATCCCAGCTAGCAAACACTTGTCTACATGGCTGATTCCTGCCTCTTGTGTCAGGGAAGAGCAAGTGGCGCCTGGCAGGAGATGGGTGGAAAGAAACAACTATCAGCTGGTGATTTCTGGGAGGCAGCGGGTGAATAACCTTGCCCCATCTTATGGTAGTGCTTCACCTGTGAGTGCCCGCTGTGAGTGAAATTGCCTGGGCTGGTGCTGCCCTTTATCAATTTTGCTCTCAGCAGGCTCTGCAGGTGAAGCATTTCATTGCAGGAATAGGACTCTGCTCTCTCCTTGACAGCCTGAGATAGAAAGCGGGGAAAGGAAAGAAGGTAATAAATGGCCAGAGAAAAGTAAAAGCAGGACAGAGAGAGCGAGGATGTGTGTTAAACGGTAATGGTAATACAGTGCACCCAGACTGCTTGTTCTGGGGGAATTTGACACTGAAAAAAATTTTACTTAGCTCTTTTAAGCTTTAGACTTAGAAGTTAAAGAGCTCTACAATTAGAAGTGGAAAATTATGGTGAATAATACTACTTTTAAAATACTCTGTAAGATGATGTGGGTAAACAGAAAAGATAATTTTCTTGATCTTCAACCCAATAGAGAACTGCAGTAGCTGTGTCTGGAGAAATCCAGGCCAAAAATATTTTCCCTGGTTTTCTGAAGTCTGTATTTCAGATTTATATGCCTTGATTTTTGTGGGCTTTTTTGTTTTTTTCTCACCCTTTCCTAAGACAATCTGTGTGTGACTTTGAAGTGTTGCTGGGCACCTGATGCTGCTTGCCTTGACTTCTGAGAAAAATTCAGCATCCAAGATGAGAACCCTGCAAAATCAGTAACTGCATCTGAACGTCTGACTGCCTGTTGCTGGGCAAAGAAGCCCACTGATTCAGGAATAGGGGTGTTGACACAGCGTCAAGTTCACAGACCCATCTCTTTCCAGCCAGTTAAATTCTAGGGCTTATGGGGAGTGGGGTAGCTTCCAATATAGCATAGAACCAGAGCATTTGAACTGGTTCCTGTTTCCAAGGGAATTGCTTACATGGAGACTAGGAGGCTAATTGCATAGCCACGAGCATCCTGCTTCAGCTGCAGCAGGCTGATACCTCAAACCAGGTCCTTGCATGCTGCAGGGGACATGGGGAAGCAATGCCTATTCCTGCTGTAGGATACATCCCACAGCAGCAGAAACTCTGTCCTAGATATGTGTTCAGGAGGTGACCACATCATGTAGCCCCTCCCTGAAGTTCTGGGGATAAAAGGAAGCTTTTTGTTTCAGCAACATGAGGCATATGCAGCTATACCTGGTGGTTTGCTGCTGGTTTATATGGTTAGCATGGGAAAACCAATTGAGAGGCTGCTGCTGGAGGAAGGCAGTCTGGGTGGATCACAAATCAGCAAGCAGAGCTCTTGAGTTTCAGGAGAGGAGGGAGTGAAAGCAATGGACTAATGAGCTTAAACCAGAAGACTTCAACCGGCTCAAAGAATTGGTAAATGCAGTCTTGTGGAAAGGAATTTTAATGGGAAAGGGAGCCCGGGAGAACTCTCTGCTCCTAAAAGAGGCACTGAAGATGCAATGAAAAACCACCCTGGTGCAGGAGGCTTGCAGCAAGAATGGAGAGAGGCCGGTGTGGCCACCTAGGAAGCTGACCTGACAGTCAAAAAGGTGGCTTCCAGGCAGGTAGTGCAAAGAAACCTTCTAATGCTGTCCCGTATGACACTCTCATGGGCAAACTAGAGACATGTGGGCTCCACTGAACTACTGTAAAGCAGGGTCAAAAGGAGGCAAGGGATCAGGTGAGTGTGTGGAAAATAGAAGAGGAAGAAAGAGGTGCGGAAAGGGAAGAAGGCACAAAATGGGGGACCTCTTTTTCCTCCAAGAATAACAAAAAATGTCCAAAATAATAGAAAAAACCTCATGCAATATTACACATCTAATGCAGTTTCATGCAAATTCTTTTGCCTTCATAGCAATCATGTGTGACTGTAAGTAGAACCTGATTTGCCAGATCAGTAAATACAAACCTGTCCTATGCTGACAAAAATATTAAGCTTTTGCATGAAACTTTTTGTTCTGTCAAATGAGGGAGAAAACCAAACAAACCCACTGCAACTCCTCCCATAATGAAGTTCCCTTTTATGTCCTAGAGGGTAGGGTCTGTAAGTACTCAACTTTGAATGACTAAAAAACCCCCAAAACCCCCAGGATACATATTTTTTTAATGGGTAGACTACAAGAGAGAGTTTTTCCAGCTCCCACCCACAAACTGGTTTAATAATGTTATATTCTTTAACATAACATTATTAAATTATAATGTGTTTAATAATGTTATTTGCCCTCATCTGCAATCCAGCTTCTTTCTCAGGTGTCTGTGTTGCCCTTTGCAAAGTGAATTCTTAGGAATGCTTAGATAACACAGGGGAAGGAGTTCACCAGGAGTGGGGGGGGGTTCTCCCCTTGATTTTTTTGTCTAGAATCTCTGTTGTGATCTTTATTAAATCATTACTTTACACATGCTTTAAAAAGTTTGTCAATACATCCCATTCAGTAACAGGATGGAGGCTAGTCTAAAGCTTAAATTAACAATTAGGGTTAAATTAACAATCAATGGGATTAGGATGCCAAAAGTTGATGTATAACATTAGCTGGGAGAATTAGTATCTCTGTTATTCTGTGTTATAAATTCATTGCAAACTAGAGGAATGCTGAAAATTTCAAATTACATTCTGATATACACCTTCCATATCTCACCAGAGATAATAAGATTATGTAGATTACAGATAAATACACAATTGACTCCTTAATTTACCATTGGTGGGAGGAAGGTTGATCAGTTGTGAAAAAATCCCTGCAAGTTATTTACATAGAAAAGAGACAGAAATGCTTGGCAAGTTCTGGTGAATAGATAACAGCTCTCTGGGTAATCTTCTCTCTCTGGAAATCAGAATACAGTCCCTGGGAGGATCACTTTCCATGCTATACATGATCACTGCACAGGCAGGAGCAAAAAAAAGAGGCTGTAGTGAAAAGGATCTCACCTGGCATGTGAGTTTTGCTAACAAGGCAAATCTCAGGATACTTACAGTGAAAATCCTCTATAAACACTCCTACATGGCAGGTAGTTCTGCAAAGGCTACTTTCCAATGCCCAGAAAGAAAGAGCTGTTTGCTGGTTTTGGGTTTGGATGAACATGGAAAGGTGACACAACCCAAAATCTGCCAGGGACAAGAGTTCTGTAAATCAGCCTTTTTTTTTTCTTTTTTTTTTTTTTTTTTTTTAGGTTAGGTGATCTCCTAAATATTATGCCTTTGTAATGTGCAAAACACTTGTAGTCCTAAATTAGAATAATAGAACATTGAAGTGTGGAAAGAGTAATTACTGTTCTGACATTACATATGTCAGAACTGCAGCTGAATTCACAGATACTCAGACTGGGTCCTCTGGCCAGTATATTGTATGTGGATGTTTGGCAATGCTGTTGTAGCATGGATGAGTTTCTGCACTGTTCCTTGTTCATATAGATGAGTAAGTGGTAGAATGGTAGTCTAGCAGGTTGGCAACGTATTTGACAGTGTAGTGTATGGATTCATTACTCTTAGCGCTGTATAGAGTGCTTGCTCTTCTCATAACTTCACATTTTTCACAGTGTACTGGTGTTACAGTAACATAGCTCCAGGAATTACCAAGTCTTTCAGTTGCTCATAGTCCCTGCTAGTCTCTCAGCCCCTGTCTCTGTGATACAATGTGCCTTGATCTCTCAGGGACACTGAAAACCTCTCTTCTTCTTGTCTTCCTTCATGTCCCACACTTGTCTTTGTTTTTCTTAAGGCTCACATATCCATCTTCATTTATTTATCTTCTATCCAGATGTTTTTTCCTGGATGGGGCCTACCTTTGCTGGCACGCCAGCCCTGGCCCTCCCTCTGTCAACAGCAAAGAGCATTGGTGCTGGAGGTCCCAAGCAAGGGCAGCTCCTGTGGGTAGAGAAGTGCCTGCAGAAGGGCATGGCAATGGCCCACTGCCCTCTCTCCTGCTCTTTGCCTCCTCACCAATCCAAGTAACAAAGTATTCGTTCCTGACAAGCAGATGGGGATGAACTGGCAAGGAGCCCGGATTCCTTATAACTTAATCTCTGTCTACTCATCTGTAAATGAAGAGAGTTTTTGTCTCCAAAGAACATGATTCCTTTGGCTTCACCACGAAATATTTGCTCACTGACATCTTTGTTTCTCATCCTGTTATCCCAAGAGAAGACATGGAGGGTTTGTTTTCCAGCTACCGAGAAAAATTATCCATGGGCAAAGGAGGATGGATGAGAGGCCATTTGCTAAAAGGCAGGTTACTTCTGGTGAGGATATTGTGCCACTTACAAGCTTTTATCTCTTTATGAAATGCTGTGCTGCCTCAAGTATAGTAATAGAAGGAATTCAAGGCATAGAGAAGTGTATTTACTCAAAGAAAATAGCACTGAGACAGATGAGCTGAAGAATTCCCATGGAGAGATGACAAAGCCTTGTGGTAGGCTGCTTTGGAGACTATCTAGAATTTTTACTTCATTGGAAAGCTGCTTATTTTGTTAGGAATGGACAGAAGATGAAATCAATAATAACCTGACAAGTGACATCATATTTCAACATGCAAGAGATCAGAACCATGTTCCTTTACCTAGACTATGGCAAGAAACCTCTAAACAAAGTACAAGTGGACATTTTATTTTTCTCCCTTGACCACCTTTGTCAGTTTTCCCACAGAAGCTACAGCTGGGATGTAGGCTAAAATCAACTCAGGGACAGGAAGTGCCTTTCCTCTTCTCCACTTGTCCACTTCTTTGAGTGAATTGTCAAGTGAAGGGGTAGATGTTGGCTGGCAGTGAGTTGTCAGCAGGTATGGAGAAACTGCTACCTGGTATCAAGCCAAGGCTGAAGTCAGGAACACAGACTAAGAACACATCATATTCTCCAGATAAGTCCCGAAAGTTTCCCAGCCCCCAGCAAAGGCAATACTTTCCATTTTATCTCCCTGATTAGATTAGATCCTCCCCTGCTAGGACTGGGGAGCTCTCAATGGACCCACCCTGGGTAATGAGTATAAAATCAGAATAACTCCTGCAGAAGGAGGCAGGCTTTGAACTCCTGGGTTTTACCCATGGCAGCTGCATCAGGACCCTGGTTTATCTGCACATCCAGACAAAAGTGATATCACCTGGTCAGGAGTCGGTGCAGAGATGGAGAAGAGGACTATACAGGGCACAGGAGGCTGGCAGGAGCATGAGAGGAGCTGTCTTCATTCCTGGGGCTGCAGGAATGCTTTTCCTGCTTGTGTGGTAGCAACCTGTAATGTAAATTATCTGTCTGCTCCAGGGCTGGGAGCAGAGGGTACTTGACGTGGCAAAGTGAAGGATCTGGTGCACAAAACCAGTGTTGCAGGTAGGCAAAGGGCACAGAGGGCACCCACCATCTCTTGCTACTGCTTGTTTGGGCTATATTTAGACTACTCAGTTAATGAGTAAAAGATACATGAGAAAATAGCTGCTATTTCTGTGTGCACAGTGCCAGTGCTTCGTGGCACTTCAGAGGCTGGAAGCTGTGCCTAAGACTACCCTGAAAGCAGCAGGTGAGCACAGGTGCCCAGAGCGCTCTGCTGTGCCATGCCAGGTTCCCGCTTTGGTGCTGCAATCCGTAGCCTTGGCAGCTCCAGCAGAAAGAGAAGGCTGCACGGAGAGGAGCTGTTCCCATGCTTCAACCACAGTTGTGCAGAGCAGCTGTGTGTGTCAGCCCCATGCCACTTAACCAAAGGCTGACAGCCCACTCTGGACCCTGGTCTGGGCCCCCAGTGGTGGCTGCTGAATGCTCCCTTGCTGCCTGTTGATAAGCTTTGGTGCTTTGCAATTCCCCTTTCCAATTATCGGCCCTGCTCTCTGCACTGGCTGGGCCTGATATGTGCTGCCTGCCTGGCAGCAGTGTGGGGGCTGTGGGCCCAGGGAGCGAGGAGAGGGAGAAGTGATGGGGCAGAGCAGGGATGTACATCAGTCACTGGGGGGGCATCAGCTCACAGCTGCCTTTTGCAGAGTTCTTAGAGGCACATGCGTGGCTGAGGATGGAGTCATCCAGATGAGCCATGCAGAAGTGGCCCTTATGTGAGTTACATGTAGGAAAAATCTTTGTAAGTGTTAGGACAGGGACACAGCGGCTACCTGGGCAAGGGGTGTTGTAGCATGTCCATCACTGGAGTCCAGGTGAGAGAAATATCTTTCTGAAATGGCTTGGGTATAATTGGCTGTATTGGAGGCATGGAAATGGGGAAGGTGAGCCCAGCTACCTTTTTTATTTAGCTGCATAGCTGCATTGCTAAAAGAAGCTTGGGTGGGATCATGTGGGGATTGTCCTTATAAATCAGGTAGAACTGTTAAATACCAACACCACTACTGCAGGTATTGTGGGCTTGATGCTTTCCCTTATCATAGCTCACATTCCTATAGCGTTCACATAAAGTTATTTGAAGCTCCAGCACAGTGACTCTGAGTCAACAAGCAGCGATCCTGCAGTCATCAGCTAGCTGCTGGCTCACGGCACGAGGCAGGGTGTCCAGAGGGGTGTCTGCTGGAAATCCCAGATGGCATAAGGCTAGTGTCCTCCTCTTGCCTCCTCCTGAAGCAGGCAAAGGACTGCTGAGTGCCAGCCACCCCTATGACGTGTTTTGTATCAGAGATTGCTTTGCAAGTAGGACAAATTCAGGTGGAGGTTGTGCAGCCAGAGTTGCTCACGAGGGATGGATGAGCAACTGCAGCAGGCAAAAGTGGGGAACTGGCATCTTCATTTTCTCCCTTCCCTAAATTCCCTCTTCCTGGGAGCTGGACTCCTAACCCAGGCCGGCACTGAGGTTTTATTGCTGTGAGACTGGAATGCTGCTCAGACTGCCATTGCAGGGACTATGCTCCACAATTGCTTCAGAAAAGAGGTCTCTGGAGGGGCAAAAGGTTTCTCACCATGAGAAAGAGCTCTCTATTAAAGTGTTAGCTTGAAAGCAAATCTTATCTGAGTTGAGAATAAAGAGGCTGCTGGCTGGGTTTTGGTCTTTAATATTTTAAGGAGCTCCCTTTCTGAAAATACTTTTTATTTTTTAATAAAAGCATCAGACTGAATGTGAGCATATCGTGAAGATCCAGTCTTTTCTTGAAAGGAAAGAGGTAACAAGCATGGCCCGGCAGCTATCCTAAAACCCCTGTGGCAAGCAATAATCTTGAGAAAGCCAGTGCAAGCTATGTTTTCAATTTATAAATTAAATGTATTTAAAATTTATGAACTTTGACTGCATGAATAACTACTTCATTAGACTTTAAGGCTGCATGTTTCCTTGGCTTTCTTCACGGTAAAGTAAAACACATTTCTAATAAACATGGAAACAGATTCCAAGCTAGAGTCACTACTTTTATGTAAAGGACCCTCCAGACTCATTAAAAAAGTTTACCACCTAAATAAAGCAAGCACATTGTAATTCTTGAACTCATAAAGTTGGTAATATACACAGAATATTAGCCTGCTCTTACATATACACTGCTTGGTATCGATGAATGACATACAGTAAGAGGGTTATTATAAGGAAATTAGTGTATAAAACTGTGTTTTGGTAAGTCTGAGGCTGAAATATGAACTCCAGGAACAAGAGGACACGAGAGCATTGGGCACTGCTCTGATTTACTGAATAAGCATGGCTAACTATATGCAGATCCTGAGGAAAGGGCTCTCTCATGCTTTGACACCGAAGCTTTAGATGGAACTGAAATTACCCCATTTCTCCTAGTTTATATCAACCATTTAGACCCCTTTCACAGCCAGCACTGAGGACATGGGTGGAGGTATGGTGGTGCCTGCACTGTACATTGCCCTACAAAATGAGTCTGTGGCTGAAAATGCTGGCACCATGCACTTCCCTCCATCTTCCTAGCACTGGCATGTGTCCATAGCCAGACTACAGCATCCTGTTTTGGGACCCCTGCTTCAATAGGGCTGTGGAAAAACTGGAGAGCTCAGTGCTGAGGGCTGCCACCATGGTGCAGGGCCTACAATGCAGGTACGGTGTGAGAGAGGTGGTGGAGGGAGCTGGGCTTGTTTTGCCCAATGAAGAGGAGCTCAAAGGGTGATGCAACAACAGCCTGCACTTGCCTGAAGAGCAGGTACAAAGATGGCAGAGACAAACTCTTTTTGGTGGCGCCAGAGAATGTAACAAGTGGCAATGGCCACACACAACAGACGGGATGGTTCAGACTGGCCATTAAGAAAACCTTGCCCACCTGGTGCTCCAGAAAGGTGGTGACAGCTCTTTCTTTGGAGACTTTTTATGGCTTGACAAGATAAAGGCTGACTTAATGGTTTAATGTTGGTGGTAGACCTGCTTCAAATGGGGAGATTGGACTAGGTGACCTCCAGCAGTCCCATGCAACCAACATTTCTGTGATTCGGTGGTCTTTTTCCACAGAGCAAGGGAGAAACATGTCCCAAAGCATCAATCAGTTCACTTGGTCAGAGAGAGAGGGCAGCTCTGCCAAATCCTGGCTCCATAAGACTGGTCTCAGCCTAGTTCCTACTCAGAAGTGTGCACTGGGCTACGCTGGGGATCAAAACCAAGTTTGCAGCAAAACCTGTCAGCCTTAGTTGGCCAGTGTGTTAAAACCACCAATGTCTGCCTTCTGCATGGTTATGGCTTGTAGTAGTCATGGTTCAATGTACTTGCGTATCACAAGGTAGCGTACTAGCAGTAACCCCTCCAGTATCATTGTGGACTAAGACATGGGAGACTAAAAGAGGCTGAAAGCTGCACCTTCAATTTCAAATCTTTAACCATTCCTCACAAATCTTATGATTTTTCTCTTAAACTCTAGGAGCAGCCAATACAAGTTGCCTTCTGGAGACGTCTATTCAATAGATTGGTTTGTGACAGCCTGAACTACACTGGAGCCCAGTGATGGAGCTCTTCAATACAGTAAATCTTCTGTTCTGTGGGCAGAAGTTGTCCATACACTGCATTCAATCACCATACCCACCTCTGAGAAACAGCTTGAAACTTCCTTGAGTTTACTGACTTTGCCTTCCTTTTCCAGCCCTTTCTTCCTTTTCCTGCTCCCTACCTCCCTGCTCCATCTTTCCTGCACTGCTTCCCCCGACACCCATTGGACTCCCAGACCCTCTCATTGCCCACCTCATGGCTGACAATCCTTAGGGTTAAAAAGGCTCATGGGCTGCCATTGCACAGTTTACTCTACTTGGCCCTCAAGTGAGGCACACCAGGTTCTTGTCTATTAACCATGTGCAGAGGTAGGAGAGGACCCAGCTCAACCAGGTGGTCTATCAAGCCGCTCGCACGCAGTGAAGTACAACAGTCTCAAAAGACACTGGCAGAGTCAAATGCCTCATTGCCTTGGCCACAAGCCGTTTTCACTGAAACAAAAATAGGACTGTTACGGGCTTGAGTGCTTACATGCCACTGCATGGCATGACGCAGGTGAGGCTGAGGTCCATCTCCCCAGTCTGGGCAAGCCTGAGAGAGCTGCCACAGCCCTTTGTGTTCAGAACTCACTTTCCAGCAAGATGTCACTTTATTTTCAAGTCCAGTGGTGACAATTCCCTTGTCAAGTTTTACTCTTCGGCCTTTATGTGAAGCCTTGTGCGTATAATTTCCATTCGGCTCTTCTCCTGCGTTGGAATTAGCCACATGAGAACCACAGGATTAGCTTTTTCTGGTGAAAACTCTCCTCTGCAGAAACCCTTTCCTGGCAGTCCTCAGTTCTCAACCTTTCCACAGTCTCAAAGCTGACATAGCCAGTCCGCTCCACGCCTTGCGGCTCCTTTCCTTTTTGGCCACAGTGGTGCTCAAAATGACACTGGAAATCTCACTTCACAGTTTCTTGCACAGCAAACAACAGAAACCACCCAAAAGGACATTTTTTCGTCAGCCAACTCTTGCACATTTGCAAAAGGCTTGCTGAACAAACAGACCCACTCCATCCCTTATTCCTTTGATACCAGGACCATATGGGCCACCGAGCTGGTCCCCACTCCTGGGAGCTTTTGTTTGTGGATATTGCATGTTCCCTTAAAAAAGGAAAACCCAAACAAACCCAAACCAAAACCCCCAATGAGTTTACTAAGTGAAACAAGCAGGTAAGGTCGTGCTGCATATGGTGCTAGTAAAATTGTAATAGTGAAAGTTAGCAAGAGCCAAGCAGCCTTTGTATTAACTCTCTAGAGCTTCAGGTAGAGCCTAATGTAATTACTTGGTCTACTTTGTAGGATTTTAAGAGAAAAGTGTGTATTTTAAAATGTTATATTTCCAAATAAAACGGTTGGGTCTGGAGCAGGCAAAGTGCCTGATTCTGGTCCCTGTGAAGTCAATAGGAAAACTCCTGCGGACTTAAATCAGAGCAGGATTATGTCCCAAATCTAAGAAATAACAGCAAACAGAGCTGTTCCCTTTTTAAGTTCACTGTCCAGGTTACCAGGTTGTAACTTCTCTACTTTTTTCTTCCACTTGAAACTTCAGAATATTGTCTTTTCTCAACTCCACTGGCTGGGTCTGTATATTGGAGTTGATTTTTTTTCTCTTCCGTAAAGACACCTGCTCTGCAGACATCTTGGTGTAGGTGGGTGAATCCAGAGATCCTGAATCTCACCCACACCAACACAGTGATTTCATTGATGGAACATTCCTGCCATACTTGTGTATTTCAAAATATCCACCGTTTGTCAAAATGTCATGAATTTAATTTTCCTGGGTAGATTCAGAAGCCCTAAATACTGGGCCCATTTTCATTGTTGCAAGTAGAATTTAAAGCATTTGGAGGATTTAGGTTAGATATAAGGAAGAAGTTCAGTACTGTGAGGGTAGTGAGGCACTGGCACAGGTTACCCAGAGAAGCTGTGGCTGTCCCATCCCTGGCAGTGTTCAAGGCCAGAATGGACAGGGCTTTGAGAAACCTGGTCTAGTGGAAGGTGTCCCTGCCCACAGCAGGGGTTTGGAACTGGATGAGCTTTAAGGTCCTTTCCAACCCCAACCATTCTGTGATTCTGTTATTTCTGGCAGGAGCTCTAGTTTTTTTCTGATGTTTCATTTTCGCAATTGATTAAGGTGTTAACTAAGGTTAACTTCCCTGTTGAAACCAAGTCTGTGACCCTTAAAACCCCTCTCTAGTTCACTGAATTCTGTCAGAGTTGTTTGCTAACTCTTATTAGGCAACTTTTTGAATATTTTCTGGTTTTTGGAAAAGATGTTACTAGCAGCCTTTTCCCAACTTACCATTGATAATATCGGTAAAGCCTGACTATTTGATCCCCAAATTAAAAATAATATGGATCTATTGCTTTTATTTGGTATGAAACCTATAAAGGTATCACTTGTGAGAACCATGTCCAGAATCAGCTTACTAAGCATTTTTTTATCTAGCTAGCTTGTCATTTCAAAGTGTTTCAAAAGTTCCTGCTTCCTGGGTACATGCAGCTCTTCTGGATTCTCATTTAACGCCTGAATAACAAACATGAGGATCTGGGTTGTCTTCTTGTTTCTGCCTTGCTTTGATCTCACCACACTGATTGCCAACAGAGCAGTCAGAAGTGACTCACAGCTGAAATGCAGTGAGATCCTTGCTCTCCCTAAATGTTGGCTACAGAATTAGTCCCCTGTCCTGGGTTCAGCAGTAGCAGTCATGTTTTTTCCTTTGTGTTAGCTGGTGCAGTGCTGTGTTTTGACTTCTAGTTTTGAGAACAGCGTTGGTGAAGCCGATGTTTTCGGTTGTTGCTAAGTGATGTTTACCCTGACCAAGGACTTTGTGAGGCTCATGCTCTGCCAGGGAGGAGGGGAAGCTGTGAGGAAGCAGAGACGGGGCGCCTGACCCGGGCTAGCCGGGGAGGTATTCCATACCACAGCACGTCATGCCCGGGGTGGGGGGTAACAGGGAGTTACCCGGAAGGACAGGGGCTTCCGGGTGGAACTCGTTTTCTTGGCCGGTGGTATCGTATTCTCTTCCCTTGTTATTTTCCCTTATCATTGTTTTAGCTGATAGTAGCGGTGGTGATTTGTTGCTGGACTGTTCTTGTCTCAACCCGTGGGAGTTGCACTCTCTCGATCCTCCTCCCCGTTCCTCCGGGAGCGGGGAAGGGGAGAGCCCCGGTGCAGGGAGGGGGGGGAGACGAACACGGACCTTGATTGTTGTCAGCTCGGCACCACTCACTGGGAGTGAGTGAACAAGTTACCTGACTGGGTTTAAACCACGACAGTTCTTTTTTTGGCGCCCAACGTGGGGCTCGAGGGGTTGAGATAAGAACAGATCTGACTGGATTGATAGTCACTCGTCACAATGCTGATTTATTGGCTCTCAAGGTTTTTCCTCTTGATCTCACAGTTTCAGTATACCATATCTTACGTCCATCCGGTATTGGCTGTATTAGTGTTTTTCAAGTGTGGGGCTTGGGCTAAGGTTTTTATCCCATTGTACTTTATGGTAATGACTTGTAATACAATAGAATCATTGATCATGAAACTGATCTGGTTTATGTTCCCAGTGTGGTCACCACCTTTATACTTTGGGAGGTATATGATGGAGGTGCTTAGCAATTACACATCTTTTTTCTCCTTCTCAGGTGCTCAACCTGTGAAGGAGACATCCTTTTACCCTCCCAGTCGTCCCCCCAGACCATTTACATTTGAGAGTTTTGAATTTTTTAAATGGCCTTTTAATGCTCTTGAGACTTGTTTGCTGATGGTGATGGGAATCACCATGCTAACACGCATACAGAGTGTGTTTTGCCCACTACTGATTTCAAGAGTTAAGCAGATTCAGGTTTGGGTCTTGTCTGGGGTCAAACGACGATGTAGGAGGACCGAGAGATTTTCCCAGAGGCTGGACAGCCATGAGTGGCAGGGTGTGTGGGATAGTATGGGCAAGTATCTAGGTCAGTGGGCCCCTCCAGTATTTTGGAATTTCACTACCGAACAACTGCAAAATCCAGAAGAATTAGTAAAACACTTAAATGAGGTGTGTGGTCATTCTGGCCATACCAGAGATGGACAAATCACGGCAACGTGCTGGGGCTTGGCCTATGCTTACAGGGCCTTGTTCAACACTATTCAGCACCTTCAAAAGGAAAAGAATGTCGGCGGATTTGAGGGCAAAGTGACAGTCGCTACTCAAACTTTGGCTGCAATGAACTGCGCAGCTACCCCAGTGGCAAGTACAGCAGCTGCTCAAACTTCAACTGCAACAGACAGCGCGGTTACCCCAGCTCCAAGCACGGTAGCTACACCACCCCCAGCAACAAGTACAGTTGCTACTCAAACCACAGTGATAATCACTGCAGCCAAACCAGAGGACCAATTCGTACCAATATCAGTTGCCCCTGTACGCAAGAGAACAAGCAAAAAGGAGGCAAAAAGGGTGAAGCGAGATGAAGAACCAATGAATTCACCACCCGGTCCAGAATCTGATCAGGAGTCATCCTCACATGACGAAGAAGAAGAAGAAGTAACTTCTCGACCTCGGACCTCAACCGAGCTGCGGAATATGCGAAAAGATTTTACCCGTCAACCAGGGGAGCACATCATCACCTGGTTACTCCGATGCTGGGACAATGGGGCCGATGGTCACGAACTAGAAGGTACAGAAGCCAAGCAGCTGGGATCACTTGCTAGAGAAGGGGGAATTGACAAAGCAATTGCAAGAGAGAAAAAGTCCCTCAGCCTTTGGAGGAGGCTCTTGGCAGCTGTGAAAGAAAGGTTTCCGTACAAGGACGATGTTATGAGTCGTTCGGCCAAGTGGACTACTATAGACAAAGGCATCCAGTCTCTGAGGGAATCGGCCATCGTAGAGATGATCTATCACATCAAGCCGAATAACGGGGATACACCTATAGATCCAGATGAAGTTGAATGTACACGACCCATGTGGCGAAAACTTACACGGAATGCACCGTCATCATATGCCCATTCATTGGCAACAGTGACCTGGAATGACATAGTACCACTAACAGTGGATGAAATGGTTCATAAACTCCGAGAGTTCGAAGACAATCTCACTCCTTCCATCATCTCAGCTGTGAAAAAACTGTCCCAGGACCTCGACAAATTGAGGGACGATGTATCTGATTTATCCAGCTCCTCACGTGTACCAACACGCGTCTCAGCTATTAACAAAAGACGTCCTATTGTTCAAGAGAGGAGATACAGAAGGTATACGCCACGGGGTACCCTATGGTTTTACCTGCTGGATCACGGAGAAGACATGACAAAGTGGGATGGAAAACCTACTTCAGCTTTGGAGGAACGGGTGAGTGAACTGAAGAGGGGAGCAAGGGCCAAGACTGATCGTCCCATGAGAGCTACGGCTTCAGTCTCTGGTGAGCAGTTTCCCAGATGGAGTGGAAGAGCTGATTTTACTCCAGCTCCTGTGATAACGAAGAATAATCCCTTTCAACACGACTTAAGTGTCCAATGCTGTGACGACCATTAGAGGGGCCCTGCCTCCAGCCAGGTGGAGGTAGGGGACAATCGGATTTACTGGACTGTGTGGATCAGATGGCCTGGCACATCAGTCCCACAGAAGTATAAGGCTCTAGTAGATACCGGTGCACAGTGTACCCTGATGCCATCAAGCTGTCAAGGGGTGGAACCCATCTATATTTCTGGAGTAACAGGAGGATCCCAAGAGTTGACTGTGCTGGAGGCTGAAATCAGCCTGACTGGGAGGGAGTGGCAAAAGCACCATATTGTGACTGGTCCAGAGGCTCCATGCATCCTCGGCATAGACTACCTCAAGAGAGGGTACTTCAAAGACCCAAAAGGGTACCGGTGGGCTTTTGGTATTGCTGCTTTGGAGACTGAGGAAATTGAGCAGCTGTCCACCTTGCCTGGTCTCTCAGAAGATCCCTCTGCTGTGGGGTTGCTGAAAGTTGAAGAACAACAAGTGCCAATTGCGACCACAACAGTGCACCGGCGGCAATATCGCACCAACCGAGACTCCCTGATTCCCATCCATCAGCTGATCCGTAGACTGGAGAGTCAGGGGGTGATCAGCAGGACCCGCTCACCCTTCAATAGCCCCATATGGCCAGTGCGAAAGTCTAATGGAGAATGGAGACTAACAGTAGACTATCGTGGCCTGAATGAAGTCACACCACCATTGAGTGCTGCCGTACCGGACATGCTAGAACTTCAGTATGAACTAGAGTCAAAAGCAGCCAAGTGGTATGCCACGATTGATATTGCCAATGCATTTTTCTCAATTCCTTTGGCAGCAGAGTGCAGGCCACAGTTTGCTTTTACTTGGAGGGGTGTCCAGTTCACTTGGAACCGACTGCCCCAGGGGTGGAAACACAGCCCTACCATTTGCCATGGACTGATCCAGACTGCACTGGAACAGGGGCAAGCTCCAGAACACCTGCAATACATTGATGACATTATTGTGTGGGGCGATACAGCGGAAGAAGTCTTTGAGAAAGGGAGGAAAATAATCCAAATCCTGCTGAAAGCCGGTTTTGCCATAAAACGGAGTAAGGTCAAGGGACCTGCACAGGAGATTCAATTTTTGGGAATAAAATGGCAAGATGGACGTAGACAGATCCCCACAGATGTGATCAACAAGATAACAGCAATGTCTCCACCAACTAATAAGAAAGAAACGCAAGCTTTCTTGGGTGCAGTGGGGTTCTGGAGAATGCACATCCCAAATTACAGTTCGATTGTAAGCCCTCTCTATCATGTGACCCGGAAGAAGAATGATTTTAAATGGGGCCCTGAGCAGCAACAAGCCTTTGAGCAAATTAAACGCGAGATAGTTCATGCAGTAGCCCTTGGACCAGTCCGAACCGGACCAGATGTAAAAAATGTGCTGTACACTGCAGCTGGGGAGAACGGTCCTACCTGGAGCCTCTGGCAGAAAGCTCCAGGGGAGACTCGAGGTCGACCCCTCGGCTTTTGGAGTCGGGGATACAAAGGATCTGAGGCCAGCTATACCCCAACTGAGAAAGAGATACTGGCAGCCTATGAAGGGGTTCGAGCTGCTTCGGAAGTGATTGGCACTGAAGCACAGCTCCTCCTGGCACCCCGGCTGCCCGTGCTGGGCTGGATGTTCAAAGGCAGGGTCTCCTCTACACATCATGCAACTGATGCTACATGGAGTAAATGGGCTGCACTAATTACACAACGAACTCGAATAGGAAATCCCAGTCGTCCAGGCATTCTAGAAGTCATCATGGACTGGCCAGAGGGCAAAGATTTCGGAATGTCACCAGAGGAGGAGGTGGTGCGTGCTGAAGAGGCCCCACCATATAATAAACTGTCAGAAAGTGAAAAGCAGTATGCCTTGTTTACTGATGGCTCTTGCCGTATTGTGGGAAAGCATCGGAGATGGAAGGCAGCTGTATGGAGTCCTGGACAACAAGTTGCAGAAACTGCTGAAGGAGAGGGTGAATCGAGTCAATTTGCCGAGGTGAAAGCCATCCAGCTGGCCCTGGACATTGCTGAACGAGAAAAGTGGCCAGTACTTTATCTCTATACTGACTCATGGATGGTGGCAAATGCCCTGTGGGGGTGGTTGAAGCAATGGAAGCAGAGCAACTGGCAACGCAGAGGTAAACCCATCTGGGCTGCTGCACTGTGGAAAGATATTGCTGCCCGGGTGCAGAACCTGGTGGTGAAGGTACGTCATGTAGATGCCCATGTACCCAAGAGTCGGGCCACTGAGGAACACCAGAACAACCAACAAGTGGATAAAGCGGCTAAGATTGAAGTGGCTCAGATGGACTTAGATTGGCAACATAAAGGTGAATTATTTTTGGCCCGGTGGGCCCATGACACTTCAGGCCATCAGGGCAGAGATGCAACATATAGATGGGCCCGTGACCGAGGGGTGGACTTAACAATGGACACTATTGCCCAGGTTATTCATGAGTGTGAAACATGTGCTGCAATTAAACAAGCCAAGCGGTTAAAGCCTCTTTGGTATGGAGGACGATGGTTGAAGTATAAATATGGGGAGGCCTGGCAGATTGACTATATCACACTGCCACCAACCCGCCAAGGCAAGCGCCATGTGCTTACCATGGTGGAAGCAACCACCGGGTGGCTGGAAACATACGCTGTGCCCCATGCCACTGCCCGGAACACCATCCTGGGCCTTGAGAAACAGATTTTGTGGCGACACGGCACCCCAGAGAGAATTGAGTCAGACAATGGGACTCATTTCCGGAATAACCTTATAGATATTTGGGCCAAAGAGCATGGCATTGAGTGGGTATATCACATCCCCTACCATGCACCAGCCTCTGGGAAAATCGAACGGTACAATGGGCTGTTAAAAACTACACTGAGAGCGATGGGTGGGGGAACTTTCAAGCATTGGGATACACATTTACCAAAGGCCACCTGGTTGGTCAACACCAGAGGATCTGCCAACAGGGCTGGCCCAGCCCAGTCAGAACTTTTACATATTGTAGAGGGGGACAAAGTTCCTGTGGTGCATATGAAGAATTTGCTGGGGACGACAGTCTGGGTAGTTCCTACTTCAGGTAAAGGCAAACCCACTCGTGGGATTGCTTTTGCTCAGGGACCTGGATATACTTGGTGGGTAATGCGGGAAGATGGGGAAGTCCGATGTATACCTCAAGGGGATTTGATATTAGGGGAAAACAGCCAGTGAACTCAATTGTATGCTGTTGCCTGCTGTGTAATGCTTTTATAGCCCATCAACTAGATGTCTCCAGGTCACCAGCGACTGGCCCTGACTTCCCTCCAGCCATCATCCCAACAGAGAATGAACTTGGAACATCATGGACCGAATGGACTCGGCAGCATTATAGGGATTGGTCCATGCACTAAGAAAATGATTTTTTTTCCTCTTGGTCTGTATGTATATGGATGTATATATGTGGGAGAGCGATGGTGTATTGAAAATGTGGGATCTGAGCACGACGTGAATGGTATGGAATAAGGGGTGGATAATGTCCTGGGTTCAGCAGTAGCAGTCATGTTTTTTCCTTTGTGTTAGCTGGTGCAGTGCTGTGTTTTGACTTCTAGTTTTGAGAACAGCGTTGGTGAAGCCGATGTTTTCGGTTGTTGCTAAGTGATGTTTACCCTGACCAAGGACTTTGTGAGGCTCATGCTCTGCCAGGGAGGAGGGGAAGCTGTGAGGAAGCAGAGACGGGGCGCCTGACCCGGGCTAGCCGGGGAGGTATTCCATACCACAGCACGTCATGCCCGGGGTGGGGGGTAACAGGGAGTTACCCGGAAGGACAGGGGCTTCCGGGTGGAACTCGTTTTCTTGGCCGGTGGTATCGTATTCTCTTCCCTTGTTATTTTCCCTTATCATTGTTTTAGCTGATAGTAGCGGTGGTGATTTGTTGCTGGACTGTTCTTGTCTCAACCCGTGGGAGTTGCACTCTCTCGATCCTCCTCCCCGTTCCTCCGGGAGCGGGGAAGGGGAGAGCCCCGGTGCAGGGAGGGGGGGGAGACGAACACGGACCTTGATTGTTGTCAGCTCGGCACCACTCACTGGGAGTGAGTGAACAAGTTACCTGACTGGGTTTAAACCACGACATCCCCAGACCTCCACCTCTATCAGCCGGTGTGTGAAGGAGCCCTGCTATGGCCATCCGGTGCTGGATGGAGCCTTGTGTCAGTTTGCAGTTCACCTTCTCCTGTGGTTCTTATGGGCAATGGCTTTTCTAGCACCTTGCCTCACCCTGTTATTTCTGTTCAAGTGTTTATGGTCTCTAATCAGCACCTAACTAACTTGCCCGTACTGGAGTTTGTCCCATTCCTATGGTAGGTTTTTCATTCAGGCTTCTCCTGGCCTGCTTTCAATCACTGGGGTCACATGCCTTCAGAGGGAGATGAAAAGCAGACTTTATTAAATAGACATAAACCACAACAAAGCTGCCCTGGCTTTTGATAATCTCAGTCCTAAGAACCACAGTGTTTATTATCAAGGGTTTCTTATTGATTCTCCACAGCCTCTGGAGGAGATTTCCTTATACGGGAAGGAAAGTGAAGTCCCACACTTGAGGTGGCACCTGCTCCAGCCAGGACTGGTGGGACCTTCACCTCCCTTGCCTTTATGCTCCCCATCTATGGAGAAGATCTCTTCCATGCCCTGGGAGAGGTGTCTGCATTGACTCTGGTTTTGTCTCTGAGGCTCTCCCACATGGCATAGGCCCTGATGCCGGGTGACACCTTGAAATGCTGTAACATCCATGGATGTCCTCCAGAAATGAGGGTCCTGCTACCCTCACGGTGGTGTGCTTCCTCCTGTTGGCATATTTCCTCCCTCTTCCCCTCAGCCACCACATCTGGCCTTGTATAACAAGGACTATCTCTGAGAAGAAGTTAAACTGGAACACGTACACCAGCACCTTTTTGTTTACCAGGAAGCAACATTCACTCCCTCACCTCCTGCCATGACAGGCAGCTGGACGGCTGCAGAACTCGTCACTGCCTGGACAAACACAGGTTGTTATGATGTGCCTGCAAAGCTTGGGAGCATGCAGATGATGCTTTGGGATACGGAAACACCTGCTGGCCCCTGGGATTCAGACCGGGAGAACAAGGAGATGTAGAGGTCCAGAAGTACTCTGTGATGCTCTGTCCTGGCTGAGCCTCCTGTGCTGCAGGACCCTGGGCATCCTCCATCTCCTCCTGCAAGGCCTGGCAGCCAGGAAATGGCTGGAAACCAGGGGCTTGGTGACTACAAGCTCTTGCAGGTGCATTAAAGTTTCCCTGGTGAAAGCGAGACTCATCTGTGTAATAAAACAGTTGGGGTGTGATAAAACAAGAGGCTCTGTTTTACGAGCTGCAAAGGGGAAAGGTTTGCCTGCCCCAAAACTGTCCACGAGCATTATGGTATCTGCATGCAGGTGACCCCCTCACAGCCCCACAGCAGCTCGGCCTTCACAGGGAAAGGTGTTTTGGGTGCCCATGCTGATCGGATTTTCCTTGCTGGAGCCATACACCCATCACCTTCCAGTGGCTAACCGCCCCCTCATCCTCCTTGCTGTATGGCATTCCCTACTGTAATGCGAGGTGCTCCCCAAAGTGCGGCTTGGCAGAGGGTGCCAGTGTGGAAAGCGAGAGTGGGTTTACTGGGTGTTGGTGACTGCTACTGACATTTCTGCCAGCTAAATATGGGGGCAGCCACTAAAAACAAACCCCGCTCTCAGTTTCACCACTGAAATCGAGGGTGTTTCAGCGGGCTCGTAACGGGACCTACAGCTGCCGGCATCGGCTCTGAATAATTTCACCCTAACAATGGGTGAAGGTGTGTGATAGTCCGAGATTTGAGATATGAGAGTTAGCCCAAGGCTTCCTCTCAGTTTTGCTTTGAGGTAAGCCAGAGACTCAAAGTGAAACCTGGCTGAAACCAGGCTGGTTACTTACTTTCAAACGTTACCCTATGCAGAAATGTTTGAGGCACGCAAATGAGAGGCCTCCTTCCCCAGAGAGGCTGAGGCCTGCACTGAGGCATGGGTGAAAGCATCAAACAAAAGAGAAGGGGGAAGCTCTGAAGAAAGATAAACAACTGCCTGATTGTAGGTGTCTTCCTCAGGCAAGTTTAACACCCCTCTCTTACTTAAATGCCTTTAATACGTACATTATAAGAAGCAAAGATTTCAAAGATTTTGGTGCAGTGGCTCCTGTAAAGCCTGAATATGGCTGAGACCTCATTTCTGCCCTCATTCTTGCTGCTGGGTGGAGGTAAGGAAATGCGAGCATGTGTTTGCTGGAGCTGCCGGTGTGGGAGATGCTTGGCAGTGAAGCTGTTGTCAAAAATGAGCTTTCAAGAGCTGTGGCAGGAAAGGTTTTGCCTAGGATGCTGTGGAAGGTGTCCTTCAAAATCTGCCTTGAACTTCAGACACTCCAAAACAAAGGCGCCTTTCCATCTGAATGATTTTAAGTTCTGTAACCAAGAAAATAGAATCATAGACTCACAGAATGGTTTGGGTTGGAAAGAACCTGAAAAATCATCCAGTTCCAGCCCTTTACTGTAGGCAGGGATGCCTTCCCCTAAACCAGCTTGCTTCAACCCCCGTCCAACCTGGCCTTGAACACTGCCAGGATGGGGCAGCCACAGCTTCTCTGGGCAACCTGTGCCAGTGCCTCACCACCCTCACAGGGAAGAATTGCTTCCTAATGTCTAATCCAAACCTCCTCTCTTTCGGTTTAAAGACATTCCCACTTGTCCTGTCACCACTTGCTTTTACAAAAAGCCCCCCTCTAGCTTTCTTGTAGGGCTCCTTAGGGTACTGTAAAGCTGCTCAATTAATTTATTGGGTTTTTTTTCAACTTACAACTTATTAATTCCAGTACATTATTAATTATGTATTAATTAAATATTGTTGGACTTTATTGAATTACTATATTAATGACTACCAGTAGTGTATCAAATACAGCAAAGTGACTCAAGAAGTCCTAACTCTCAAAGCACAAACCACTGATTTTTTCCTATGAATAAGCCATTTTAGCGCCGTTCACGTCCACAAACCTTTCCCGCAGCGTTTGCAAAAGCTGGATGTAGGTGTTTGCTCCTTAAAGCGCACGCTTGAAACCCCTCGCTCCCCAAGGTATGCCCCGTGCTCCCTGCCCTTACCGCTGGCAGTACCGCTGCCGGTACCTCGTTGAAACGGTGACCTCTAGCGGCACCGGGGAGGAGGCGGCTCTTCCCGCCCGCCTGCTCCGTCTCCAGCAGCCCTTCACCCCTGCGAGTTAAGAAAAAGGGTGTTGAAGTGAAATGGACCTAAATTACAGCCACAAGTTATTTGTGGTGGGTGTTCTGTGCGTATATTTCCCCCTATCTTTCCTATTTTAAATTATAATAATTTCAGTAAGTGACAATTAATGCAGTGCTTAATCACTGTTAGTGAGTAATCCCCATGTGCATGGGAAGGTAAGAGGTAAGTCTGCTTCTTACTGATGCTAGGGAGTAGCAGGCTTCATCTCTAGGTATCCTAAAATGAGGATTAGAATCTCTTTTTTTTCTGCCTCTCCCTGTTCCTGGTTTCTTGCTGTAAATCAACAGTTCTTTGGCATCCGTGAGTACGTCGAGGATGTGGTCTTCTCACACACGACCAGACCCCTGGGCAAAACCAAGTCCCTTGGCCAACATGGGCTGATGTACTCAGCCTCATCAGCCCAACTCCTATCTGGGCATCCTGGGAGCCAGCACTGATGGGCACCAGCCACACACGCCCTTGTCCCATCAACATCTTCCTCACAGGGCAAGGAGGCCTCCTACCATCTCCTGCTCACTTCAGCAACCCCTGTCATCCACTTCAGCTACTCCTGTTATCCCAGGACCAATGGCTCCTGCGTGGAGAAGTGCCTGTGCATGGCTTTCACCACGCTCCATCTATAGCAAACGCGGCTGTGCTGACTTGTTTCAGGTGATGTGGGATGGCTTTTCCCTACCCCCCCAGTTACAAAAACTGCTTTTCTTCCCTTAAATGTGTTTTTTTTTCCACTAAGTCCCCATCCCTCCTTGCCTACACAGGGCAAGGTCTGTTACGGGCCTCGAACAAGGCTTTTCAATTGATGTGCAGCAGCAAATCATCCGGAGATGAGAGCAACCACTTCCTCCCTCCACCACCCCTGTGAATCTGCACCAGGACCTGTTGAGAGCTGCTGAGGATGATCAGGGGACTGGAGCACCTCCCATATGAAGACAGGCTGAGAAAGTTGGGGCTGTTCAGCCTGGAGAAGAGAAGGCTGCGTGGAGACCTCATAGCAGCCTTTCAGTATCTGAAGGGGGGCTATAGGGATGCTGGGGAGGGACTCTTCATTAGGGATGTAGTGATAGGACAAGGGGTAATGGGTTAAAACTTAAACAGGGGAAGTTCAGGTTAGACGGAAGGAAGAAGCTCTTTACTGTGAGGGTGGTGAGGCACTGGAATCGGTTGCCCATGGAAGCTGTGAATGCTCCATCCCTGAAATGCAGTGTTCAAGACCAGGTTGGACAGAGCCTTGGGTGACATGGTTTAGTGTAAGGTGTTCCTGCCCATGGCAGGGGGGTTGGAACTAGATGATCTTAAGGTCCTTTCCAACCCTAAAGATTGTATGATTGTATCATTCTATGAAATATAAACCATGTAAGCATTGAAATTAAGAATGATTTGGGGTGCAGGAGCCTGACCCAGCAGCATGAAGCCAGTGGGTGAACACCAGCCTATGTTGATGGGTCTGGCTTTGCGTGTGGCTGCTGAAAGTTTGCTGGGTTACCCATGTGTACAGAGCCTTGAAGTGAAACAAAGCTTTGAGGAGTGACGTGGTGAGGTGGTGGGAGCTGGGTGTTGGGAAGCAGTGTGAGGCTCCTGCTGTGAGCCCTGAGTGCCTTCAGAATGTAGCGGGACCGGCTGCCCTGGGCATTCCATTGGCAGCAGTTGTGACGAGACCTTTTGTTCCCTGTTAAGAGAAAGAAGTTTCTGAAGGCAGAAACTGCTTTTTCATAGCAAAAGGCATTTGGTCTGCCAGCGACAGCCAGGCTATTAATCTGTGAACCCAGTGTGGGCGTGGAGACGGTATGTATCCTTATCTACACCTTCTGAGGAGTATCGAAGTTTAGCTATTGAAACTACGCTGTCTTCATTTCTAGTAAAGAGTAATTTTACTCTTCTCAGGAGCTGGTGTATAAATCAGATTAAGGCAACGACTCTATTGTCCCCCACTACTTGAATGCAGTTTTAAAAAAGACCAAAAATAATAATAAGACCACAGCAAACATCTTGTGAAATGATGTGTTTGGTAATTGATGGTCAAGGCCCACTGAAGTAATCAGATGACTACAGCTCTGGAGAGATGGGAAATTACTGGCCTCTCTCGAATTTCCCTCAGCTCCTGGGAAGAAATACCCTGTGTTTCTTACCCATTTAGAAATATTCTTCTTTATTGCCATTTTATATCAGCCAAGTTTTAACTCATCCTGACACAGCTCCTTTGCAACCAGAGAGGTCAGATCCTCTCTTAAGCAGGGTCGTTCACACGAATATATGGAGATGGTGATTAAAGACACATTTAGCGAGAGGGTGACGCTCCTGCTCCCTTGAGTCCATGGTAGGTGAAGCAATACCCACATGCACTCTACCTGATGGCACTAAAGAACCACCAACCTGCTGTAACACCTGTGTAAGGCTGGAGACCTGATTTCAAAGTAATTAGGATTTTAGCCAACTTTGAGGTCAGGCTTTGATTGGGGACTGTGAAGAACAAAACATTTCCCTCTGACAGCACGTTTCGAGATTAGGCATTTTAGCAGCTCCAGACTGCATGGGGTTGCTGCAGACAATTAACGCTGGCAAAGAGCCAAACCAAGAAAAATAACCAGAAACTCACCCCCACACCACGCTAAGCTGCACGGTATTTTGTCGCAAGCAAGATACTTGCTGAATAACAAATTCTTTATTTTAACAGCCTCTGCAGTTTTCCAGCATGGCTCACAGGCAAGGTCCTGCTTTAAGGTTTCTGGCTCTGTGATGCCTAATGCTACCACTACAATTTGTAAAGAAAGTCATCTGGACCACCTCATTCTCTGCCTCTGATCCCTGTCTGTGACCTGCAAATCATCCCTCCGTGTCTCATGGCAGAGGTAAATCTGTGCTGACGCTAGCGTGGTGAGCAGTGGGTAGGTTTGGCTTCAGACAGAGGGGAATTTTCCCTGCTTCTGCATTGGAAATGCTGGTGCTTCCCACTGTCCAAAGCCCCAGAGCAGTTTCTTGGAGCAAGCCATGGCCAGCACTCTCACTTGGGGTGTTAAAAGCTGATTTTTCTTCCCTCCCTGCTGAGTGTTGGCTTGCTTAAGATGTGGCTCATGGCTTTCTGGGCTGAATGTGATGCCAAGCAGGCTCTATTTTAGTGGGTATGGAGGGGATTTGTTTATTGGAAGTGTCTTCCCTTACACTAACATCTGACTGCTTTTCCCAAAAAGAGGTTCATTTTGCAGTCAATTTTCTCTACCTACCACATATATAGGAAGCTCCCCCGAAGATGCAAAAGCTTGTACCATTCTTTTTCTGGATTTTATGGCATGCTCAGAAGTCTCTGCACTCACAATTACACCATCAGACCAAATCCTTCGTAATCACAAATCATTTAAAGCATTGAGCATCAAATGCAGCTACATTAGAGCACAGAGACTCAAGTGCTTTCAATAAGCATTAGCAGCTAAAATGTTGTAGTTGCTGTGAATACATTAAAAGTGAGTGAAACCCCAGGAAGCAAGATTTCCTGTATGAAGAAATAATCTGGTAACTATATTCCTGGGTGTGTAAGGGAGGAGACCAATTGCAACTTGGACTCAAGAGACAAGAGTGGAGAAGCAAAGGCATGTAATAAACTCATTAAAACAACATGTAGCCAACAAACACTGAAAAATATGGACATTTAAGATGGTAAGGTTTAAACTGAGGGGAGATTTAGGTTAGATAATAGGAAGAAGCTCTGTACTGTGAGGGTGGTGAGGCACTGGCACAGGTTAGGGTTAGGGTTAGCCGCAACACAGCAAAGAGAGAAGAAGCAGAAGTTGTGGAGGATTCGGTGAAGCCCATCCTTGATGACAAGCAGACTTAATGGGAAAAGCTTTACAGGAGAAGGGAGCTGCAGAGGAACGCAGGGCTTGGCCCTGCATGGGATCTGCACAGGGGTTTGATACCATTTTGTTGGGGAAGGATGCCAAGACCCTCACCAGAATTGCACCATGAGACTGAATGGTGCAAAAACATCTCCCTTCCCTGCTTCAAAAGACTTCCAGCCTTTTCATGGGTATTATTATCTAACAGCAAAATTTCCTTGCAGCCTCAAACAAAATCTAATGTACATGAACATGCTCCTTCATGGGAAAACCGCAAAGCAGAACAGAGCCATTGCTCTCTACTTATCATTCATTCCCAGAAGTGCCTGGCTCTTCTCTATTCCCAGTTTTCCAGCTCCTGGTGAAATCCTCTAGTACTCTGTTACATGGATATGTGTAGACACACATAGACATATGCATGCATCTCCATCCTGGGCTCTCAGTTCTGTTTTTAAATGGCAAATTCTCTTATGTCCGCAATGCACACAGTTGTCCTACCTCTATCCCATGGGATGCCCTGCTGCATTGCTAAGAGAGCCCCAGGTGCCCTGAGCAGGGGCTGAGCTGGGCTGGCTGTAGAGTGGGAGCAGGCACCATGTGGGAGCAGTGAGACAGTACTCACTGCAGTTACACAAGCCACAATACTTTCTGTTGTGCAACATCTTTTGGGTCAGAAGGGGAGGGTTTGGGTTTGGGTCTGTTTTTGCCAAAAGACTGACTTGTGGTGAGCGCTGCTGGAAAATTCCACCAAAAAATGGCTTAGGAATTTCTGAAAGTAGAATTAAGAGAGATATTCCCTTTCATATGTGAAAAAATAATGCTGAGGTATTGCAGAGAGATGCTATCCTCCCAAAGGAGACAACCATTACAGAGGGATGTGCTTACAAGAATGTGGCCATCAGTTTTTTACTCGCTGCATGAAATTCTTGCATTCTCTGGCCAAGCTGCAGCAAGTAGCAGTGCTAGAGTTTGCCCTTCAGTTCCCAGAGGGTCTCATCCATATGCTGATGCCCAACACTTGGACCAGGTGGGGTCCCTGGGATGACCCAGCACAGGCCAGACCCACAGAGGAAGCGAGATGCTGGCAGCTTGCCATCAGTCGAACACGTCCCCTGGCAGGAACTGACATGCGTTCACACCTCTGCTTTCCCTTGCTGTCTAGGGAGCAGCTGTGAAGCAGCCACAGTGGTGCTCTTCGCCTCCACAGAGAGAGAGTGACGGTCACAGGAAGGCACAGGGGTCTGTGCCGTGGCCATGGCAGTGGCTGGCACCAGTGAGCATCAGAGCTCTCTGAGATGCCACATCTTCCTTCTCCTGCCTGCTCTCCTAAGCAGCATAAAAAGAAGAGGGGAGTAACAGAAGCAACATCAGAAAGCCACGTTAAGGTTGTATTCCTAGTCTCTAAGATTAGGAAATGCCAGCATCAGGACTGTCTGTAGCAAGTCAGCCCAGGTCTTTTACACACACACCCCACATGCACGCTGTGCCGCAGCCTTTGTCTGGGTGATCGCCCACTGCTTGCTCCTCGAGACCATGCTGTGCTTGGTGCTACGCGGGCAACATTCTGCAGGTGAATCACTGTTGTGGTGTGAATGGATTCCTCTCTTTGCTCTGCCCACACCATGTCTAGGAAGAGATTGTCACAAAACCTAGAGCTTGCTCTGGCCACTACTGGTAGGGGAGGCTTTTATTAAGGAAGGTTTCTCAGTAAGAAAGAGTTTTATTCCAGAGTGAGCTGGACCCACCTTCTCCCAAAGGACTCCACAGGATCTGGGGCCAGGGAGGTGGAAATGCACAGCTTGGGGCTGGTGCTACAGCCAGGTACTGCCACGCTTTGAGGAAGCAACAATGAACTTCTCAAGAAAAAAAATCAGGTGCCAAGGTCTCCAGCTGTTCACTGTTCACCATGGGTTCTCTGAGGTTTCCTTTCCCACAATGAAGGAGAGAGTACCCCAGTTGCACACGAGTGCTGGGTAGCTAAATCATCAGAGGATACTAAGGCACTGAGTTGTGTTGACAACTGGGTGAATGGCTGTGCCCAGAGGGTGGTGGTCAGCAGCACAAAGCCTGGACTGGTAACTAGCAGTGTACCACAGGGGTTAATACAGGGTCCAATCCTGTTCTACATCTTCATTAACGATCTGAATAATGGGGCAGAGTGCACCCTTAGAAAGCTTGCTGATGACACCAAAGTGGGAGGAGTGACTGATATGCCAGACAGTCATGCTTGCCATCCAGAGGGACCTTGACAGATTGGAGAAAGGGCTGTGAAGGTGATGAAGGGACTGGAGCATCCTTCCTGTAAGAAGAGGCTAAGAGAGCTGGAACTGTTCAGTCTGGAGAAGGCTCAGGGGGATCTCATCAATGTACATAAATACCTAAAGGGAGGGTGCAGAGAGGACACAGCCAGGCACTGCTCAGTGGTGCACAGTGACAGGCCAAGAGGCAATGGGCACAACCTGAAACACAGGAGGTTCCCTCTGAACATCAGGAAACACTTTTTCATTGTGAGGGTGACCAAGCACTGGCACAGGCTGCCCAGAGAGATTGTGGAGTCTCCATTCTCAGAGATATTCACATGGTCCTCGACAACCAGCTCTGGGAGTCCCTGCTCAAGCAGCGGTTTGGACCAGATGACCTCCAGAGGTCCCTTCCAACCTCAACCATTCTGTGTAGCTGTGAGGCATTGGTGCACTGTGCTGACAGCCTCATGGAAATGCTCATAGATCATAGAATCATAGAATGGTTTGGATTGGAAAGGACCTTAAGATCATCTATTTCCAACCCCCTTGGCATGGGCAGAGACACCTCACATTACACCTTGCTGCCCAAGGCTCCGTCCAACCTGGCCTTGAACAGTGCCAGGGATGGAGCATTCACAACTTCCTTGAGCAACCCATTCCAGTGCCTCACCAACCTCACAGTAAAGAACTTCTTCCTTATATCCAGTCTAAACTTCCCCTGTTTAAATCCATTCTCCCTTGTCCTATTGCTACACTCCCTGATGAAGAGTCCCTCTCCAGCATCCTTGTAGACCCCTTTCAGATACTGGAAGGCTGCTATGATGAGGATGCTAATTTTTCCACTTGTCATAGGATTTACCTGGTACATGTCAAACATGGTCAAAACCTGGTCATAACACAGCCTCAACACTGAATACAAAGAATAAATGGAAATGGGGAATAAAAAGATCAACAAGTCACCAAGTTAGAAGATGTCTTGCCAAAAGAGGTTGTTGTATAGGGTCATGGAGACCCAGACTGAATTAAGATGATTTTTTTGGCACTTTCTCTGTCACGAACACTCATTTCTGCATTTTGTGACCATCTTCTACACTGGTTGCTTTTGTTTGTGTCATAGCTGCAAATGTGCATGCGTGAGTGTGCATATGTGGCCCTGGCATAGGAAAAAACCCAGATAAAAATAGGACCTCAGTTCTCCAGCCTTGTCTTATGATTGTGTTTTTCTAACAAGTGTTTAAACATTGTTTTTAACCACAGAAATCAGATACCAAGAAAACTTTCATCTGATTCCTGCAAAATCATAATGGAGCTTCTAAGTCACGGCGCAGCGTGGGGAGCAAGGGCCTTTCATGTTTGCTGGAGGAAGTTATTTCATAATGTGAATTTCATTGGTATTTCTCTTACCAATTTGCTCATACCTGAGTAAGAGTTGCCCCTTTTGGCCCACCTACCCCCTCCCCACAGCCAGGCTCAGTGAAGCCATAGGTACATGGAAATCGTGGTGGTTATGCGGCCCACGTGCAAGGCTTCATGCCCACGTTTTGGGAATGAAGGTGAGGAGAAGGAAGCACAGTCCCGGAGCAGCCACGTTGTGTTCTACTACCCAAGACACTGGAGTGAGCCATGACACTCCTCTGTGTCGTGGTTTGGTGCTGCAACGTCATTTCCAGGAGCTGGTGTTGCACAGGCAGAGTAAATCAGGTCAAGTCAGGGAGAAGCAGATTTCAGCTGCTTCATTACTCAGTGTTCCCCACCTAGATTTAGGGCCAGGTTAGGTTTCAAGCATACCAAAACCCCAGTAATTATTGTCTTGAGATTTTTGTCATGAACTGGCAGGCATCTCAGTACAGATTACGCTTTCTCTACCGTTTCCATCACTTTGAGCCGCATGTTGAGCTCCCCACACAGCTGCTGTTATTGGATAGGCAGGAGCATGTTAAAATCAGACATTCTCCCAATTTCTGCTCTACCACCAGATGACAAATGGTGGCCTGAGACCCTGGGGCTGAGCTGTGGAAAATCCTTGCCTCTTGCATTGAAACCAAAAGCACCTGGATTGGAGATTTTTGTGTCTAAACCCAAAGCTTCCTGAAAATGTTTTGCACTAGAACAAAGAAAAGGTAACTGTAATCAATGGGGAAAGGAAAGAGGGAGAGATGATGATACAATGGAAAGAGGAGGTGCGAGCTTCCTGCTGTCTCTCTGTGAAGGACCTGTTACCTCATCTGTTATGCTGTCTTGCCTTCAGAAAGTCCAGCTTCAAATCATCTCTCAACTCTGGGAAACCCCACCAGGTTGTAAACAACAGCCTCAGCACCCCAAGTGTGGCTCTGCACCTGAAGGCAAAGTTCTGGAACAAGCCCAGTGCTGGCTCTCCTAACACATGAGATGGCAAACGCCTGCCTGAGGTGTTCCTTGCAAGCTTTCCCACTGCCATGGCTGGACTCACAGCTGATGTCCTGAAGGACCTGATACCAGAGGAGCCGAAGGCTGGCTTTTCTGCTGGGCTGGGGTGAAACATCCATGCAAAGGCCTCCAGGAGGGAGAGGGGGCTGCAGGAAGCCTTCGTTGGATGGCAAAGAGTGATGTCCTTTGTGAGGATGGGAGAGAGAGCCCTGGTGATTCGGAGGCGCACATCTATCCCAAAACACCAAACACCTGGCTCTGGGAAGGGCAGCACTGACCCCCAGCAAGCAGTGAGAGGTAGCGGCTTGGCAGGGACCTGGCTGGGGTTGTGCTGTGGTTAATGGCCATGATCCACAAGTCAGGGAAGAGACCGTCCATACTCAGTGTTTGCATAAGACTCCCCTGGGAGGTGTCCCCAGTGCCCTGGTGGTGTCCCTGGCAGCAGGGACACCCCAGGACAGCAGCTCCCATTTGCCCAGGGACAAGTACCTGTGCTGCAGGACCCTTGCTTGATCCTTGCCAGGCCCAAGGAAAAGTGGCTCTGTGCAAATATGGACAGCAGAAGAAAACCTGGACCGAGCTTTGAAGTCAAACCTCAAACCCCAAATCCCACACCAGGTTTCATCCAACCTCTGCCCTCAGTAAAGGGCAGCAGCTCTTAAATGAGATGGCTGTAAACTGGGGTGGACAGAGCTTCTCAGTGCTGCCAGGGGTGGGGGGTCCCTCTCCAGCTACCTTGGTGTTGCAACGGCAGGGAATGGGCTCTCCCTGCCCCATTCCCCCATCCGAAAGGGGCCGTTACCCGTGGTGCAGTGCAGCATTGCTGGGCTCGGTGGGGCTGCCTGTGCAAAGGGGTGGAGCTGGGTTGCACTCCTGTAGCACAGCACCTGCTGCATGCAGGGCAGGAGCATGTTTTGCACAAAAGAAGAAGCCACTTCCTTTCGTCTGCATTGCAGAAAGAAAAATAAAACCAGGCAGACAGCATTGTTTTCCCTCCTTATTCCCAAGTCCCTGTCACCTGGACCTTTAGGCTTCTCTGCTGTTTTCAAGGCTGGTGATGCCACATGGGGCATCTCCCTTCTCTGGCTCCCCATGACCCGCTCTACACTTGCCTCCCTATGAAGGACCTCACCTTCTGCTCAGGGGCTGAGCTCACCCCCCCAGGCCTCCCCTCTATCCAGCCCTGCTTCGACACAGTGAAGCCTTCCTGCTGGGAAGTGCAGAGCCCCAGGGACAGGAGGGGTTGTACAAGGGCGTGTTTGACTGAATGGAAAAAGTCCCAAGTGTGAATTTGCATCACAAAATGCCCCATCCATCATTATCGTTGCTGAGCACTGGTGATGGCGATGAGCTGGAGTCATTGCAGCACCTGCCTGGAAGGTGATGGCATTTCGCCTGGCTTCATCGTGGATTTATTTCCTTGAGAGAGTTAATCTCTAGAGATAAAAGTCTCAAGTGAGAGAGCATAATGAAAGCGGACAGGAGCAAAGCATCCCAAAGCACAGGCAAAAAGTCAGCTCTTCCATCATCAGTGCTACAGTGACCCCTGACTTCAGGCCAATCAATACTTATTTCAGCCACAGCTCTATTCCATGCAGTGCATTAGGTAGATGACAGGGAAGTTCTGGATCCACTCGCCAGTGCAGGTTCAGGATTTCTGCAGGCATAACACTTCCCTAATGTTACATCCATCAGGAATTTCCATCATCATCATGAAACAGCTCAAGAACCTTTGAGCCCCACACAAGTTTGATTAACTCCTGACAGATGTGCATGTAGTAAATCCCCATCTCACTAAGGAGTATTACAAATCATTTATTCAGCAATTATTCTCTCATTAGCAAACTTCTTCTTGCATGAGATATAAACCCTCAGAGCAACAAAAGTTTCTCCAACAGATGGTTGTTAGCAAGTTTTCACTATTACTTTTGCTAGGTGCCTTCAACTTGTAATAATTCATGACAATATCAGTCACTGTGTAATTTCTATATGAATGACCCACAGTACATGAGTACACAGATTAGTATGGAGTTTAATGCCACTGTGTTGTAAAACATTATGAATATTATGCAATTAAAGAATTGGTTGAGCTTTACTAGCTCAGAGGGAACTGTAAGTTTAGCTTAAATGGAGTCTTAACCTTGACACTTCTTGGCCTCAGGATTTTTCTGTAGTGCCCTGAATGTCCCGTGATGGGAATTTCCTACTTTATTATGAGTTTTGGGGAGAGGAAAAAAAATGAAACAAGCAAGATGATCACCACCACCACCAAAAAAAACCCTAAAACCACTAAAAAGTGCATAAAATCCTCTTGGGATTTAAAAGTCCCTGTGGTCTCCATTAAATAGCTACTATGGGGAAGGCCATTCTGATGGCCATGGGGCAGCCTAAGCTTCTTGCAAACATTTTGGGAAGTGCTGGGGGGGGGAATATTCTCTCTCTCCCATGGGAAAATGTACTGGTTGCCTGTACCAGTCTCCAGCAGCACCTGCATGTAGGCCTGTGGGCAATCAGAGCTCTCCACTGCCCGGCACTCTGCAGGGACAGAGCAGGCTCTGTCCCACCTGAGAGCTCCAACTGAGACAAAAGGCTTTGGCCTACTTTGACCAGACAACAGATCATCCTAATAATGAAAATATACAATGAGGGTGGTGAGGCACTGGCACACGTTGCCAGGACAAGTTATGGATGCCCCATCCCTGGCAGTGTTCAAGGCCAGCTTGGATGGGGCTTTGAGCAACCTGGCTAGTGGAAGGTGTCCCTGCCCATGGCAGGGGGGGTTGGAACTGGATGATCTTAAGGTCCTTTCCAACCCAGACCATTCTGTGATTCTGTACTTCCACTCAGGGCAGATTGTCTCATTCCACTCAGGTTAGCGTCAAGGAGCCGTGTCTGGTGGTCTCTGTGTGTGTGTATGAAAGGCAAATCTGGGTTTTGCCACAGCCTGGGGAGCTCTGACAAGCACCAGCCACAGGCACAATAGGCTCCATGGGAGATTCATCCTGACTTTTTTAGGTACCATAGTCTGATGGTTCTGCCCTGGCCATGCATATGTGTCCAGGGTTGAACACTCTGGATGGCACATGGGCCAGAGCTGGGCTGTTGTCATTGTTCAGTCGCATTTCGCATCCTTGTAGAAATTTTCAGAGCAAAACCCAAAGTCAGCTCAGGTGTCAGGAGCGATTGCTGTGCAGGTACAGTCATTTATCGTCTCCAGCTCAGCCACTACTGAGAATAACCCCCACTGCAGCAAAATGCCTCTTACACACTGAAAAGAAAAACCTCAAACCCAGAAAGAACACACATTTTTACTAACCCGAAGAGAGAGAGAAAAAAAGAAAAAACAACAAAAAACCCCAGACGTCAGGGTGCTTTTATAATGTGAGCGAATCCCAAGAGGCGCTCACAACGCAGCCGGGTGCGTGCAGGCAGGGAGGCGAAGAGGCTGCCCCCCTCCCGCCCCAGCACCGGCCGGGAGGAAGAGGAGGAGGAATAAAGAAGGAGGAATAGAGGAGAAGGAGGGGAAGAAGGAGGAGGCACCTCCGCTCCCAGGTTAGAGCCCTGATTTCTCTTTGGGGCGTGTGCGTGTGAGCATCTCAGCCCCGCCGTCTGGGGACCGTCCCGTCCCGTCCTGCCCCGTCCCGTCCCGCCGCTGTTGCGCGCCAGCGGAGTGGAGCCCGGAGGCGACCCCGTGGGGTGAGCGCAGGGCCGGGGGGCGCGGGAGGGAAGGCGGGGGATGGAGGTGCGGGTGGTCCCCAGCCCGTTGCGGCGTGCGGAGCCGTGTCCCGCAGCAGGACGAACGGCGGGAGGGTGTGCGGGACACAGGGGTTCTGTGCTGGGTGTGTATTCCCTTCTCCCCGCTTTGGATGGGATGAGATTTCTGGGGAAAGCCGGGATTTTTCCTCTCTTTGAATTCCTTCAGGTGTGTTCCTGTTCTGGTCCCAACCCGGGGGTCGCAAAGGTGCTGCTCTTTGCAAAGGGGAGCAGAGGTGATCACCTCTGCACCCCCAGCCCCACCTGATCACCCCTTCCCCACGCCCACTGCTTTCTGGGCATTTTCTCAATGGAGCTCCCCATTTCGATGAATAAAAGACATCGCTGTCACCAGACAAGATTGGGACCTTTGTGTGACAGGGTATCTCCTCTCCTCCCTTTCTGGAATTGATCTGCAAAAAAAAAAAGCCCAAAATAAGAGGATCTGGTGACAAGAACACAATGAGTCACAGCCTTTGTTGGGGCGCTCGCACCGAAATCACAAGAGGTGCATTTTTCCAAATGACTCGGGCTGTGTGCTGCTGGGGGAGGCAGGGAGCAGGGGACTGACTGGCTTTTTGCTTTGCAATGAGGGCTGGCCCTATGGGTGCCACTCCTGTTATCAATAAGCTGCAAGTTTCATCTCTGTTCTTACTCCAAGGGAGAGGGCAAGAGCTCACAAGGCACTGTGGAAATGGCTGTTGTGGAGGCTGTGTTCTCGCCTGCCAACCTCACCTCCAGCAACCAGAGCAGCTGCAATGTGCACAACCACCACTTCACTGCCAAAGTCACCTTCTCCCTCTTCTACACTGCCCTGCTGGTGTTTGGTTCCTGCGGGAACATCCTGGCCCTCTGCATCACCTTCCAGCGCAGGAAGAAGAAACTCAACTCCACCAACCTCTACCTAGTGAACCTGGCCCTCTCTGATGCGCTCTTCACCCTGGCACTGCCGGGCAGGATTGCCTACTATGTCCTGGAGTTTGACTGGCCATTTGGGGACTGGTTCTGCCGGGTCACAGCCTTCATTTTCTACATGAACACCTATGTGGGCATCTACTTCATGACCTGCGTGAGTGTGGACCGCTACATCGCCGTGGTGCGCACCAAGCACCCCAGCAGGATCCGCAAGATGAGCCGTGCCAGGGGTGTCTGCGTCCTCATCTGGTCCTTGGTGTTCCTGCAGACAGCGCCATTGCTCCTGCGGCCCATGACGCGGAGGATGGGGGACAAGTTGACGTGCATGGAGTACTTCAACTTTGAGGAGATTCCCAAGCTGCCTTACCTGCTCCTGGGGGCCTGCGTGATTGGATTTTTCCTGCCTGTGGGCATCATCTTGGTGTGCTATGTGAGGATCAACGTCAAACTCTGCCAGACAGCCAAGGAAAACCCTCTGACAGTGAAGAATGGGCACCACCGCAGGGCCTTCACCATCATCCTGGTGGTGCTGCTGGCTGTCTTGCTCTGCTTCAGTCCCTATCACCTCAATATCATTCAGTTCATGGTCAGGAAGATCCTGTACCAGCCGTCCTGCCGTGAACAGCAAGCCTTCAAGATGTCCCTGCAAGTTACTGTGGCGTTCATGAACCTCAACTGCTGCATCGACCCCATCATCTACTTCTTCGCCTTCCGGGGCTACAAGCGCAGGCTACTCCGCATCTTCAGGAACAGCGGCTCAATGACCTCCTCCTCCACTGCCAAGACCCCCTCTGACAGCAACAGCCACAGCCAGCAACCTGGCTCCATCTCTGTCTAGTGGCACAACTCCTCCCTTTCGCTCTGGCCTGCAGCTTATGAACCATCCCCGAGGGCAGGAGCTTGAGTTGGGCTGCAAGGACCAGCACCTCCAACAGGCTGCATCGCTTCCCTTCCTGAAGCCAGGGGCTCTCACAAAGCCAAGCCAGCTGGGACACAGCCTTGCCTGGCTCCACATGGCTGGCTCTGTGAGCAGCACTGCTGGACCACCATCCTGGAGAACAGAGTGGTCCATTTTCATTCCATCCCCAGAGGAGGTAGCTGGTGCAATGGCAAACCCAGCTGGGGGCTTCTCAACACTGCACCACGCCACCCTCCCTCCCCAGTCTGCATTCCCTGTGGGGCTGGTGACTGCTGGTGACCACCATGGCTGTCCTGCCTCCCTGCCCTGGAGCACTGGGGCAGTGTCCCCACGGGCCTTGGAGCAGCTGGCATGGAGCACATGTACTCAGGGCATTTCAGGAAAAGGCTGGGATGTTACTTCCACGCAGAAAGTTGTCTGCAGCTCCTTACCCGCACTGACAAACAGCACCTTCGCTCTCCTCTAGCTCAGCATCCCCACTCTTGCACCCAGGTGCTGCATGGGGTGAGCAGTGAAAGCAACCAGAAAAGCCCTTCCTCAAGGGAGGGGGTGAGGATGTGAAGCTGCAGAGCTCCTGGGAGTGCTGCTGCATGCATCCGCTGCTTGGGCGGCTGCTCCTTCCCCAGGGCGCCCTTCCTCGCTGCTGACAGCGCTGTGGTTGCCCTGGGACCCATTGACAGGAAGGGATGCCGGTGCTGGGGCTGCAAACCCTCTCTGAGGGCACTTGCTGGGGAAACCCTCCCACCCTTACCTGAAGGGAGTGGAGGAAAGGGGACAAGGAGTAGCCTTACCTGACCTTGACTGACCTTTGCTTGAACCTGTTGCCCTGACAAGTCCGAGAGACTTGCTAAGGGCAACTTACATGTTGGGTTCCCGTGGAGTTATGAGCCCGTGCGATAAGGAGGAAGTCATCAGGAGCAGGGACTTCCTAGGCTCTTTTCTGAAGTCACAGGACTATGATAAAACAAACACATGCAGGATTTCACAGTTCCTGGGAATTCTGCTCTTCTGGTTGAGGCTGGAAGGGACAGAAACCTGCAGAGGGACATGAAGAGGAACAAAGCCAGCAGCTTTATTCTGCTGAAAAGTAAACCTGAATGGACACTTTTGATTAATACAAATAACTCTCTCAGGTAATAATCTTTCTTTATGCCTAGAAAGTTAGTAATAGTCATGTACAGCCCTTTCTCATTTTGAATGTGCACAAATGTGCTTTTGGATGATGGTCGTTTTACTTATGGTACGGTAAGTGTAGCATCCTGAAGGCTGAATAAGAGGGATGTCTAAAATAATTCAGGTGGGAAAGGGACTCTGACAGGTCCTTTCAGAAAGCTGTCTGAGTCTTCCTCAAAGTGGGCCTGACCCCAGTGCTGGCCTGCAGAGAGCCTGTGTCCTGAAAAGCACAGTGTATGAGGAGGAGTTAATATGCAATAATCTATCAATGGTCTGAACACCTTACAGGAGCCTGGCTAGGCTGCTGGTTGCAGTATAGTTACGCTGCCCTGTTAATCTGTCAAAGAAGCGTCGGCTGGAAGGGACCTCTCTGCCTCACGTCATCCAACAGCCTACTCAAAGCCAAACTGTGGCTGGCATAGTGTCAGGCTGGCCATGGCTTCATCTAGCCAAGGCTTGGAGCCTCCATGCAAGGCAGCTCCCCCCACCACCAAGGGGTGCTGCATTGCCCTACGTATGGAAACATTTTCCCCACTGTCCAGTCTGAACCTCCCCATCCAGAGCTGGTGACTGTCACCCCTCAGATCACCCAGTTGCGCTGGGCAGAGCTCCGAATTCCTGTGTGGCTGGTGGGGGCTGTCTGGAGGACAGTAGTACGTAGCTATCCATCTCGGAGAGCCTCCACATGAACACCAGAGCACAGGTCCACAGTGGTGGCCAGCCCTCCTCAAGACCACAGCACAGACATGCTTTGCCAGGCTGGAGCCCACAGCTGAGGCAAAGGCAAGTCTGTGAGGAAGCCTTCTCAGAAACAGGTGGACTATAAACATAGCCTTGTTTGCTCCTTATCGGGTTCTGTTTTTCTCTGAAGTATTTTAGTAACAAAGGTATCTCCATGTTTCACCCTCCTGCTACCAGGAAGAACCTTTGGAAAAAGAAATAGGTGAATAGCTGCGTGTAGTGCTGCACGTGACAGGTGAATCCAGCCTCCATCCTCTGGACTGATGCCAGCCAGGGGTCCTTTGCTGGTGAAAGTACCCACCCGGGGACAGCAGGCAGCTAGCTGGAGCCAAGAGAACACCCAAGTGGTGGAGAGGAGAGGGACTTGGGCAGGATGGTCAGAAGGAGCATGGGCAGAGAACTGTCTACGGAAGGAATTCTGTGTCACACCGGCTCCCCCAACTGGGGGTGTGCCCAGCTACTTGAAAACAGAGCATTTCGCTGAGATGGAGGCGCATTTTGTCTGTAGTCACAGTAACCCTTTCTCTACACTTCATTCATCTGTCTGATGAGAGCTCCTTGCGCAATGCTGCTTCCTTTAACCAGCCGAGCAGCTACGGCCCAGCACCTCGTGCGTTTCCTGCTCCTTGCTTTGTCCCACAGGTGAACCCTCTGAGAACCATTGATCCCCATTTCACTACCGGCTCCACTTGGCTGCCCCTCCTGCTCCCTCTCTGGCACCCCACGCTTGTGAAGCCCTCCCAGCCGCTGCCACGGGTCGGGGGGGACACACTACCATTGGCCTGAATGCAGCCTCCTTGGAGCTGCTGTGCAGAGAAGAGAGGGACAAAGCTGGAAGAGGGAGTTGAAACCCTTCCTTGAGGTCAAAAATAAGCCTGGAAACCTAAATAAAGATACGCAGCTGGTGCTCCCCTCACGTCCACTGTGTTGCAGGAACATGGTGCATTTAGTAAGAAGGGTGGTTGTGAAATGCATGGCAAGCACACGCCAGCACACTGGGATGCAGGATAGCTCTCTGTCTAGAGCTATAGGTGCACAGAATGCAGATCTTTCTTGCTTCACCCTAGTCTGCAGACTATTGCCATGCTGTCTTCTGAGAAGGGAAAACCGAATTTTTATCTAAGGGCGGTGAGTACACTTTCTGTGCTCACAAGACACTACCATACCTATGTATATGGATTATACATATACACAGTGCAAACGGAGATTTTCCTTGCAAACTCATGCTGTGACCCCTGTAACTCAACCCTCCCCTGTGAGCCAAGCCCCTCTAACACAATGTATTACACACACGTATCAGTGGATTTCAGGTTTCTCCTGAACTGCTGCAAAAGGGCTCAGGCAACCAAATGGAGCAGAAAGGTGACAGAACCTCTGCAGAAAACCTGCCTGACAAGCTGCATCTTGATGGCAAATGAGCACCTCAAGCTCACCCAGCACTGTTTTTTCCCTTAGCAGTGGTTCCCAGCTTCTAGGAGGGCACTGGGGGACAACAGCTCCTGGTTGTAGTTACGCATTACCTGTCGGTAAACTCTCTGTGCTGTACAACACACCTCTTCACTCTGTGCTTTAAACTGTCCCCAGTTGAAGCTACTGCACGTTGTGGCATCCACCTCTGTAAGCCAGTTAAAGAACGTCATGTAAAAACGCACACATCTACTTAAAATAAAAGCTTCTGACCACCAAGTAACAAACCCTGGTGATTGTTTGGGCCAGGCGATGTGGGCAACTTTTCAGAGGTGCATGTGTGCCTTTATCAGAGCAAACGCTGAGAAGAGGACAAGCCTTGTGGTGAAAGCACAAGCTCTTGATGCACCTCCTTTACGTGGCACACTTGTGTCCCTGGGAAGGTGGTTTGCTCTTATGGTATGGGGATTTATAAATAACCTTCGTTGGGAAGAGCAGTGGGACCTATGAGGAGCTGCGTCCTTTCTGGAGCAGGTGTCTCTACCACTGGGACGGGGTGCCAGAAGGGGACTCAGGCAACAGAATGGAGTGCAGACCTGTCCTTTGCAGCCCATCCTCTGCTTTGCTCCTTTTCTTGAATCTCTCTGTTTTTGCTCAGTCCAGCTCCCTCAAACCCCTCAAGTCCTCTCCTTCGCTAAACTTAAGTGCAATTTATGGTCCCTACTTATCTCCAGTCAAAAGACCAAGTCCCGCTTTCAGTTCAGCCATGATCCGGGAATTTTTCACCTGTTTTTGAAGTATGTATATTCCTGCTTTCTCCAAAGCTGACATCCAGGTTTAGAGACAGTCCCCTACAAACATGCGTGATCCCACCTAACCTCTCGTTTCCTCTGAAACTCTCCTCTGGAAAAAAATCAAATGACAAACAGCTGAACCACCATTTGTTGAGATTCTCACCAGTGGCACCCATTCATCAGGCTGTACTGTTCCTCTGCTCCCATCATCCGCTTCTTGTCCTCTGTTTGGACTGAAAACTATTGGTAGCACATACCCTCTTTGAGTTCAACTAGGAACGGACTTCCTAAAGTCAAAGCACCCCTTTATAAATACACAGACGAGAAATGTAACCCTACTGAAAATTAAACCCAGTATGTTTTAAGTCAGCATATATATATATAATATGCATATATATAAATACATATAAGTGTTTGTGTGTTTATGTGACTCTCGTAATGAAATAGTGTCTATATTCATTTATATAAAACATTACTATGGCTACACTATTAAAGAATGGTAATCTCATTTAGGTTTTTCTCATGGAAGAACCCACACAAGACATTAATTACACTTATGTATCAAAATCTCCATTAGTTCAAATGAATACTGTGCATTTATTTATCCAGAAAGAGATGCAGTTCCCCTACAACAGAGTTGTAGTTCTGAGTGTTTTCAAATCTGAGTGCCTTTGCAACTGCATATAGACTCCAAATACAGACTGTATGAGATGGGTATCTTTTAACACAGACTTTTAATTTTCTTCAACAAACTTGTCTCTCCACTTAATTTCATAAAAGCATCTTCTCACTTACTCTCTGCATATATACATATGCATACACATATATGCATATACATATACATATACACAGACACACACACAAAAAGGAGAGCCTGTTGCTTTTTGCCCAGTACCTTGCAGTATGTTTTGCTTGCTTGTTCTGTTTCAGACAAAAACATCGAGACCATTTTCTCCATCACATGTTCACAAAGGCAACGACAAGCTCTAGACAGCACAGGCTGGTACCTGAACCAACCCCGTCAATCCCTGTGCTCACTAAGTAGAAGGCAACCTTTAACACTTGGTTCGAGAGAGGAAAATGGTTTCAGTAAATACAGAGGCAACTAAGCAAGAAGTTAAGGCTTGAGAACCTGGTGGCTTATCAGGCAGATTCCACAACTACAAACCTCACTGTGGGTGTACTGTGAAATACCACTCAACTGTCTAGGAAAGTCCCCAGTAAATTTCTCCGATGTCTCAGAAGACAACACTCCCAGTCTAGCAGAGAAATTTTAATAGTAGAAACTACTTCTATTTCAAAATACCAAATCCTGGCTTTACTAAAACCAGTGTGCATTTCCTAGGGACTGCAAATCCCCTCCATGAAAAGTATGCTGTATTCTCTGGATGCCTAAAAAAACCCGTGTCACACAAAATAGGAACTGTGCGATGAGATACTCAAAACGTATTGGACGAACCCTGTGTGGGATGTGAAGAACATGCTCTTTGTGTTCCCAGAAATGGTCCATGCAAGTTTCACCAGTGAGTGGAAACAGAGCTGTTTTTCAGCTCCAGTGTGTGATCCTTTCTTCTGTGGCTCTTGCATGAAACAGGAACTGTGTTCAACAGCATCCGAGACCCCTCCTTTCACCGCTTCTTTTTTTTCTTAATTGGAAATCACAACCCTGGGAGCATTCTGAGCACAAACTGCTGCCCCAGATGTCAAGGGGAGTTTTCAACTGACATCACCAAGACCTGAATTTTACCCCTTATGTTTGACCATGTTTTGTGAAATACCCAGCAAAATGGGGCTTTCCACACACACAACAGTGACATCTGAGTACCCCTTGTACAGGTAACAGCAAGAAAGGATTTAGACTTGGAGAATATCCACTTACATGTCCCAGATGCCACTCAATACATTTTAAAACTCCAAGGAATAAACACACTTTGTGCTTGTCCCTAGAGCAGGGCAATGTCTGAAAGGGCATAGGTCACATCTAATTTACCCTGGGCTAGCTGGACCTTTATTTCCTACAAGCAAAATTTGACTTCTACTAAAGTAATTCACTACTCTTTATTGCTACTTTGGATAAAATATTTGTGAAGGAAATAACCTTCAAAATTAAAACCTGTCTTTGTTTCAAAGCATTTAACTAGTCTGCATATACAAATTATTGTAGGGTTTTTTTAACTTACATTTGGCCTTTGCTCTGTAAGAGCAGGTTTTCACAGTTCTCTGGATACAGAAATGTCTGTAGCCTACACACATACAAAGCCACTCAGCTTCATGCAAACAAAACCTTTTGACTGAAAAGCAGATCCTGCCTAAATAAAGTAAGCATAGCAGCGAGCCAGATCCTGAAGGAAGTCGATCAAAACCCAGGAAAACACACAGTCATTCCAAAATCCCCTTATTTTACCCACTGGAAAATACTAAAAAATACATACAGCACACTGACCTTATTAAAAACTATGTCATGTGCCAAAAGCTGCACAAATTTTATGTCATTTCTGGATAAGGACTTGTATGCCTAAAGGGCTTTTTTTTCAGTTTTACCAGTCAATTAAAAGAGATAAAGAAAGGTACCTCTCTCTCTCTCTCCCTAAATCTTGTCCTGCAGTTTCCTGGTATATTTTCCAGGCCAAGTGAGACTGCAGATCTATACTTTAACACACTCATGTTCATTCTGATTTCCAAAACATCCTTCTCTCTTCTGTATTCTTTTACCTTCTCCCCTTTGTACCTGGTGTTGCCTTCTGTTATGCTTCTGATGACCTGCATCTTATTCTAAATGTCTGTATTAAATATGCCTGTGTGTATATAAATAAACACATATACACACAATATACAAACACAAGTACATACAGAAACATATTAAATGCTTGAGATACATGTGTATACTGGTTTCACAGAGTCACAGTTTGGAATCTTGTATTATTTCAGCTTGGTTTTATAGAGGTGCTCACCTCTCTCCACGCTGAAACTCCTGAGGTGCTAATATTGAGCATTTCTCAGAGTCAAGCCAAGCAAGCTTATTTATCACTCTAAAATTCTAAACCAATATTGTACTGTCTTGGCATATCATCCTGTTACCTTCTGTGTAAGCCTGAATCACCCTTAAGGTTAATATTCCAGTCTGTTATCAACATCAAGTTGCTTCAACAGTGAGGATTTGGCAAATGCAGGGTCATTCGCATCTTTGACAGTAGAAAACTAGAACTATAAATAGAAAAGTTAGCATTTTATCATTTCCCTTTAAGACAGCGTGTAGCCAGCTCAAAAAATGAAACCAGCCCATAGGGACACAGCATACATCCATCGTTACCGAGTCTGTCTGAATTAGACATGGAAGACATTCAAATCATTTCAGTTCTGATCTTATTGTACCATTCAATTAATCTTTATTGCTTCCTATGAGTATCTTCTTCCTGACCTGTATCTGAATAGGAATTCACTCAGTCTGTAAAAGTTTAAATTTACAGCAGTCACTTACCAGACTTGCAATATGCACATGAATTTTCTCTCATCCTACCTGTTTATTATGTGCTGAATGACAACTTTTATTTGAAAAGGAATTAAAGAAATAAAATATTACAAGCATTAATAAAACTTTCCAAAGAATGACATAATAGTCCCATAACCCTTTATGGAGTTGAAATTGTAATGACCTTCAAAGCTCTTATTACTGTAAAATAACATGTAAGCTAGACAAATTAGAAAATGGTAAATGAAGAAAATATTATTTTCCTTGATAGGTAAATCTAGTTGTTGTGGTTGTTGGAGCTTCTTTTCCTAGTCATTAAGCCTGATAACATGTCTAACAAGGATTTACACAAAAAAACCCACCTACTTTCTTTCAAAAATAAATTTAGGTGATATCCAGTAACAATTAGAAACTAACGTTACTTTGAAGAGCACAACCAGACTAGAAACCACCGAGTGATCTGAAGGCTTGGGAACAGTTCATGTCATTCATTAGCACTGCTTTGAATCACCAGTCACGCGGAGCCAGTTTCTCTTCTCCAACGTTTGTGCAGGGACGACCTTCGCGAGTCTGTCCAGCAGGTGGCTTTGATCCTCTTCCAGATGCGTACAAACCCTTCGAGGGAAGTTCCTTCACACGAAAAACCATCAGTGCTGCAGCAGAAAATTAGTGGCTACATTTAAGTCATTATTTGAAGCCCTCAGAGCTTCTAGAGCATCTCCCCTAGAAAATCCCATTTCCATAAGTCGTGCAACCTGGAAAAGAAGTAACATAAGACCACTTTAAAACCAGTTTTATTCACAATGCGTGTGCACTAGTCATGTTAACAGTATCAGAGATTGCTTTTCCATTGATAGGGCTGCTGAGCCTCCCCAGAGAATAAGCAAACACAGCTATGCACTGTCACAAAGATGCATCTGGGACAGCACACTTGAGAACACTGCCACAGAGATGACTGCTTTCTGATACTCCATTCAAAACCAACCATTTGCTGAAAATGCCACACCTGTATTTTCCTAGCTGGTCCATTTTTGAAAGAAGAGTAAAACAGAAAGTATGGCACCACACATCCCAACTACAATCTGACCTTGGGGCTTGCTGCTTTTGGCAAGAACAGGACTTCAAGAATCCAATAGTATGCAAAATATGGAGTTTTATAGCAGATGCGGAAACCTGTCCAGACATCCTTAGCTCTGCTTTCCTTCAAAATACCTACTTCTTCAGAGGCCATTAAAGAACACAAAACTATTCATTCTAGGTGGTTTCTAAAATAAACCTGAAAGCCCTAAAAGAGAGGCAGTAGAATACTTAAACAGGTTCAGTTAAATTCTTGGAAGGATTCTATGTATTCTCAAAACAAACTTAAGTCAATGACACTTGGTGGAAGGATTATCTGGAAAAGGGCACATTAAGACAGTGATTTTGGTAATCAGTAACCACGTGTCCATCCTTCTTTATAATATTGTGTACTTGACACCTCAGCTTTTTGCTCTGCGCTAACAGATATTCAAACTGCCACATGTAAAAAGCAATGTATGCATAACCAAATTTAATTTATGGTTAAACTCCAATCTAAAGTAAACTTAAAAGCGACAGTTCTCAATTAAGTATGACGGAAAGAATCTTCCCGGAGTGCAAGAGCAATGTGCGCTAGTATTGAAAATAATTTAAATACCTTTTAAAATAAAGGTGCCATTAAAAGCAACCTCCCCTTCCTGTAGTACACCCCCCCAGAACTGTCAGCATTTTTAATCTTCCCTGCTTTGGTGGTTTACTGAGAAATATGCTACTGCCAAGTATGCCTGGAGGTGGGGACCCTCCTTTTCTTAACCTCAATACACCATTACAAAACATTTGAAAACTGCTATCTTGGTTGTCAGAATATCAAATACCATACTGATCATTTTTCTGCCTTTCCCCTTTCTCCCCCTTACAACCCAATGTCAGTTTCTCACTTTCTGGCAGAGAGAGAAATTAATTGTTACTTTCAATACCTCTGCAACCAGTTTAACTTCAAACTGGATTTCATTACCTGTAACTAGTTTCTAAAGTCTCCTCTCTCTGATTTTTCATTTAAGATTGGGTTTTTTAATGAGAAAAAGGGCAGGCAGTGCAAGAAAAGCTAACCACAGAAATACATTTCAGGAGAAAGGGTTTTTTTTACAGCAGTTGCCATGAATTCTAACCTTAAGAAGCTGTGGATGGAGTTGCAATGGTCCCATTTACATAAACGTCCAGCCAGTATCAGGGAGAACAGACTGTGACAACAAAAAGCTCTTTTCATCTGAATGTATTTTAACCACAGGAACTGAATCGACTCAAGGAAACAGGTACTGGTAACGGTAATTTAAGGTGCTAAAAAACCCACAAGAAATGCAGAGATTTTTGTATGCACAAGCATTGCAAATACTTGCAAATTTTAATCTGAAGAGCAGAAGAAAACCTTGTATTTCTGCCACTGTAAGACACCTTGTGCAGTTATAAGGACAGTCCTGAGAAATCAAAGGTGCTTATATTACTTTTTTCTCTGCAGGGTAACTAGACAGCATTGCAAATGACAGCAATAAGGTGCGATTTACAACTTCAGTGCATGAGAAAACACAAGTGTATAGTGCTTTCACAAATCTGGGCACAAATGCTTTGGGTGAGAATCCAGCATAAATCACACTAATAACTATTCCATTAGCTCCAGCCCAACAATAAAAGTTCCCATAATCTGATTTGCAATAAAACAAATAAACAATCCAAGGAAGGAGGGAGATCTTTTGGTCCACCCCATACCTGGCACTAAGTAGGCTTTCAGCCCAGCCAAAACTAAGTTTCTGGGTTTTGTTTCAGGCATTCTTTAGTGTGGGGGTTTTATTTTCCTCTTTCCTTTTTTATTTCTGATATTTTTCTTTCCCCCATTTTGGATGTATGCCGACAGCTTTGCAGTTTTGAACATTTTGAACATAATCTAACATTGAATCGAAACTAGAAATCAGATCATAGCAAAGATTTCTGTTTGGGACAAGCTCATTTTAAAGTAACTACAAATGACAGCACGGTGCTACCAAGTGTTGACTTATCTCCTAAAAAAAAAGGGTTATGGGGAAAGAAAAATGTGCCCTTGAAAACTACTCTTGCTCAAGGGTAGCACAGACCTTAGACTATAAAATAGCCAATAGAGCTAACTGCAGATAGGCTACAACCTGGAGAACTTGAGTGCATGCAATAAATCCTGAATATGGAAATAAGACTAATCTTAAATTCTTTAATTTCTCAGTAAATCACCCTCTCTTTTGAGAATAAAACTGTAAAACTATCTACAGAAGTCTAGAAGTCTAAATCTATACAGTAAGTCTAAAAATCTATACTTGATAGAAAAGACAAACTTCTCTGTGGCATCAGTATGTAAAGTCAGTGAACCACATTTCTGAGGGAAACATCCAAATTTTAGACCAAGTGTGCACTGCAGTCCACAGCTAGCATAAAATTCCTATTTCCAAAAAATGGAACTTCAATATGAATGAATTGGAAACCTAAGCTGGAGACCTGAGTGAAGGAAGTGTCTACAAGACAAATAATGACATCTATTTGCCATTCCTCCTTCTTTGAAACATTTCTTTTTAATTAGATTTGAACAGCCAACACTAGTGAAACTGTCTTGTCTTTAAATACAAAACCCGAACAGTTAACACATAAAAGCAGAAACTCCCAAGCTGATCTGTAACTCTGATTTGGATAGTAATGGCAATTTCCTGCCTCTGTATTGTGACTGTTATCTGATACTCTAATTTGTGCTGCTATAGAGAACATTCAAGCAACTGTCTCAGTAGATAATAAAAAGTCAGTAGAGACAACTCCTAACCAGGTTTTCAATGACATTTTATAACAGAAAAGCGTTTACCTGCTCTTCAGAAACCTCAGTAGGTGGAGGCGTCTCTTGTTCAGACGGGCGATGATCTTGGTAATTTGCATTATGTCTATGTCGCAAAGGAGGAAACAGTCTATTCCAGTTAATCATCCCACCCTGAAACCAGACACTGGTGTCAGTCTTTCCAAAAAGAATTACAGGTATTTTAAAACAAAAAGACCATCCATCCCATACAATACAAAAGGCAAAGGTTTGAGTAAATACTTTATTTTAAACAACAAACACTGCTGCAGTCTTTTATGAAGTTAAAATTGGGACTGGTTACTGCTTTACTAGTTATTACAAGCAATCACTGTAAATTAACAGGAGGAGGAAAGGCTGTTTCACACCAACTGTTAAAGATTCGCTTTACTACAGCACTGGCTTTCTGAGGTTAAAGGACCACTTTCTTTTCTGATAGGGATCTGCCTGGCAAGACATGCAACAGCGGGTCCTGCAAGTGCTCTGCAAGACTGTTGATGGAGTTAACTGGAGGAAAAGAGTGCAAGAAACAAGTGGTGGGAAAAAGCAAAAATGGATTCTCAGTGCATCAGCAAAACCACATCAGGAAACTCAGAACAATCCCAACCTTGAGGATATCTTGTGATTTCCATGCGAGTGATTACTCCTGTGACACCAACACTACTGTTTCAGACACACAGGCCACTTCACCTAAGTTCTGTGTATTAAATACCATTGCAAAATCTGGCTGTATTCCAGTGCCAAAACATTTTGTAACTACACAGCAGTAATACAAATGCACAGGAGTAATGGCCGTACTGTGTAAATCACAGAACTGAAACTTTCTTTTAACAACCAAGCTTCAAGTCTTGTAATAATAAGATGTTTAGAATATAAAGTACAAATACTAAAGTACAAGCTTTATAACTGTCCCAAAATAATTAATCCTCATTTTATTAGCTTAAATAATTTTTTAATGGGACTTCGTATCACACTGAAACCACAGGGAAGAAGAACAAACCCCAAATCTCTCTTTTCTGTACAATTTGTTAACACACTTTTTGCAGTTTGGGTTGTCCCTTTTCCCCCTCCCTTGCTCCCCCTGTTACTATGGAGAAGATTCCCCCTCCCTTTCTGTATATATAGGACATGGACTTCCTTCCTTTAGTTGCTCTATTTTGGTTCTATAATGTTGTTTCTCAGAAGACCTTCCTCTTAAGAGAGTTTTATCTTTTCTTCTCTCAGCAAGGGCTCTTCCTGCCTTTACGTACCCCTGGAGCATTACATACTCTCTGTTCAATCACATCATCATCAGCTAAACCGGTTCCTAGACCACAAAAAAAAAAAAAAAAAATTTTTTTTTTTTTTTAAAAAGCAGCATTTATTTAGTGTTCCTGCCCTTTCCTTTGTTTTTTTTTTTCTTTCTCACTAGAGGAGACCCAACCAACCCAGATACCACAGGGGGCACTGCAACAGCACGCTTAAAAGTATATGGGGAGTCACGAGATTTGAAACTCTAGCTTCTGAAGTGTTCCAGCCTCCCATATACCAGAGCACGGTTTTCCCTGTGAAGATGTGGAATAGCTAGGAGTCATCACTGGTTTTAAAGACATAGTTTCCACTGTTAGTAATTCTGAATTTCAAAAATGTTTATGTCTCCATATGTCTATTTTGTGTACTGTATAAAACATCTGCTTAAAAGTCATGAGGTTTTAACCAAAGGATTCTGCATAAGCCTTGCGTTAACCAAACAGTGTAGTGTAGCAAAAAGGAGAATTGGTTTGTAGGTTAAACCTGGAGAGGGATCTTCTACTGACACCACTGCACTACTCTGTGGTCGTGGAAAATCACATGCTCTGTACTTCCCCATCTATAAATTCCCCTAACTCAGAATTATGTTGAGTTTTAATTCATTAACTTTGGCTTTCTGAAAGTCTACAAAGCTCAACAGCTCAGCAAGACCACTGCACTAACGCTGCTTTGCCTGGTTTTACCCTTCTGTAAAGACTTGAGAAGAAAATAATCCTTCCACGGGTCATTCACATTACACTGGTGAACTGAAAAATGCCAACAGGACTATAACATATTCCTTTGAAGCACATGAAGTCATACAGAATAATGTATACAGAATATAAAATCTACAATAAATGTATTAATTTAGCAGTATTCAATGTACCAGAAGATTGAAATAAATCTTCCCAGGTGTGCCCTCAGCTTCAATACTGAGCTGCCTATTCCAGTTTGATTTTGCATCCTGCCTGTCCTGTGCTGTTACCCAGCATTACAAAGAGACTTGTCTACTTCCTTAGCATGCATTTTAAATTAACATACACAGAATCCATTGCTTTCAATTAAAAAAATGCAAATTCTTTACAAAGGCAGCTATTTAGTTTTCAAGGTTTACAGCAGGTATCTTGAAAACTACAGCTGTGGACTGATGGATTCTGGAGTGTTCCATGTGAAGATTGCTAACCCCTTCCCAGAAATACCAGATTTGACAAATTAGATCAAAATAGCTGTGAAAAGCTCTTCTTCCATTGCCCTCAGAATATTTCAATTACCTTGGAGGCTGAGACAAACATAACCCATCAGTTCTTAACTATATTAACAAGGTAAGAATATCCAACACACAACAACAGTAAGTATTAAAGGCTGTGGTATGTGAACATTGATGTTTAGGATTAATCCCAACATCATGGCCCACTTATCTTAGTATCACTTTACAAACTGGACCAAAACCAGGCACACTAGGGTTCTTTATCTCAACTGCAAGAAGACTGTTTCCCCCCCCAGTTATCCTTGATTACATGATGGACATGCACAAAGTCAGGCTCAATAAAGCAGATTCAGAGAACTGCAGCAGGAACTATGGGACTGTGGCCAATCCCACAGAGTAAAGGTAAGGAAAACTAGGAAGTGCAGCTAATGCCTTAGATCCACAGAAGATGGAGATCAAGGCTATGGAATTCCAGTGTGGACTGTGTAAACACTTCCAGACAACTTTAAGTATCACAGCAGGAATACATGAAGATCTCTGACTTTTAAGATGACCCAAACCAAAAAGCTAAAAAAAAATGTTAGTGTTGCAAATTCCAGTTAAAAAATGTGCAGAGATTTCTAAACCAATACTCTGCCTTGTCTCACATAAATTATTTTGCACACCTCCCCTCCATAATTTTATGATGATTTCTGTACGAGTGTTTTCTGATCATGCCAATACACTCTCTGAGAAGTCAGTAAGATTTCACATGAAGATACCTATTCTGATTTATTTAATTGATGCCTCTAAACCATCTCAGAGTCCCTACTAAGAAATCAGCTACCAGTATTTATGCATTTCACAATATATTTGAATCCTGGCACTAGCACCCAACAGCAGAGATGCGCTCGCACCCATCTCCTTACTCTCCACAGAAGCCTGTCTCAGATAATGGAGCTCCCTGGAGTGGCATAAAACGAACTAATAATTAAGTGGTAAGGATGATCAAGGGCCCAGTATGAAGGCTCCTTTCTTGAGCAGTAGCTTCAGTAACAAGCGTCTGCCCGTCTAATCTATTCAGTGGAATCCAGGCAGCTCTTCCGTGATTCTGGTTTGTCAGTTTCTTATGAAAATAAGTTTAATACTAAATGGTCTGAGGGCTGGGACTTAACATGATTCAGAACCAGGTAAGAAGGATGCATCAAACCTCTTATATCCAGACCCAGTTTCCACATCTGGCAGACTGCGGCTATCTGGCACCCAGATTATTTCAGGTGACATTCTTCTTTATCCTGAATCTTAGATGCTGGGGGGCAGCAAGTGCAGGTGCTGCTCCAAGAGGAAAGGCAAGCTGAAAGCCAAGGTTGATGACGAGGCAATCAGAGGCAGTGGCCTCACTGAAATGTGCTGTGCCCCTGTGTCCCCACAGGGTCCAAGTGAGAAGAGCAAAGCAGGTCCACCTGACAGTTACAATAGCCAGCCAAAAGTCCAGATCATCAGGCAGGTGTAAGATCAAGCCTAGAAGTCATGAGCAGGGAAGGAGACACACTGATTGGCACACAAGTATCCACAAAGCTCATCAAAGAGCAAGGGTGTTGATCTGAACTTAAAAGCTTAAACCACAACAAGCCAAGAGGCTGAAGGTTGCATGGACTGGTCCCAGTGGACCAGTGGGATGCTATGAGGGACTTCTATCTCCATTGCCAGCTGTTTTCATGGTGATAATCCAAAACTCTGTTTTTGTAAGTCCTGACTGCTGTACTACTAGAGACAGATAAGCATTAAAAAATTCAGCCTACAGACTATCATTCTAAAAATACTTTACTTTGTACAAATTGGTGGGGGGGCCCTTATTTCTGTCTGCAACATAGTCTTCTACATGTCATCAGGAAAAACACTTGACAAAGACTGCTTCATTCATTATTTGACTAGAAAGGTGACGGGGACACCTAAGGAAGGCCTATAAGCCCTTCCCCCTCCCTAACTTCTAGGCTGCAATTTCTGAACTAAAGAAAAATTCAGTTTCTTTTGGTTTAGCAGTGCAAAGAATGGGTGAATCAGTTTACTGTAAATTCTTTGTTACTGCCTGGTGGGAGACAAACATACCAACAAAACCATTTTATTAGTCTCAGATAAATTGATACTAGAGGTGGATTACAACACTGGTGATGTTGGAACTTCTGTTACAGGAAAACAGAAAACTGGTCACAAGTTTAGGTGACCACAGAATGAGATTTAAGAATAGTCTGGATTAAGGGAATGGGAAAATAGCAGTTCTTCATCACATAAAATGTTGTAAGGAAATGCCATATTGATGACCTACCCTTGAATAGCTGCCAGGGCTTTACATACTGACGTTGGGCTTTGTGAGGTCACATCCTTGATGTCTTCCTTTTTTTTCAATAGTGTCTGGGACAATACATTTACAAGGAAAGGAGTATCCTCCTTTCCTACAGAGTAAGGGATATCCAGAGCTAGCAAATCTCTCTTGACTGTACAGCCTGCTAAAAGCCCAGTTTTGCCATTTCTTTTCACTCTTTTTACTCTCTTCCCTCTCCAGGCAGCTCTAACCTGTTTCCCATATACATACCTGCCACAGCATATTTTGCATTATTCTTAGCCAAAGTTTGGTAATTAAAAATGTTGTATTATGTACAATTAACCAATACTCATTTAAGTAGCTGCCACATCTGCACATATTTTTAACAGATTAATTTAAAAGGAAATGAAAGAAAATGCTTTGGAAAAGTCCTCTTGAAAGTGATGCGTGTGGTTAAGATATTCTGATAATCTTATATCATGTATATGGTTAATGCCAACTTGTCATCTGTTTGCACAAACAGGAAGCACCTCCTGATATCTGTCCTGTTCACCTTTCTTAACATAACAACCGCAGAGAAAGAAAAATGAAAAAGGAAATTGTTTTGCATTTCATCTTTTAAAGTAACATTTTTATAGTTTGCTGCTCTGCATAGGAGCCATTACTTGGCAGAGACATATACAATTTCTTTTTTTTTTATATAAAGCTTCATTTTAAAAGATGACACTTATTTGCTTTCCAGAATTAAATTTTTCTACAAATTACTGACTCCAAAATACATGTTAATGATATAAACAAAGAAAAAACATAGCCATGAATGACATGATACTTGCTTCTCTGAATGCTGTGTAAGAAAGATCAGTGGAAAAGGTGAAGTTTCCAGTAGGCTTATTCAAATGTCTAGCCTGCCTCTTTCTGTGAAGATAAAACCCTTCTGTTGGTTTCTATTTTTGGCTTTGCTTTTGACTTTAATAACTTTCTTTTTTTGAAAGGGAGTAGAAATGTAACAGTATTGGTGTTCTGAGCATCGTCCTTAATGATGGAAAGAATTTTTCACCAAGGAAAGCACTCCAGCAAGTTCTAATGATATTTCAATTTCCTCTGGAAACTTACCCTACAGACAAGTCTCTCTAGCCAAGAGGCTCTGCCTCCAACTATTAGTTGCTGCATCCTGAACTTCGATGCCTGCATTGTCCCATAGGAGCTCATATGTCACAAAAGTTCACATATCCACATGTGGTCTTTTCTGTAGCCTGATCAGTATTTCCTTTGAAATCTAGGAGGAACACCTTCATCTGGCTTCTGAAGCTGCTTGAGAGACAACAGATGGATTTCAGCAAAGCACAATGCCTTCACAGTAACAGAAGCCAGAAATGTTAATGGGCAGGCACATCTGTTCCTTGGAGGTGAAATGGGAATGGCTGTTTCTGCTACTGCGTTCAAGGGAGGTACAGAGAGATGTGAACACTTCCTCGCATACTCCTGCATGCCCAAGCTCTTGCCCTTGTCCACTCCTTGTCACACACAACAGAAAGGGGTGCCATCTGACTCAGACACATGACTGGCTGGCAGTAAGCGAAGAGCTGCACAGGTGCTCTCAAAAACTGGAAACTGCAAGAGTCAGACTCCTCTGCATTTAACCTGTTACAGTAAGCGTAAACATCTACTCTGTACCAAACTGTCCATCACAGTAACAGTCACTTTTGCATAATTCAGACAGAAAGTGATGGATCACTATGCCAAAAAGAAAAAAAGATATTTCATATCAAGCAGAAGTTGGAGGATGTCATTTCCGAGCACTGATGTTATTCGTTGGTCCAAGATTAGGGAAGTGTTGAGCAGGACTCTCAGACTTCATCTGCAATAATAAATGTGGATTTGAATCTTCTCTAGACAGCAGAGACAGGTCTTCAACCGCCTTTTCAAAGCACTTCCTTTTCCAAACTTCTCAGCTTCCCTTGCTTGTGTCAGCTGTTCTTCGCCCAAACTGGACTCTTGCTGGTGCTGTGACATCACAGGCATGGTCACAGCTACATCAGTTGAAAACATGTATCCATGACATCTTATTTGCAGCGGGGCTTGTCACTTCTTCACACAGAAATCTCAGGTATATATTGAAAAGTAAGTTCCCATTATTGCAAATTAATCTTTATAACTGCCTTGTGAGAGGTAAAACTGTTGATCATAATCCCCAGCTGGGTTTTAAAGGAATGACATGATCTGAAGTTGTTCTTATATCTGGCATTCAACACCTTCTGAGTGAGACAACTGGGGTGGAGAAGCATGCCAATGCTGAAGGCAGGTCCACTAGCATAAACACAGAGTCTGTACTCGAGGAAATAACGTTAGCACTGTTTCAGACATTTTACACAAAACAGAGACAGTTCTAATCCTTACTACATGGCTCTTTGGATGCTGACTGGTGACAGTGGACTGTTACTAAGGCATGAGGTTAGACAGACGATCCTCCACCTCTTGTGCACAGAACCTTTTAAAGAGTAATAAGGAATAAGTAGAGAAACAAAAAAGGGAGAAAGTAAGAAACAAAAATGAGAAATCAGAGTTCCAAAATCGTTTTGTTTTGACAAGCTAAGCTAACAAACCAAATTCTCCCCCATACCAGCAGAAACATATAGTTGAGTATATAAAGGGCTAGTCTGTGGTGAGGTAGAGGAAAAAACCAAATTAGCATTCCATTTTGGGATGTAAAGATTCAATTTCTGTCTTAGGTTATAAATACGAGGGGCTTCCATTTGGTGAGATCCCAAAGTCAACATACAAGGTATCATACTTGCAATGCTATCTGGCAAAACTTCTGTATCTATTCTGCCTCTAAAGGCAGTGCACTAATGAACAATCAGTGAAACTTGGCTGCAGTTGTTATGTGCTAATAGCATAGTTCCTGAATACTAAGATGGACCACTTCCTATCTGACCTTCTTGTGTACTACACGTTATGGAAGATGACACTAGGATGAAATGGCCCATCAAGAGTCTCTCAGAGCAGACTGCAAGGACAGCTGAAGCCCTGGAATCTAAAAACTGATCACTCCCCAAACTGGATGCCTTATTTGCCCACGCTCAAAGCTAGAAATTAAGGAACAGGTACAGCTAAAAGGAAACTTGCCTTCTGTAAACAGAAATAGATCAGAGAATTCAATACTCTGGAAATGCTTGGGGAGATTTGTACACCAGGAGCCTTTTTCTGGAGAACTGCCTCAAGTTAAATTGTCAAAGGAAAAGAATATAGAAAAATCATATAGGAGAACAAACATACTCTATTTCTCAAAAAATTACTTGCTTTGAAATAAAAACGGTATTTTGCTTTAGGAAGTTGTCCAACCACCGTTATCAACAACTGCTTCTCCAGGGAAATCAATTACAAATATTAAACTGAATTCAAAGGCTATAACTCAAAAGCTCAATCAGATGGAAAGAGAATTTCATAATCCCAGTCCAAGAAAAAGATGATAGTTCAATGTGTGAGCAGGGTGGTTCTGGGGAGTAGGAGTTAAAGAGACAGCCTTGTGATCGTGACAAGTGGATGTTAATGAGACACATTCAGCTTATTCTAGTGGTCTACTAGTGTCTGTCAGCTTGTGGAATTGCCAATTTCTGTGAAAAAGCCAGAAAAATAAAGTGGTTGTGTGAAGATGAAATTATCATAAACTGTTCATTACCTGGATCAGCAATCTGGAAACTCAACATTTTTAATTTCACACCTGGAATCCATGAAAAAGCTTATTCAGGAAAAGAAAAGAAAAATACCTAAATAGCAGTAGGTTATCAACTGCTGCAAATATATTATTGAAATGAAACAGCAAAAGAACAACGTTCACACATGCCAACATCAGCACTATCTGCAGGTCTTATACTCATCAACCTCTAAGAGTAAAGATCCTGTTTTTAATAAAAACAGGCTTGTTCTCCACACGAAGAAAACTTTATTAAACCATTACAGAGAATCATCCAGATTTTGAAAATGCCAGAAGAGTGCCAAAAAGCAAAGGATGAGTTAAAAGACTCACTGAGGTCTGAAAGAGAAGATAATATTTTCTCTACAAAAATGGAAGTTGTCTGTGATTTCAAAAAAGGCTTGGGGTGAATTCACACAAGTGCATCAGCATGCAGAGGAAAGGAAGAATGAAGGAATCCTGAGTCTAGATTTAGCCACAGTGATTATTGCTGCAGCATACATGTTTCATTCATGGGCTGAAATAAACCCATAAGTACTTACTAGTTAACAGAATTCTTTAAAAATATGATGCCAAATTTTGTACACACACATCTGAGTCTGAGCTCAAAGAAATTTTTAATTCTACCGGTACCCAACATATAGCTGTCTTTGAAGTCTATATAGCAAGGTTGCTAAAGGCAGTTTCTACTGAACTGTGTCACAAAATCCCAAAGTAGCCTTGGGTAACATAGACTACTTGCAATGCAAACCTATTCAGAGAAGATGACTTTGCGTAACTCTTGGCTGAAAAATCTCACCCATTTATTCAGGTACAGTCTGGCAGATCACTTCCTGATGATACATACACCTGTGGAACGACACAATCAAGCTGCTTCCATCAAATGTTCTGGCTGTGAGAGCAAGAGTTTATATGGACCCAGCAATGTATAGGGGTTGCAGAATGCCTTCACAGTTCAAAATCTGTGTTTGAAAGACTTGTTGTTTTAGTCAAACTTATGAAGTTATTCAAGACTTTGTCAAAGTGGTACCTCAGTGCCAGTGGGAGAACTAAAGAATATGCTCAGGTCTGGTTCTTACACTTAAGAGAGCAGAAATGGACTGTCTGAGAGTGTATTTTTTTCTACAACTGTGAATGACAATAACATTCCTGAGGAGGAATTCTTGAGACAGGAAAGTCTTCATGCTAGTAATGTATTTTCTTCCAAGGTCAGGAGTTTAACACTTATGTATAGCCAGAAGGTAAATCAGCAATCTAGCCTCACATTCCTTAGTTGACAAAATGTGAAACTTGCACATTTCTCAGGATATGAGACTCCCCATAATAATAAAGACACTCAGTGTGCCTACCCACAGACCATCTCTCCAGTGTCCCAGGAGAAAGGCATCTAATGAATGAACAATTAGAGGAAGTCACATTGTTACAGGAGAAGTCTGGTCTTTGCAAGCTGTAGAATCCCATATAGAGATGCAGTGTGATATGAATCAAAGGAGAGTCTGGACTCACTGAAAAGTAATGGCAGCTGGAACAGAAGAACAAAAAGACAGGAGGGAACAAACAAAGTGGAGGATAGGGCAGAAAAGAGGTAGTGAAATGAAGGTTTTCATATATGGCTGTAGGTTTAGCACACAGTCTGGACCAACCTGGTGAAGCCCGTTTCTAAGCCAAAAAACTTAAGAGAAATCAAGCAGCAGGCAATACAGTGTCATTAACATGCTCAACATGAATGAAGGAATAAATGCTCTGTGGATATAGAAAGCATTTTTTCAAGATGAAGGGACTGAGGTTCACACACCTGGGCACAAGGATGAGTGCTCAAAGTAGAAGTGGTATTTAGTTGTCAACAAAAGGCATTGGCCACCTTTTCTGCAACTTTCCACCACCTTCCCCATATCCATCTTTAGTGACAACAGTGTTGTCAGTAAAGGCACGGATTCCTCCCTCATCTATTTACACATTAATTATCCGCCAGCCTCCCTCCTAGTTTCTCAATGGGAAGTGAAAGTTGACTCCCTGCTACCACACTAGTACACAGATGCAGCAGTTGCTTCCCTTTTCCCATCAGGGCTTTCATTTGGGTTACAGAAAGATAAACTTCAGAAAAATGCTGGGAAATAGAAAAAGATCATGATATAGAAAAGTCAGAAGAGGAAGACCAAAATGTTCATGGATATTACGATATTCAAAGGATGAAATAGTGCGCAAAGGCCTCAACTACATCTTGTTTGAATCAGAGAAAGGTGAGAGGCATTCATCCCTAAAATCCTATCAGCTTCATGATGAATCAGCAAATGATTACTGGTGGTAAACATAACAGGAGAGAACTTCCCCCAAAGTGAAGAAAGATTTCGTTCAGGAGCAAACACAAAGTATGGGAAACAATGGAGATGAGGAGGAAGAGATGATGAAAATGTGGAGGGAAAATGGCATAGTGAGAAATGATAATGTGAAAGTGATATGTAGGGAAAAAAGAGATCAGATAATGGGAGGGAGGGAATAGGATGAATCATTTGAATTAGGAAAGAGGATAGGCAAGAGTGGGAAAGAAAAGAACTAAGAAACTGAATTTTTAAAAGCAGGAGCAAAATAACAAGCTGGTATTTTCTGACAGAACGAACACATATGGCACACTTTTTATTTATATAATATCTTCTGCTTCAAAAGGCGCATGGAGGAGATGCTCAGTAATTCTCCACCATAATTTGTCAGGATTATCCATGGAAGACAAAACAGAACAGAAAGTTTTGAATATGCACACTACCACCTGTTTAAGGGCTGTATCCACAACAACTAGAAACCAAGACAAAAATAAGTCACCATGTAACCACACTCCCCTGAGAAACTAGCAACATGAGATTTTTTTTTCAGTTTCTAACAACATACTCGGACACAGTAACACTGAAACACTGAAGGTTAAAAAGAGGTATTTCAAGTAATGAAGTTGGTGGTTTATGTTCAAATTCTACCACAAGCTCCTTGAAGAGAGGGCTGTGTGGAGACCTCATAGCAGCCTTCCAGTATCAGAAGGGAGGCTATAGGGATGCTGGAGAGGGACTTTTCATTAGGGACTGTAGTGACAGGACAAGGGGTAACAGGTTTGAACTTAAACAGGGGAAGTTCAGATTGGATATAAGGAGGAAGTTCTTTACTGTGCGGGTGGTGAGGCGCTGGAATGGGCTGTCCAGGGAGGTTGTGAATGCTCCATCCCTGGCAGTGCTCAAGGCCAGGTTGGACGAAGCCTTGAGTGACATGGTTTAGCGTGAGGTGTCCCTGCCCATGGCAGGGGTTTTGGAACTGGATGATCTTAAGGTCCTTTCCAACCCTAACGATTCTATGATTCTGTGATTCTATGACAACCCAAAACTCACACACACAGCTCAGTGCTTCAGGCCCCTTCAGACCAGACCAGAACATTTCAGCTACACAAAGACTGGGAAAGGTAAAGCTCAAAGAGTTGCCAGCAAAGATATTCTGGGGTAGTTGGGGTTTTTTCTGTCTTTTGGGTTTTCTTCTTGTAGGAAACATCCAAAGTGAATTGTGGTTTGGATAAAAAAGCTTAGTGAAGAGCAAGAAAAAAAAAAAAAAGAACCCCCCCCATAAAATCATTTACATTGCAGTATTTTACTGTACCGTAAAACCCTATGAGAAACACTTCCCTCTTTGTTTCTTTCTGTGCTTCCCCCACCCCTCCCCTTTAATTCTTTTCCTTTTCATTTTTTAAAATGTTTACTCATTTTGTGTTGGCTTGTGTAAGTTGTCAGGCTCACATTCTTCAGATTTTCTTGCACAGACTTGAAGTAAAAGCTTACTACATAAAGCATCTATTTAAGAAAGAGGCCTCCTTATGACCAGAACAGAGCGTTCCACACTGTACTTACAAAAGAGCACCGTTAAAACCATGTATGATATTCTTGTGTTCTCCTTCCTTAATGCTACCAAATACACACAGAAACTGCATTGTCTCTTTTCTCATATGAACTTGAGTAAGAGGAACAGGCAGAGCACCTTCTCAAGGGACAGCTAAACAAAACTGTTGCGCTATGGCATGCAGGGAAGTTCACTTCATTCACCAAACAAAATGGATAGCAGGAAAGAAAATGTTAATTTAGCTCACCTCTACAGCATAGTGGGAGTCCAGAAATCTGCTCACCATTCTCCCAGAATAAAATTCAAAGCCATATTTGCTGACTTTTATTATTTCCAGTTTCACAAAAAGAACTCCCTAACAAACTGATCTGCATTTTTATCAGCTTCACTACCACAGGTAAAACTACAATCTCAATTCCATCTGTAAGGTGATCTGTTCAACTCCACTGTCTTCAAATTACAACTTTTAAGACTGAAAAGTCTTAGAAACTTATTTGCTGAAGTACAGCAACCCAAAAAAACCAGGTTTTATTTTTTGTAAATATAATTTTGAGATGGAAATTGTCTGCTTTTCATTTTTACTGCTACATCTCAACACTTGTGAATTATGCTTTTTGTGATTTAGTTGATGGCCAGTAAATTATGTGAGCGAGTCACTAAAAAAAGGCCGGACAAAAGTCTTCGTGACACATCTTTTCTGAGGAGCCTCTCTGGAACATTCATACATTGATCCCATCGCCTTCTGAACACTGGTTTCAGAGATTAGCACTATCAGTTAACTACACGCTGCTCTCAACTTAAAGGCCAAACTTGAAAGTGTTTCAGCAACTTGTAAAGGGAAGCATCTTACTGATATTCACATAATGTTCATTTATTTTGCTTAAACCCCTCCACCTCTAAGAACTCTATTTGAAGTCAAACATGAAAAAGTATTTTCCACTTTCATTGCTCCTAGCCTAAGAAAAGGAAGAGAAAAAAATGTTACCAACTCTTCTTTTATCATTTACTTTTCTGAACTTATTTACCACTTTTTGCAATTAAAGGTATACTATAAAGATTGTCCTTCATAACTGGAAATGGCTTCTTCCTCCTAACTGAAGAAACCTGACTGCAGTCCTTCCAGCACCTTGTAGTCCAACAGAAAGGCTCAAGTACTGAGTAATTTCTAGTTCAATTCTTATGTTAAAACTCATTAACATTCTAATGGGAACAGAGAGAAGTAGATTATGATCTTTCCACCTGAGGAACAATTTCATCAGTCTGAAAAGTTAAGAAATCATGGAAAATGGAATTATGTTATCAGGGACTGGAAAGAAAGATCCATACTCAGTTGCTGGCTTTATGCCATCACACCTCTAATTCTGGCAACACTAACTGTTAACATAGCTATACCTACTTGCACTACAGTACCTCAAACACAACAAGAACCTGCGCACCAGGACAGAGCTGCATTTCAGGCAGAGAAAACTCAGTAAAGACCTCGAATTGCTATGCTGTAATTAAATTATGAGCAATATATGTTCACATAAAGCTATGCAAGGCCTACGTTGACTGCTAGGTTTGATAAAGTAGTAATACATACACTTAAGATACAGGAAAAAGTGACTTAAGACACCTTGTTTTACTGCAAAGTATGTGAATATCTGCATTTACTGGTTTGACTAAACCAGAGAAAATAAAAGGCTCTGCTATTCTATTCAATAAGGAAATAAACCAAGAGTATTAAAAGTGGCAAAGTCAAAATAAACAGAAAGTTGGTTGGCCTTTGTAGGAAAGTTAGAGAATTTAATTTCTGCACCTGCTTAAAAGAAACAAGCCTTGATCAAAGTACACCTGCAAAAAAAAGAGTTCTGTAGACAATTTTCAACCTCTCTGACAAGGTTACTAACAATACAAATACGCAGGAGAGCCAGGAGCATTTTGATTTCCTAACTTTCCTCAATGACTCTTACTAAAGACCCTGAAAGGCAATCACTTTACCCTTCAGCCTCTTTTTTGATGAAAGAATGCCAGAAGTACTGATATCCTTACAGGATTGTCTAACATTCTGCTTACATCTTGTGAAGCATTTTTAACATACACATATAAAACACTAAAATGACTATTAGCAGTACAACAGTGTATGACAGACTGATGGAGGAGAATAAAGAGATACATCCTTTTTAAGAAACAGGAACCACAAAAGATACATGAACCAAAAATGCATTTTTCCGATAACTTAGTACAATCCTTACAGAACATATATCAATACCTGCTGCTGCCTTTGCCTCCTCATTTGGGCAACTTGAGACATCATGATTTGACGATCCAGTAACTCCATTCTCTGCTGCCTCTGGATGTCAACTGTTGCTCCCATTCCCACACGAACTTCATTTGTTGGTTCCGCAGATGAGAAGATTGGTTCAAGAGTCCAAGAAAATATCTTTGCTACCCAGCTGGGCACACAAAGAATTCGATGAACTTTTAATATATTGCTATTGTAACAAATCCCAGAAACCTAAAATGAAAAATGAAACGTTAAAAAAAAAAGAACCAAAATCAAAACAACAACAACAACAAAAAAAAAAAAATCACAAAACCAAAAAGCTTAAATGCACCAAATTTACTTTGCATTTCGCTGCAGATAGCAGTTGGTCTTTCTGTTTCTAAAGCACTCATTATTGCGTTTACCCAGAGTTCTCAGACAAGAATCAGAGAAAGAATAGGGGATTTCTTTACCTCCAACTTCCCCACAACTACAGACTATTACTTTTAAAAATCTGCGTACTGCACTGCCAGTGACTCAGAAAGCTGCTTGGGGTTTTTTGTTTGTTTCAGAATTTGAGCCCAAACCAAGCAACCCTTTCTCAAAAAGGTCAAAATTCAAACAAAATTTTCATTTCTAGTAAAGGAACTTGTCAGGGTATGCCGCATGCTGACCTGAGAAGATTAAGGCTGCCCTTGAGGATGCTGAAGCATTGTAAACACTTCCTAAAAAGCTGACCTCTTTTTGGCTGCTGCCCTCAGCACCCAAGTCTCCCCTTCGAGTAAGAACAAAATCAAACCAGCAGATTTGAAGGTAAATCTAAGAGCATGCACAGACTTATTCCAAAAGGATCCCATCTACCTTCTAGGAGACAAAAAAATATTCAAACCCAGTTCATTAAAAAATGACATCAAAAAAGCCAGAGTTTGTTGCCTTCCTCTTATCCTATCCTATTTACCTCCTTCCTCATAGCAAGAAAAGATTGAGGGGGTTAAGGGCAGTTTAAAACTGTTCTCTCTCATTTTAGAATGGTAGCCTGTGTTTGGTCTTACACCTTTATGACTGACAGCAGTCATAATACGAAAGTAGAATAAAACTGAAATAAAGAAAGTAGTACATTGGCCTACATTGGCCTTTTAACAAAAATTTTCTGTACTCAAAGAAAGGTCCTGACTGGACTCCAGAATGACAGGACACTGGAACAGAAGCCGCTTTGTGACCTCAGAAATTCTTTCCTCAGCTCCAGTGAAACCGTTCCAGGTGACTGTAAGCCCATGACAAAAACTTGTGCACATCAACTGGAAAATAAGAATTAAATTGCCAAAGAGTAAGAGGAGGAAAATTCCTATCACTTCTGCCATTTACCTACTTCTGGTGTGTAGTACTTGAGGTATCTACCTAGCAAGAAGGTCCCTTGGAAGCTAACCAGTAGGTTCCAAGAGGGTTATGTATATAAGCTCTTCACTCATGAAAATGTAGCTTGTAGGGCTACCATATCAGGAATGTAACTTTTTTGGAAGCAAGCATTACTGAACCAGGTTGCAAATATTACGTATACATTTAATCTGATGATTTCTTAGATGCAAAATGCGCAAGCAGCACCAGAACTGACAAATTATCTTCCTTTCTCCCACCTCCTGTTGTTAGGCTGTGGAGTCAGATCTCCCCTTTGGTCCCACATTCCTGGTTGCATAGGTGTTAACCAGGCAGGGAAAACTGCCTGTTACAAAACCAAAATACCTGGTCCAACATCACACCAGCATTCTTCCACTTCTTACAAATGCCCCTCCCAGCTACTGAGCTCTGCTCATTCTTATCAACTACCATACACTGTTGAGGTCTACTGATTTCAAGGTACCTTAAATCTTGAACGGGTTCAAAAAGTCACAGAACAAAACAAAGCAAGTGGTGATAGGAAAATCTGCATCTCCCTGAATGTGTCTGAACACACTAACCACAAACAGAATCAGTCTCTTATCAACTCAAGATAGAAAATACAACAGATAGCAACAGCAAGTCTTTACTGTCAGTACTTCGGGACTTGTTTGCCTCAGAAGGGGAAGTGTACTGCATGCACTCACTAACAGCTGCATCAATAAAAGCATTCTCATATATTTTTAGGTAGAGACAGCTAGTCATAGCATCATAGAATCATGTAAGTTAGAAAAGACCCTTAAGATCATAAAGTCCAACTGTTAAAGTAATGCTGCCAAGTCCACCACTAAACCATGTTCCTAAGCCCCACATCTACACGTCTTTTAAATATCACCAGGGATGGTGACTCCACCACTTCCCTGGGCAGCCTGTTCCAGTACTTGACAACCCTTTTGGGGAAGAAATTTTTCCTAATTTCCAATCTTAATCTCCCCTGGCACAACTTGAAGCCATTGCCTCTTGTCCTATTTGGACAAGATGCCCACCTTGTTACAACCTCCTTTCAGGTAGCTGTAGAGAGCAAGTAATTCCAGAGTATTTTATCAGAAGAAAAGGGTTTATAAGGCTAAAAGTTCATGGACATTGCTAAAATGAAGAACAGTGCTTAGCACGGCATATGAGACACATAGCTCCCATCTGCCTTCCTAGCTTTACTGAGCTCACTGGAGTAGCATGCCTGCTCTATAGTCAATGTACCAGTTGCAGTAGGCTGTCTTCTCTCTCCTTTCTGCTCCTCAACAGCACACTTGTGTCTTGGCCCCTCCTTGTCTTGCCTGAGACAGAAATTCACTGCATAACCCAAGCCTGTGGACTTCCGTCCTCACAAAGCAGGAAGTTGAGAAGTCTGACAATATAAAGTTCACAGTAAAATCTAAAATAAAAAGCACCTGGTGACAGAACAAGACAAAACTGCGGCATTAGCAGAAGTGTATTTTCTACATCTTCTACTGCCAAGAAACTTACTTTGGATCAGTAATTGTTCAGAAAAATGGTGTGAGACAGCAATACTTCGTAAAGTATAAATGGATGGAAGGACAGACTCACTGGTGAAGAGCACCAAGTATACATGACAATCCACCTTCTTGTCTCCATATAGAACCATACAATAGTTAGGGTTGGAAAGGACCTTAAGATCATCTAGTATCAACCCCACACCGTTTAGGATTTCAGGGACACTCCTCTTCCTCTCTCTCCCTTGATTACCTACTCCAATTATAAAACTATTAGATGTAAGTATATGAAACCTTAAATGCTGCGCTCAGTTATAAGAGATTTTCAAGAAGTTTTATCTAGTGAGGAAGAGATACCTATTTGCATATTTTCAATAACTGAGAATGAAGACACTTGTAGTTAAAATGTACCTTGTGATTCAGTCTGGTTTAGTGCCATACACTCATCTTAATGTCAAGTATTTCCAAAGAACTTCCTCTTTAGTTGGTTCATATGCAGAACTTCCTATATAATTTTAAAAACACCCAAGCTTTGACAAAGTATAACATAACTTTTTACACCTTTTTTTCTTACAGACATGTAGTGAATTTCTAGTGTTTAAGAAAGTAAACAAACCTTGTTTATTCAATGAAGATACAATGATCTCATGATATCCCAATTTAGCAGTGTACATCAATCAGATTAAAGGGCTACTTCCCCATACAGATGAATCTCCAGAGCATTTTAGGCTCTGAAGAGTTACCACAGAAAGATGTTGTAGTTGATTACATTCTTAAAATGGAGAATTATTGGCTGGCAACACAAAATGCATTTAGTTATCATAACCTACAACCTCATCCACCATATTGTATGACGCACAATGCTAAGCAGAAAAAATGGAGCACACTGGAAACTGGCACAGGGCAGAAAAACTGCGCTTGCAATTTTTCAGTTTCTTATCTTACTAGTAGTAATCTTGGCTTACTACTGGTCCTTCACATGAAGTTTCCTAACCTCTTCCCTCCACTGTATGAAGCCAAAAACTCCATCCCCTTCCCTCATATCCCTCTGAAGTTGTACATGTTTTAGAAAAAGGAAGCAGCTGTATTTTCTCTTTTGCATTAGGTAAACCTAACACGGAAGCTCTCCAGTATTTTACATGACAAAGACATATGCTCCATTACTGAAGTATCTAAAATCACCGTACTTGATTAAAGCTAAAAAAGGAAATCAAATGGGAAAAACAGTAGACAGACTGGTGCAGACAATGATGTTGAAAATTATTTTGCCTAATGGTTAGAACTTGACTGCAAATACTTGTTTTGAGTAATTTAAGCATATTAATCACATGTATTCAAGACTCTGCTATTTTTCAGAGAGCAACAAATTGAAAGCAAAGAGCTTTTTATACCTATTTTATCTGCTTTATCCTTAGTATGTTCTGAATGCTATAAAACTAGAATCAAAACAAGGGGTTAAAGTTTGTGTCTAGATTCTGTATTTTACCTTGATTAGAGAAACACATTTCTCAAATCAAGAGAGAACGTGTGAAAACCACCCACCAAATAAAACCATTACATATGTTATTTTCAACTTGTACTTATAACCTGCAATATAACACAACAGACTGTAATGCTTGAGTTTCCTTTGTGGAAACAGTCACTAAGAGTATAAACAACCTTTTGTATTAGTTAGCTTGACAGAAAAATAAGATCATAACAATGATAAACGAATTATCTTATATTTCAAGTTGACTGGGCTCATAAATTTCCCAGATACCTTGGATTTTTTTTCCTTCAGGGTCCACCAATGCTATCTTCATTGGTCAGGTGCAATCCTTACCAGATCTCACGCATTCTTTGTGTGCAAGCTGCCATTTCAGCACATATCTTCTTAACTTGTACTTGTGACCTAAGGATAGGTTCCCTCAGGTCTCTGCTAGAGCTCTGTAGGTGACTGTCATTACATAGTTAACCAAACTTCTTTACATAAAAAGTAATGATTGGATTTATCTGCCCCAACATACACATCTATAATTTAAAAGCCTACTTGTGAGCTGGTTATTTAAAGTTGGTTTCAGAGTTAATAGCAAGAAACAGTTAAGATGCAACTCATCCTATGGCAGATTATCTCCAAAGTACAGACACAGCTGAATGATTCCCTCTCTAAACAATGGCAACAACGCAACCATGATGGTGTACATGTACAGGCTAGAAATACATCATAGAAGCTATCTACCTATTACTGAACCAGTTGTAACAGTTTACAAGGTAGACCAAATTTTGGGCACAGAACCTTTCCTCAGATCTGAGGGAGAAACTGAAAACTTAGGAGTGAAATACAAACTGAAAAGTAAAATCCATTTATCTATAGTATCTTGGAAGCCAAAGATAGAAAAGAGAAAGTATGTTATATGACACATTATTGCCCTCTCTCCTCCTTTCCCACTACTTTCTCCTTCTAGAATTGGAAATATCTGCATCTCCCTTGATCTGAAACAATTAAAACTTCCTTCCACCTTAATATTTCCTCTACGCCATATGGATCAACCACTTTCCTCCTCAGATGCTTTAGCTGATGCAGGAGTAAATGTCATCTTAGTTATAATGTGTTTACATGTAGCCATCTAGACATGAGCAAGGTGTCTAAACATCCACCACAGATGGGGTTAAGTCAATACAGTCAGTAGAATGTAGAGACAACTCATCTCAAAATTAAGTTACCTACAGTCACTCAACTGAATATTGACCATTGTCCACATGAAAATACATCAGTTTTGGGTGGGATACAGCCAAATTAACTAGGCTTAGTTAGCTTACATATGGATATCTGCACCTGCCCTAAGGTTAGGAGGCAGGCAGACAATGCTTCTTTCTCATTTCCTAATCTCTGTTATTCTGTTGCTTTTCCATTTCTTATTTCAAGGTATGCACTTTACAACCTATGTCCTGAGCTTCCTGCACTGCCAGCAGGACGAGGTAAGTGATCCTTCCACCTGTCTCAGCATTGATGAGATTGTACCCAGAGTACTTGATCCAGTTCTGCACTCCCTAGCACAGGAAGGACATGGACTTGCTGGAGCAAGTCCAATGCAGGGCCATGAAGATGACTATACAGAGCAGCCCAGCGTATCTTGAGAACAACACTCATGAGATGTTTAATGGGATTTCTTGATGGCGTCAAAGATGCTGGGTAATCAGCTGAAAATGACATTTCAGCTCGCTACACCACTGGTGCATACACTCAGCCTTAGTTAACAACTGGCAGATCCAACCCCAACCACGCACACTGAATTCAAACCCAAAGGTTCAAACACCAGTTGCAGTTAAAGATAAGACACCAGCAGGAAAACTTAAAATGATCTATGTTCTCCCATTTGTTTACATTTTCCTAAAAATTCTGTTTCTTACTACTGGAAATGATAAAAATGTGTTCCCCTTTGATTGTCCAGTGTTTTCACAAAACTAGACTTAAATAAATAGGCAATAAGAGGGCTTCAATGTACTTATAAAACTATTTTAAGTTTAAAAGAAATTGCTAGGCATACCCCATTTTGTGTCATTTTTTCAAGTCAGAAATGACTGTGAAGCAGTCTGTTACCAGGTATTTGCGTGAAAACAAGCTCAAGACAAAAAACAGCAATGACAGCTTTTTTAAAATGACAGCTTTTTTTTTTTTATTGAGTTAGATTTTAGTTTATGCAACAATAATAGTCATAACAGTAACACATCATTTCATTATTTCTTAATACCGTTTCACTTAAATGTCATACTTTTAAGTTTTGCCTTCACTATCACTTTTCATAATTCCAAATTGAAAAGAAGGAATGAGATTTCACTTACTGCAAGTAATTATCTTTATCTACCCTGAACTCCAATTTGAATATTGCTTGGCTATAAATTAACAGCATAGAAAGCAATTAATACATAGCCTTCATATATTTTTTAAAATTATTCAAACTGAGTAGTATTAGACTAACTTTATTCTGTGTCACCAAAGCACTACCACAAGACATTTAACTAGATGTAAGTAGACTTATCTGAATCACCATATATAATTACAGAACGACAAAGGATTCAAAGGATATCATGCTTTGACATCGACTAAAAATCTGCATATGACTAAATGTGGATGCCTGGAGGATGTCCAGACTAACTGGTGGATGAAGGACGCATGGCAGGACATGTTTGTGAACATAACTACATTAGTCAAATGGAAATACATTGTGTGACTTTCATGATGTATCTGCATCTCTAATATGAAGTTTCCTAATTTTATGACATAAGCCCCACCCCCCCAATCATTAAACCAGATCTGGACTGTAAGTAGAAAGTATTGTATATTCTTGGCAGAACACAATAAACTAAATTAGCTCCATAAATTACGGGAGTGACAACATTACAGGTTACTGATTACATTACACTTCTGAACTCCTTTACAGTCTACTTCTTAGAGTCTCTCTTTTTTGTAAATGAGCATCATGTATTTAAACAGCATGTTTTACACAACATACCAGCAACTGAAATTACCAGGCCCATATCGACATACCAAATAATTGAGAGGTACTCTGGTTTGATGTAGAGAGTAAATAAGTTGCCTTTAAGAGTGTATTCCTATGTTGATTCAAAATTAGAGATAATTTGAAAACAAGAAGCTCAAGGCGGTACAATCCTGAGCTTGTCTACACCCTGCCTGGAATACACAGGGAAGTCTAACAGTATTAGCAAAGATGAATAAGGAAATCAGCCTCAGCGCCACATCTTGTACCTGGAAAGTCAGATCCCAGATCCCATTTAGTCTAAGAGTGTTCATTACATGTTAAAATATGCATTGTGATTATTTAAATAAATCTAAACTCAGAACATGGTGAAGAGAAAGTGGAAACTGACAACAACCCAAACATCGTGCTGGCATCACCCGTTTTAATACTGACATAAGCAGAAGCGCAACAAAAGCTGAATTGCAGAACAGAATCATATACAGTCATATGAATGTCTAAGTGATATTCAGAGCTAAAAATATACACAGTGAAATGTCTAACAGGCAATGAACGAGCTGACTTGGTATTCATGCATTTACTCAGGCTTTTTGTACAAATACATGTGAATTACATTCCAAAAGATATAGTACGTTAGAAAATGTCAAGAGCAGTAAGAATTACAAAAATACATAGGCTATTGGCATGATTTAACTTTAATTTGACTATGTATTTCTGTAATTGTACATATATGTATATATACATATATATGGGAAAGAAATGTTTTACTGTAAGGGTGGTGAGACACTGGTACAGGTTGCCCAAAGAGGTGCTGAATACTCCACCCCTGGAAACATTCAGGGTCAGGCTGAACTGGGCTGGACTGAGCAACCTGGTATAGTTGGGGAAGTCCCAGGTCATGGCATGCGAGGGGCTAGGTGATCTTTAAAGGTCCTTTCCAACCCAAACTATTCTATGATCTGTACATTAACAAGTACCTACACTTGCAGTGTTACAAGGTGCCTTTGTAGTGTTTCATATCCCTCTTCAGATTATTTAATATACTGGGAAGCTTTACTCCTTTACCAAGTTTCCTCAAAGGATGACAAACTATCATTTCTAACAGAGCAGGAAAAGAGACTTCTCATTCACAAAAGTCTGACAGATATGCTGTGCAAAAAATGGCTGAAATTCATAACATGAACTTCTTTCCACACTGTAGCAGTTATTACAAAACTGCAAAGTGCAGCTCTTGCTGCAGAAAAGGAAACAAGACTGAAAAGACATCATTGTGCTTGTGACAAATTTGTCATGAATTAAGTCTCTGATGATGACTTAACTCGTGCTGACTGAAGCAATATGAAAACTTCAAATGATAGAGAAAGCTCTATTTAGTCCTATGGACTTATACCTATGGACTTTAGTCCTATGGACTATGCATAACATACTATCAATCTGCAATTAAAAAAATAGGTCATTTATGAGGAAGAATCCTAAGAAAGTTGCACTATACAGCTAAATAAAACCACACAGTAAAAGGGTATTAAGATAGGAATTGCATAATATATTATAAAAAAATATTTGAGCCATTCTTTAAAAGTCTGTATAACAAAATACACATACAGTTCATGCCACCAGGAAAGAGGGAGTTAAAACGCCTTTCCTTTTCTTTTCTTTTCTTTCCTCTCTAGTTAACACCTGTTCAAAAGGAAGGGCTATTAAAAGAGTCAGAAGAGTAACAGGAAGGGTACTGTGTTCAGAGGAAGTCACAGATCCTTAGGCAGGCACAGAGGCTTGAACTGATCTCCATGAGAGAGAAATTCTGGCTTGTTAGCTGCACTGTTTTCACTGGTATTTATGGTACGACCAAACTGCTGAGCAGACTTCACTATTTACTGCTCTGTCACTCCTGTTAGCTATACTGCAAAGCTCATAGAGTATTTTGGAACAGTCAATGTAAACGGTAAGACAGCAAACTACTGAGTTATAGCAGCAATATGTGACGCATCCACAGACATTTTCACTCTGAGCTCACTGCAGATTCAAATTAGTAGGTTCTAAATAGCAAGGGCACAATTTAAGTCCTTCTTCAGATTGCATCAACTTTTCTTTGGAAGCAGTGGCACTTTCAGTGTCTGAAAGTAGATAGTATTTTGGGCTAAGAAATCAGAGCCTGAGCTCCTAATTTCTAAGTTTGTAAAATTTTAAAAGAAGCCGTCGTATCTAACAATCTGGAAGATTCAGTACAATCTGTTTTAGCACTAAGTGGCTTCTGTACTAAGAACAGTGATGGGAAGGAAAAAGACCACACTAATTTTATCTGATTGGTGTGAAGAAAGTGATTTCACACCCTGACTGCTGTTATCACAGTGAGAAACAGCTATGCTACAGATCTGCTAGAAGAACAGCAAAACATGAAAAATCCTCACAGCACAGTTGTTAAAAGCTGCTTTTGGGACTAAAAGCTTGAGACCTTTTGAAAATAAAAAAAAAAAAACACCAAAACAATAAGGTAAGCATTTCTACCCTTTCCTCAATAGTCTCATTTATATTTGTGGGTCTCAAACTATAGCCATGGCAGCAAAACTAATTTTAGTGGGTCAGAGAGCAGTGGCACCCTGCAAATATTAACCAGCTCATTTATTTGTCTGTCAGTTTAACACCAGACAGACAGTGCTTTACACCTTCGGAAGCTAAACACAAAAACCTTCTACTTACCATCACACATAAAAAACATTACTCAGTAATTTCTATTCTTTATGAGCCTAAACATACTGCACTGATTGTACACATGGCAGAGTGTTTTAAGCAGCTCAGGGTTTTTAAAACAGTGAAACTTACCAGTCCACTTAAGGCTAAAATCCAGATGTAGGAACCAGAGGTTAAGAGCTAGAAGACAAGAGCAGTGATTCAGAATTTTGATTTTACAAAGAACTACTCTGTTGCATATTATACAGACTATGGACTTATCATGACAATGGGAGAAGTCAAAGACATTTATCTTGGTGAAAATTCAGTTTAACATTAAAAAAGGATGCATTCCAGAAGTAGCAGAAGTGGAAAAAATCACAGGGATCCAACAATTGTTCTCCTTCTCCAGAACAATACATTTTATTTTCATATAGTATACTAAGTATAACAGGATGTCAGTTATAGGCTGCACAGAAAAACAAGTCTGAAAGATAGACTGATGCAAAGGAAATGACTCAGCAGCAACAGGAGAAATGCTCCAAGCAGGGCAGACAGTGCAAGTGAAGCTCTCAGATGTACAGTTATGGAGAAACTAAGCATAAGCATTAAAATTAAAGAAATAAAGTTCTCACCCAGTGGCATATCTGTCAACATGAAATCACAGAAATAGGCTGGAGTGAATCCTGATGAGCCAACAGGGCAGCCCATTGTTTCTAGTAAAGTATGTGATTAATCACCCGAAGAAGGTTACTACTAACCAGAAAAATGGGCTGAAAACTAGACTGATACTGGTTACTAAAATAGTTCTGCATGATGCAAATTGGATCATGAGAACACCTGCCCTTTAGACTTCTGACTACAGAAAGAGTGACTTGAGATAAGGGCACAGTTTACAAATGATTTTTCCCTTAGCCTCTGTGTGACAGCAGCAACCGTTATATATGCAGCAGGGAAACGTGACTTGTGCTGGAGGTGGTGTGCGTATGAAAGCAAATGGCAAAGGAAATGATGGAGAAGAGCTGAGACAGTACCACGTCTTTCCCAAAGACTGGAATAATAGAGGTACTGATGTGTTTGGAAGAGATGAAAAAAGATTTATGAAAGATCAAGAAAATAAGGTGCTGGCATAGAAGTTGAAGGTATCCAAAGGCTGAACAGCAAGAGGGATGAATGAAATGTACATATGGAGCACAACTCAATATTCTGAAACTGACCATTCATTCTAAAATACTCTCTACCAGACTTCACATAACTATGGTGCTTTCTGTTGCTAGTACTACAGCTATTTATAAGGCCCTGGAATCTATAAAAATGAGTATACTTTCTTGTAAGTTTGCACATCTCCTGTTTCATAATTCAGTGTCTGACATGAGTGTCCATTCATTTCTAGGCTGCTGGAGGTTTTTTTTTGAACAACTACTGCCTTTCTGTATCAATATAGTACCTATATTTTCCATTCATATTTAACATAATACTACATGATATTGCTATGCTCTGTGTTACACTATTATAAATTATCTGTCGCATGGTAATGATTGACATACAAATAATAATTTATATAAAAGTGGAATTCAGTCAAAACCTTTATTATTTACTGACAGTTTTACTGTATTTTATAGCTTTGTTTGTCTCCTCAGATAAGAGGAAAATAAAATTAAGAATATAAGCAAATTAGAAAGGTGAAAGAGACATAAGCCTTAGCATCAGGTTCTGTTTTCATTTATTTTCATCCAGTTAATTTTGTTGACCCCAAGAAAAATAAACTGTAGGACTGCCTATTATGTTTTCCTGCACAAGACAATGAAGACAGAAGGCAATGGAAGAACTGCTCACCACTTCAGTATGTAGAAATGCAACACATGTTCTTCAATACTTCAGTTGATGGGACAGTCACTAGCTAAACATATGTAGAATCATACATGTAGAAGCATCAAAATTCAGAGAGTAACATACAGAAATACAAACTACTACATTGGTAAGAACAATATGCAAGTACATACCATACCTGTAAACCCAATATGTAGACCAGTGTCTTGTTTGTGATGGAAAAGTAGCCTAATACTTGTGTTACCTGCACTCTTGGAATGGAGGAATAAAATGGTACAAACAGTGCAAATACAGGACCCAAGCTGCAAAAAGAGACACAGATGTTTAATGAGAATGCTATCAGCAACAGTAGTGTACAACAATCAAAAGTAATTAATCCTAAGTGCATAATAATCAAAATGTAATACCACCTTGCAAAAGAAAGTTCTTCCTTAGGAACCAATGATTAGGTAACTTGCAACATTGAGAACAACAGATTTATTAGCAAATAAGAAGAACAGGTGACAAAAGCTATCTGATTTCCAAATATTTACAACTGGAGGCAGCAGAGAAGGCAACAAATTTAGTCTAGTAGCAGACTGTTTCTATAAATTACAGCACACAAAAAGAACATCAATGGTCTCCTGCATCAGACGAAACATCTTTAATTCAAACGTACAAATGGTAAGGATTATACCTTGCCCAAAAGGTTATGGAAATCACTTCAAGTATGACATTAAGCTCCTATTATTTACCCAGACTTAAGGTGTTAGAGGATTTCCAATAGACTGCAGTCTGTAAGATGGAAATTTCAACAGTTTGATTTAACTTTCCTTTGCCTATGGCCCTACAAATAACTTTCTTGAGGTCCTCACCATAATCACAGCACAAGATGCATATCAAGTTTTGAAACCATCACTGGAAGCAGTTACAGAGAATTTATGACTCAAGCACCTTTTAAAATGACCAGATAATTAGGTTGAAGTTGTGAACATGAACTAGTGCATTTCGTCCATCTACTCAGATAGAAAGCCTGTGTTCCTCAGGATAAAACACCCAGAAAATGAACCCATGTATTAAAGCTGACAAGAAAGGCCACAGCAGAACCAATGGCAAAGGCATGGACGTAAGAGATTCTAGAAGAAAAGATACTTCCTATGGTAGAGAATGCAAAGGAAAAAAGGTCACTTTGGGTAGACACAACCTGCTCCACTGGTGGAGCTGTGCTGGTGGTGACCTCCAGGCAGCAAGCTGCAGGCAGGGGAGGCTATCAGCAAAGTGCACGTCTCCCCCAGCCAAATCCTTGCTTGCAGTTCCGTGCTATCTTGCATCTGACAGGCATGGGATGCTGCACAGGGTGATTTTTTACTGCTCGCTAGCTTATCAAAACTTTCAAGAGCTGCAGTTTCCACAAGCCACAGTTTACATCAAAGGGATGTTATACTCAGTAGGTATTCTTCAAACTGCACAAACTAGACCCTAAGTAATTTGATGTGTTCACTCAAAAATACATTTCCCTTCTGGAGGAACTACTGATAGGAGTAATACTATGTGAAACAATGGTCTGAATATTAAGACTTACATTTCCTGAACAACAGCTAAATGCAACACCCACAGCTATGAAAAAACCCACCCTTTCAAATATTATTTTTACTCAATAAGCTATGGCTTAAGAGCATTTTGTTATCATTTTGTTACATATTTGAAGTTCAGCTTGCTGAAAAATGTCCTGTCTCAGAACTTAATATGGTTTAATTAAAGAAACATTTTTAGTACCATCTGTTTAACAACAGTCAGATGCACTTTAATGTATAGAAAATGCTAACTCAGGAACTACTAAAAAATATTCACTTTTGCACATAATCCTTCTTACATAAACAATGTAATGTTTGTATGTCAAACATTATATATCTGCATAAATACACACAACATTCTTAAAATTAATTTAAACTACTTAAGTTGTGGGAGTCAATCAGCCCAGCTGTAAGAGTGGAACAGACAATAATAATTCATCAGAAGTGCTTCCACTGTAGACAATATTCACTAAAGTAAATCAGGTTTTATAATTGAAGAGAGAAAAAAAACCCAAAGAAAAAAGATATTTTCCCTTCTTAGAAAAGTAATTTTAAATTATTTATTTCTATGCTTACCAAACAACCTGGAGGACTACCAGAATTGTGGCATGCTTTTCAGGTTTTAGTCCTCCTGTGACAAATAGTGACTCAGACACAAACATTTCACATGCAAGACTGCACTCAATCATAAGATGCGAAAGTACAGAAAGGAATTTCCCCTAATTGCAAGTGCATTTTAAAAGGAGATTAGAGAATTTTGAGAGTTTCCTTATATGCTAATATTCACCATTAACGCCAACAGAGACCACAGAAAGCAGCACCCCAGTCAGAAGAGTGATCTGTGCAATTCAAAATCCAGTGCCTGACATCACTCAGTACCTGACAGTTTAGAGGAGCTAGAGGAAGCCTAGTAATGGACCTTTTCTCTAAACCAGTAAGTTTCTAAGCACATCAGATATGCCTCTAAAGTTATCCCTTTTTGGTTTTTAGACAAGGCTCACATGTATTGTAATAGGTATTACCCAAATATCCATTCAGGAATCTTTTTAAAAACGTCAAACCTAGTGCCCTTCAAAATGCTTTGTGAAACTCATTGGTAGCAGGTGACTTCACTGTGTGAAAATTTATTCCAATTAATATTAAACTTTTGCCCTCAACTTTCATTATATAATTCTGTACTTCTACTTTGAAAATTTCAATTCATCTTTTCTGTTGCCTTCAGAATTTTCTATGCATTACTCATGCCTTGTCTTCAAACATCTATATGGAGATGCAGGTCTGTCACAGAAGTTATCTATGCAACAATATTAGAATATGACTGACATAGTAAGGGACAACAAAAGGATGGCTAAGAAAAATGTGGACCAACTGCCTGGTGGAAAAAGGGACCTAGTGACAGAAGACATGAAAAAAGCCAAAGTACTCAATGCTTTTTCCTACCTCAGTTTTCACTGGTTAGTTTTGCCCTCAGGCCTCCTGGGTCCCTGAGCTTCCTGTGGGACTGGACCAACATCTACTGTAAAAGAGACAGCTAGAAAGCTCTTGAGCCTATCTGGCCACAGAGAAGTCAACAGGGCAGGATGGGATGTACTTCAGGGCACTGAGGATGATGGCCAGCATTGCTACTGAAACATTGTGATGGTCAGGGCAGGTTCCTGATGACTGGAAAAATGCAACTGTCACACCCATCTTCAAGGAGGGCAAGAAGAGGATTCAGGTAGTCACAAGTCTCACCTCTGTTCCTGAGAAAGTTACAGAACAAATCTCCTGGAAGTCACTGCCAGCCACATGATGGACAAGGCGACTGGTAATATCCTGTATGGATTTAGCTAGGGTGACTCTGGCGCTGTGGGCAAGGAATGGGAAGGCAGCAAATGTTGTAACTTGTGGACTTTAGGATGGCATTTGACTCAGCCTCCTCTTGTGTCCTTGGAAGAAAAACCAGGGAGGTATGGACTGGATAAGCAGATCTGACGGAAACTGGCTGCACTGCCAGACTCAAAGGGCTCTGACCAGCAGTACAAAGTCCAAGCAGCAGCCAGTTACTAGCAGCTCCCTTCAGGGATCTACACTATGGCCAACACTATTTGTTGTCTTCATTAACGACCTGGATGATGGGACAGAGTACACCTGCAGCACATTGATGAATGGTATCAAATTGGAGGGAGCAAGACTACATTCCTTGATGAGCTCGTGAAATGGACTGACAGACACCTTACGGAGTTCAACAAGAGCAAATGCGGAGTCTTCCACCTCGGTTGGAACAACCCTGTGCAATAGTACAGGCTGGCTAGAAAACAAATTTGCAGACAAGGAGCTGGAGAATCCTTTGAATGTTAATCAGCAGTTCACCCTTGCAGGAAAGCTCAATTTTAAACAGGGCTGCATTACCAAAAGCATAGTTATCAGGCCAAAAGAAGTGACTACTCAGCACTTCTGAGCCTGAACCTCAACCACTGTCCACTTCTGGGCTCCTTGCTTCAAGAAAGACATTCAAGACTGAGTCCAGCTGGGGTAATGATGGTCCAGTACTGTACTAGGTTGCCTGGAGCTGGAACATCCATCCTCAGAGACACACAGCCCCACATGACACAAAGACATACTTTGAACCTAGTGTCAAACTAGATGACCGACAGAGGTCCTGTCAAACCTAAGCCACCCGATTAGTCTGTGAATAATCAAAGCCTTCTTCCTGAAGCTCATAATCACTGGTGGGATTTCTTTTCCTGTATTTCACTAGACAGGTACAGATATCCGTCCGTGTACTGTAAATAAAAGGACTGGTTCTTAACTCTTTTAGTTATGTTAATTAATTGTTTGGTAACATAGATTCAATGTCTACAAGTGCAAAACACTCTTTTTGAAGGACTACTTCAATTCTCTCTTTCCCTTAATTTTTTTCTTCGGTTGTTTTAATTTTTCCTTTCATTCCTTTTAATCTTCTTTCCTTCACTTTCTCTCCTTTTCCAGAGACCTTTGTCCTGGCCCTTTGCTCATTATACTATGAGAATATCAAGAACATCCTTTCAAGTGCCATGATTAACTCCTATAAAATTGAGATGCCTTGTGCAAAGAAAGGTAATAAACACAAATACTTGTTTTCTCTAAACTGAGTTCATGCCCACTTCATGTTTAGGAAGTTCATTTCAGTCATGTGGGTTAGAAAATAAAATGTTCAAACAAATCATAAAACTCTTAATCCTGAAAGATTAAATTCTAGAGTTTGAATACCCTCTATAGACACCATTTTCATCCCAAAGGTGTCCTGTAATAGCAGGCTCTACAACAGTGTTATTCTCATTTCGAAGAGCATGTTGATTTTCAACATTTGCAATGGAAAAGAAACACAGCAGACCAGATGGGAACATTCTACATCATGTGTAGTAATGATGTTGGTTTTGATAGGGAAAAAAAACCACAAATGTGAAGAAACAATAACCTTGAAAAAATAAACCAGAGATGTAGAAACTACTGGCAGAGAAGAAAGAATCAGGCTGAGTACTTCTCATGAGAGAAACACGCTACTTAAAGTTTAGAAGGGTAAATATTAAATGCAGATTAAAATAAAACATTTTAACATTAGTAAATATATGCAACAAATACACAAAAAATGGTTCTGAAATGTATGAACAAATGGGTAGAAAGCTAAATGTTACTTCTGCAAAAATACCTGCTGCTGTCATTCAAAGTTCTGCGGGACTAAACTTGCAGAAAGAGCCTGTTATTTGATTCAGGATGACTCACTACACTTACTAACTGCGGTGCTGCATTTTTTCTTCATTTAAGTTCCTCATAAAAACATTAATCTGACAAATTGACAACCACGTGGTTTTCTGGTGACCAAAAATATCAGTTATAAAAGCAGCTGCAGAAAATACACAGAACGTAAACTGTGTTTGTAATCTAAGTTACTGAGCTACTTCAGTGCTCTGCATTCCTGCAGGCTCATTGGACACTGCCGTGTTACACTGACAGTGCCAGCCTTCATTCTGAAAATGGTAAACATTCTCAATAACATTCCTTAAAATCAATTAAATCCCCACAGCATGATCACCCTTGATAGGTGGGATTCTCTGGTTGATGGAGCCCAGGACTAAAAGGAACCATCTACTGCACCCAGCCCTTTCACTACACATAAGCAGGACACCCCAGTACCCTGAAGCCTCTCAACAGCAGCAAAAGGATTAGGGTATGTTACCCATATTAATTTATCTAACTGCCAATATTTCACAAGAATGCAGGAAGAAAGTGGAAAAAACAAGACAGAACAAAGTTGTGCATCTTAGGGGAAAGAAAGTTTCCTCCTGTCCATGGATAACTCAGCGGAATTACTGTAACTTTGGGTTCATTAAAATATGAGACCAACCACCCACTTTACAATCACCTAATGAGTCAGACACCTACCTCTCCTAACAAAAAGCTTTAGTTTTTAATACCAAGGCTATCCAACAATATATCCTGTAAACTGCTCAGCTCCATTGTTTCAAGTTTCAAGTTCCTATCCCTTCCCATTGGTGAGCTAATCCAGACCTTTCCTATTCTGTTGCTAGAATCTTTCTTCCAGTTTCAGTTTTAATTCAATCATCAGTAATAAGATGCTAACATACATTAGCTTTTTCTAAAAAGATTAATTAATCCTATCTCCCCTCAAACTCTGTTGTGCAAAGCTGGCTTATGGTACTTGACCATTCCCATTCTACCAGCCTGCTGCAATATAAAATGTAAAATTTCTTCAGTCAGGAATTTACAACATACTGCCTTCAGGCAAACAAGTACTGCAGACCATCAAAGAATCATTTAGTTTATAGCACTATGAAGATGATTTTTCCTTTTTAATTTTAGGCCTCTGTCCTTTATTTAATATATGATTAGCATGCTGCCATTCATGTGAAGGCTGAAGTATGGAGATACAGATGAAACCAATGGAGTGGTATAGGAATGGCTAACCAAATCCTGGTCTACAAATGAGTACAGTATCAGAAGGACAACTATTTATCCTTAACTGCTAAGTTATTAACATTTAGTAGGTGTTACAGACCTAGTTATCCATGCTTACCCACTGACAGTTGCTGCTCTGTAGCAAATGCCTGCAGCAAGTGATTGATGGCGAGAGCTTACCAGGTAGTTTTTTGCTTTCATAACTGATCATATTAACCAAACCAGAGAGGAGCTTTCACCTTTCTAAGAGGCAGGAGCTTTCAGTGAATCCCATACTTTGCTAAATCTGGCATAGAAACTGGAGCTGGGCAGAAGACATATGAAGGCGCAAGGAAACATTGCAAGGACTGATGACAGAGTATTTTGTTGAGGACGTACAGTTTAACAGCTGTACTGAAATTTTAGTGTCCTAAATTAATCTGTGATTAAGTCCTTAATTTATTCTTCTTCATCCAGATTAATGTAATACATTTTATTTGGTCTCTGCAGAGTTACCATGACTGGCTGGTGAGTCATCATTTACTGTTCCTCTAACTCAAGCTGCTTGAGAAATCATGCTTGTCCACAAAAAAAAACATATAGGATTCAGCTACAGGTTAGTTCTTGACATCTGACCTGTCTTCCAGAAAACTAAAGCAGTTTGTTTTGGAAGAAAAGGCAGTTTTGCAGTTAAGAAAGAGCCTGGCTGGATTCATGTGCTGCTTGATCCATCTGTGTAATTCAGAAGTTATTTCTTCCGCTGGGTAAGTAGGTCTCTAGACATGAAACTACAAAGCTAAACCCAGAACTCAGCTAGAGTAGGGACTAAGTAAGCAGACAGAAAATACATCAACACGGCCATCATAACATACTGGTCAAAATATTAACTGCACTTCTCTGAAAGTAACAAATTAGTATATTCCTTGCCTGCCAAAAGCAAAAGAGTAAGCTTTTGTACACAAATGGTAAACCCAAACATACATCACACCTGTTGATACACACCATTTCTTGATTTAAATGTTCAAATCAATCAGATATTGGAGAAACAGCAGCTGTGTAAGAACAGAAAACAAATAGCCAGACGAATAAATAGTGAGTGAAACAATGCAGACTGTATCACTTAGCTTGAGCAATTAACATCACATCATGCTAGGCTGGATTGGTAGCTAATACATCAGTGTGACCCAAAGGGTATAGTCTAGTAATGTATCTTCATCAAAGGCAGGCAATATTTTATCAGATCAGAGCAGGAAACACATACTGGCATTATTTCATACGGGTAAGACTATTTTCAAATAAACACTTCCTTTAATATGAAGCTGTGGTACTAATGTCAGCCACCCTTGAGCGAAGACTACTACATGCTTGCATACCTCAAAATTTCCTATTTCTACTACATTTTTTTGCTGCTGGTCAGGGAACCACATTGCAGTACTGCTTCATGTGTGTATGAAGCAAGTTCCCTGTGCAATTAACCTTCAATCTGTCTTTAATTCTCATTACTTCATTTAAAGAGATTCTACTCTGTGATGAAGCTGAACAGTTAAAAACTAATTCCAAAACAAGACAGGAAAAAGTCCAGAATATGATCAGTAAGTTCACTCAAAGGCTTTCTGAATCTGCTGTTAAAAAATAAATGCCCCATAAAAACTGAGGAGCTGAAATCCCTTCAGATTCCTGCCATCTAGGAGACTCAAGCCATATCCGCCTTGGGAGCTCAGCACAAGAAAAATCAGTGTATAGGGCCAATCAAATGCTCCAAGTTGGCACAAGAGTAGCTCACAAGGCTCTACTTCGTTCTGTACAGCAAAATCATTTTCCATAAGACAAGGTACATGTAGTAAAGTTTAGCTTTGTCATTAGATCTGCATTTAGGCTTTCTAATGAGATGGACACATTAGTCAAGACTGTATCCCTGCACACCTCCAACACTACAATATCAGCAAAAACTTGTGCTGTGAACACAACCCTAATGTTTCCAAAGATGCATTACACCATCTGCATGAGTTGCACATGCCAAAAATAACACCATCATGCCTACTTGCTGGTTCTTTAAAATCAGGCCACTAAATGAGGTGACTTCAAAGATAAAGTCCTTTGCAGCTATGAACTATCAGTATGAGGTTTTGGGGAAAATCCCAGGTAACTCTCAACCACAGCCTCTAACAGCAAGTTACAGGATTTTCCCCTCTATCACTGATCTCCAAAACCCTCTTAACTGACACATAATTTAACTCTTAGATCAATGTCCTTTACTCAGAAACAAGGTTATTCCAAGTAACAACAGGTTACCTCACAGTTTGATATCCCATCCCTTCCTTATTCCCTAGCTTACCATTCTTATCAAGATCATTTTAGGGGAATGAGATTTGTGTTTAAAAAGCTTTTATTTTTAATGTATTTAGCTTTCATGTGTAGTATTATTATCCTTGTTCAAAAGGCATTAAACAGCTTACAAAGGCACAAAGCCTCATTAATCTCTGAAACCAACAGATTTCTTCAACTCCCTCATGTATTTGCAAAGGGCATCTCTGTATAGCCTCATCATTATGATACTAAGTGTTGGGAATGTACATGGGCTGTATGAGACATCTGCTTTTGCACAGCATCTCAGTATGCCTCAGTTTTGAGGTTTTCTTGTGCTGTGTCAGATCTAATCAGTAAGAAGCAGTTTTAAAGCGTGTAGTGATCATACAGCTCTTTGCCACAAACTAAATTTAAGTTATTTTAAAATGCAAACAGCATGTAAACAAAACTTTCACTTGGGGACTTTAGTCCATAAACCTATGGGTAAAGTCCCTTATATGAAAGTCAGTAACATGTAACTTCAGGGAGAAGGCCGGAGGGCTGTTTCCAATTACTCTCTTTGAACTGACTAATTTGTAAAAGGATTAAAAATAGATGCTTTCACATCCCATAAAACAGTAGGCAGCAAATCAACACCAGCATACAAACAAGGGTTTTTTTTTTAAGCACTTGAAAAAACCTACCCCTCCCACTGAAGAGATTCACGTAATCACTCTTGAAAACAATGTGCAAGGGCAAACTTTCGCAGTCAAGCCATCCTGTTAATGCCCTCAGCTGCTCAGAGGATCCAAGAAGCTACAGATATGTAAGTACAGAAAAAAATTAACTTTTACTTTCAATTATTTTTTTACTGAAGTATTTTAATGTAGTAGGAAGGGTAAATGATCTTTGGATGGGAGAGACAAAGCTTGTGGAAGAAAATCTGTAATATTTTATGTTCACATATTAACATGCTGCCAGTTAATTTTAATTTAAAGGATCCACTGACCCACAGCATCAACAAGTTATTTCAAGGCCTTTCTTATAATACAGCCTTTTGATGATCACAGGGAAACATTTGATACTGCACTGGCTTTTAGCAATAGAAATTTAAATTATGCAGAAATAACTACTGTACAAGTACTAAGGGAAGTGCTGCAGTTCTTAAGTCATTCACTGAACCTCACAAATGCTTTAATAGTAGGAGAGAGCCTTAAAACAAATCCATACTCTGACTGTTACTGCTTAGTTTCCTCTTTGTCTATGAAACAGCTTTTATTTTCAGCTCAAGAACTCCTCAGTCACTCTTCTCATGTCTAAACATTGCAACAAAATATTTTAAGAATTCAATGTTTTATGAGCCAATTCCTTTTACCTTCTGACATGCACTGATTTCAGAGTTTTTTAGAAGGAATTCTTTTTCTGAATCATAATCACCAAATATCTTTCTCCTTATTACTGATCCTCATGCCACAAACCTAAGGAAATATTACAAGTGATATGACATTTATACACCTTCCCAATTGAAAAGGAATAATTTTTCCTTTTCTACTGACAAAACAAGATAAACGGTTTAACAGACAACAACTCAACTATCACCTTAAAAAACAGAGATGGCATGCATGCCTTTGAGTACAGAACACATTTTAAGTATGGAATAACATTTTCATGGCTCCTCCTGAAGATACAAGGGAGCTAAATACCTACCTGGCAAAGAGCTCAAATCTCATCCCTTTCTATTTGACAGACCGAAAACTATGTATACATGTGATGAATAATAAATTTAAGATACAGTTCTGAAGTTATAATCCCACAAATTAAAGACTAGCTGTACATGTTCCATATCACCCAGAAAAAAAATAGAAAAAAAACAACCAAAAAACATGTAAGAGGTGTGCGCGTTTTCCAGTACTAAAATATAAATTATCTGACCCTTTCCTCCTTCTGCTTGCAGAAGTATAATTGGCAGTGGCTCAGGTTTTTATTTTGTTTATTTGCTGTATTTTAGGCTCCCTCCTTTCAACATTTAGTATACTTTGGCAAGTAAACTGAAGGGAGATTAATCATCTCAGTATCAGCACAGCTTTTCACATTAACATGCATCTTTGGCGGAGATGATTTATGTCAGATAGCACGCTTTTCATAAAATGCATCACAATTGGAAAAAGAGATCCAACAGATAAGAGCAAGATGTACATTTCAAATTACTTCAACTTCTTTAACCAGTTATGCAGCATTTCAGTTCAACTTCTTCCATTTCACTTGCTGTATTTTCTATTAGTCTTGAGTGCCAAATATAACCGTCATAGAACTTTGCAAAATCTGTAGCAATAGACAAAAGCAGGACCATAAAGATCCCACAGTGTTTGTATATGCATATTCTGTTAAGCACTTAAAGAATATTATAATTCTTCACAGCCATCATTAAGACAATTTCATTCATGAAATGCATACTTGGGATTGACACATGGCTTAACAAATTTGCCTTTAGTATTCCAACATATTTGTGTCTATACCAATAATCACAGAATCATAGAATGGTTTGGGTTGGAAGGGATTCAGACTCAGCAAACGGTTTGGTTTGGATTTGACCATTAAGATCATCTAGCTCCAAACCCCCTGCCACGGGCCGGGACACCTCCCACTAGATCAGGTTGCTCCAAGCCCCATTCAACCTGGCCTTGAACACTTGAAAGAAAGAGTAAAAGCACCTGAGCACCTGCCTGGAAACTATCTCACCAAAATCAGTTGTGGGTTGTGACCCAAGGATTCGGTCTTAAGGTCACCAGGCCTACTCATTGTCATTTAGGACAAAAAATTCAACAGCTTTTGAAAAAAAAAACCTAAATTAACATAATGCACTATGAGTGTTAAAGTATTAGAAAGAAACAGGAAGCTTTAGGACATGCCCGTCTCTTGCCTCAGCTTTTACTACACCACGTGTATTTCCCAAGCTGCCAATACATACACATAGATACAGTTACCTTAGGTGTATCTTTTTTTTATATTAACAAAGCATTCTACTATGCAAATTAACATGAACGCTTTTAAACATATATAACTTAATTGAGTCAAGCTTTTTTTCACAGAGAAAACAATCTACAATGAAGATGACTTGTATGGTAAATTAGAAATTCAAACAGTAAATATTATTGGTCAACAGAAAACAGTGAGGTTTAGAGATTAAGGAAAAAATTAAACCTACATAACCACAGCACTGCATATTTCCCATCTTCTGGAAAATGGCTTTAAAGTCTCTAAAACTTATACAGGGTACACCTATAGAGGACTATAAATCCTCAGGTCAGGCATTGTAGGGAAAGGGAAACCCCTTTCCTGACCATTCCTTTTAAATAATTTACATTCTATGCATATATAAACAGCATTATTCCCCAATACTGTTTGTTAAAGAAATATTGTCCATCTCAAAGGAACTAAACCATACTCTCTGTAGTCAGAAGAGATCTTTCTAATGACCTGATGTGCCTTTCCAAGAATTTAATTAGTATCCCTCCCAAAATAGGTACCGGACAGATGGACCAAGGATTCATCTCTAAAGAATGAAAATTATGAAGAGAGACAGACAAATCACACATTAGATTACAAAACACAGTTAAGGACTTCTACATGTTCCTTGTTCTGCTGAAAACAGATGGTGCTCCTTCAGCAAAAGCAGGAGATGAGAATAAGAAAACTCATTTATAACATACAGAGCAAGCTTTGTATCACTGCTTGCACATAATCCAAACCTGTGTAATCTAAAATGGCAACACTGCAATTGCTGGCTCATAGCCTAAGTCTATGCTTGTTAATAGTTTTATGTATGTAATGTTACAATACTATATATGAAGCTCATCATACATGAGCACCAATATGAAGCAGGATTTTGGATTATGTAGTACTTCCAGACTGGAGTTACCACAAACACCTTTTGCAGTGGGGACATTACTCTGAATTAGGCTCTTGTGTACTGCATTATAGAGGAAAACAAATGAATAATGCCAGTCAAACATTTTCACAGAAAACCAGTCTCCTAAATCAACTTATTTTCTTTCTTTGATGAGATTATGGAATTGGCTTAGAAAGACACCTGCACAGATTTCAGACATGCTAGATTCTGTAAGCAGCTTGACATGGTACTGTGATTTTTTCCCCTGAGTGGATATTTTTAGGTTGGAAAGGACTCAGATTCAGACCCCTGTTGCTGTGAAACACCCAGAAAGCACACAGGACAGATGAAAAGGTGCCTAAGTAACAAATCTCATGAGGTAATTGGCTGAAGAAAACTTTTTTTTCCATTGGTGGTCAGAAAGCAGATACAATGCTAAGACTTGAAAACAGCAAGTGAGAGAACAATACAGAACAAGCTTCACTGGTTGTAAGCCCATGCATAACATTAATTTTAAACTCTCTGAGGCACAGGTCTTCCCAGAGCAATGGCCATGACACTAGACTGGAGACATCCTAGGACACAGTAAACCTGAGAAGTACTCTGGGATCACAGTGAACTAACTTCAGAAGTTCCCAGGGCAATGCCATACAATTCTGTTTCGATAACCAATCAACTGACCAGAAAAAGCAGGTAGTGAGTAAGCTTCCAGGCACACTGATATGAAAAGGCATCTGGAACCCCATTTCGTGTGTGGGACTAAGGTGGGGTTAGAACAGACATCACAGCACTTGTGGTGAGACATTTGAGAAGTTCACCTTGAAATGCCAAACCCATGAGATTGTATAAAGGGGAAAGGCTCAACAAAACCAGCAATTGCAAATTAATTTTGAAGAAATTCAAATCAGACACCCACATTTTTTAACAGAGATGTTGACTGACCAAAACAGTACAAACGGCTAATAAAAACTCCCTTCAGTTCTCCAACTCAAGACCAAACAGCATTTCAGAAAATATGCTTTAAATGAAAAGTTAGTAGAATCCATACACAAATAAATAAAATAACAACATAACTTGGATTATCCAGGAGGTCACATTAAATGAGTAAGTGGCCTGTGTCCTATCATGTATTTGCAGATTCAGGAAACATGAAAACCTGAACACCCTTCTTTACAATACTGATATAAAGACAGGAATCTTAAATACCTCATGCCTTAAAATTTTGCCTCTATGCCAAAAACTGTGGCAATGTTTCCTAAATAATTAAATTGGTAAAGCAAATTAATTCCAAGTATATATTTCAAAACCTCATTAATAAACTCAGAAAGCCACTGGGGAGGGTTATTTAATCCAACAACCTAGAAAAACAAATATTTTGGTATGGATTCTAGAGTGCAGCTTCAGTGGTGCATCTGGATTCAGGACAGTAAATGTCCATGTTTTTGTAAGGTATTCAGGCACACAGCTCATTAAACCCAATGCCAGCTAGTCTGAGATTTGGAGCAATATGGAGGTAACATTCTCCATTTTTGTTCCAAGAATGCAAAACCCACAGAAAGGGGGCAAAATGGGCCTGCTGTTGCTTCTTCAGAAACATTCCGTGGAACATGTCATATGCTGTCTATATAATAAACTGATCACTGAGGATTGCTGCCAAGAAATAAATAGTAACCTGACACAAGGAATAGGATTAAAGAAAAATAATAATCTTGACATACTTAATAGTCTAGACCCCTTTCAGGAAGAAGTTATTTTCTCACCTAGGGCTGACTCCAACAGCAGGCAAAAGAGCCTGCCGACATCCCCTGTCAAGGAGCACAGCTTAGCTGACATGCATACTGCCCTGGAAGGCCTACGAGCTATGGTCCTCCAGCTTGCTTCTTATCTGTGGCCAATCTGTCGTGCCATGGAACTGCTCCCCATTTATATCCACGCTATCACTCTGGATAGACAAACTCGATTACACCTAAGACTCCTTCTCAATACAGCTATGGTTTTATGCAAGGGTGAATATCCTATTTTGAGCAACAAGTTCTAGGTTAATTTATTACGTTAAAGATCTGACTTCATAGTAACATGCATTCTACAACATTCTACTCTTGATGTAAAAAAAAATATATATTTCACTGAAATTACGTAATTTTCCCAGAATCAGAGTTAAACGAGTTTGTACAATAATAGATATTGTACATTTTACAAGCATTTATAGAAAGACCTATGAATGGCTGTGACAATTACGCACATTATCTATGGACCAAAACTATTAAAACTTTACAATGAAAATAAAATTATGCAGTTAATACGCTGTAGCTAGTTACTGCAATAGACCTGTCTGTCATAAATCTTAGATTATTTCTTCCTCACATATGTTTAAGTTTAATTTTACCTAAATTTTAAGGAAGAAACAAGTAGAAGATAGATGTCATGCTGGGAGTGTGAACAAGTAATCAGAAGCATTTAAATAAGAGAAACAAAACAAAATACCTCACTGACTTATCCAGGTGCCTATAGAAACCCATGCCATTTTCTGCAAAACAGCAGTCTGTTACACTTAAGTAAAACAAGAGCCATCCATACACTTCTATAAGGGAAAAGCAAAATCTGGAGAAAAGTACACCAGAACTATTCTCAGGGTAATAACTACTGTATTAACCAATTATCAAACACACTAACACCAAGAAACTGAGAATGATGCAGAAATAACTAATATAAAATTACAGATATTCTTAAATCTGCACTAGGGCTGGACTTGCTATTTACCAGCTTAATTCCATTATTCAAACCACAAAACTCCCACTCCAGACTTGACTTCCAACGCTGAATGGACTTTTTTTCACCTCTCAACACATGGTACATCCTTTATAGGTTTCTAAGAATCAGAACACCATACATCAGTCAGAAATCACCCGTCTTTCCTACTGCCTGTTCAACCACAGCAAACACAGGCTTAATATACTCTCTGGATGCTTCCTTAAACGTATGTAATATAACCCATTTATATTAATATAACTCATTTATGTATTTTAATACACAACATCCACTATCTGCAGTTTTACTGTTTACAGAGGACCTTATTCAGCCCTACTAACCTAGCCAGAAGTCTGATCAGGTTTATAATACTGCATGTGCTGGAGATATATAAATTGTGAACAACCTGAAATAAGCAGGACGACCTCCTCAAAACATGAGAGAAGATACTAGCCTTATAATGCTTTCAAATAAAAGGATAATTAATACTTTCTAAAATGCGTAGCTTAAACCCCTTAAAATGGAGAGGTATTTTCCAGAAAGACTATTTTAAGGTACAACAGGCAATATTGTTACAGTTGTTTGTGAATATCGTGTGTTGAAAGGCAGATCCTCAGAAATAACCTAGACATTTTAGTTAAAGGTACCAGACTTAAAACTCAGGTTACGACAGCTTTTATCTCCAGATAGTATTCTACATTAAAGCAGAAGCAATCTTGTTTTGACTGCTGTTTTGATACATAAATGGTGCCTAAAAGAGGCACCATTTTGCAGAACAGCTGCCTGAGAAGTAATGTTAGATGCCCCATACTTTCTGATATTTATACTTAGACTATGCAATTGTCAGGTAACAACACACCTAAGAAATATTTTGCACGGGAAGCACCATCCAGAGGATGGAGTCTTTCCCATTTCTGAAATTCTGCTGGATCATTTTTAAGTCCCCTAAACCACTGACCCTCTGCAGCTCTTCCACGCTATTTCTGACTGTGTAGGTTAAGCAATTTCTAAAATGTACTAAATTGACAATGTGTAAAATATTTCAGGGGGTTGTCTCTCTTTTGCAGAACCACCGAAGAGTGACTAAAACACTAGTCTTAAGAATTTATGTTACAATATTTGAATTAACTTCCAAAAGCCAATCCTTGAAACCAGTATAAAACAAGCTGAATAATTAAAATGCCAATACAATAACAATGCTGAAGAAATTCAGTTTCTCTAAACAAGTTAAACTGTGACAATGTGAATTGTTAGAAACAAAAGATCCCTAAAAACAAACTGAAATGTATTTAGAAGATTTTGTCTGCTTGTCTGACCCTTGGGAACTTCATATGACCCTTTATCACATGGTTTCTTCAGACACCTTTTTCTCCTGAGATTGCTTTTAACAGTCTCACCTTCCTGACCATCTATAAACTTCACTTTCCAAAAGCATTACATCCCTGGTTTATTATTTTGCCTCCTGTCTGATTTTTTTCAAGAGAGGAGGAATTGGGATCAAAACAGAAGAGCCATCTTTTTCGTTACTTGTTTTTGGAAGAAGGCTTGAAAAGTATTTCGTCATAATGAAGTTTCATTTCCGTTTTCTCCAATCTTGCTTTTGCAACAGAAGTTGGCCATTGTTACGCAGAATAAATTTATCTGCATTTATTACAAAATGATCCCTTTTCTCTTTTTTTTCTTTTTTTTTATGTTAGGTCTACTGAGCTTCCTGGAACAACAGTGGTTACAGAAATGGACACTTTCACAGTTTCTCAGACAAGCAATTCCACTTGTGATTTATATGAGCACAAAGATACTGCACGGATACTACTGTCTGTCTTCTACAGCTCCATCTTAATTCTTGGGGTGCTTGGAAATGCCATTGCCCTCACTGTCATTTTTAAAAACAGAAAGAAGATCAACTCTACAACCCTCTATTCAACAAACCTTGTCTTCTCTGATCTCCTGTTCTGCATTGCCTTGCCCACAAGGATAGCCTACTACGCCCTGGGATTTCACTGGCCATTTGGAGAAGCATTATGTCGAATAACTGCTCTCTTGTTCTACGTCAACACCTATGCAGGTGTAAACTTTATGACATGTTTGAGCATTGACAGGTTTTTTGCTGTTGTCCACCCCTTCCGATACAAGATCAGAAGGATTAAATATGCCAAGGGCATTTGTGTCTTTATCTGGTTTCTTGTATTTAGTCAAACTTTCCCATTACTGATACAACCCATGTCACAGGAAGAAAAAGGAAGGACTACGTGCATGGAATATCCAAACTTTGAAAAAATAGCACATCTACCATTTATACTTCTTGCTGCCTGTTTAGTAGGGTACCTTATTCCCCTGGGGATTATACTATTCTGTTACTCTCAGATTAGCTGCAAACTGTTTCAAACGGCCAAAGAAAATCCACTGACTGAAAAATCAGGGATAAACAAAAAAGCCATCAATACAATCATATTTGTAATTATAGTGTTCATCATCTGCTTTACCCCTTATCATGTTGCAATCATACAACACATGATTAAGAAGCTCCAAAAAGAACCCTCGTGCACTGAAAATAAAATTTTCCAGAAGTCACTCCATTATACCGTGTTTCTGATGAATTTTAACTGCTGCCTAGATCCTTTCATCTATTTCTTTGCATGCAAAGGATACAAGAGAACTGTACTGAAAATACTGAGACAGCAAGTAAGTGTATCAATTTCAAGTGCTGTCAGGTCACATCATGAAGAAAGCTCACGTGACATGGGAGAAACGCAAATGATGGTACTTGCAAAATCTTCCAATGGAAAGCTACCTGAAAAATAAAGTCTGTACTGCAGTGGCGCAAGCTTAAAAAAACAGGGTAAAACCCACTGTCAAAACTGTTAGTGCTCCCTCTACAGCAGCTTAAGTCAGATTCTGTTTCTCAGGATGTCAGGAAATCAAGGAGTGACACTGGACTGAGAAAGAATTGTCACAGGACAGCAGGGAAACTCAGCATTATCATTTCCTAGCTGTATCATTTTGACTGATCTCATTTTTTCCAGGAAATATGCACTCCTGTGAATGCTCAAATTCCATACCGCACACACGTATGTCTGGATGTTACTAACTCAAGCAAAGACTCAATTCACACTTTGGGTGTCTGAGAATGGTTTGAACACAAATAGCTTACAATTCAGACTGACTACAACCAGATCACCTGAAAATTGCAAGAGCTCTACCTGAGCTCCACTTACAGCAGTGGTTTTGTTATCCAAGTCACATAACCAAAGGAAACCAAACTTTGAGATAAAATGGACAATTTCTGTGTACGTTTGACTATCACAAATGCTTAATTTGGAGGTGACACTGATCTTCTAGTATCTGGAGCACTGTCTTACTGGACAATTCACACAGATAACATTGTCAGATGTAATACATGAAAAATTAATGAGCTGTTTGGTTTTCCCCAACACTGAATATCTCCCATATGTTAAATCACTCATCTTTGCAAGGTGTATTATCTCTTTATTCCTTTTCCTTAAGGAGAACATTTCTTTTAGTATGTATTATAAAAAGTCTCTACTCTGGTTGTATATAAGTTATTTATAATCACAAAAGGTAAGTTGAAGCAAGAGACTGTACTATGAAAACTGCTGTTTCAGTTAAAAGAGCAGCGATAAAGGGCTCTTCAGAACTTCTCAAGTCAGACATGGACACAAGACAAACGTTTCAGAAACAGAAATAAATGTTCAGTTGAAGCCAACGAAAAGTAAATGAATGTGTTAACTCTGATGATGTGAGATGGTCACCTCTCAATAAATGAGAATAGCAGGGACTAGCTGGGAAAGAACAAGCTTTCTCATCACTCCTTCATACAGCATATATGGGATCCCTCTGGGCACACTGAAATTGGGCCAAGAAAGACACCAAATGATTTAAACATACCCTGCTGAAATAGCCTCAATACAGGTTGAGTATCCAGGATGCAAGCCCTGGGTTCCTGCTGTCGTGCCCTTCCGTCACGTCTCCGTTTCCTTCCCTGCTTTATTGCTGGCCCTCTTGTCTTTTCTTTTGATTTCTATCTTTATTGAATACGCCTTCACCTGCCAACACAACTTGGTAATTGCACCATGAGGTTGTGATGGAAAGGGAAAATTAAAGAGTGCCTGGTAATTACTGCTAAAAGCTCTGCCAGATGTCAGAATAAATGTTATTTATTGCAGCTGTATCTCTCTGGCATTAAGGCTGTACTGGAAGTCAAACAAACACAGTTACATTTGTCATCTTTGTGACTCCTTCCTTCCTCACGTGTTGACCTCCGCCTACCTGCAAACACGGAAGGGTCATATCTGAACAGCAGTAAGGAAACATTCAATTAACAATTACTTTCTTATGGGAAAGAAAATGCAAAAGACCCTATATTTCATGCCACTTTGTCAAAATCGAGTTTCTAGTTAAAAAAAGACACTATGAAGCTACAGGTAAACAATTTTTAACAGGAGTTAATTCTGTATGCTGTATCAGTTCTGTTCTTGCCAGCTTTTTTAATAAACTATTTTTAAATATTATCTAAGAATTTGTTCCTACCAGACTAAGCAAATGATAACCTCATAAAGCCAAAGATAGATCCTTCATTAATACCTAGAAGCTGTAAAAATAAAAATACATGTATAATTAACATCACAACAGTACATGTTCATTTTATTTTACTAATGTCTGGGTTTTTTTTAAATTTTTGGTATGTGTTTCCTCTAACTGTGATTTCAAAACCTGAAAGGCAAGAAGACTTTTCTACATACATATTACAGCACCACATAATGAAGATATCTATTCTCTTCTAAGAGGAAACAAAGTGAAGATCTGTATTGAAAATCTTTCTCCCCATTTTCTCACATTAGCAATTCTGTTATTTTTAAACTTAGGCATTCCTTCTAAATCACTTCAACATTCTCAAACATCTAACTTTACTTCAAAACAAGGCTCTGCTCTAACAAGCTTTAGAGTGTTGGTCCAGTTAGGTATGAGAAAGGCTATTTTTTCCCCTCATTTTAGTATTTCTCAAATGCTGAATAAACCAATAAAATAAAAGCTTTAAAAGCTAAGATAAGCTCCTGACAGGTGTTCTAAAGCCACAGACAGACAGACAGTGACAATTTATAGCTGTAGCAGCTGATGCTACTGCTTCCCCTCACTAGTCAGCACAGTCTGACAGCTATCAATGAGGGGACTCTTTTATTGTGTGCTTATCTGAAACTGCCCAAAGTAGCAGTGGTGGTTTCAGCTGGCCTAGGACACTGCACTGAAATTGTTTAGATAGCACCTGCCCTGTTTCTTCTCACAGCTGTGCAGTGGGGCTGGTGGCCATCAGCAGAGAGATGGTAACAAGCCGCTCTGCTGGAGCAAGGAAGAGCAGTAATACTGAAAACTTAACAGCTGTTCTCAAACGTCCGGTTTACTTCCAGATGCCCTTTCCATTTATCCTGCTGGCACTCTCTGCCCAGTACTGTTTGTTGGAATAGTTTTACAATGGCAGTTACCTGTAACGGCACACACCAGGTCTCTCTCCTCCTCCATGCTGCACAGGCATGAATAAAGCGGGTATACACATACCTAGTATCTCTTTTCCTCTCCACCACTGAATATATATAATAGATGTGTCTGCCTTGAAAGACATGAGCATGCCATGCCATGCAACGTGTGCCTGAAGCAGTATTAGCTTTGCAGAAGAAAATGAGCTTTTGCTTTGGTAAAACCTTTTGATGCATTCTAGGAAATGCCCCCTTCTAAGTGAAAGGCTGGGAAATGCTCATACAGATCTGGAGCTCACTTCACACTTTTCACATACAAATAAAGCAGCTGACAAGTAGCAGCAGTTTCAAATGGCTTGATCATTATGAGGATCTGACTGGAGTTCTTTGGAGAAACTAGATCTCTTATTTGGAAGGTGAAATCCAGTCGGGATCTTAAAAAACTGTGCTCGTGATGAAACAATAGAGTATCTTCACTCCAAAGTTCAGAGTGTAGGGCTAGGGCAGATGTTAAGAAGACTTCAACTAGACTACATGTCCACTGCTGACATCTCTGGTAGGGAATGTGACAGAGCACATAGAAATAAAAATGATGACGGGGGCCAAATGGTCTATTTTGGCTGCCTCTGTCCAAATCCAGAAAAGAAAGTTGTATAGACAGCTGGTGTGGAACACATGACTAAGTGAAGGTACATCATGTGAAGGATCAAAACACATGCATTTGCAGCAAAAGAGCATTTACTGCTTTCACGTTTTCTTTTGATGCGAATGCAAACTAAGGACTACTACTGCAAGCGCTCAGATGGGTTCCCTCAGCCACCTTGGGCTTAAAGATATTGAAGCCTACCTGAAAGCGGTAACACGCTACCACAAATAACAGGATTCCTGAAGGCAGTTAATGACTTAAACCATCCTTCCATCCTCTTAAAAGGCAACTTCATTAGTATAAAGAAAAAAAAAAGGAGGGGTCTGTATTTTTAAAACAGATGTTGCATTAAAGACTAACGTTGTTCTGAAACTCAGAAGTTTTCAGGTAAGCAGGGAATGAATAGACTCCAAGATAAAAATCAGACAGCCTGCAACATAAGAAAAATAAATAGGGTGCAGCTGAACAGAAAGAGAAGCTTTGCCTTACATGACCAGTTTTGGAGAAACTGAAAAGCAGCAATGTACTCTGTCCCTTCTATGTCCATGTCTGTAGTACAGAGCAGGAGAAGAACTCAAGAAAAACTAAGGTTCATATCTTAGCAATATCCCACTGTGCTGGCACAACACAAAGTCAATGGACATAAAGAATCACTAGAAAAACATCAAATAAATCGGAGTGAATCATTTCCTAATACATTCTTGGCCAAGTTGCAAGCTAAGGCTATGGAACAAAACAACCTCAGGCAAGCTGCAATCCTTTTCTGAATTAAAACGGGAATTACTGCTTGTGTAGGATCCTGCCCCATGACTGCCAAAGTTTCATTACCTCACTCAGATGCATTAAATGAAGAAGAACGGGTTCTCAGTGGGCTCAAAAAATGAGCTCACAGGAATGTGATGAAGTTCAGCAAGCCAAATGCAAAGTCCTGCATCGAAGATTGAATAACCCCACACAACCGTGCAGCCTGGGAACCACCTGGTTAGAAAGCAGGTTGGCAAAAAAATCCAGGTTCCTGGTGAACAAAAGTTAGAGAGGAGTCAGTGTGACCTCACGTCCAAACATATACAGGACCATGTTCAAAAGAACGCTGAGGGAAGCAACCTTTCCTCTCCACTTGTGATATCATACCTGGAGTCCTGTACCCAGTGTTGGGCTTCCCAGTATAAGAAAGATACTGACACACTGGAACGAGTTCAGCAGAGGACCACCAAATATGATGACTGGATTACAGGAGGAGAGGCTGAGAGAGGTGAGATGGTTCAGCCTGTAGAGGGAAGACTGAGGAGTTGTTACTGCTGTCTTCAACTGCCTACTGGGGAGGCATACAGAAAAGATGGCAACACCCAGTAACAGGCACAAGTTGCAGCAAGGAACAATTAAACATCAGGAAGCATTTTTTCATCATGAGCTTAGTCAGACATCGGCAAGGTTGCACAGAAAGCCTACGAAATCTCTATCCTTAGAGATACTTAAAACTTGACTGGACACAGCCCTGATTGGATTGGCACTACCAGGGTTGGACAACACGATCTCCAGAGGCTCCTTTCAATCTGCATCCTTCTACAATTAACAAATTTGGTCAAAACTTGTTAGACAAGAAGCAACATGAAACTCATTGGCCTTGCAGAAAAGTTAGCAAATTATGTAACTTCAAAATCTTCTAGTGTATTGCTCTATTTAAGCCTTTATCAAAATGCTGTCATTAGCATCCTCCTAAAATACAGAAAGGTCAAGACATGGCCTGTATTTCTTTCCAAAAAGCTGAATTCATTTTTCCTCACTGCAAAAATATGAGTTTATCCTCTTCCTCTTTTCTTTTCCTCAGTTGTGACAGATGTTGTGCAAAGGGCTAAACTAAAAAAGCAAGTTTTGCACCTGTTCTGAAGGCAGCAACATTTGTGGTTATCCTAGCCCCTCCAGAAAAGCATACACTGTCTTATACCATGCAGCACCCGAGCTGTGTTCCTCCCTCTAATAAGCTAGGCTTAGCAATTTCATCCTTCCTGTGGCATGTACTTTTTGAGGGAAGTTGTGGTCAGTTAACAGAAGACACTCCGAGGCAGCCTACTTTAAATATAGCGATGCTGAAAACTGATTATTCTCAACTTACTAGCCTACAAAGCAGCCAGATAGTGTTTTACCAGCAGCTGCTGATATGAAGGGGCTAAGAACTTGCTGAAACCTTAACATCACAGCTTCTAAGTGTGGACAGTTACAGCAATTCTGTCTAGAAGTAATAATGTCAGATTATTGTTCCCCGTTGAACAGGAATAGATGAAGCACCCTTGCCAGCTGCTTAAGTCCTGTAGCCAAAGCACCACTTCCACTAAGGTGTAAATAAAACTCCGGGTTTTATTTCTGCAGTGGAAACAGTCCTTAATGATCCCACTGTGGACAATAGGGCTTATGCCTTTATGCCCAGCTCCCTTGCCTCACAGCCTGCTGTTCACCCTGCCAGTCTGTACAGAGACAGCTACGCACTGAAGAAACAGGAAACATTCCTGAATGACCTTTATAAATGTAAAAAAAGAAAGTGTGTTTGATGTCCAAGAGGTACAGAGATGCCCCAGTTCTAGAAATATGAGAGATCAGATGAAACACCAGCAGGCTGATTTTCTGACAAGTGATGTAGGAATCTGGAATGAATTCTGAGAAGAATCCTCAAAAGAGAAGAAGGAAAGCACAAGATGTTATAACAAGATGTTTCACCCACATGGACCTGAATCTTTCACACTTCTGGAAGAGCACACAGCTATCAAAACACTATCTTTATCAAAAGCTGAAAAAAACCTGGTGACCACTGGCTCAAAGAGCCACACTGTGAGGAAAGACAACACCAAATTAACCAAATAAGGATATTAATAATATCCCATTGTGGAAAATGATCATTAACTGAAGGCAAAACAAACAAAACTGGCTGCCTCATCAAGCCATTGATAAAACTCACAGTAACAAGTAAGGGCCAGAAAAGCTCTCCACAAAAAAACAGTTTATTGCTGAGTATCCCCCCCACACCACTTATTTTCTTAAGTGTACACACAAGCAAACACATTAACAAAATGAACAAAGTTTTAAAACACAGAAAGGTATTTTGTCTCACACCACAGAGAAAATCAGTTCACTTAAGAACTGCAAGAGCGTAAGTGTTTCTTCTCAACCGATGTTTCTTCTTGACTGGGTTTCTCACTAGGTTTTACTGGATGTACTTTACCAGTCCTAAAAGCTACGACCAGTTTGGAACACAATGACAAAAAGTAAAGAAGCAGATGTGGGATGACTGCATTGTTAGCTGAGATAGTCTTGAATGAAAGCTGCCTCTCAGATGGAGTGGTGCCATCACAACTAACCCATCTGCATCCTGACCAAACTCTTCGTATCGACAGAAAACTGGAAGAGGTGGCCTCATGTCTGACTGGCTCCGGAATAGAGGAAAACATTTTCAAAAATAGCTCTCGGAAATCATCTCAGGTTTCCTGCTCATGACACACCTGACTTAAGCACTCAAAATCCCATTCAGTAATATGCCAATACGTAAAGTTCCACCAAATGACTAACATCCCTAACCAAAGCAAGAGGGTGATGTGTCATTCTTCATGTCTGGATAATACACCATGGTACTCTCAGCTGTCACTGTTCAGATAAGTTGAACCTTGATGGACAAAAGAATCACCTAGCCCACACAGTCCAAAGCTACCGTATGTCTGGTACACAGACAAGGAAACTCAAGGTCTCTCTCCCTCCAAAGGTATCAGAGAAGGTTCCTGTCTCAGGTAATAGAAATCTGTGACTACAAAACTGGTAACACTTGAGGAGAAAAGGCTATAATCCTGTGGGTGCATGTCTTACCACCACTGTACACTCTCTCAAACTATGCCTACATGCAAGGTGAGCAGTGAGCAAAGCATCATGGATAGGCATACTGCCAAGCATCTCACTGAAGCTACTCCACAAGTCCAGAGGGACGTGGGGGCATACATCCCAGCCTGGATGAAGTGCCTTCTAAGCCTGGACAGGTATAGCCTGGAAACAATCAAACTCATGTTTCTATGAGGGTCAGCTAATCCTTTTACAGTCTTCAAGAATCTGAAGAGTAGAGAGCTGCCTAGCAGTTGTTAAGGATCTTGACACTTTATCTGGTAAGCTGCCATTTGTGAGACACTCTATAGAACCAAGCAAATGGGCAACTTCATTTAAGATGGGTGCTTACTTCAAGAGGCCCTTGAGACACACATAACCTCAGAAGTAGAACCTTATACTGAGAATGGTCCAATTTGTAATGGGGATTGGCTTTTACTCAGTATTGGAATAAATACATTTTCATTCCGCCAACTTCTTGCCTTCATACAGTTGATACATTTGATCAGTAGTCATCCAGGAACCTGATATGCTGTGAGCCTAAATTCAAAGAGTTGTGATTTCAGCTGGTTTTAAACACCATTAGTTTCATAGCCATTCCTACTTCATCCGAGAAATACTTTCTTCACAAAGTGAGCACGTCCTACATGAACTAACAGCTCCTAGAACTTCACCTATTTCATGTTTCTGCTGTTAAGAAAGGGCAAAGAGAGGCACAGCATAGCATCAATCACAGAGAACCATTTGCATGGAGAAGTTTGGCTATGTGATAACTGGGGAGAGGTGGGCACCCCAGGCAAATAACAGCTTCAGCTTTTCCTACCAACTTCTGACATCTGACCCTTCACTGTGGTATGAGCTTCCACATTCTGTCACAGAAACCCTGCTTCTCTCCACCCTCATGCTTCCATATATGTAGCACATCACCCAGTCCACGCTTAAGCAACTCAAGGGCACTCTTCATTATATGATGGGTTGCAGAGAGTCTTCACTCCCAGCTCCCCACTGATTAAAGCACTAAATGATGGTCTTTTATTAGGATCTGTATTTCACATAAAGCTTGGACAGAACAGAGCCAAAGGATGGCAATTTATGATGACCCAGGATGCAAAGTACCTAAGCTATTTTTGACTCATTTATTATGACCTATTTTCATGGTAGAAACAGTAAGTTGGAACTAACTACTAAAATGTGACTTGTATCTGCTGTTCAAGATTTTGAGTGCAATTCTGTAGAAGTCTAGTAATTGGCTATCCCTTGGTCCTCTTCTACAGTAAATATAATTCACTATTTTTTCACTAAGCCATTTTTAAAGTACTTCTGAATTTTCAGTAAATAATAATAAAAAGATTTCTAGTCATAACTTACCTCATTATAATTAGCATATTGTAATGGACACCACAGCATGTCTTCAAAGGCTAAAGACTAGTAAAAAGAGGTTTTAATGTTCATCTTATTCATACAGTTCGGTTTACTTCATAATACTTGAAAAATTAAAATGCTTCCCACAATCTTTTTTTCAAGACACCATTCTCCTTTTGATTCATGGCTGCAACTCTTCTTTTTCTGAAGAGAGCTCTGTAAGTATTCTGAGGCTCAAATCGCTCGGAGGAAATTGTTTAGCTTGTTCATGACAAAACAGAAACAAAATAGAAAGCTGTGGCAGAGAAGTGATTTCTTTGCAAAAATACTTCCCCATTAAGACCACCATATAACCCTTTTTCACAACTACAGGCCAAGGTGTCTGAAGCAAAGTGATGACTAAACAAAATGAGAGTATTCAGTAAGCATAAAATAAAAGCAAAAAGGAAATTTTAAAAGAACGTCAACCAAAGAAACTTGTTATTCTGAAAAGTCCTTCAACTCTGAAAAAGAGGCGTTCTAGTTTTCATTTTACTGAAGCAACCATGTTAAGTTTTTTTCTAACTACACACACTGCCTTCTGTCTCATGCATATTTGTTTTTTAAAGTTTCAATCAGTGCCTACTCAGAAAACCACTGAATTTACTGAATCAACTTCTGTCCATTACTTTTGTAAATCAAGAGGAATTTCTTTAAAGCATCAGTCACTGCAAGACCTCCTTTGTGAAGTTACTCCATTACCCTCCGTTTTGGCCTAGCAGAGCAATCGTACACTCTTTTATTTTGCAAAAAGACATAACAGAAAAAGTACCTCCTCACATTAGTAACATCTCCAACTGCTTCAAAAAATTACCCATCCATTTTTCTTCCTTTTTCCTCTACCCCAATCAAATAATTAACTACCCTACAAATATGAGGAGAAGGAAGAGAGGCAGAGCATCACTGGAATGGAGGCAGTTCATTCTGTGATAGGGAGGGACATTTTACCCATCATATGAAAGGATATCAGATCCTTACAATAAAAATGCTGTAGAATCCATGCTCATAGCAGAACTTCTACAGACAGGAGACAACTGATGCTTCTAGGATGTAATGACTAGTTACAGATTGTTTTTCTTCAGATCAAGTAACATGAGGCACTGCTGACAACAACCCAATTTGGAAACAATAGCCAAAACTCATTTGTACAGAATTGTTTGGTACAGACATCTACAATTAGATGCAGGATTTCCTTTTAAATTCCAAAGGGACTTCCACATCCCTGTCTTCCTTTACTATGGCTGAACACGAGGAACAAACAAGGTTTTCCTACTTCCTGAAGGAGGAAGAGAAGGGCAAAAAACACAAGCTGCCAATAAAGGCAGAAAGAAAACCTAATTTTCTTAGGGTTGATCATCCCCACGTAGACTGAAAATAACTCTCAAGGGTCAACTATTAAGCTAAAAAGGAGGTCCTCTATTCCCACATAGGAAAGAAGGCATTGCTTATTTTCATGAAATAATTCAATCATAAAACTTTTAGAACACAAACACCCACTTCTTCAGAAAAATGAAGTGCTGTGGTGAGAAAATTGTTGATACTGTGTCTTATTTTGATAGAGGCATACCAAACAAATAAAACAACAAAACTGGGAGGTAAGCAGCTTTTAAAACAGAGGGTTGCTTAGTTTTTTATTTTAGATTTTATCCTTGTATTATATCATAAAGCCAGAAGAATGGTAAATGTTGCCTGCAGTCCTTTTCCTCTTTCCCCCACTAGGTGTCTTCTAGTTCTTCACTTTCTCAGGATAAATTGAGACTATACACAGTAAGGAAGTCTTTGCTTACAACTCATTCTCAGAATTGTACTTATTTTTCAAAAAGAAACACAAGGAGAGACCCGTATGATATGCAACTCCTTGAGCAACAACAGAATTCTCAGTTCTACAACCTTATGAATGATCAAAGCTGCCATGCCATATGGCACCTCCCTTCCATAGGAGAGTCCAAGTGGTTTTCACTCTTCATAATCAGTTTTCATGCACAACTGGAAGTGCAGGTGTATAAAGGAATGATGCCATTATATCCATTTTCTGCTGTTCCAAAGATGTGTTGCTATGCTAGCTAAAGATCCGTAGATGGCAGCATTGATGCAGTAATTAAATCTTCAACACAGCAGAGGTCAAAACACATTTCACAAAACTGTTTCTTATCGGGAGCTAAGCCCAATTTTCAAATGTCAGAAATCTTAGCACCAGGCAGTAGAAGCATTGGGCCAGCAACTGTCAGGCAGTAAGCAGAAGCCATATCCAGGATCACTACTAAAAAATACTACATCAAGCACTCACCCAGTAACTATATAGGTTAACCCAGTTTAGGCCCCATCACCTTTAAATAAACTACACCATCTAAACAACAATGAACACTGTGAGCCACAGGTTGCTGGTATAGTTCTTCTGGTTACCTACATATGCTGTCAAATTAGAAAGAAGGCATACAGAGATGTCCAACATTCTGCCGCCTTCACTGCCCTTTTTTTCTCAACCTTGTTCAAAACAAGTTTTACACTCCCTCTCATTTCTGCTGTTTGAGTAAGTGCCATGGATTTGGTGGCCCATATCACCACACACCACAGAGCTCAGTTACAAGCAAATAAAAGCAATGTCCCAGATGTTCTAGGACAAAAATACAAAAATTAAACACAGTGACAGGCAGTACGCTTTGGAGGCAAAGGATGAAAGAGAATGTGAGAAAAGGATGGCAGAGAATACAAGATACGTAAGTCCCAGCTCAGTTTCACTGGCCCATCCTCTTTTAAAGCCATCTTTACCAACATGGTCCCTGCATAAGGAAGACTGCTGCTTGAATTATTGAACTTCAAATCTGCTCTGGCTGATTTTGCTAGGCTTCTTGATGTGATAAAGCTCAGGGTTTTCAGCTCATTTCCCTTAAAGTGCATGTGTCTGTGTGTAAAACACATTTTTCCTGTAGCTGAATAGTCAGTCAGAAAGTATACAGTCCTTTGAGAGGACTCAGCTCTGTACAGTCAGTTTCTCTAACATAATCTACCCATAGCCAGCCTTGCTGTCTTCTTTTGCCAGCTCACAGAACCATCTGGCCTTATCCCAGCATTCAGGTGCACTAAGCATACTCACACCCAAATTCTCCCCCCATTCCCTCCAAGGACAGTACTAAGCCTACACTCTAAGAAACCCTGCCCTGCAGAGTTCCTAATGAACCAGATTCACTGCTGTGTGGCTGGACCTGAGCTGCTTTGTCCCTGTTCGGATTATGCCAGCCCCTTTACCACCCTGAATGCTCCCTCTCACGTCAACTCAGCTCCAGTGCAGTACACCAAGCTTCACAACTTCAATACATTATGTGTTTGTTAATCTGTGCCAGAGACAGGTGGCACAGGCTGAATAACATTAGAAGACTGTCACTTCATAGTAGCAAGCCACCTGCCAGGGCTGGGCAGCACACACAGGAGCACAACACACACCAAAGTGCCCTTGAGTCTGAAGGACAGCACTTTCTCTAATTCAAATGCTTGCACAGCTCACTCTCATTTCAGGTACTTTTGATTACAGGCACACTAAAGCATATGTAGCAATCTTTAATTATTTCATTTCTGGTTACATATACTCAGGCTAGTAACTAAGCAGAAGTTGTTCAAACGCCTCAATTCCAGAGAAGTCAAAATGGTTTTCCCTACTTCTGCACTTGACTTCATCAAAAGAATCTGAGTACAAGCAGCTCCCAGTAAAGACATTTCTCTTGAAATATTAACTCTATTCCTGGGAGGCATACCAAGTTTCAGAACAGTACTCCTACACACTTGAGACTTTTAAGAACAGTTTAATAGTAAAAATATCATGTACCACATACTCTGTAAGGAAAGAGTATTTGAAAAAGCTCTCCTAGAGACTTCCAAACTGGAACAACTAACTCACTGCATAGCTCCTAACACTACATACAGATTTAAAAAAAAAAGAAAAGAAAAAAAAAAAAGAGTATTCAAACAGGTTTCAAACAACCATGAAATATTTGTCATGAGAAATCTGCAGGTTTGGGGAAAGTAAAGCTGCTTCCCAACACATCAGAACACAGACACAGCATTTTGAGAAGTCTACCAAAGGCAATGTGGGTTCATCAACAAACATGGAGCTGTGCTGGTATTTGCCATGAGCTAATATTAGACACATATATTCTGAGATTGCTGCTGCATAACAAAGCACTGCCTCTAGTCCACTATCCCACTCTCAGACACCTCAGAGATGCAACTTTCATCTCAACTGATTTTTGAAGTATTGCTTCTTTCAAAGGCTCATCCTGCTGAACAGATGAACTGCAGGCCAGATACACTGTATATTTTTAGGGTATTTAGTGACAGACAGTGGGTCTGGCTATACAAGAGGAGGAGGTGGAAAAAAAAAAAAAAGAGAAACATGGAATGTCAATTTCAGTACTGATTTTTCCTTTAAAAGAAAAAAATCAGGAACTCCTTCCTCAAACCATATTGAATTCTAACCAAATGAGAAAGCAAAATGTGACAGTGATTAGGACATGCCAGGCCTAGCTAACTAGGCTGTAATTCTCTAAAGCTGCACTGTTTCCCATTCCTTCAGGTCTGCTGCACATAGCATTCACACTCACTCCCAGGTTGAGGAGTGGGTAGAGGAGGGACAGCTATGCCATGACACAGCCTCTGAGTAACACACAAGTGGCAAAACTGGAAACAACTCCAGTACGTTTATGCATTCAGTGCCATGGCAACTTTTAACCAGTAGTCTATTCTTAAACCTTCATTATGGTACAACACAATATGGGAATAAAAAAATGAAGCACAATTTCATCAAGGTTGAGAACAGTAGTCCAAAACCACGTGTGAACTCACCCACAACAGCAAGCTGGTGAGTTAAACAAACTGACACATGGGAGAGTTGCTTCCTGTACCACTGGCGCACAGGACCGTGCAAAAAGCTTCAGCTCTTTCTTTTCAATAGGTTCAAAACATCGAAAGTTCAAAAAGAGAAAGAGAACACAAGCTCAAGCCTGCTTCTTACCAAACTGGAGCCAAGGGTGATCCTTCTCCCCCTCTGCGTGCAGAATTTCTCTGTATCGGCTGGACAAAGCTTATGTTAAATGGTAAAGGGACAGGCAAAAAAGACTTTTCTGCATGAAAGAAAGACCCAGCAGTAAGTTACTCCTGCAAACCAACAGCACAAAGACAATCCTTTCATGCAGTTGCAAGTGATCAAGCTCATGTATTCTAAGGCTTACTGCCAGTTAGTGAAGGCACTGCAACATACCACATGTGAACCCTGCCTTATCCTCAGACATGAAGTACATAGGCTTAGCTTTAACTACTGAAAAATGGCTTTAGCACAACATGACACGAATTACCTTTTTTACTCCAGAAACTTCAAAATAGCAACAAAAGACCCTGGAGGGAACTAAGCATTTATTTCAGTAAAAGCTGGAGCAGTGGAAGTACTCACCCATCTGAGAGAAACCAATGCAACACACTCATCTCTAGCTGATAAAACAGTACAGAAGCAGAAGAAACAAAAATAGAGTCAGGTGCTTCCTATACCAGAAACCGAAGCAAGAGGAGAATGTGGCACAGCAGTGCGGTCCACTGCCTCTCACAAACCACATGTACTGCAACTTTTCACTTGGGTGTTCACATCCAAATGTTTGTTACCCTGCAGCTGCAACCAGCCTGAGCTGCAGGAGGAGCACACACTGCTGGTGGTGCAAACATGTATTTTCAGAACACTGCTCCCAAACAGACCTGCTCCTCCACGCTCAGGGGGAGCCCTCCAGCCTGTCAGCAGCAGAGCAGTTTGGCAGCCTCCTCTCTGCCAGGCAGACTTGTGAAAAACCTGAGTGAAAGCAGAACACAGAATGACATGTACATGCTAGGGCAAACCAGCTGGATGAAGAACCTGCCAGTAAACTCAACAGAGCTGCTGCTATCCACCTGTGCAAACTGTTGAGCTGCAAGTGTGACTTGATTCCAGTTGCACTCCTGAGACACATCCTCCCTTCTAGGGTTAAGGCGTCAGCCACCCTCTTTGGACAAGATGAGACACAGATAAAATGTCACCCTTCCGATCCTCCCCCAGGAAGTCTGCAAGCCAAGAGGCAGTTCACAGCATGCAGCTTTTCTCAGCCTCAACATCTGCCTGGTTTCCATCCAAATCCAGCATTACTTTTGTACTCCCTCTTTAGCTAACGGGGACAGTGGCTATGTACGTGCTTGGATCGGTACGTTTATAACACAGTTCATGTTGGAAGCAACCTCAAGGCTTCTGTACATTATTTTTCTCAAAATACAGTACCCTTGCCTAGGAGGGATCAAAAACCTAGTTATTGTCTTCCAGGAGCCACACACCCTTTTTAAAACCCTTTAAAAATATGCATGTCACTGAATTTCCATATGCTTTCACTAAACTTCAAAACAGTATGAGTGACTCATCCTGCTGAAGCATGCTGCAGAGTTGTTTTGCTAATGATAAAGCCACTGAAGAGTTCTGAACACTGGTTGCTCCTTAATCCTAAAATATTACATCCTTTTCAATAGACTTATATTTCTATTGGATGGTCTGGGTAGGATTTGCAGCTCATTCTATTTAAGGGGTTTCTGAATGATTAAAAAAAGATTAAGTTTGGCATTAGTTTCCCTAAAAGAAAAGAACAAATACATAAAGACATTATTATTCTACACACTGAAAACCATACCGAGGTCCTTCCCTATGATTACGTGACCCATCACACTGACCTATGCAAATAACCACCACACTACCACAAACTCACTCAGCTGAGATGAATTACATAACTCCAGCAGAGAGGGTATTTTCCCCAAAAGCTATCTTTAGCAGTAAGTGAAGATCACCTACCTACCTTACTTTTACAGTAACAAACCTGATCCTGGCTACATCTGAACTGCAGGACTTTGTTGCTTCTGGCAACATGCGCACATCCTGGCAAATTCTTGACTGCATGCCAGGAGGAGAGTGAAACATTACTGTTCCCTTCCTCAGCACACATCTCTCTGTTTCATTTGGGAGGAAGAAAAGGAGGGCACAAAGTTGCCAAACTCTCTGTTACTGTGCTTCAATATCCCAAAGACTGCCAGTCAGAGACCTGGAGCTAGCAAGTGCTCTGCAGGGAATATGGAATGATCTCCTTGCCTGAATGGCTCTTTCAAATGTTGGATTTATTTTTGTTTTGAGTTTACAAAGAGAAAACGTAGGAAATCACTTTCCTTTACCTATTAGCCTTTGTGAATACTATCATCCCACCAAAGATGTCTGTTGCAGTGACACAGTTCAGAGATTTTTCTCCATTTTAAGAATGGCTAAAACCTTTCTTCATACTGCATTTTTCTGCAAAGCTCTTAAAATGGCATGCTATTATTTTATATAGCAAATAACACAGAGAAACATTGCTGTTGTATTAGTAAAATATGGTAAGTACAAGCATAAATGAAGCTGTGTATTCAAGTGAATCAAACTTCTCATTTCAAATGTAGCGAGTTACTGTCACTTTCAGGCTGACTACTATCCAAGGCAATATAAGTAAAATGGGGATTTCCACAAAACACAGACTATGCTCTACAGAAATTACATTTACATTGTGCTGATTAGAAACTTCTGCATAACTAAGATGTGCATTCTTGCGGATATGTTTGCATGTAAATATTAACCAAAAATATGCTTTCCTTACACCACAAACATTTAAAAATGTATTTTAAGAAGATGCATGGTACAACAGCCCAGTTTGGTCACACTGGAAATAATATAAAAGCTTGCCTGTTGAAAGGTACTAGAAATATCAGTTCACAGACATCACATGTATGTGAAATACTCTCTTTTAAGTATGACCAGTGGAAGAGCTTAGAACTGGCTAGACTACGTCATTGTTTCCTGCCTGTGAAGAGGATCTATTTTAGCTAAGTGAAGCTGAGCAGAGAAGAAGTCTAAACCTTCTACAGATTTGGGACTAGGAAAGGAGGATCTCTGAAGAAACTCTGTAGTGCACAAAAGGTCAGTAACAATCCCTTATCCTATGCTAACAAAGTGACTTGGTTGTTTACGTAAATTGCTAAGATGGACTTCTTTCTTCAGAAGCTGAACACGGGTATTAATTCTAGAACTTAGGAGAAGATATTTAATTCTTTAAGGCACTTTCAAAGTATCAGCATTCTATCAATAACATCTGAAGCAAAACCACTGCATTTGGAAAAGCATAGTACCATAAATACTGAACCTTAGGATTTTTAAAATAAATTTTAAAATATACAGCAACTAAAAGCATTGGTACAAGTATGTTATCTCTAAAGGAAAGATGCTTGTTTTCATTAAACTAAAACTAGGAGAAGATCTTGTTGCTTGGTCTCTCTATTCTTCACTGAAAGCCATGTTTTCCTCAAAGAAATGTGAACAAATAGGAGGGTCAGCCAAAGCAAAAAAAGGGGATTGGGAACAGAGATGCACACACAATACTTTAAATGGCATCACCACTGCCTAACTTGCAGTATAAATCTGGAGGAAAAGATTTAATTCTGGTTTTCTTCTGAAAGTCTTGGTTTTCATACACAGCACCTAGATGGGCTTCACAATCCACATTAGACATTCAGGACCTCAGCTACCACTAAAAAATTAAAACATATTGCTAAAACATACAGACAAACATCAGAATTTCATTCAGAATTAGCACAGACATCCAGAAAACAGTTACTCCAGGGGCTCTTCGGCAAGTGCTTTAATCAATATTGGTAAGTAAGTGTTTCCATTATGAAAAACAGCAAATAGGGCAAAACTGTCCACTGAGAGACACCCAAAGATCTACTTGGGCTGACCTGCAATATATCAGCCTGAACTCCACCCAGACAAGTACTGATAAAAAAGCAGGATATCTGCATCCACATATAAATGCAGACAGGTGACTACATGCTTTAAAAAAATCTCATTATTTCTTAGCTACATAAATGTCAAGCTTTAGATTTTTAAAAATTAAAACCTAGAAGAAATACCTAATTGTAACACTGAGAGGCATTTAAACCTGCATAGTTTGGAAGCAACATCTTCACCAACTAAACAAAAAAATCCCCTTTTTGTTACAGTAAGCCATTCTTCGATATATCTCAAAACTGGCATAAACTTGAAATAACCATCAAACAAGGAAAGGAACAACAGATTTTCCTGTTAGAAGTTTATGCCAGATTCAGCTTCCCCTCTTCCAGTCAACACTGGCCTGCTGGTTGTTCAGAAACAACTTCAGGAACTACAAGTCCAAAGGAGAGAAGAACAAAAACAAAACCAAAATTCATGCTGTTTATTAACATTCATCCATAAAAAGTGAATTCTTCTACCTAGCCTATACATGGCTACTCAATTCACCTGCTAAATCAGTCAGGATCTTGAGATAGGTAATCATGCACTTTGTTACACACAATCACTGGCAAGAGAGAACAACAAACAGAACAAAAGATAAAAAAACACTTTAAAATGGATGTGTGTGTGCATGTTAAGCAATATTTGGACAACTTTACGCAACACTAATGGAAGTGGGGCAGTATGCCAGGCAGTATCTCAGCTGTGCTATAAGCATGGGATACAAAATTTTCTTTCAAGCATATGCCATCTACCTTTCAATGTGGTCTGCTATTGCTCTTTAATTCTTTTACATTTACCGCTCTTCACACAATGAGGTATTTTATTCATGCAGATGCCCTCCAAATGTTTTCTTTGTCAGTATTCTATGCATACATTTTCCCATACAAAACAAATTCTGTTACATTTCCTAGAGACCTCATCTGATCAGAAAACACACCTTTTTGTTTTGTACAGCTAAAAAAAAAAAAACAACCTTTGAGATGAAAGTCAGAGTTAGGTACTTGTGTGCATTATTTTTTTTATATATGTGTAAACTGGGGGATTGTAAGAAAATCAGAAGTCCAAACATTGTATTGCAAGGCAAAAGCTAACCTGCAGAAAGATGTAATAGATCATACTGTAGTTAGCTACTCCATGGATAGTCTTTTCAAAAGCAGTTGATGATTGCCAATGTAAAACCAGCATGCTATATTAATAAACACTGGTTCAATCCCCTATATATTCCTATATCACTGAAAAAAGTACCTGATAACACTAAAGTGAAAGCATAAACAATAAGCTTTTTTTTTTTTTTAATGCACTGTCAAGTTTTAGAGATAGAACACACAGGAATTATGCACTCTTCTGCTCTTGAGAACAGTTTTGGTGCCTGATACATGTACAGAACTTACACGGCTGTCGGTCGCAAGTGGGAAGATAAGACAAACAACTAACTCTTTCCTCCTCTTCACGAAGCTGCCACAGGGCTGGGTAAAAGGCCAAACAAGAGGAATCCTTCCATGCAAGGTCATGAAACTGTGACCACAGGAAGAGCCAAGAAAGCAAGGGGGTGTAGGTTAACCAAGGCACCCATGCAAACATCAGGTAAGGTTTGCCATCCTCAAATGGCTCCAGAGTAACCCAGGGGATGATCTCTTTCAGCTCTCATCAACTGAGTCTGCATAATAATGACATTTCAGATGTCCAACTCCAACAATCACGAAGATGAGAGAAGCAACACAACTGTGCTTTGGAGCAGCTGGCTACCAGCCAGCAACTTATCCCTCCACAACAAATACTGTTCACACAGGGTGTGGTCAGAGCCTGCATCACTTCCCATCTTTTTACTTTTTTAAATAGGAAGTCTATCAATACATTAATCTTAGTCATATGTCAGGTGGTTGGTTCTGATGACCTGGGATTAAATACTCTATTAGAAGCTACGTAGCTATTAAGATAGCTTTTTAATGTCTTTAATGAGCAACAGCATGCACCTATTCTTTTGGGAGCTAAGTAGTTCCTACACAGATAAAATGCAAAGTCAGTACTTCACTTTGCATACCCAAATGTCAGTACATGTGATGCTCTCTTATTTCTTTCCATAACTAGTTTTAGTCTTTAATTTTTCAACAGGGACAACTTGAAGGAATACTTTCTTTAGAAAACAGCTCTCTTACCTCAATTACAGTTGTTTCAATTTAATCATTACTTAGAAGCACACTCAAAGTAGCTAATCAATTTTGACTTTTTGATTCCTTATATAACAAATATCTTAAGTAATTAAAATATTTCATTAAAACTTCCATATGAATACTATTTCTCTTCCTTCAGAGCACAATAATGTATTTGTAGTCAGAAAACACAACAAAGCTAGCACATTTTCACAGCTAAACAATACAATCTCATCACTAAACCCCATCCCACAACAATCTTCTTTGTTTTTAAAGAAAGCTTTTATTTGACTAACTCTTCATATTTTATCTATTTGTAGGGTATTTATGGAGGGCAACAACTATTCCTAAATTCAACTGAAATATGAAGCCTGGAAATCACCACCCTGAAGAATACAGGATTGCATCACTGGTCTTTTACAGTTTTGTATTCATAGTGGGATTGTTGGTGAATGCCACTGCACTATGGGTTTTCAGCTGCACTACCAAGAAGAGAACAACTATAACTATATATATGATGAATGTGGCATTACTTGACATAATTTTTACATTTTCCTTGCCTTTTCGGATAATCTACCATGGGAAAGAAATGTGGCCTTTTGGAGATACATTCTGTCGGATTATCAGCGCTTTCACTATATTTTATCCAGCCATTGCTCTGTGGTTACTCACTTTTATAAGTGTAGACAGATTTATGGCTATTGTCCAGCCCAAACATGTCAAAGAACTGAGAAACACAAAAAAAGCCATGCTAGCTTGCACTGGAATCTGGGTAATGACCCTCGCAACGACGTCCCCATTAGTGTTTTTACAGTCTGATCCAGACAAACACTTTAATTTCACCACTTGCATAAAATCGCTGGATATCATCCATTTAAAGGAAGTAAATACATTGAACTTTTCTCGCTTGATTTTTTTCTTTTTGATTCCCTTGTTTATCATGATAGGGTGTTACCTAGTCATTATCTACAATTTCATTCATGGCAAGACTTCCAAACTGAAGCCTAAGGCCAAAGAGAGATCCATAAGAATTATAGTAACTCTGATTGCTCAAGTACTCATCTGCTTTGTACCCTTCCACATTTGCTTTGCCTTCCTGATGTTGCAACATGAAAGTACAACTTACAACCCCTGGGCAGCCTTCACCACCTTCCTCATGAATCTCAGTACGTGCTTGGATGTTATATTGTACTATATTGTTTCTAAACAATTTCAGGCGAGAGTCATCAGTGTAATCCTCTATCGCAATTACCTTCGCAGTGTGCGCAGGAAAAGTTTTCGAACTGGAAGTGTAAGATCACTCAGTAATATGAACAGTGAAATGATATAAAGAGAGATAAAAAAAAAGTCAGGGGACTTTTATAATGTGAACAAGTGATTCTATTTCTGAATTGCAGCATTTTGACTACACTGAAGAATGTTCTATTGCCAGAAGTAACAGATATATTTGTTGCAACTTTTTATATTTGCTCAATTGCTTTTGTAAATCTGAAATTAGTTAAAACCTTGTATAAGTGTTAAACTTTCCAATGCTTTTGTCATCTCAAAAGACTGTGAATATTGCCAGACATAACTATAATAAAGCAGACAATGCTGAAGAATTATGATGCAACACATACTTATTTTTTATATTTGCACAACCAAATGCTCCTGAAACTACTGTATATGCCACTTCTAAAATTAGCTTCATTCTCTCTAGACCAGTGTTAGCATGACTCAAAGAGGAACAGCCTGTTCCTGAAGGGCTGCACCCCATGGAAGGGACCTACAGAGCTGACTACAACCCCCATTCCCCACCCCCTTGTGCTGCTGGCAGGGAGGAGAGAGAGAAATCATGAGTGAAGTTGAGGCCAGGAAGAAGGAAGGGCTGGCTGAAGATGTTTTAAGATTTGGTTTTATTTCTAATTACCCTACTCTGATTTGATTGATAATGAATTAAACTGATTTCACCAAGTCAAGCCTGTTTTTGCTCATGAGGGTAACTGGTGAGTGATCTCTCCCTGTCCTTATCCCAGTGCACAAGCCTTTTGTTACATTTTCTCTCCCCAGTCCAGCTGAGGAGGGCAGTGGTAAGAGTGACTTTGGGGGGCACCGGGCATCCAGCCAGTGTAAACCCACCATGAAGACATACTAAAAACATAGAAGGAAAAGCATCTAATATGGTGTTTAATATTAAAACTCTCACTCCAAGAGCTTTTATTATTACCTCAGAGTGTGCAACACATGGAAACTCAAGTCTGTATGAAGCTCTAAGATTCTACTATAACATGGACATCTAACTTCTATTAAGTGCAAAAATCTCAAATATAGGTCATGCAAAACTGAACCACTAAACACCTTAAAGCTTTAAAAACTTCAGATGCAAACACTAAATGGAATAACATGCTCTAGTACTCCATTTTTGGAATACATACAAACTACCAGTATGAAATGCATACAACTGCATATGTATGCAGTGCAAGCCCAGTCATGCTCCAATCATGCTGACAGTGGAAACGGGGATAAGAGAATGAAAAATTAATCATTATACAAATAAATTATAGATTAATTAACCACAGATCACAACTAGGAAACAAATGTTTGAACACATAATAGCTGCGCCAAGAAACTTCACACTGTCTTCAGAAGAGGATTAAATTTAATTTAAAGGGTTGCATGAAGAAAGTGTTTTGTTTTTTTTTCATTAAAAATTGTGCAAAATAATCCCTTGAAACTATATCTAAAATAATCAATACATTAGGAGCTACTTACAAACCAGAAGGCAAGCTGTTGATGCTGATGCCAAATATATACTGAGTGACTTCTACAAGAAGAAGATCAAACAAAGCAGAGAGCATCCAAGCACCCAGTAAAAAGGACTGGAAAGAAGAACAGTTTAATTATAATTAACTCAAAAGTTTAAAAACAATGTATCTCTAAATAAAAGAAAACCCAAGAAAACCACTACACTAGTTCATATACGACAAATAAAATATTTAGCACAACATAATTCCAGATCTATGTCTAGATACCCAAATGAAGACTTAAAATTTGTTATCAAAATTAAATTCCATGGGTCTGATAACTTTCAACTATAACAGCTGCAAACTTTGATTAGGATAATACTGGAAGATATACCAATATAAATTTATGGAAAACAAATAACCTTTAAAGCCCTTTAACATATATTTTTATGCAAAATGCTAGTAATAAACTGCAACATTAATCCAAGACTGCAAGATTCTAAACAGTGCAGAAAACAGTTTCTGTTAAAAAAAAAAATTAAATAACTGTAACTTACTGAAAATTTTCTGCTGCCATATCTTCTCTCAAATATTCTAAAGTTGTAAATGAGCAGACTGCTGCAGAATGTGTCTTTCAAATCAAGACATATAGTTCTCCCACATACAAGTCTCCAAATCTAAAAGGTTAAAGATCACGATGTTAAGTCTTTCTTCCTTCAAAGAAATTTTTACAGAATCTGTGCTCAGAGAGAATATAATACTGAAATCAGGTAAGAGAAATGCAGTGCATTTAAGGAGGGAAATAAAAAGAGTAGCATGTTATAGAATACAAGAAATCTGCTTAAAGTATTTTCAAGGAAGAGGTTTACCTGTTAAAAATAAATCTACAATTCAAATGAAGTCAAATACATTTATATGTCCATATTTTACATTTACAAATCCATATGGAAATCACAACCCTAGTAAACTGCAGAATTATATAAGAAAAAATATTTTTGAAGCGGCCTCCAGACATCAACTAGTCTAGTCTACTGCTATAAGCAGGTCTAATTAGATCAGCTTGCTTGGGGCCATGTCAAGCTGAGTCTTGAACACCTACTAGGATGGAGATTCCACAGCCTCTCCAGGCAATCTGTGCCAATGTTTGACCACCCCATGGTTTAAAAAACTAAAATCTAACATCTAGGCAGAATTTCCCATATTCCACTTTATGTCCACTACCTCTTGTACTGTCCCAGAGCACCTCCAAGCAGAGTCTGGCTCCAGCTTCTTTAGAGCTTACAATCAGCTACTTGTAGACAGCAAGAAGGTGTCTCCTCTTTGCCTTCTCTTCTTGAGGTTGAGCAGACCCACTTCTCTCAGCCTCCCCTTGTATGTCACATGCTCCAATCTTCTGACTCTCTTGGTGGACCTGCCCCAGTGTGTTCCTATCTTTCTTGTACTGAGGATCTCAGAACCAGACACTTGTGGGACCCCATCTAAAGCACTGTTTGTAGAGTATGCTACTGGCACACTTTTACTAACAGAGTCCAGGAGATGGTTGGCCTTCTTTCGTTGCAAGAGCACACCACTGACTTCTGCTATGCATCAAGATTCACAGGTCCTTCTCTGCAGAGCTTACCCAAGCACTTGTTCCCCCTAGCCTGCACTGTTGCAGCCTGAGGTTGTTCCATCACTGTAGCAGAGACTTTCCAGAACTTTAAGAAGTTCCCATCAGCTCATTTCTTGAGCTTGCCAAGGTCTCTCTGAATAGCAGCTCTGTCTTCCAACATACTGACTATTCCCATGTATTCTGGATCACACACAAACTTAAAGTGCACTTCATCCCATCATCCAGGTCACTAATGAAGACATTAAATAGCACTGGTCCCAGTACTGATCTCTGAGGGGCCCTCCCCTGATTAATACCTGCCAAATGGACTTTGCACTAATGACCATAACTCCATTGAGTCTAGCCACTCTTCCACTCATCTTCTTGTCCAATTATTCAATCTGGTTTTGACTATGTCCAAGGATGGAGATTCCATAACTTCTCTGGGAAAAGTGTTCCTCTGTTCCATCAGTCTTACACTACAGTAAGACTGTATGCCTGTTGCACCACTCCTATCTCATGAGCTAACACACCACATCGCTGTGACCCCAGTGAGATTGTAGCCCTGTAATGACACATCAGCTTTAATTCCTCATATCTGTTTCCTATGTAGTATGCATTAGCATACAGTCACACTGATTTCTCAGAAAATGTATGGGAGTGTTTCACACAATGCTGTCCCATAGGCACTTATTTATATGCATACACTTGAAGTAGATCCTTTTCAGTCCTGTTTTGCCAATTACAAGAGTGCTTCTGTTCACTGTACCCTTTGCTGGCTAACCCAATCCACTGCCTCCTCATTTGGCTGTGGGTTGTCATCTCTCTCCTGTCTTGTTCCTGTCTTAAAGTTCTCACCAGGCTGGCCTGCCTGTTAGCAGGGATGCCTTTGTCCCACTTGGTCAAGTGGATCCCATCACTTCCAAGTAGTCGTCAATCCTCAGAGAGGGTCCAATGGGCACAAAACCCCAAGCCCGGCTGCCAACATCAGCTGTGCAACCAATTCTGACCCACAAGATTTGTCCCTTTCACTTAGCTGGCTGCTCCCAGTCACCTTTGTGTCCTGCATGTGTTGAGAAATGGTTTCTAAAAAGATTTGCTCCATGACTTTCCTAGGGACCAAGGTAAGGCTGACTGGCTTGATGTTACCTGGATCCTCCTTTCTGCCCTTCCCAAAGATGGGTACGATGTTTGCCTTTCTCCAGCCATCAGGTACCTCTACCAATCACCATGGCCTTTCAAAGATGCTGGAGAAAGGTCTCACAATTAAATTTACAGCTCCTCTGGCACCCTCAGAGGTAATCCATCTGGTCCATTAACTTATGTATGTATAGTTGGGTTAAGAGATCCGTAACTCTAATCTCTAAGGCTTCTAAACCTCATTACTCTTTACTTTAGCCAGCTTAAAAAAATATATAGGTCTAATGTAATCGAGATCTTCATTTTACACAGAGCATCTTCACTGCTCTTCAGGGTCCCTTAATGGAGACAAAGATCTTTTCATTTTGGACAGCTCATATTTTGCCTTCCAAACCAAATGTACTCTTCTTCAACTGCAAGCTTTATTTCCAATGCTTTCTAACAGTTTTAACTAGTGTTAATATGCAACACCCAAACTGTCTGTTCAGCCCCTGAAAACAAGAATCCACTCAACTAAATTCATCCCTGTAAATGAATTTATTCTAAATAAATTTTCTTTGCAGTGTTTTCATTTAAATATTAGCATCAGACAGGAGTTAAATGATCTGCTGTCTCTGGTCTCAGAGGTACACAATTATATAATACACAGCCTACTCCAAAGGCTACGACAGCACATGAAACAACAATTTCAAGAAAGAAAACATCCAAACCCACAAATTCTCCAAAGCACCACAATAAAAGTACCACAGCTTCCACAGAAATTCACAAATTTTTATGCTTAAAACACAGTAAAGACAGTTTATTTGAATAAAGCACAGCCACTACTGGCTTTCAGCAGATCAAACAAATAGAGAAGACTTTTCTAACAAAAAGCTGCAAACCAAACAAATAAGCAAACAAACCCCAAACCCACTAGATTTCCATTTAAAACTTTGAATAGTTTCTCAGCTTTTCCTCCCGAAATAGTTGTCTGTAACATTTTTTAAAGGCAGATATTAATTTATGTATTCCTGCTGCACAGCATTACCAAGACACTTGGAAAATATCATCAGTGCTCTTGCAGAGTTGTAATACACGTTATTTTAACAAAGCTCTTGTTCTTGACAAGAAAAATTACAGACAGTGCAACAGCAAAGTGTATCGCTTTTAAGGCTTACAGGCTACAGTTGACATCCTCAAAGACATTAAGTTGACTACATACTTATTTTTTAATGTAACTGTAAAACATATGGAGTGAGATAATTAGAGGCATTTGTTGACCTCTCTGCTGAGCAGTAGACTGCCATTTCCAAAGCTGAAAAAAAAACCACAAAAAGCAACAAATCCCCACAAAACTTATCTAATCACTTCTAAGTGCATTACTTTGACAGTTACAATTTGAGGATTCTTAATCAAGCTAAGAACAAAACTATACAAAATGCACTACCTAGAAGATAAAGGATATCAGTTTGAAGTAGGAATGAGCAAAAAATGCCTAGCAAGATAATTAATTCAGCAGATAACTGAGCATAAGGAGCATGACAAACTCCCCCATAATTTGGAATCATCAAGTTAGAAGCAGCAGTTCTATTCAACAGGAAAATTTTAGTTTTCCATAGCTCACTACAACAGAAGTCACAGAGTGAAAGTTACAGCCAATGTTGTTAAAATAAATCTTATAGAATCAGACTACCTGATCACAATAGCCCTCTTCAGCCTCAAAATCAAAGCATAATGAGATCCTGACATTCATACCAAAATACTTTTATTATTACACAGCTGAAATCACCATTCACAGCAAGCTTCCAAATGCCAGTGGCTGGAAGGAGAAACAATACAAATCAATCATTTCCCAGACAGAAGAAAGAAGTGAAAAGCTATGTTGATTGTTTCGGATCACTTTTTCTCACTTCTTCTGAAAAGCAGCATACTTGGGTAAAATTACAGAGAGGTAAGAACAAGCTGTTCTACAACAGTGAACAAAGGGAAAGAACCAGAGGAGAAACAGAGTGAGGAAGGGGGAATCGCATAGAAGAGCACAGTTTGCAGTCTTTTTCCACACAAAATGAACTGACTCTTACCTGAAAATCCTCTTTTATAGCTTGTAGGTTATATGCAAAGAACTTCTGATAATGTTGGAAGAGCAGAGTCAATAGAATCGAGATGGCACTTGGGACTAGTAGCAGACTCTTCGACAAAGGTGCTTTATCTTAAAGACAAAAACCAAACAAACAAAAAAGCCATTTTAGAGAAATGTCTCTCACATTTAAAAAGTAAAATATTTAAACAATGATTGAAAAATATAATAGCAGTGGTATCACCTGGACTTCTCATCTCAACAGCTTCTCAAGGTCTCAAAAACTTATAGGAAAAACACACCCACAAAAGGAAGTCTTTAGTACTTATAATAATATTTAGTATATTAGTGGCAGTTGAATACTAATCATTTTGTTTTCAATATTCTCTCATGAAATTAATTGTTTGGCTATAATTAAACCTAAGCTCTCTGCCTATAGAGGTCATGCCCTCCTATGCAGCCCTCCTAAGGCCCAATCTTGTTTTGGGAAATGAAACAATCTCTTCTTTTCAAAAGCAAAATACACACACATCTAGTAAAAATAAATACCTTTGTTTCCTTTGCATCAGGGGTTAAGATTAGCTTTTTTTTCTAGAGGCGACGAAAAGCAGGAATCACCTGAACAAATTGACTTTCTCTTCACCACACTTGGATCCATCATTCAAGGAAACATATCTAAGTTAATTTACATGATATTCATCTTCCTTCCATTCATTCATTATCATTATTAACAAAGAAATTAATAAAATTAGGACACCTGTGAAATCAGAACTTCCTTTCCCCTAGTAAATGACTTTTAGAAAGGACACTCTGAAGAAAGCAGCAGAGAACAGAGATATCTGCAGCATGCATTTACTAAAAACTGCCAAGTGGAATACCCAGCAGGAGTGTAAACTGCTGGTGCAGTTGACACAACAAAAACAAACTCCTGCCCAACAGTTCAAGCCAATATAGAAACTCTGAAATATTATTTCTTCCATGATTTTTCTCCTTTTCATACACGCAACCTGAATGCATTTACTTCTTTCCCAAACATTCCAGTTACAGCATGGAATCTACTGATTTTCAGAAGGGTATTATGAAATCCATGGCTTTGTTGTCACTGTTCTTGGATAACAAAAGGAGCAATAAGTCTACTCTAAAAGTACTAATGGGAAGTAAGAAGCAGACCAGAGGAATTAAAAAACTGCATTTAAAAAGTGTAATATAGGGAACATTTAGTACCTATCCAGATATACTGACTACCACAAATGATTTCATCCCCATCTGCTGCACATTTGAAGAATTAACAGCTAGAATAGGAAGATGGTAATAGGCACGATAGCCAAGATTTTAGTAATGGCACAATCCCACTCAAAAATACAGTTCTTACTACATAATTTACACATATTCCTCATCCAACTACCAACCAATGACATCAAGAGCAGCTTTGATGGGCACTGTTAGCTGTTCTCAGCTCACACCACCCTGAAGTCTGCACTCTTCTGATGTTCTGATGATTATATGAAGAAAACATCCCTTCCTACATGAATCCTAACATAAACTTGTACTTAAAACTTTTCTTTCAGTCCACAACCATATGTTTGAGTTCATTATTTACAGACTCACTTACCTTACTACATTTAAGCAATGCCTTGAAGAACTATCCTTTTCCAGAAATTAGGCAGTCACCTGGATTGACATCGGTTGTTGTTACTCTGACAACCATAAGTTATACTTTTATGATTGGATTTTTTGTGAAAGACATATCAAGGAGGTAGAAAGCCTGGCTAATTTTTCTTTTAATGCAAGAAAACTATCCACCTTTCAATTTAATATCCTTCTCGGGATATTTGTTCACTAAAAAAAAAAAAAAAGAAAAGAGCTATAGTCTTTAGATATAAATTTTCTAAGTTATTCATTCCTCTTATTTAGGTGGATGCTTCAAAAAAGTTTGAAGCTATCAGAGTACTGTAGAACACTGGAGTTAAAAATAAGCTAGAGCTGCCTGAAAGTTATTGTGCACATGATGCATACATACGTTCACTGGAAACGTCAGGAAAGGCTCCCTAAGTTAATCTAACTCAGTTAAATTAACATTCCTTCATGTGAAAGGATCAGTTTTATAACGAGACTAAAACAGATATTTGAAAGCACAGACAAAATCAGAACATTAGTAGCAGTCACCACAGTAGATGCTTCTGAGCCAAAATTTTATCAAACTTGTTATTTTATTATCAAATACATTTCTGTTATTTCATGAGTTTAAATAGATTTGCTTCCAGAACACATCAATCCTATAATACTTTTCACATGAGGATCACATTACCACAAAAAATATGAAAAGCAAATCACTAGATTTCCATCTGTGACTATTTCTATACAGGTTTAATATTTAGATTTTATTATAATTTTCATATCATTATTTTTACATTACAGGTAATACTTGAAATACGTTATCTTGTCAAGTTCATTCCTAATTTGAATGCATTCAAAAATAACCAATCAACAGAACTTAATCTGTTTTCTCCAAAAGTGTGAACTCACATTTTTATTATGAACCTCCTTTTAGCTTTCAGCTTAGATGCTTTAAACGTTGTTATAGAGGTAAAGTACTTATTTTTAAGCATGTTATCAAGTGAAAAACCACAGAAGTAACTAACCCATTAATGTGACAGTCAACCCCAGAGAACATCATGTGAGTAACAGAAACTTCTACTCTCAAGTTTCTCCATGTGTCATCATGGTTGATGAGTTTATCCTTATCCAGTAAACTCAAAAAGATAAACTCTTCCAGAGAAATAAGGTACCTCCTGAAATGTTTCTTTCCAAGTGTTTCACTGTACAATGTAGTAGCTTGCTTTACCCCTCTACAGCATATAGATCCTAAGCAAGGGCTGCTGTGAGGTCACCAGTGAAGAAGCAACCCTCCCGCTGCTGTGGAATCCCTCGACCAATAAAACCAAAAATTACTAACAATCACAAATATTGCATAGTCGGACATTCTGACATCCAAGTCAAATTCCTTACTTGGAACATGAAGGTAATATCTAGAAAGAAAAATTCTAGTCCAATGGATTTGCAACTGTGTGCAGGATGGAAATGTATACTACAACCTACTGGGCTATCAGGGCCTGCTGGCAGCAGCAATATAAATGTGCACAAGGAGGGCCTCTATACCACATAAAGAAAACAGAATGAAAGGAGAAACACTCATTTTGACCCTGAAGACTTAAAATATATAAAATACTATCTTCATACCTTGGAATAAATTTGCAATGCACTCCTTAAGTGGCAACTCTTTCAAAGAACAGGCAGAAATAGCACTGGTGCTGCAACACACATACTTGAGCTTTCATCCTTAGATGAAAGATGAACAGAGAAATTTTGTAATAACCAGCTGAATGTGCCCATGCTGTGATGAACGCCAACAAACTAGCTTTCACTACAGATCTTTGCTCCCCCTGGTGCAACAGAGCTCTCCCCAAAACTGCCCTCATAAATTCACAGGCAAGTGTCCCAACCACTTTGTGCTACCACTGCACAATGTGAAGCTGGTCCTAAAATATGACAAGAATGAGAAAACCACCTTGAAGTCATAGAATCACAGAATGGTTTGGGTTGAAATGGACCTCAATGATCGTCTAGTTCCAAACCCCTTGCCACGGGCAGGAACACCTTCCACAAGACCAGGTTGCTCAAAGCCCCATCCAACCTGGCTCACATTCCACCCCTGAACTCATTACAAAGCCCATAAATTCAAGGGAAGATGGCTTTAAAGTGAAAGAGGGTAGATTTGGATTATCTATTAGGTAGAAGCTCTTACTGTGAAGGTGCCGAGACACTGTAACAAGTTGCACAAAGATGCTCTGGCTGCGTCACCCCTGGAAGTGTTCAAGGCCAGGTTGGACAGGGCTTTGAGCAACCTGGTCTAGTGAAAGGTGTCACTGCCCATGGTGTTGGAGCTAGATGATCTTTAAGGTCCCAGCTTAAGTAATTTTATGATTCTTCCACAACCTACTACTATTCTGGCTGACAGTACCACTTTCAAAGTGCAGAATGTTAAGGAAAGGATGCGTCCATCTGTCACAAATGGAGGGGGAGGTTTACAGTAAACTGCTCAGGCAGCTGCAGCTTCAGAATCCACCACTGCACTAAGGAGAAGAATATGAAAGTTGTGGTAGCAGCAACAGCTACAGTTTTTTAAATTATTTCCTGTTCCCTGCCTGCTCACCACTCACAGGTGAAGAAAGATAGCAGATGAACGTGTCAAAACAGGCAGTCAGACCAAGCTATTGTTTCAGAAGGGCTTTTCAGGCCACAACTTCACCCCCCTGGACAGTTATTCCAGGTCTGAGACTCAAGTGTTGACTTGGGAGAGGACCCTGTTGCCAAAGATAGCTGATGAGCAGTAGCTGAAAAGCTCAAATTAGTTCAGCACATTTTTTATGGGGATCTCTACTGAGCTTATACCACAGCTGCAGACAAAACATGCTGTGCAACAGCTTTTTTTAACGTTGTCATCTGCATACTTCCCAAAACCAGCTGCTATGAGGCACATACACCACTTTCAGACATTCAATAAACTGCTGGGGGCTACTGCTACAATGGCATGAAACATGCATGAACCATTTCTTTTAATGCTGATACACAAGATCTGTGAGTCTTTAAAGCCACAACTGACGCACACCTGAATGCACAGTACTTCCCAAATGCACAGTACTTCCCATATGCACTAATGGAATGTGTGTTTTAGGTGGTTGTTTCTCTCGCATGAAGCCATCGTGCAGATATTCACCTACTGCATTCCAAGATCTACCCAAGAACCTGCAGCAGGTTCACCGACAGTGACGTTTCAAAATGACATTTCAAAACAGACTCTTGCTTACTATTTCTGTTTGCTACAGATTAAATGGCAGCATGAAAACCTCCTCCTTGAAAATCTTGTTTGTCCTTCATTGTAATGGTTGATGAAACCAACTACGCAAATTGGAATTTAGTGACAAATTGGAAATTAGTGCTTCCAGTGTGTGCTTTTGGGAGATTGGAGCCATCTTACTAGACCTGAGGAGTAAAAGCTTGTCTGTATTATAACCACATGCTGAGTCCTGAACAGTAGCCAAGAACAAACGACAGCATGCCATGGAGGGAGGATGGTAAGAAATATGGACACACGTAATACTGCTTGAGGAATCTGGAAGACAGCAGAAGACTGTATACAGACCGGTAGGATGGAATTTAACCATATTATGTTTTTATAAAGTTTGCTCAAGTCAGTGTAATTGGAACTAGATGATCTTAAGGTCCTTTGCAACCCTAATTATTCTATGACATGACTGCACCTTTTGGGAAAAACATGCAATACAAGAGGACCCTGCAAAAGCAGTTAAATTCCTGCTTCCTGAAAATCTTATATGAAGTATTCTGCGTCAGGAAAGCAGCTCTTGCTCCTGGTCTAGGCACAGACTCAGGAAGGGGACTGCATTCAGACTGTCACTTCATAGCATACTCTAGTGGTTAACCATCATGATGCCAGCAAGTGAATACAGTAACAGTATCATCGCAGGAACGGATTTTTATCAAATGCTTATAAACTTACTGCAGAAGCTAAGAGGTGAATAATATTAGTATATATATCAAGAAAATTGATAAAGAAACCAACTATTATCATGCTTTAAATCTTTTTCTAAAAGGTGCTGGTAAGCAGTCAAAGCAGTTACCTATACATTTACTGTTTAGAAACCTGCTGGGTTTAGCCTAGGTCACAAACTATAGAAGAATGAGATGCTACAAAAATAAAAGGGAAGGGAAAAAAAAAAGGAAGAAAACTTTGTTTCTAAGAGGAACATTTAAAAAGAAATAGAAAGTGAAACAGGTTGAAGTTAACAAATACACCCACTTGGTTGAGCAGCCTTTTCTTCCTCCCAACCACAGAGCATATTACCACACTACTATTAGTATACACTGCCAGGAATATCAGGTATGGCTACACCACACCACCACACAGAGATCCCCAGCGCTCGCTTGAGATGAGCTAGCTCTGCAACAGCAGCAGAATAGCCACATTTTTGTGGTGTTCAATGCATGGCTAATTGAAGTGATGTGGCTATGCTGCTCCAGGACTCAAGCAAATACTCTGAACCAGGCTGCACTGTGGCATGCTATGTACAAGCTAATTTGTTCTGCCATACAGTACTGTTCTATTGTTATGCACAGAGGTCTGGTATATTCAATACAGACTTGGTTTCTCCTCCAGTCGTACCACAAAGCATAAGCTTACATCCTTTTGTTATTTTCCTGAGGCCCACACACAGCACAGTTCAGTCTTGTAGTTTATGCAAGCAGAGGAGCACAGCGTTCCCTTCTTGCCTTGGGGATCTGTAACAAATTGCCAGCACTGCACTACAAGGTTCACGCAAAGGTGAAAGCGTAAGTTGCATTAGCAGAAATGCTTGCACTCAAGTTCAAAGGACTCTACTCCATACTACTACAAGAAGTAGCTTGTGTGTAGTAGGCAAAATAGTAAAATATTTTCCAGATGTAGGAAGTGGCTTTAAAACGTAGACTCAAATTTTACTATAATAAGCTCTAACAGGCTTCCTAAGGTACTTGTGCAGTATTGCACGTAGCAGAAAAAAATACTAGGAGGGGATATTACAATGTCTGCAGAAAAGTTAGGTGTTGGTCTTACAGTTTTAAGTTGCTGGAAAGGCCTTGGTGTCTTATAACAAAAAGCCTTCTGCATATCATTGCTCCTTGGTGAACAAGCACCAAACACAGCTAAGCAGTATTACAGTAAATCAAACAGCCAGCCCAGCATCAGTCTTCATGCACTCACACTAGCCTCTGCAGAACCACTGAGGTGTTTCAGCAGCATTCTTCATCGGACTCAGGTTGCTGGCAGACTGCAACACAAGAAACCATTCTAGGCCCAACACCACAGCCGACCTCTCAAGCCCTTCCTTCCCTTAAGGCAGGTGCTGCCACATGCTTTCTGAACATGCTGCAATGCTGTTTTACAAGCCAACTCAACCAGGTCAGCGTTTTGCTAAGTCATTTGAGCATGCCTATGCTGTGCTTCCTACTACCCAGAGTAATCGGCCTTATTTTTGCTAGGGCGTTATCAGCTCCTCCAATACTCCAGATTACAGAAATAGTTTCCTTAACAAGGGCAAACTGTCTTTGTCCTTTTAAATGGTATTCTTCCTTGTTTCCCCAACTTCCATATCTCATAGTTGTAATATGTACCAGGTATGTATATTTCTATATCTCTGCATCCAAAACTGTGCGTGTCATGTCCTGAGTAGGTGTGTTATCAACTTCCAACACAGTCATCATCTGCTACACCTAATACTGCCTGCCTGGAATGCAGCACGTCACTCCTAGCAAAGGACCTACTTGTCTGAACCAGCTCATATTCACCCAAGGTTGGACTGTTGCTGGAGGGGGTTGGTTCTATCCACATCTCTTATAACATCACTTTTCAAGAACCTCTCTGCCTATGAACGTGATTTTAAACAGTACCGAACAGAAGAAGTAACACAAAGGATTTATACCAGGACTACCCAACTAGGATATGAAATACCAGAAAAACACTTTATTTAAGAACTCAACTGCAGCGCCCAAAGTCATGAAACATCTCCTTAAAAGGCACATGGACAAGGTCAAGGACTTTGCTACTCAGGTCCAGCTATTCCAGAATTGCTTACAAGCAAGTCTAATTTAAATAGAAGCAATCAAACTTACAAGGCCCAGGGGCAAAACTGAACATGGACACACATGTACCCAACCCTGATGCAACATCACGCACTGCTTCATTAACTGCCTAAACCACCAGATCCTGCACATCTGCACATCCCACAAACCTGCTGCTACTGCAACAGATGCTTCAGGTACAGAGGTAGAAACAAAAGTCTGAAGGCCATCTTACACTGCCAGAGTGTGCACTAAATGAGTGTATGTCACTGCCACCTAAAACTGTGCCTCTACTAGAGTCTGTCAGTGAACCTGAACCAGCCAAGTCTTATTGTGAAAAATCACTGTAGGTCAACAGGTAAGTACACTAAGAGTGATAGGACAAGGGGTAATGGTTTTAAACTGGAAAAGGGTAGATTTAGATTAGATATTGGGGAAAAAATTTTCACTGTAAAGGTGGTGAGACACTGGAACAGGCTGCCCAGAGCAGCTGTGGATGTCGCATCCCTGGAAGTGTTCAAGGCCAGGTTGGATGAGGCTTTGCACAACCTGGTCTAGTGGAAGGTGCTCCCACGGCAGGGGGGTTGAAACAAGATGATCTCTGAGGGTCCTTTCTAACCCAAACCATTCTGTGATTCTATGAGGAAAAAAAGTTAAAACATTTACTTTTTGCAGAATGGCATCTTGTCTAGTTTATTCTCCTAGCACAAATATGTTTCTTATGACTGCAATTTTCCACGCATCCTTCTGATGGACCTATTTTGGGAAAACATTTCAATACTGACTGTCACTTTCCACCCATTCAGCCAAACAAGGTTATTTTCCTTCTTTCTCATAGAATTATATCGACATATGCCACCAAAAAGCTGTTGTTCTATAGTACCTATTGTTGGGGTGAAAAATGAAAAAAAATCAGGAACTGTGACTCAAGTATAGTGCTAGCATCTGCAAAAATACTCCCCCTTCTTTAAATGCCTTACAGAGAACACAGTTACAACTAATACCCCTTCTGAAATGCCAGCTCTATTCATCCCTAGTCAGAGGTGCTTTCACACGCAGTCTGGACTTTTGCGTGAAGCATGCAGTTAAGCAAAGTTTTGACTTATCGTTTGTCCCAGCCTGCTCTGAGGACTGTAGAGCCAAAGTCCACAGTGCAGCTGGTTTGGTTCTTCATCGCCATTTCTAAATGTGGCAGATTTTTTGTCCTGCAAGCAGGCTCAGAAGCAACCCTCCAAGCTTGCCAGGTTTGTTCAGGTAGCACTGGGATATGAAATGATTTACATGTGGTGAATGTAAATCTAAAGTTCAACAGAGCTAGGAATGCATTTGTCCTTAAACCTGTCTGATCAATAAACTGGTTTAAACGATGATTTTCTTTTTTCTTAAAAAAAATGAGTTATAGCTCTCTGATATGTACCTAGGCAGGTAGAGCTGTATCTATATATGTAGATACATTTACCCACAAACACACAGCTCTTTTACCACTAAGAGCTATTTCTCCTGTCCAGTGCATACCTAGTCATGTAGATCTGTATCTGTGTAGACACATACACATACCCACACAAACATGGCAGGAAGCTGTCCTGGGACCACTACGTCCAGGCACAGCCCCTTGAATCACAGAATCATGGAATCAAATAGGTTGGAAAGAAACCTTTAAGATCATCGAGATCAACCTTTACTCCAGGACTGCCAAGTCCAGCACTAAACCATGTCACTGAGGGCCTCATCTACACGGTTTTTGAACTCTTCCAGGGACGGTGATTCCACCACTGCCCTGGGCAGCCTGCTACAATTCCTGACCACTCTCTCGGTGAAGAGATTTTTCCTAATATATAATGTAAACTTCCTCTGGTGCAGCTTGAAGCCGTTATCTCTTGTCCTATCACTTGTTACTTGGGAGAAGAGACCGACCCCCACTTCTTGCCACCAGCCGGGCGGACCACTGAGCGCTGCCCGTAAAGCGGAGCCCTCAGAGGTCTCCTCCTTCTGCAGTACCGCCGGGGGCGGCTCCTCCTAGTGGGACACGCGGTAAACCCCGAGTTTTAAAGTGAAACCGAGGGCAGGCGGCCTGTGACAGGAACGGGGAGAGGCTCTCCCGGGTGAGGCAGCAGCGGCAGCACCGCGCCCAGACTGGGCGCCCCCTCCCCGGCAACTCGACCCCGTCCCCGGCGGAGGGGGCCGGGCCACCCGCCGCGGGGGAGACGCCGACACACCCCTCACCGCCTCCCTCCCCCAGCTCCGTCCTCCCCGGTACTCACAGAGCCCGTTAGAGCCGGTGCTGGTGAACATGGCGGCAAGGCCAGGCCAGGCCCGGCCCAGCCAGGTTCAGCCGCGGCCGGTGCCGCTGGCGGAACCCCCAGAGGCCGGGCAGACCCCGAGGAACCACACCGGGACGGGGACGGAGGCCGCGAGGGGACAAACGCAGCAGTCAGGCGAGCGGACGGCGCCCCCTGCCGGGCCCGCCAGGAGGGGCTCCGCCATCCTCCCGTCGCCTCGTCCCCCCCCCCCCACCCCGCCCGCTCGGCGGGGCCGCTGTCACCTCACCTCAGCGCCGCAGGACGAAGCCTACAAGATCCCATGTAGAGCGTATATATTCCCTTAATTAAGTAAAGGTAAGGCTGGGGCAGCTCGTGTGTGCCAGTCCCTGAGGCGGAGGGAAGGGTGCTTCAAAGCTGAGGTGTAGCTGTGCAGGGATAAAGTATGCTTTACTTGTCATGTATCATAGGTAATTGCTTCTATCCCTATAAATACAGTTTAAATGTGAAATTTGTAGGTACCTAAGGGAAGGCTGACTCTTCATGCTGTGGAAAACTGCGGCACCCAAGGCTCACCCTAATTTTGGGAGTCCGTGAGGTAAGTGCCTGCTTAGGAGCTGCGAGTTCTCATTACAGCTAATGGGAATGTGGTCAATAACAGACAGTAGAGTCTGCAGAGTTTTACATATGATCGCAGAATCATAGAATCGTTTGGGTTGGGAGGGACCTTAAAGGTCATCCAGTAAAGTCATCCAGTTCCAACCCCCTGCCATGGGCAGGGACACATTCCACTAGATCAGGTTGCTCGGAGCCCTGTCCAACCTGGCCTTGGACACTGACAGGGTTGGGGCGGCCACAGCTTCTCTGGGCAACCTGTGCCAGTGCCTCACCACCCTCATGGTGAAGAATTCCTTCCTTATATATAATCTACATCTCCTCTCTTTCAGTTTAAAGCTATGCCCCCTTGTCCTGTCACTACATGCCCTTGTAAAAAGTCTCTCTCCAGATTTCTTGTAGGCCCCTTTTAGGCACTGGAAGGCTGCTCTAAGGTCACCCCTGAGCCTTTTTCAGCCCATCTTTCTCAGGTTGTTTTCATAGCAGAGGTGCTGCAGTCCTCTGACCATTTTCATGGCTGCCTCTGGACTCACGCCAACAGGTCCACATCCCCCTTGTGTTGGGAGTCCCAGAGCTGAATGCAGCACTGCTGGTGGGGTCTCACAAAAGCAGAGGGGGAGAATCACCTCTCTCAACCTGCTGGTCATGCTCATTTTGATGCAAACCAGCACAAGGTTGGCTTTCTGGGCGGTATCAAAAGGTCAAATGATCAAATGAAGGTGTCTATAATGAAACTAATTGCTCCCTAGGCTCCCCCTACTGTACTGAACTGATCACCACCGGCTATGATGGTACATTAGACACCTAGCTCTCTACCAGTGTGGTAGACACCTAACACAAAGTGAGGCAAATTCCCAGTTTCATACAGATGTGGTATAAGACTGAAATTATTCTGGCACCAAATTTTAATGATACTTTCAAGTCCATGTAGAAATCAGTTTACTGAAATAAGTCATGCTAGGCATTTAAAAGGTGATGATGGTTTGCTCCGCATCACAGATGTGAAGGTCAGGAAGAAGCAGGATGAGGTCTGTGTGCTGTGTTTGTGCACTTGATGGAACTGAGGGCCTCAAAGTCACATTTAGGTTACTGCAGGTACAAGATTGGGAGCAAATGTCACTCTGGAACTGGAAAATGTGACTTGTCAGCAGGGTAACAAGTTTTAAACAGACACTCAATAACAAAAAAATTTTAAGCAAGTCATAAATTTCCTAGATTCCGTAATGTTTTTTTAATATACCACAAAAAATAAAATGCCTTTTAATATTTACATTCAACTGCAACTATTACATAGCACTTGTAAATGTGAAGATCCTGAATCTTTGTAACCAAAATCTCTTAACACTTCCAAGGGGACATAAGAAGGCCATATGCTTGGGTCCACAAAGGCTTCAGCAAAGTTTAGGATGTCAGTATGTAATTTTAAAATGTCCAGCTCCCAGCACTGATTTCAGATTTGCGTCACTCACTTGCTTTCCCTGAACACGGCCCGCAGTGGGGCAGCTAGGAATGGGATTCACAGTCACCTCACAGACAGGAGATAGTCTAAACTTGCTAGAAGGGAGAACCAAAGAGATGGTGCATTGGAAATCCTCTCTCCCAAGCTGAGGTTTTTCATCAGCAAAGAATCTCAATTGGATTCACAGCACTAAACCCATCACGTACCATAGCTTGTGCCTTTGGCTATGAACAACTGGTTTACTCTTTGCTGTTAAAGCCCAGCTGAAAGAAGTGATTTGCTACAAAAATTCTTTCTTTCAAATGCAAATGGCTCTGGCTGCTGTTGTTACACATGCAGACTGTCTTGCCAGTATGCTGGATGTGCATAACTGTACATGTCACTGGCAACCCTCATTTATAAGGAAAGGGAAGGTAAATAATGAGGTGCAAAGCTTGTGTAAGCTTGTTCAGTGTGAAACCTCATTGGGAAAAGCTTGGGTGCCTCCTGAAGCCTTAGGATTAATTAATCACCATTTTGACTCACCTCCATTTAAAATAATTAAGCCTTTTTGTGGATCTGGCTTTCATATAGGTGAGGATAAAACCTGAAAATTTTTCAACATTGCCTGCATAATAGGCACAATAGGATTGCTGGTTTAATGCTGAAGATAAAGCTTGCTTTTATTTCTTTTCACAGTCACACAGAAAGGAGTAACAGAACAATCATTAATTTAGAGGTTTAGAGTCCTGATAACCAAGGCCTAGTGTTCTTGTTTTATAAGCTCAGTTTGGAAGATTTCCCTCAATTTATGTCCTACAAGGTAATCGCATTAGAGGGATTCTCCTCTGTACTGTTGAGCAGTGGAATTGGATTGAAGTCAGAACCTCTGAACATACTGGAGATTTATGCATGTATTCTGCTGAATAAGGAGGCATTCAGGCAGACATTTAAGATCTTTTTTGAAAATAGCCTTGTGGACTTGTTATCACTTGTTATTGGCAGATACAGCAAAACTGAATGAGTAGCAATAGTTGGCAAGATTCTCCAAACAACCTACCAAATTACTTGCAGATTTGTCAATACTGTTGGGACATGAGCTGGCTCTGAATTCATTTGCCAATATGTCACTTAAGTCTACAAATATCTTACAGATCCTATGAACCATCTAATGATATCCTTTGTTTAAAAAAAAAATTAAATCATTTTTTTCTGGGATGAGATCAGGTGAGATGCACTATGTGTTTCTGAGAAAACTACATGCCCCATGCTGCTAATCATGGTTTCCCTTACTGATTGAATGGTAGAGGAAAAGCAGATTTTGCCCTCAGATACAGTGACAAGCAGAGAGGTTTTTATATCCCAACACCATCAGCATCAACTGGTAGCCTGTCATAAGTATTACACAAATGATTTGCATTATTTAAATATAGAGTGTTTGTCCACCTTGGAGTTAAATAAAATTATCAGTCCTCATGCTTGCCTTGGAACATATCCCAGAATAGGAATGCTAGCACTTATCTACTAATCCACTCAGAACAAGCTTAGAAGGCTTTGACACTGCTCAAATGTCAGCTTAAATATCTGCATTTGTTTATTACATCTAGTTAATGGGGTCAGTTTGGTATGTTCAAAATAGAGTTATTTAAACTTCCTGCTCAAAGGAAAATCCCAGGAGACTGGAATTTATATTTCTCACTATTTTCTAACATGAGTAAGTTGCTTTCTTCTCTGAACTTGTGATGGTTTTGAACAACCTCTTAATTACTAATTAATCTCAAAATCAGGTGCTCCCCTGACATATTGAATGAAGGAGAGCAGCTGAGTAAACCAGGGTGGAAACATAACACATCGCTTGGGAATTTTCTGGTTTAACTCTGTGCAGGTTAATGATTCTGCAAGTTAATGGCAGGTGGTCTGTCTCTTTGACATCTGGGGTTTCCATAGGATTCATAATAGTACCTGCAGTTACTACAGTTACCTGAAATATTAGCAGATACCTGAAAAGAGGTTAATGTTAAGCTTAATGATTTCAGTTAACTTTTCCCTACAGTTTCGAACCCTTGTCTTCAGTTACTGTGAGGAAGAAAGCCATGCACCATACATGCTCTACAGAAGAGACCTCTGTGGCAGTGCGGCTTGCTGATAGCAGCTTGCAGGGGAGCAGGAGGAAGGGCAGAAGGCAGAGATTCACTGGGCTGAAATCAGACTGATTGGTTCTGTGCCTTTCCAAAATTAGACAGTTTCTCTCACTCCCCCAGAAGCGAATAAAGCTTCATACTGCAGCAGACCTGCTGTCCTCTTAAGCTGCAGTGGGCTCATTTATTACAGACTTGTTTAATTTTTTACTGCAGCTGGGACATACAGAACATTTTCTAGATTAATTCTTTCCATGTGGACCCGGTAGGCTTACAGTTAATGTAAGGAGCAATGGCATGGCTAAAGGAGGAAATTCCAGGCTTTTCTTAAGTTCTGAAGAGTGTGCAAAGGAAGGTAATCTAGTGGGGAAAATGGCAAGAGCACTGGGTTTTATCTGGATTTTTTTCAGTTGATTTTGCATCACACTATTATAAAAAATATGAAGAGTGCTCAAAAGTTTTCCATTTGTTACAGTTCTAGCCATTTCAATGAGATTTTTTTGCAGAACTTTAAATTCCATGATAAACCTGAGCTCCATGTCAATGTCTAGTAATAAAGATATGTGGGTAACTATTGGTTCAATAACTCAAGTCACCAGCTGGTGGCCACCAGCAGCCACCAGCTCACACTCTGCATCTCCATTTGTCTCCATTTTGTCCCAGCAAGTCACCAGAAACATGCTGCATCTGCCACCTTTTGGATTCATGCCATGCCCCTCAAATGTAGGGGAGAGGAGAACAGTGATGAGGTGCATCCAGCATAGATGTATGGAGGAAGCACAAGAAGAGAAGTGCTTGCCTGGACCTATGGGGCAAACTTGCTTTCTTCATGCTGTGTCTTAGTTGAAGATGCTCAGAGGGCTGGAGCACCTCTCCCATGAAGACAGGCTGAGTGAGTTGTGGTTGTTCAGCCTGGAGAAGGCTCCGGGGAGACCTTAGAGCAGCTTCCAGTACCTAAAAGGGATCTACAAGAAATCTGGAGAGGGACATTTTACAAGGGTAGGTAGTGACAGGACAAGGGGGAATGGATTCAAGTTGAAAGAAGGTAGATTTAGATTAGCTACTAGGAAGAAATTCTTTACTGTGAGGGTGGTGAGACACTGGAACAAGTTGCCCAGAGAAATGGTGGCTAGAATCGTTCAAGGTCAGGTTGGACAAGGCTTTGAGCAACCTGGTCTAGTGGAAGGTGTTTCCATGGCAGGGGGGTGGAACTAGATGATCTTTAAGATCCCTTACAATCCAAACCATTCTGTGATTCTATGATTTGTGGACTGAACATGCACACTGACAATTTTACACTGGAAGTCTTAACTATCACTTCTCTTTAAACAGTCAACCATGTAATCCTAAGCACTGACACCACATGCACCCACATTTTGGCATCTCTGTGCTCAGGGGCGGCACCAAACACATGATTAGCAGCTTTGTCTCTAAATACTTGTAAACACTCCCTTAAAGACGTCCTCCTTAAATTCTGTTTCACAAAAGCCAGGCTGTTTATTTCAATGAAGTTTGAGATCATGTGGAAAACAAGAGCATGCATGGTAACATAATCAGAAACTGGATCCTAATGCAAATGTATTAGGGAAACAAGTTTAAGATAGGCAAATTGATTCTTAATTGTTGATTTTTATCTCAGGTTTTACATTTAATGTTCTGTCTTTGTGTTCCATTTGACTTTAGGTGAAACCTCATTCTTGTGAATTAAAAGTACACTGGCTGAGCAGCTGTCATTGGATTTTAGAAACCTCATCTGAAGGGCATTAATTTACTACAAGGTAAATTGGAAAACATAAAAAAGCATTATTAAAATGATGAGATTTAAACATAGTGCTCAGAATACCCAATTAAGGAATCCATTAGGAGGGGAAAATATTATGGGTATCATTGCATAATGCAACATACTTTGCACATTTGTACTCTTCTATGCTTATTAGACATCAAGCACTAGCCATCTATTTCAGACTGAATTTATGTCGAAGAGTACCTTTGTGATCCAGAATATATGATGAATTACCCGTGATAACTTTCAGAGACAGCAGAAAACTTAAGTCTTTAAGAAGCAGAAAACAAGTTGCATTGTTCCATACAGGTTTGGCTGTAGTGAAATAGCCTGTTTGGAAAATCAGATTTTAGAAGATTTTTAGAGGGGTATTCAAGGGATTTTTTTTCTCCCTGATACCTATCCATATTTCTCAGATCTCCTTCTCCTCTTGCTTCACAGCCCTGTTGTATTCCTATCTGTGTATGTCCACACAGTGCAAAGGTTATTAAACACCCATATTTACACTCGGAGGCAAATCTGTGTTTTAAGGCACTACGTGGCCACCCACACCATGATGTTATCAGGCCTGTAGCATAACACTGCTTAGAGATTAAAAAAAAAATAAAAATAGATCTTTAATCAGTTCTTCTCCCCAAATGTCATTATCTTCTTTGTATTTGATTTAAATTTGAGCATGAAGGAATAGTCTCATCTTTTTTTTCCCCTCACTCTAATTACCCATACCAGAGGATGTTTGTGTTCATATAATTTTGGTGAAATACATGACCCTGCAGAGGAACCTGCAAAAAGTTAAAGTATGTTCACCCCAGAAACATACTTGAGTGATATTTGCAATAGAAGTATGTATGCCTCCAGGAAATAAGCATTCCCAGGGTTGCTGGTTTTCCTCCATAAATGTTAGTAACGGCAAAGTTAGGTGCCAAAAATATGTATCATACAAAAGTGTAACATTTTGCCCAGTTGTGACCTTTAAATTGCCATCAGAAAACTGCTTTTCATTATCAGAAAGAGGAACTATTGTAAAAAAAGAAAAATAAATCAGTGTATTAATAAATCACATTTAAATACAGCGGAGTTATCAGAAACACAAAAAGTACAGCTTATTGCAGTTATTCTTGATCCTGTGCTGCATTTTTCCAGTGTGGGCCATTTTCTGTCTACAAGCACCTGCTGGAAACATTTCTAAACCTGAGGATTAGACCTAGTCTAAAACAGAAATATGAAGCTAATTAAATGCAAAAGCCAGCATTCTTACTGTTCCTTTAGTTCCCTTCTCTGCATGAAGGAAGTATTTCTTGTTTTTCTTGCTGAGCACAGTTTAATATAGTTTACTATTGTTTTTAAATACTTTCAGTACTTTATATATTTTGGTTGGGAGCACTACGAAAATCTGTGTTCGTGGAGCTAGTTGCAACAGAAATTGCCACCTGAAATCTGTGGCAAAGAAATCTTCCTTGGCATGAAGATGATGTTCTGGACCTGCCCTCGGCTGCTATTTTGGCTTCCTTGCCTCACCCAGGAGGTGGGATGGTGCCATTTTCTGGTTAGCCAGAATAACAGCAAGGCTGGTTTTACACTGAGCTCTTGGGGAGACTTGCCTGGGGTATTACACCAGAGAAACAAGAGCCAATGTTTTGTTCCACTGTAATTATTGAAACAAACCCCAAAATGCCTGAATAAAGAAGCTTCTGGGGAGCTTTCCATGCTGCCTTCAGCCTGGACAGGTCAGCCTGGGCTCCATGCCCTCATGATCTCAGGTGCCTTGGTGGTTTCTCTCCAACAAATACGACTGCACCCAGGGGAAGTGAGACAGTAAGTGGGAATCCATTGGGAGAGGAGGAACTGGAAGGCCTTATTTGAAGGGGTGTGTAAACCACTACAATAATCTTTTCTATTGTCACACTCACATGCTGGAGCTCTTGCCACAGACTTTTCCGGGGCACGGGCAACCAGCTGCACCAGGCATCTGGAGTCCAGTGACCTCTTACCTGCTCATATAGTGATCTGGGCGTTGTGCTAAAGGTTGCATTAAGGCCATATTTTGCACTTAAGTCAAGAAATAATGATGGAATACTAAATCAGCTCATACTAAAACTCAAGTTTATTAGCTTGTCCCTAAGTTAGGAAGCTTTTTTAAGCAGGAGGAAAATAAGTGAAGTCAATAAACTCCTTCATACACGCAAGATATGCATTTGCTGCAACATTTGTTCCTTAAATACATGTGTGATTTCTGTGTACATATAGTTGTAAGTATATATTTACAACACATCATGTTACACATGTGTCAAAAAAGTATTAGTACAAATATCGGTTTAATTCATGAATACTGGACATTTGGACAGAGCAACCTGATCTAGTGGAAGGTGCCCCTGCCCGTGGTGAGGGGTTGGAACTAGATGAGCCTTAAGGTCCCTTCCGACAGAAGCTGTTCTATGATTTTATGTCACTACTGTTGATTAATTTTATATATGAATGTGTATTGAGAAGAAAGTATTTTCAGCAATTTTTCTAAGGGTTTGATTACAGATTTCAGTGTGGTTAGTGCTTCTACAACAGCATGGTTGGGGTCTCGTTAACAAATCATTTGGACATATTATCCAGTCGATATGAGTGAGAGCTTTGCATGTTTGCATATACAGGAGAAACAGCTTGCAAGCTGAATGCAGCGTCAGTGATCTTCCTGGCAACACATACATTTGGGGGCAAAAATTAGCCTTCAATGTCATACAAACCCCAGAAACTATTTTTATCTGCAGGTTGCTGTGTAAAGAAATAGACAGTATGTCCAGGAAAAGCACCAATCTGTGGCTTAGGTACCTGCATTTGATGCAACACTTAAGATGTGTCAGTACATTACACTGTAGAACAGGAAAGAAAAACACTCCCACTGAAATAGAGCGTGTTGGCCTCAGATGATTTATGGCCTGATTCAAAGCGCCCTGAATTCAACAGCGTGAGTCCTGCTGTTTTTTTCAGCAGGGTTTGGCTCAGATGGGTGCACTTTAAACTTCCAAACCACAGTCAGTACAGCAGTGAGCTAGGCCAGATGGAAAGTGTCCGTCACAGCCAGGATGATTCAGGGAGCAGATGGGCTCTGCAGCCCTCCTGCTTTGTTTTGAGAGGGGAGCGGGAGGACACATAGCTGATGTTGGGTGGGAGGCCGCTGCTGCTCTGAGTGGGTGGTGAAGGCATGAAAGAAGATATTAAGGCAAGGAGAAAAAGAGAGAGGAAGGGAGTGGTCAGAGGGGAAGGCTGGGTGGAATGTGTGGAATTAGCACGGGGTGGAGCAAGAGACTCTGGAAAAACAGAGGCACGCTTGGGGTTATGCAACTTGGCAGGTCTTAAACCTGACACTGACAGAGGAGGAATCCATAAAAAGCTCTGAGGAGATGTGGCAAGGGGATTGACAAGAAAGGTAACACCAATGGCATGGAGCCCAGGTGATCTGTGCATGGTAGAATGAGGACATAAAAGAAAGAAAAAATGAGAGATAATGAGATAAAGAAAAAGAGTAAAAGAAGAGTTGCTGAACTACCCTGAAGAATTCTGTTTGCCTTGTATGTTGTATCCATGGAGTTTCTTTTTCTATAAGTTCATGCAATGAAAGGATTTTCTGAGCTGCACTGTTTCAGGACTAGCATTTCCTGTATCTGGATGTGCTAGTTCACGTGTTCCACACAAGAAGTGCAAAAAGTGTCCTAACTCTATAAAATCCAAATGTTATAGAACCATCTGGGGGACAGTCGGCAGGGGGCAACACACAGCAAAACACTCCAAATGGTGTGCAGGTAAATAACTTCTTGGGAGGTGCTTGTCAATAAATAGTACTTGAGCAAAAAATATTGCACATAAGGAACCACGATGCACACAATTCGTAATCTGTGAGCTAAACTAAGGAGGTGCTGGGAGGCAGCTAAAGAGGTTGGGGTACTCTCCAGAGGAAAAAAAACACCACAGATGAAAAGGTAATTTTGTCTAATATTGGTGCTTTTGTCATGGAAAGTGCTCAATGGAAACCTGAACTGATCATCAGGTGGCTATTTCATAGCAGTCAGAAGTAATGACACATGCAAAAGAGCCCCATTAGCAGCTTCAGCGTACAAGGACGAGCCCTTGCCTGCTACCAACTGAAAATGGGAAGGGATCTAATTGTGCTGTGTTGGAACAAATCCCAGTAGAATTTAAACTTGATCATATAGACTTCGAACTAAAATTTGATGACTCACTAGTGTTTTGGCGATTACTACAAGCACTTTTCAGGAAGTCTCAAAGTTGTTTGCAAGTGAGAAGCTAACACCTTCTAAATCCAGGGAGTACACAACCTGGCTTCTCCCTTCCCTGAAAGAAGCTCAAGGAAGAAAACCAGTAAATGGATCATTTTATTCACTGACATTGCGTAACCACCTATGGTAAGAATTTAGGGTGAGGCCTGAGAAACACTTTATCGAGATGGAAAATTGTAAAAGGTGTGTGTCTTTCATCACATATTTCTTCAGTTTGTCTTGCTGATATAGTAGCAACCAAGATGATCTTCTCAGACATAGCCATAATTAACAAAGTATTGGCCTGGATTAACGATAAGAATGTTTCAGACCTTTAAGAACAGAACCAAGTTCCAAATGGGTAGTAGATTACTCACTGCTGAAAGAAGACCTTCAAGGATTTAATTAGCGTGTGGAAAAAAATCAGGTAACTTTCACAGTGGGCAGAGGGAAAGGTGGAGCTGCAGGATTCTCTCTTTTCCTGGGCTGTCACATCCCGCACGAAAGCTGAATTCATGAGAACCAACAGACAATGCTGTCAAAACCCAGGCGCTAATGCTGTCTTGGCTAGACCGCAGCAATTATGAGCCCTCTGTCAGCACCCTGTCTGGCTTTCCCACGCGTCCGAGGAATGAAGGAGATTTGAATACATTTACAAATAACAATTTAGTCAAGCCAGAAAAAAGAAGTATGTTTGAAAGGAACTCTAGATTTAAGCCTGTCTATTTGAGGCCATAATTAAACCACAGATGTTCCTGTCTCCTACAAAGCTTTATGAACCAATAACTGTACCCTCTTAAATCACAGTGTACAAATGAGCGTCTGGTCTTTTATTCACAGTATGATAAAAAAGGGGTAGTCTGTCTGACAAATCACTTATGTGCCTAGGAATATTTGCTGACATACATACTGCTTTCATAACCAAACTGTCTCCTGACCCAGCAAGGGATTATTTTGCCTCTTTCTTATCATGAGAGTGCTCAAAATTTGATGGAGTGATTTCACATATTCCCACTGCCCAAGCCTGAGGAAGCTGGCTCCTTCTATGGCTCTGCCACAATTTCTTTGCACAGGTATCTAGTTTTTCCATCAGCCATACTGCTTCATGGCAAGAGAGGAGCCTAAATTATGTGGACTCAAGAATGAAAACAGAGGTGCAGCCTCATATGCTCATACCACTTGGATGCACACAACTCTATGGGATCCACCCAAGGGTACTGAAGTAAGTTGGCAAATCTGATGCCCATTTACAAGAAGAGTTGGAAGGAGGATCCAGGCAACTCTAGGCTTGTCAGTCTGACCTCAGTGCTGGGGAAGGTTATGGGGCAGATCTTCTTGAGTGCCATCATAGTACATGTACAGAACAACCAGGTGATCAGTCACAGTCAGCATGGGTTTATGAAAGGCAGGTGCTGCTTGACTGACCTGGTCTTCTTCTATGACAGTGTGGCCTACTTAGTGGATGAGGGTAGGAAAGCTCTACAGAGTGATGTGGAGAGGCTGCATAAATGGGCAGAGGCCAATGGTATGAGCCTCCAGGCTCAGTGCTGGGTCCTGCACTTGAACCACAACAACCCCATGCAACCCTATAGGCTTGGGGAAGAGTGGCTGGAAAGCTGACCAGTGGAAAAGGACGTGGGGGTGCTGATTGGTGGAGCTGAACATGAGCCAGCTTGTGCCCAGGCAGCCAAGAAGGCCAACAGAATCCTGGCCTGTATCAGCAATAGTGTGGCAGCAGGACTGTGGAAATGATCATCACCTGTGCTTGGCACTGGTGAGGCTGCACCTCAAATCCTGTGTTCAGTTCTGGGCCCCTCACTACAAGAGAGACATTGAGGTGCTGGAGCGGGTCCAGAAAAGGGCAATAAAGCTGCTGAAGGGTCTGGAGCACAAGTCTGATGAGGAACAGCTGAGGGAACTGGGGTGTTTAGTCTGGAGAAAAGGAGGCTCAGCGGAGACCTTATCACCCTCTACGAATACCTGAAAGGAGGTTGTTGCAAGGTGGGGGTCAGTCTCTTCCCCAAGTATGAAGGAATAGGACAAGACAAAACAGTCTTAAGTTGTGCCAGAGGAGGTTTAGATTGGCTATGAGGAAAAATGTCTTCTTCAAAAGGGTTGTCAAGCATTGGAACAGGCTGCCCAGGGAAGTGATGGAGTCACCATCCCTGGAGGTACTGTGTTGATGTGGCACTTAGGGACACGCTTTAGTGGTGGACTTGACAGCACTGGGTTAACAGTTGAACTCAATGAGCTTAAAGGTCTTTTCCAAACTAAATGATTCTATGAGTCTATGCTGTGTGACAAAAGTGCCAGGGACCAAATACCTCATACGCCCTCTTCCTATGTCAAGTGACCTTTCCTTAAGGCTTGTCTACATGCAGGAAGTCTTGTGCAATAGGTGTGAGACACAATTAGAGTTTTATAACTACTTATTACCTGCCCTCTGCGTGGACTTTCCTATTTGCAAGAAAAGCTATCTCGAGGTGTAGCGTAACCCAGCTCAAAATAACTTGTGCACATAAAACACCAGAAAGAGACTCCATCACTTGGTACACAGCATCTTTTTAGCACTTGTTTTTTCAGGCTTTTCCTTTATGTAAACATGTTTGGTGGAATTTTTCATAACCTGTGCTCACCAACCAGCAATATTTATTTCTCTCAGATACTTGTGGTCAGTCCTAACTAGAATGTATGCTGGAGCAGTAGAAGAACAGTCTCAGACACATGATTTATAGTCTCACTAGATCACTCATAAACAGAGAAAGAGCTATACAGGGACTGAGAAAAAATGAATTCAAGAGTGACTGAATCAAGATCATGATGTCCATTTTAGGAAGGATTTTGAGGTCTTACATTAACCAAAGATTTGGTATTTGCCCAGATAAAAAAAAAAGGGGGGGGATCAATTCTGCTCGCTCTTTCAAAGGACACTTCCTTAGAGGAGAAACAGTGCAGAAACCACAGACAGCAGTTTTTTTAAGCCTCAAAACCAAGGTGCCAGGAAAAATGCCCTGTATGAAGGGGAATAGAAGCCTAACAGTGAAGTATGTTGGGCATTATGTTAACAAATCAGCTCCTAGTAGTGCTGTGGTATTAAGAAGAATTACAGAGTACTCACTCACCTACTTCATTACATTCACCAATACTATCCCCTTGAGAAGCATGGCCTTATATGAGAGAGATGCTAAGGTGCTGTACTGCTCAGCCCCACACACCCCTGACCAATGAATGTAGTGCTCAGAAGGGACTATTTCTACACACCAGGTCAACAGCTTGGATGACTATATGGGAATTTCTCCTTGTCTGTAAACCCCATGACAAGATTATGTGCTGACTTGACTTATTTCCTTTGTGTTTGACCATTGCTTGTTCAGACAAGTACTCAAAAATTATGCAAAAGGAAAGGTTTGATTCTTCTTTCACATTCCTGTGAAATGAGAGTAAAATGATGTATATACACACACGCATGTATATACACATATCTATTTTACTCATCATGTCTGATAGCCCCGGAGCATGGAATTATTTCTCTGGAGTACATGTACGAGCAAGCTGGTGGTGTGTTTCAGTAACTGCCTTTGCCAGTGTGCCTCAGCACTGGAGAGACTGCAAGATGAAAAGGTAACCTAGGTGTATTACAGCATCCGACAATTCTATTATGAGACTTACTATACTTAGTGGTCTTCTAACCCCAGAGACTGAAATCCAAGTATTTCCTAAGAATCCCTGTGTTGATTTCTCCAAAGGAAAAGCTTTGAGGCCTTGACACTGTAAAGAAAGATTTTTAAAACATGATGCAAGTTTGCCACTTAATTGTCTGTGGAGGCTGACTCCTGTGTTTTGGGAAATGCAATTTGCAGCATCATGTAGAGCCACCTCTGCCCTACTTCACCTATGCAACCACTTCTACCAAAAACCCAATTGTAAAGCATTACTGCTCTTACTTTGTAATAAGCTCTGCTCTCTGATCCAGACTAGCTATGCAATGGATAGAGCAATGGTCCTGTTGTGTTTTCTTGAACTTCTTGAGCAAGACTACTGGTGATCTTAAAGTCTGGGATGTAACTGAGAGTTACCCGGAAGGGCTGGGACTGCTACTGCTGAACCCAGGACACACAGATAGCCAATATGGTGCTTCTCTAGGGAGATCAGAAGGAGTCAGGGGCAGCAGGTCAGAAAGTGATTAACTTTGAGAAATGGATTGCACTTGTATACATTCAGAATAGTGGAAAGTGTACAAAAACTCTTTGCTTAGACTTTATGTTCACATCTGTAGGTATTCTGGGGAGTATCATCTAGTATTGTCTTGGTGTGCACAGCTGACATGCATCTTGTTTGCCCCTTCTTCAACAGAGGTAGAAAGGCAAGAACACTTAGAAACAGTGAAGCAATTCAGATTGAATAAACTGTCAAAAGGATGAGGTATTTTTAAACAAACCCAGCAACCCCAGGTGATAAAATACTGCATGGAATGGAGAGCAGAATTGATCAATGAAAAAGGAAATCAAACTATACAGCAGATCTAACAAAATTGGAGAAAGGTTTCTGCAATGTGTAAGCAAGATTGCTTTCAGCACAGCTGTACTCTCTTCACCTGTCAAAATGGATTTCAGAGTCAAAAGTCTCACAAGTTTCATGGTTATGATTTACAGGAAAAATTGATGCAGATCCTTAGATGGATTAAGTTAATCTAGCTCTATCCATTCATTCCCTTGAACCCAAATCAGTTTGTTGCAGCTAAGGATCTGGCTTCTTCCTCCTCCACAACTGAGCACAGATACAGCTTCCTCTTACCACTTTATATAAAAGAATCTTGTAAAACGTGTGAGCTTCTTTTTACTGTGTTGAAGTTCATTTTGTTTAAGCATGCAGTTCTTTTGCTTGAACACAAATAATATGTGCAGCTATAATTTTCTTTGTAACTAATTTGCCTTCATAGCTGTGGCTGATTAAATAGCTTTGCCTTACTTGGTTGGCAAAGAGGTAAGCACCTTTAAATATATTGTAATTGGGCTTTGATTTTTTTTTGTCTAGCCTTGTTAAAAGCGTAGTTAACACCTTTCTTGGAGCTGACTTCATGAACACACAAATGAAAAACTTCTCTCAGCTGTTTTATAGAGCACAGCTAATTAATGCAGTTAAGTACAACTGAGTTAAGTAGGAGAATCACAGCTTGTAAATAAAGATAAGAAAATTATAAGAGGTGTGACTGATACATGTGTAATTACCTGCTTGGGAGGCAGCCTGATCTGGAAGAACCAGAAGAGATTTGGGAGGCAGGAAATCCTGTGTTGCAGTCCTCATTCCACCCATGACTCCTGCTGCTGTAGGAGAGTTGTCCTGCCTCTCCTTCCCCAAGTGGCAGTCACTCAATGAAAGAGTGACGTACGGATTTATTAATAGAATAGGCAAAGCATCAGAAACACTTCAAGTGTGATTTTGGTACCTGTGAATATCACACAGAGCAGATATTGTCCCATATTAAAATTTTCTTGCACCGTCCTCCATATCCTGTTCAGAAGTGAGGAAATAGAGACTTACCACTTCTCAGTAGTTGCTTCTTGAAACAAATCTGATTTTTGGTACTTAAAGAGTTCTTTAGATTACACAGCAGATTGTTGGAAAGGAGTTATCACAGTAAGGTGCATGACCCTGAAGAGAGTGCTGCCAAAGGGCTGCCGATAGCACAGAATTAAGATTTTGTTTCTCCTTCAGCCAGGAATAAGAAATCAGTGTCAATCCTAAAAAAAAACCCAACAACCACAAAAAAGGGTCAGTTATTGACAATTAATAACCAATAAATCTGATGTTGTAACTCCACATTAATTCAGAATTGTACTCAAACGCAATGTTTAGAAAAGGATCTCAAGTCCTGTTTTGTAACAACTGACTCCTACAATAGGCAGAGGAAACAAAATCTGAAGATGGGGAAATCCGAGAGGAAGTAAACTGGGGGTTGAGTCAACACTGTAACCTTGCAGTCAGAGGGCAGATGTAAAATCCTGCAATGTGCACAGTCTGCTCCAGCGAGTGTTGCTGATCCAGATCCAGATTATTTAGACAGTGGAGATTCTAGTCATCTCAATATTCAAATCCCCCTTTGTGTGAGTCTCCTTACAAACACAGCTGGAACATCCATGTTTTCCCATGTGACACAGCGACTGCCAAATTGTAATTCAGGCTTGTTTATATGGTCTCAGTAAGATATAAGCTGTACATTTGAACTTATTTACCCACCTTGAGACTGCACAAATCACCTTTCTAACCTGTTCGAGTTTAGCATGGGTCTGGTGAGAGGATTCCTGCACAGCTTCCTTCCAGGTTGTTGCCATCAAGGCACAGGCTTTTAGGGCACGGAAAGAGGAGCAAACCCATTTCAGGATCCTCCTAGCATAGTCTGTAAATCCTTTCTCTTTTCAGTGTATTTAATTCAAGAAAGATTCTTACCTCCACTCAATTAATGTAATCAATTTAGGCCAAGTCACCTCCCATACATGCTAGACCATGGCATTGTGGCTTCTCTTGCCTCTATACCTCTGTAACATCCATTCACAAAGAAGCCTTGAATTTCCTGTTGGGGTGGATAGCTACATCTCAGAAACAAATCAGCTGACCTCTTTCATACTTTTCTGTTCTGAGTCATCATTGAGCTGGAAAAAAAACACTATTGTGAAGAAGAGAAACTAAGAATATGTCTGAGGAGGACAGTTGAGCTGCACCTTGGTCCACTAGTGCTGAAGATGTCAGGAAATGCAGAGGATAAGCAGGGATGGTTTTGACCTTCATCTGGAAGGAGAAGTCAGAGAGGTGCCAGTAAAATGTCAAGCTAATGAAAAGTATTTTTCGTTGTTTTGTTCCAAAATTTATTTTGCCTGGGTTCTTGGAAGATAATGACTATAACAATACTACAACTGCAGCAAAATGAAAACCAGCCAGGTCCTATCTTTGTTTCTGCCAAGGAGCTGAAGCGCTTAATGCCTTTGATGCTGTTCCATGAAACCAGGCAGATGAATCATGAAAGAGCAGTACAGAATGTGAAAATGCAAAAATGAATTGAATCATAAAGAAAGCTGTTCTCATCAGAAGGTAGGCAAAGTGGGTAAAACACTGGAGGTGGTTGACTGATCTCAGACTGACTGTTCTGAATAGTTGACTTGGATGAGGCAAGACTCTTTGGATCAAGAACATAACGACTGGAAAGCTGGAAGACTTGGCTTAAATGTTAACAAAACAACTAGACTCTGTGAAACAGAGGAAGTTACCTAGCCCAGCTGGAAAGTACAAGAGGAAGGACAATAGCCTTGCAGAAGTGCCAACACAGAGGTTTCAGAGCTCTCCAACAGAAAAGCCCAGAAGCAGAAAGACAAGCACGGCTCAAATTTTAAATCCTCTGGAAAAATAAAACAATATTAAGGAGCTGTACACATTGTAATAAACAACATGAGCCAATACAATGTCTGGCATTGGGATGGTGTAAAATCTGCACAGGATTACATCACTCTGCAGTAGCATGCCAGCAGTAGCAGGTTGCTCACAGCAGGCTCTGAAGGATGACAGCAGCCCCGCCAGCTCAGAAGAATGCTTTGTACAAGCATGGGCTGCACAGCACACCAGGGGAACGAATGAGTGAGCGAAGCAAGGAGGGAAAGAAGGAAGCATTGTTCAGAGAACAAATGGGATATTTGCCTCAGGTGTGCAAGCCAGCCTGATGCCAAAGGCCACTGGCACTTGGGAAAATCTCCAGCAGTAAAAGGCTGGCAAAGCGAAATTCTGCCAAGTTTAGCTGAGCATTAGTAACGGGTGCACTGTCTTCAGGAGAGTGATCTGGCAGAGACTGGGCAGGACTATGGGATGGTTGCAGGGAATCTGAAGTCCCTCACTGTGAAACAAAGACTGCAAACACTGAAAGGTTTTTGGCCAGAGGCTTAACAGTGTGTCTTTTGTTCTTTGCTGTTTGTTCTGTCTCTAGGTGAACTGGGAGCTGAGCTAGTTGAAGGGAAATGTTCAGTCACCTTAGTAAGACTCTGGCCATGGATTCCTGGAGAGAAGTATTTAACACAACCTCCTGCAGGTGGCTTTGCAAGCATCTGCAAAGCTGGGGGTGGGCAAGAGGGCTGGTATCCAGGGACTGAATCCAAAACCAGTACAAATACAGTATTACCTCTGGCAAGAGCAGAATGCATAGAAACCTGCCATGAGAAAGGTGCCTTTGTCAAGGTGTGTGAGGCTACAGAAACAGAATCCAGGCCCTCAGCATGTGACTGACTGGCCAGGGCTGGGATTGCTGCGGACTTTACAAGATCCCATGTAGTAGTAGCTACTACTTTCATAGTAGCTGGCCACTCGTGGGGACTGTCAGCAAGCAGCTTCTGCATGTAAATGGATAAACTGTACACAGGCCATACCTCCACTATGGTATTTGCATTGCACATCCAAGCTGTGCAGGTGCTGCACTGTGGCTACACTGGTTCTCCATTCTACTGCACTCAGCTGTCCAGACCTGGTCTTCATGCATGCTGTGTAGACAATCCACATGAGATACAAGGCCTTCATTACAATGCCTCTAGGCTTCAAAATCTTTATGAGAGACATGAGTGCAAAGCTCAGCTCACACCATGTTCTTGGTGGTGAAAAATAAGAGGTTTTCATCTAGTTCTGGAATTTTCACTTTCTAGTGAAAGTCAAGGCTTGTCCCTCGGGAAGTATAATACTGTGAGGGGCTGTGAAAACTTAACAGATGCCACTCCGCCCACATCATGTCACCTTTCACTAGTTCTGGACTTTCTGGGGGGGCCTAAAGTATGTTAGTGCAATGAATTTCAACAAAGGCTGCCTTTCTGGTAACTGTTGTCTTGGAGGAAAGAGAAGATCCAGGGTCTTATGACAGCATTTGAGCATGCAGTTTTTGCAATATTTCGCTCAATCCAGCATATCCCCATTTTCAGCTGTATTGAAGTTCCACTCCCTTCCACATCTTGACTTATTTTCTTACACTTTGCCTCACCCCAGAAAAATAGACTACAAGTATATTCTATAAGGGTTTTCAGTTGAGACAGAAGAAAAGCAATTCAAGGCTATTATAATATATTTTATTATATTAAATACATTATATTAAATAGTCAGAAATATTATCATTTGGTACTATTCCCAGAAGGAGAGAAGGGGAAGCTTTAAGAGGTTATCCACTGATAACCTGATGCCAAGCTGAGGCATTTTATGGCAGAGCCTCTAGGAGCACAGGCAGAACTCCATGTGCCCTTCCAGGTTTTGCCAAAAGCCTGAATTTGTAAAGCAGGTGGGAGGACTTTTGACACCTACATACCAGACATTAGTCCTTAGCAAAGACTCTCGTGTCAGAAGCCAGTGCTGCTTCGGGAACATCTCACAATCTTTACTTGGCTATGTTATTCAAGGACAAAACATTAGACAAACATTAGATAACCACCAGGAACAGAACATTTCTGTTAACGTTTCCTCTTAATGGAGAAAAAAGTAGCAGTAACATTTTGAGAAATGACACCCACACGAAGATGACAATCCCCTTTTCTTTGCCAGTGCCACAGATTCTTGCAGCTATGGGATCCTTTACTGTAGGGGATGCCAAATGATGATTCAGTCTGTTCCATGTACTGGTATTGTTCAGGGTGGGAGCGGAAGCCCCAGCTAACACTGTCAGTGAGTTCACATGCACCCCAAGAATGGAATATGTGTGGAGAGTTTTTGAGAAACCCACAGTTGTTGCAAGAAAAGTAAAATAACTTTTTCCTGACCAAATCTGGATACAGATGTGGTCAGCCTGGTTCTGTCCTCACGTTGCCTGAAACAAAATCATTTGTCCCATGAAGTGCTGTTTAAACTCATGCTATCCCAAGTACGACAGCAAACATTCTGAAACAGAGTTATTTTCATTTCTGTGACATGCCCTTGGACTCAGCTGCTGACAGAGTCAAGGACCTGACACCAGCCTGAAGGTGGGCTTTTTCTTTTCCCTTTTTACTATTTTAGTCACCTACAAGTATCTGAGCTGCAAGCCAAAGCAGATGCAATTATCTCAGCTGTCACTGGGAGGGAAGTGGCATTGAAAATAGATAGGATTCAGACCACAGAGCACTTTAAAGATCCAATTGCAACATGCTGATATACAAATAGTGACAAATAGGAAACCACTGCAGCCTTTCAAGCATCAATGCAAAGCTTTCAGAGGGACTACCACCATTGTCAGCTATTTCATTCATACCTCTGAGTAGCATCTTACATAGAGTGTGCTGCAAAAATTCCTCAAAGCTGCATGTTCAGCTTTAATGAGAAAAGGAAATGGTAGGCAGAAATAAAGTAATTGAACTGCCACAGTTATGGCAACCCTAAGAGCAGCTGAATCAATGTGAAAAGTATATTATGGGTGACTTACAAATGGAAGAACATTACTGAGAAGGGCAAGGTTAGAAAATCATCATCAAAACTAGATGTAAAGGTGTAAGCAAAGACTCAGTCACCCTGAAAGAAACTATCTTCACAGAGTTAAGCATATACTTAATTGGACTTCTAAAGCAGCTTACACTTAAACAGTTTTCCAGTATGAGTAGTAGTTGTTCTTATCAAAGCAGATGTTCTCTGACATTTTGTGTCAGCATCCTTTGTACGCAAAGCAATCTGTCTATGGAAACCAGGTTTTTTTTACAAATCGTAGGGCTTTTGATATGTAGAACAATTAAATAAAACATACATTTTGCTACCTTTGTATATTTATAGGTGACTGGTACCCACAGCACATAATCTATAGCTAAGAGAGTGCCTGAATGGCTAACTAATTTTATATTTGCAGATAGAGTATCATTAAGTGAAATTGATTCTGCTAGAATTCTAATACCCTGCACCTAGTGTTACCGAACTGTATAAAATCTGTTAAGAATCCACAGAATTCTATCAGTACAAATACTACCATAGATAATTTTCCTTCCTTTTTTTCCCCTCTCCTTTTGAAAAGTATATAAAATCCATACATCTGATCTAAGGACCTCCAAAGACTTCATGGCAATGATGTTTTGTACATGTGTATTTCTAAGGTAGAAGGTTTATTCCATTCTACATCTCTGAATTAAGAGTACAGTCAAATGCATTTGGAAGTGCCAAAGGAAATTACTACTTGAGAAATGTTCAGATGAAAATCTTGGCTGCAGCTTGAGAGAGAACCTCATACAAGACAGCTGGGGAGGAAAGTAAGGTATCTAAAAGGTGGATACCCATAACCTACCAGTTGCATTATACTTTAGTGCTGCTGGTCAGAAAGAGGCACCTCCAGAGAGCAATTCCTCTCACTCTAAGTTAACTGGCTGAAATAGATCAAATTAACTGCCCTCTGGAGATATGCGTTGCCTTCCTTTTAGTGGGCTTTAGGCAACTATTTAGGTGGTGAGATGCACCCAAACTTCAATTTTGGTGCTGTTTTGAAAACAGAAATGAGCCATTTGAAAACAGAAATGAGCTGTTTGAAAACAGAAATGAGCCATTTAAGCCATTTTCCAAGAGGAAAATATTCACAATGAGAATAATCAGCCATTGGAATAATTTCCCTAGGGAAGCTGTGGATTCCCCAGCATTGGACACTTTCAAGATTCAGCTGGACAGCACTGGGCCATCTAGTTTAGACTGTGCTTCTGCCAAGAAAAGTTGGACCAGATGACCCTTGAGATCCCTTCCAACCTGGTATTCTGCGATTCCATGATTTAGTCCTTCACCATGTTGGAGTTGCACTCAATGCCTTTGGAGGGACCCCTAAAGTTACCGGAAATTTGCAGCAGTACCTCTTTATGACTTAGTGGAAACCCTAACAACCTGACACCCCCTCTAATGTACATCTCCATGCTACTGCTGTAGCCAAAATGATCTCTGTGCTTGAGGAAAGGTGACAGGGGCTGGAAATTCTGGCTGGAAATGACACGCTGCAATGGGAGCGGATGGCAAAGGATAACTGGTGGGAATGGTGTTGCTATAGGGCAGCCCTGGAGCAGTGCTCAAGCCTGTTTTCAGGGAGCTAACCACTAGGTTTCCTTAGCTTCTTTGGCTGCCAGAACAAAACACTCTTTTGAGTGGAAAGGCACAGGCTCAGTTTTCTAGGACACCCGCTTATTCTGCTCCTTAAATCAGTTATTCACCCTTTTCAGTCTAAACCAGTATAGACTTGTGGGAAAGGGAACAGTTAATTTTTGAAGGAGAAAGGACACAGGGCAGTAGTTTTTCACAGGCCTGATTAAAACAAAATTATATTATTTTCTTTTGATGAATTTACTTTTTTAAGCTCATAGTTATAGGCACTATACCTATTTACCTTGGTTCACTGCAGCTTTATAACATCCCGTGTGATACACTTTAAAAAAATGGACTAAATTCAGATTTCAGGTTCATTTTAAGAGCAAGTAAAATGTTTGGATTGCAAAACCTGCCTTTCTGTAGGCTGAATGCATTTCCGTGCTAGCAGCTTCCAGGAAACTCTTGGGTTACAATTACAAGAAGTTAAAACTGCAGCAGCAGAATTGTTAACTGGAAGTCAGAATTTCCTTTCCACCATTCCTCTTCTGTTTGGCCCTAACAGGCCAGCTTAAATACTTTGTTTCTTTTATTTTTCTATTACATTATTTTGGTAATTTTGTGGCTTTTTTTTCCTTTCTGATCCTAACCTCTAATTCTTTGTTCTTAGGTCTGTTTTTTTTTACCTTATACTGGATTATCTACTTAGAGCAGCATTTTCTAACAACCCTTCCCAGTTATAGGACTCTCTCCTTTAAATTTATCACGGATGTGTCCAATTCTTAAAACAGGTTAAAGACATTTTTTTTTGTGTTCTTTTCCAGGCTTCCTAGTTACATGGTCAGTAATACAAAGAAGAATGTAAGCCGGGAAGTCTGTGATAAGAACAATAAAAACAGCATTTGCTCCAAGGAGCAAAACTGAAGCAGACTTCACAAACTACAGGAAGAGAAGGAAAGAAGGTAATGTGTGTATTCAGTTGGACACAGGGATTTTCCCTAAAACAATAATTAAGACAACAAGTAACTATGTATGGAGATAACTAAAGCGTAATAGAAAACCTGAAGAAAGAAATGGAAACGTGATTTAATAAGGCTCAGCAAGCAGTGCATCTGGGGATGATACTGCAAGACAGATGGTATCCTGAACAGATCTGTGCTCTGAAAACTCAGATGACCCCATTTCTTTAGATTACCATGCAAGGAGATGACCCTGAAAAAGTGAGAAAGTACAGGGCTGGAATGCTAGCTGAGTGAGCCCCAGGGACAGAAGACAGTTTGATCCTAGCTGTCTGTTATTTGAACACAGATCTAAAAGAAGATAAGGACAAAGATCCGCTTTTCACTGCCCAACATATTATAGATGTCTTTGCAAAACAAATGCAAAGCTTATTGAAAGCAGTAGCAATTACATGTAGTTGGATTTTACTCACTGTTATTTTAGGATTGAGCAACCATGCTGAGAAATGAAAACAAAAGTTACGTCAGAAGAAATGACACATAAGGCTTTATGTTTACTTACTTATTTTTATATGTATAAAATATAAAAATAACATGTATGTTTATATGGTTGGTTGTATAGGAAATGTGAGGTTTACAGACCATTTGTCACTGCTGCAGCCACTGGAATGGGCCAGCAAATTTGTGGCCCTGTGTCTCCTTACAGCTGCTTTTTATATTTGGAGTATAAACATTGTTGGCTTCTGAAGGATTTATCAGTTTAGAGGACAGCTGTGGAGTGTTTAGGAGAGGACCTAAGGACAACATAGCTTCAAAATAAGTATGTGTTTGGCCACTCCATCTTCTGACACGTTAGATACTTCTACAGAGAAAAGACTTCCAAGAAAGTAGACACCCTTCCAGGGATCTCCTGCAAGTACTTCCTCACTCAACACCACAGGCTTTGAAGGCTTCTTTCTGTGAATTTTTCTTGTCTAACAGAAAAAAGAAGATATGTGAATGGATGAATGGATGGAATATGTACGATTAAAAAAAACATTCAAAACATTACAGGAGACACACTTTTTCCATAAGGAAAAAAAGCCACATGGAAATTCCATGAAAAGTCACATCACTTAACAAGCTCCTGGAAGGCTCTCAGATGTTAGAGTTGCTACAGCTAATACCACACAGAACAGCATAGCTGCAGCTTGCAAATAGACAAAAACCTGATCGTTTTGTTGACAACTTATTTTGTTCACACATGCAGTTAAAATTAAATGTAAGCACTGTCTGGTAGTTTTTGGAAGACAGAAGAATAACATCTAAGCGATAGAAAACCTCTGTAGCAAGCAAGACCAGTTCTGAATGTAAATTTATTTTCCATTTGTGTATTTTTTTTTTTACACAACATAAATACGTACAAAACAGTACATAAGGAAAACCTAGGAAATCATGCTTAATATGACCTTTTCCCCCTTTGTCCTTACAGAGGAAGGCTGTCAAATGCTCATGAGCTTCCCATCCATCATGTTTCATAGGAGAACAGGAGACAGTAGGCATCTTAAGCTGGTCTGTATGGATTCACACAGAGGGATCTTCCTCCAACACTGTTGTGCTTAACAGCGAAGAAAATTCCAGCTGCCCTTTTAAGATATCTGAGTTTTATCTGAGGGCACACTGGTCATATCTGAAAGTTTTAAAATAAACGTCAAAGTCTGTTGTATAGTCCAGGATCAATTACGAAGTATTTATTACTTGGAAAGATGTCTGACTTTTGCCCTTTCATTCTGTAACAGTCACAATCATTTCAGCATTCCGTTTTACAATTTTCTTATTTACAGCACATTCACAAATTCACTCTTGCAGCTGTTCCTCATGTGATTATTTCTAGTAGTTGCATTGTGGTTACCCATACGAATAAGGCTTATTGTTGTGGTATACCATCAGAGGCTACAAATATGCAAAAATTATAAAGGGACAGGAAACTTTCAAACCCTTTAAATAATTTCTTCTGGGTTTGGCCAAGCATTCTTTTGGGGTTTGCCTGGACTTTTGTTTCATTTTGTTTAAAGATTGCCCTGCAGCTATTTCAAAAAGCTTAAAAACTGCTACCACCAATTTACTTTAAATCAGTTAATCACAGGAGAGAAGGCAGTTTCAAAATCTGCCAAACCCTCAGTCAATAGAAATTAGCAATTATGCAGTTATTTTTATTAGCTGCATATTGCATAAAGATGTGAGCATCTGTACTTATTATATTATACAGATTATTTCATGACAGTATATGACATTTATTTGTAGTAGTATAACTGCTATGATTATTTTGAGTGACAGATGAACTGGTAAGGAAGAAAGCATAGTAACCAAAGTTGAGTATTTTTGAATATATATTTATTCTGGAGAAACAAGCTCCTAAATACGTGACTGCAATGGATACCGGACAAGCATGCACTATAAAAAAAACCCCTATTCTGTTTTCCTTTTCTTGTCAACAGCACATAGCAACAACTGTTTCCTAGTACCAGCAAAGATCTCTGCTGCATCAGTTACTCTGCCATGGAGGTTAGAACTATGAGCTTTTGAACTCACATACAGTGTAAACAATCACCACTTGATTGCTTTGCTGAATACAGCTTGTATCCTATTACTTATTTCCCAGCTCATGTCTTGGAACTGATTCTAAATCTAAAACAAGGAACACTTATCCAAATTCTTTGTGTATGAAGAAGTTACCTACTCAGATGAAAAATGTGAGCTATGCCAAGTTAAGGGAATGAGCAGGCAAGTCAATAATGAGGGATTTGTAGTCATAAAGACTACTTTGCATTACAGTGTCTGCAGGAGACCTTGTCAGTACTTTTCATGTGCTAGGTTATGAGCCATTCTCTCCTTGCTGCTCTTAGTTTCAAGTGGCTGGAGAGTCACAAATACAACCACTGCAAGAAATGTATTACTGGCTTGTGTAGTAAGGGATAATAATAAATGTTGTACCTGAACACTGAAGAATTGAGGTACCAGAATAATTCTGTGTTTTTAATGGGAACATCTTTGACAACATCAAGAAAGACTGATTACAGATAAGAAATCCAGGAATCAGCATATGGTCTGGCTTAGCTGGAAATCTCTATCACTACTGAGCAGAAAAATCCTCTTCTAAAGGCTACAACAACCCTTAATGCTGATAATAAAAGAAAGATGTGTCCCATGGTGTGCACTTAAGCAGCTGCTGGTGGTCATGACATGGGGCATCTCTTAAGAGTACACAGCAGTTCATCGAAAACTGTGGAAATAAACAAACATTTTAAATTGTAGAAGTTAAACTCATAATCATTTAATAATCTGAGTAAATTGGTACAAAATCTTATGCATCCATTTTTCTTTTGTTAAATGTAGCCTTCATTACCTCAGTTTAACACAAACTGGCTAAATTGAGCTTAGACAAACCTAAATAACTGAAACCACAATCAGAGCAGCCACTCTGCATCAATTTACTATCATGTTTAAAAATCACACATTCCTTGTATTCCACTGAAAATAGAAGAAAGTGATGTGGCATTCTGCTCACATTACATGACTAATTTCCTAAAAGATGTTACTAATATTCAGTGTTAGTTATAAGAATTTAACCATGAGAAGGAATATTTTCCCAGAAGCCTGATTAATTGACTGATAAACTGAAAGAAGTGTCATAATTGTCTTATGAGTCAGTGGAAAAGGCAGGAAGTGAATTATTCTGCATCCTCCCAAATTTGCATAGGAATTTATTTAAAGGGAACTACAGTTACCCTAGTTGAAGTTTAGCCAGGGCATGAGAGGTAACACCCTTTCTGCTTTTAAGACAAAAAAAAAAACAACAATAAAACAACACAAGCTATATTTATGCCATGCCTCAGTGCAGAAAAAGATTTAGTTGCTTATATTAATCCTGCAATACCTCTGCTGAACATGAGAAGTATAAATGGAAGAATGAACTTTTACAATTGCAGCTGAATGGGTAGAAAGACCACAGAGCATTTACCTGGAACTTCCTCAAGTTTCTATTGGCAAAGTTGCAATGATTAAGCCTAAAACAGTTACACTGAAACTGATGACATCATGCCTCAGAGCAGGTAGTGCATGGAGTTTTATGAACAGTGACATGCTGGAAGTTACTGAGAAACTTCCACTAAATCCTGCTACCCTTCACCACATGATATACCCAGATTTCCAGGTAAGGAATAAAATAATTTCCATTTATGAGCCAGACACACATACACATGTATGCTCCTTCTTACTAATATAATCAAAAGAAACAAGATTGAAGTAATTTATGGTGTATCCACTCAGTGGAAATACACATTTTCGTTAAATAGAAAGTTTCAGGTATTTAAATTTAAAATGAATAAAAGACACCACCTGCTAAAAAGTTATGTCACCTTAAGAGTGCATACTATGGACTTCATGGTGTATATCAGCGTGGTATAATCAAACCAATCTGTAAATGTTTGCATATTCCTGTACATAAACTTTGGCATACTGTTATATTCCACTGAGAAAATAATAAATAAATAAAAAGAACTAAAAGCTGCTATTCAGAAATATCTGTGTGCACTGTTTGCATAATATTAGGAAGGACAGATTAGCTGTGTCCGCGAAAAAGTCAGTCTTGGCCAGATGCAGAAAAAACATTCCATTATTCTTTTCAGGCATTGGGAGAATTTTAAAAGGGATCTCAAATGAACCTACTTCAGCTCATCACTGAATGGGTTACTATGTTTGAAGATGCTAAACAAGCCATCCATTAGTTGGGTTTTTAAAATTATACAGAACTAGTAGCTCCTTTTAAATTAAAATGCTGATAGAATGTTATCAAAATGTAGCGTTTTATGCCTCTGACTTTCAGAGTGCAAAAAAAGGAATGTGCCTTATCTGGATTTTAAGATCCAGTTCCAAGTTATTTATTATCTGTAAAACCTCCATACTGCCTACGTATTTAATTTAATGCTTGAGCACGTCCCCGCCTCCTCTGTTCTTTTAGCACTTATTCCAACCACATCATTTGTTACGATTTGGTGGCCATTGCTCACCTGTTCTCCACTGAACAGATTTGCAGGCCAGAGAGGTTATGATGAGCACCAAGCTTGACCTCCATAACAACATCAGCCAAGAAATTTTATAATGTGAACTTTGCTTTGAGCCCCTAATTTGAGGGATGACTTGGAGCACAAGATTTAGAAAATATATTGAATCCTAATCTAGAATTTGGGAGGAAAGAATTTAGTGGCTCCTCAAGGATATTATACCAAACAACTCCTCCTGTGTCTAAAATAAAAGGATCTTGTGCTTATTTTAAATTAGTATCATTGTAGCTGCAAGTTAGTTGTTCTCACTGTCACCTCACCTGCAGATTAAAGAGACTTAATATTTGAAATTTTCTTCTCTTGCAAATCCTAGTACTTTATGATTAAGCTTTTGTATAAGCTAAAGAGTTGGGTTTTTTTTAGTATCATAGCAAGGCAGATTTTCTTGGCTTTTCCAGTTTATTATTTGTGTTAAAATACAATTCCACTATTTTTGTGATAGGTTGATAAATGCTATATATAACTTTATTACTCATTCTTAATATTCCTTTGCTTCCACATCCAAGATTTGTACCATAAGCATGAATCTTTGAGTTGTTCATAACCACACTATAATGCCTCTATAATTTCACTTGAAAATATTTGTACTTAGATGCCTTTTTACTAATCTGTATTCAAATAAACAATCCAGCAAGATCCATTCTACCTGCCCTGCAAAAAAAAAAAACAGGCTCTGCTTCAGTAGTAATATCTCCCTACAAATCTTTATAGATGCATCTATGATATTAATGATTATTTTACTGTGAGGGTGGTGAGGCACTAGAACAGGCTGCCCAGAGAAGTTGTGGCTGCCCCATCCCTGGCAGTGCTCCAGGCCAGTTTGGACAGGGCTTGGAGCAACCTGGCATAATGGAAGGCGTCCCTGCCCATGACAGGGGTTTGGGACTAGATGATGTTTAAGGTCCCTTTCAACCCAAACCATTTTATGAGTCTATGATTTTATGTTTTCTTTACATAAGTTAATAAAGATTATGAATAGGTTGGGGATACAATGAGGATTCGGTTTAATTTTGCTAAACAGGTCTCACTTCAATGATGATTTTCAAGATAGAATTACTTTTCAGATCTGCTGGGTAATTTTTTTTTTATTCAGATAAATGTATGTTGCAAGTTTCATATAAAAATATTTTTAAAGAGAATATTTGCACTAAACAGAATATGGCATAATGTCTTAAATGAAGATCAATATTATACATTTACCTTTGCCAGGTGAAATGCTAATCCAATTAAACAACATCAAATTCCAACAATTCCAGGAAAACCTGCTGATACTAGAAACTCAGTAAATATTGAATTCCTATATGTGATTTTCATTTACTTTCATGATTTTTCCAAAGGTTCTTGTCATGTTATTTTAGCTCAAATAACCTTTTGGTTTTCATTTCTCATGGCACCAAATCAGTTTCTTGCTTTCATTTCTGGAACAAACATACACAGGTTGATTATTACCATGCATGACTCAGAATTGCGTAAAATTCCAGGACATTACTTAGTTGGTCCTGAAAGTTTAAATGTCTTTTACCTTTACCTGTTGGTATTTAGCACCCTTACTAAGTAATGATTGAATAAAACATTTGCAATTATACCCATGCAGCATTACTACATTATAGAATCATAGAATCGTTAGGGTTGGAAAGGACCTTAAGATCATCTAGTTCCAACCCCCCTGCTGTGGGCAGGGACACCTTACGCTAAATCATATCACCCAAGACCTCATACAACCTGGTCTTGAACACTGCCAGGGATGGAGCATTCACAGCCTCCCTGGGCAACCCATTCCAGTGCCTCACCACCCTAACAGGAAAGGATTTCCTTCTTATATCCAATCTAAACTTTCCCTGCTTAAGTTTATCCAGGTTTCTATTAAATAAATGCTTCTATACATCATCACTGTTACTGAAAAATGTATATGGGAAACCATGCCACTGTCAAATTGTTTTCTTCCTTGATCCTGACATTTAAAAAGAAAATGTATTGCCCTTGTCCTTTAGGCAATGAGCCAAGACTTTTCATTCATGTATTTAGCTATTATTATTCATTCTCATTGTTTGACAAGTGCTAGCTTACCATTTCTGCTTATCAGCTTCCACATTTTTCCTTTCATTTTACACAATATTAATTGTTGCTTTCATGTTCTTTCTTTAACTGAATGCATTCAGCTGAAGAGAAGCTTTGATGATCTTAAGGTCCTTTCCAACCCTAACTATTCTATGATTCTATGATTGTGGTAACATCATCTTATGGGCATCCTATACAGTCTTCCTAAATAAACTACCATTTACCTATTTGGTGTATTTTTCTTACACATACAGAGTTTTTCTTACACATTCAGAGTTTTTTCCAGGCTTGGAAAACTGTCCCTTTTCCAGCAAAGCTGCATAATATATATGGGAAGTATTTATACATAGTAAATACAGTTAAATTGTCCCATTTTACATTCAAGCAACTATAAAATCAGTAGACTAGACAATTATTATTTTTTTTGGCCAGAATTGTCAGAACTCAAAGCACCTGAATGCTCCAAAAATAACATGCGATTTTATTTTAGAAAACGCTAATCTATTATTTATATAAAATGTAGGACGTGTTTACTTGTGGACGTTTGACTCTAGACATATCCTACAGATTAAGAGAAAAAAATAAAATATGACCCTAAGTACCTCATTCTACTTACTCCAGCTACATATTTACATTGCTGTTCATCCAGCTCTGCGTTAGACAATCTGCCTCACCAGTATCTAATTTTCTGATTTATTAGCCTAAACATTGATTCATAAACACACCAGGTCTTGGATTTGTGAAATCAGGAACTCTAGTTACTTTAATGAGCCTGACCAACCCCTGTCCCTGCACATTCTTTCCCAAAGAAAGGTATAAACTAATAGGAACACTCAAATTGTGACAGATGTCTAAAAGAGCCATAGCTCAACATTTAAGTAAATGAAGCTTTGATACGGGTCTGCAAAGTACCCGTTGAAAGATCCTTCATCAAAAAAACCTCCCTCCCCATAAGCAACACATTTGTGCATTTGGACTTCTTATCCTCTGTCATTCTATAAGAATTGCCTTAATTATTTCAAATGTTATTAGTTACACACTTATCTGTGAAGCATCCAAAAAAGCAGGCCTTTTCTCTGGCAGGCGTTTTTTGAGTACACCACCTCAGATACAATCACTTTGTGACCTTTTCTCCACCTGAAAACCACCCCCGCCTTGTCCACAGCACTCAGCTGCTCCCTCCACTAGTGGTAAACTATATTCAGTGTAGGAAAGTGGTTTTGGTTTATACGAAGAGATGCTTAAGAAGGTAAAGGCATACAAGCCCTAACGCTCTCAAATGTTCTTAAGCATTTAAAGGATTTAATCACAGAATCACCTGGGTTGGAAAAGACCTTTAAATCATCAAGTCCAGCCATTCCCCAAGCACTGCCAAGTCCAGCACTAAACCACATCACTGAGGGCCTCATCTACACGGCTTTGAACACTTCCAGGGACAGCGATTCCACCAGTTCCCTGGGCGGCCTGTTCCAATGCCTGAGCACCCTGTCTGTGAAGAATTTTTTCCTAATATCCAGTCTAAACCTCCCGTGGTACAGCTTGAGGCCCTTTCCTCTTGTCTTGTTACTTGAGAGAAGAGACCAGCCACTTCCTTGCTCAATCCTGATTTCAGGTATTTGTAGTGAGAGATAAGGCTCCCCAAAGTAGCCATAAAGTGACTAATGCCTACGCACCTTCGGAGACGGGGATTACAACTAACCAGTCTCTCAGAGGAGATTCACAGCAATTAAAAAAGCTACAGCCAGGTCCACTTTGATGCAACTCTACCTAAACCCAGAAGCCGTTTGTGAGAAGAAAACCGCACAACAGGAAACCCTCTAAACTGAAGCCTCATTAGGATGTACGAGCAGCGCTACGGACACCGAACACACCAACTTTCCACCTTTCTAACTTTCCTACTACACCACGGCACACACAGACGCATGTACGAGTGTGTACGTACAGGTGCAGGTGCAAACACAAGCAGAAGCCGCCGGCACGGAGCCCGGGCAGACGGCACGGCCACCGCCGCTATTCCCGGCCCTCAAAGACAACGGTGGCCACTCCGGCAGCGCTGTGCCACCGACGCTGTTGCTCGGAGCCACGCTCACCGCCACACGCTGGGGTCCGGGGACAAGCACAGCCCCTCACCCCGGGACCCGGCGCCACCACCACCCAGCCACGACTGCCGCCACAGCTACTACCTCTCACCACAACCCGCCCGGCGGGGGGGGGGGGCCTGCCCGGCAAAGGCGGCAACTTCCGGCTCCAACCGACCCCGCCCCTCACCTTGGCCTGCGGGTCCGCGCTAAGCCAATGAGGGAGGGGAGCAGCAGCCGGGCAGGTAACCGGGGGCCCAATCAGAAAGGCGCCGTGGGAACAGGTGGGGGCGGGGCTCCGGGGTGCCGCGCGCGCGGCCCCGCCCCGCTCCGCCCCGCCCCTTTCGGCCCTCTCGCTGCCGCGCCAATCGCCCTCCGCGGCGGCGGCGGCTGCGGTGTGAGGGAGGAGGGGGGCGGTGCGCGCCGGCTCCTCCGGGGGAGGGGCTGCCCGGCGGGAGCGGCACCGGCTGCGGCGCCCGCCGGCGGGGCTCGCGCCCTTCCCGCCTCCCGCCGCCGCGTGAGGGGCCGGCCGTGCCGGGAGAGCAGCGGGCGGCCATGGCCCTGGTGGCACCGGAGACTCGGAAGTTCACGCGGGCCCTGAGCAAGCCCGGAACGGCGGCCGAGTTGCGGCAGAGCGTCTCCGAGGTGGTGCGCGGCTCCGTCCTGCTGGTGAGTGCTGCGGCGGATCGTGAGCGGCCCGGGAGAGGCTCCGTCCGCTTCTGCGGCCTCTTGAGGAGGGCTGGTTCTGGAGGAGGAGGCGGGCCCTTTGATCCCGCCCGGGTTGGGAGGGGGGGGATCTCGGCGACGGCTGCGGGGCGGGTGCGGTGCGGTGCCGGTGCAGCCGCAGGCGGGGTGGGGACGCGCCCAGCGGCAGCGGCGCAGAGAGCGCCATGGGACGCAGCGCCCCGCGGGCACGGTCGGGCGCTCCCGTCCTCCCGCTGCAAACTTGTGTCGGGCGGGAGGCGGTGCGGGGCGGGGGGGCGAGCGGATCTCGCCGGGAAGCGCCCGGCCCCCTCCCCTCGTCCTTCGATCAGGCGAGGGGCCTGCGTGCCTCCCGGCTCCTCCACCTGTAGAGCGGGTGCAGCTCTCGCCCCAGTGCAACTGAAGTGCTTCTGTGCGTGTGAAAACAGCGGTGCAGAAGTGATGTTTCATCTTACTACTGTCCCCACGCTTTACAGCTAAACCACGGGTGTTTTTTTTTGCTGCGTCCTACAGTATGAAAGATGAGTGCTGGCAAGTGTAATAGGGATGTTTGAAGGCTATTTGTCACTGTGCTAGCACATGGCAGTTGATCTTGCCAGTTCACAATCAGGCTTATTAATTTAATTGAAACTGATGAGAGTACATTTGTCTGAAGGTGTTAGACAGTGAATTGAGGCAACTGAGACAGAGGTATGGGTTTTGGCCTGGCTGTGCCCAGGTGATGACATCTTAAACAGCCTCAGCAAGATTCTTCAGAACTTCTCTCTTGGGGCTCTTAATTCATGGTGTGCGATTGTATTCCATGTGGTTTTGTTATCTCCAAGGGGAATGTTTTAGTAAGCGTTTAAACCCTGTGTAAGTAAAGACTTTCTGCTGCTGGAGTTCCTGATGTTGGAAGCTGATCTGTAATTTGTTTTTCACTCTTGCTGTTGCTAAGTATGGGCTTCTCTAACTTTTTTAAACTGCTTGTCAGAAGACTTGTTTGTCTTGTGGTAGTGATGTGTGTGAGAGTAACAAATGCTGTAGCTGTAATTCAGGGCATTTCTGTGTGTATTTAGTCTTCTGTTATATACATTTTGTGTCCCACAGTTCTTTAATAAAACAGTGGCTCTAATGTTAAATTATTCTCTAACTGTGGGATATGGGATATGGAATATACAATAGAAGACTTAATACCCATAGTTCAGGGTCCACCTGAATACTGACAGTTTTCCACAAGACACTAGTGCATATATGTGTAGTGAACATCCAATATATGTTAGCAGTATTCCAGGGATCAAGTGTTTCCTAGGAATATATATATATTTCATATTGAGGGAGCATTAAGGATACATAAAGGATTTATGTATTTTCGTGACATAAATAAGTGTTTCTTTTGCAGTAATTGGCAATTCTGTCCTCTCCCCTTCCACCCGTTAGATGTTTTTCTTCTTAGTTCACTTATGACTAATGTCATTGAGATGAGTTGGAACACATCTGATTCTTGAATTCATGCAGGTTGACCAGAGACACGATAGGATGGTATTCACTAAAAAATCCAGGTATTTTTGCAGAATTTAAAGGAAGTGAAAGAAGTGATGGTGTAAAGTAGTGTACTGTAGTTTGGTTCTGGATAAGGTCTTCCATCACTACTTCAGAAAGCAAAAACTGTGACTTACCATACGTAGTGACTTCAGGTTCATGGCAGGGTTGTGATCCTTCTCTGTTAGCTTGATGCATGGAGTAAAATCCTCATCTCTCTTCCATGCAGACTTGTGCTGAAGTTCACCTTCCTGTTTCAGCCACATTTTGCCCCTGCTGTTACGTCTTTCCTCCGGTCATAAATGCTGTTCATTTTATCACTGCTCACATGCTGTTTATCATGAATGCAAAGGCAAGTGATCACAGGTTTACGTTTACCTTCTTACCATTTCTTCCTCCTTTGAATGTACTGTCAGTCTTTTTTTGAGCATTGTGATGTTTGGAATGAAGGTATCTTTTTAAAGGAAGAGTTTAGATAGGATGGTACTTGGCTGTAAAATACTTAAAAAAAACCCCCATATTTACTTCTATAAGCCTGACCTGTTAGCTGTTGGAGTGTCTGGACTGTAGTATCTGAAAAGCTCTCAGGCTGATCTAGTGGACATAGGATTTTTCCCAGTATTATAATAGTTGTGGAATACTCCAGCCAGATGTATGGCTTTAAAGAAAAGAAGACCCACTTTCTTTCCTGAGCTGCTTCTCAAAGCTCTGATAGAGCATCTCCCCAGGATGTTTTTATCTGGGTCATCAACAAACTGTCTTGCTTAAAACATTGTTCAGCACTGGTAACTAATGGGATCTGTCTGTCATTGCTTGCTCATGAACAGATGCTGAAGTTTTCCAATACTGAAAAAATACTGAAGCTGTTTTCCATTGGCTGGGCTTGAGGTGTAGAATTTTGGGGTAGGAAAGAATGAATTCAAACTAGCAGTTCTTGGTGGGTGATCTGTCCAGCTGCATACAACCAAATATCACTTCTGACTGTACATCTCTGCAGCACAATGTACTGGCTAGTGATGCAGATCATTCAGTCATTACTTGCAGTAGCTGATAAAAGTGAACTGCTAATACCTGTGAAGTGGTACAGATTCTCTAACTTATATTTGTGGCTACTGTTTAACAGCGCCATTTATTTTTTACCATCAACAGTGTATTGCTATACTTCAAAAAACCACCACCACCACCAAAAGTCATTCCCATTAAATGAGGTTTATTAGATCACATTTCTAACTTCAGCTTGTTTTTTCTGCTGTATAAATGTTCTTAGGATCATATGAAAGAGGACTGAAAGCAGCATGCCAGTAGGATGGCATGGTATATCTTACGTTTTTGGGTTGCTCTATATTGCATCTGAAAGTCAGGGGTTTTCAGCCAACTGACAGGCTAAATAGGTTGTCTGAGTAGTAAAAGAAACATTAAGCAGATGTGGTTAGTCAAGCTAGTTTTCATTACAGAATGAAGCAAGCTGTCTTGTGAGCATTTGACATCTCATATGTTCTTTCTGTTAGATTCAGTTTGCTGAACCAACATGTACAGTTTGGTTGGCTGAACTTGAAACTTATTTGGCAATCAGCTTTCTACTGTGGTAAGGCACATAATATATTACCTTGATTATTTGGGTTCAGGTTTTGCCATTTTCTGCTCGAAAGTATCATCTTTGCTGAATGTATAGCCTTGTGCATTGTTGATGTTGTTTTGACTTCAGACCAGCCACGTGAGTTAATGTGATGCCTCTGGCCACCCAAATACATTTCTGTCAGGGGAGGAAGGCTGTGGGGATGACAGTCCTGTTTCTTAAACCAGCAATCCTGCCCAGAGCTGCTTTCAGTGCAACTTTAGTATTACACATAATTGGAAGTGGTCCCTTTAAGTGGTGGTAAGTTACTCAGTGCATGTTGCATACAGATCAGTAGGACTTCAGGAGAGTATGTGTTGTCTTGGTGTGTTAATGATAAATTATCTCAGTGGCAAATCAATACGTTCTATATTAAATTAAGCTGACACTTAAGGATAATAAGCAGTTAAGAGAATATTTGGCATGCCAGATTTGGTTTGCTTCTGCCTAGCTGTCAACAAAACACCCTTATTAAATACACAGTTAATGAAGATGTTTATATGTACCAAATAATGCATTAAAAGTTGTTTCCCCTATGTTGAAATTAACACTGTACAGAAGAAACTTGAGATATAGAAAAACAGCATGAAATCTGAGCGATTCCTAGATTGTTCTGTGCAGTTCTCCTTGATTTGATGTATGAAATAGGTTCAGATATTTGAAGGCTGATCTCATCATAGAATCATAGAATAGTTAGGGTTGGAAAGGACCTTAAGATCATCTAGTTCCAACCCCCTTGCCATGGGCAGGGGCACCTCCCACTAAACCATGTCACCCAAGGCCTTGTCCAGCCTGGTCTTGAACACTGCCAGGGATGGAGCATTCACAACCTCCCTGGGCAACCTATTCCAGTGCCTCAACACCCTAACAGGAAAGAATTTCCTCCTTATATCCAATCTAAACTTCCCCTGTTTAAGTTTTAACCCGTTACCCCTTGTCCTGTCTCTACAGTCCCTAATGAAGAGTACCTCCCCAGCATCCCTATACCCCCCCTTCAGATACTGGAAGGCTGCTATGAGGTCTCCACGCAGCCTTCTCTTCTCCAGGCTGAACAGCCCCAGCTTTCTCAGCCTGTCTTCATACGGGAGGTGCTCCAGTCCCCTGATCATCCTCATGGCCCGTCTCTGGACTTGTTCCAACAGTTCCATGTCCTTTTTATGTTGAGGACACCAGAACTGCATGCAATACTCCAGGTGAGCTCTCACAAGAGCAGAGTAGAGGGGCAGGATCACCTCCTTCGACCTACTGGTCATGCTTCTTTTGATGCAGCCCAGGATTCGGTTGGCTTTCTGGGCTGCAAGCGCACACTGCCTGCTCATGTGCATTTTCTCATCAACCAACACCCCCAAGTCCTTCTCCGCAGGGCTGCTCTGAATCTCTTCTCTGCCCAACCTGTAGCTGTGCCTGGGATTGCTCCGACCCAGGTGTAGGACCTTGCACTTGGCATGGTTAAACCTCATGAGGTTGGCATCAGCCCACCTCACAAGTGTGTCAAGGTCCCTCTGGATGGCATTCCTTCCCTGCAGCGTATCAACTGAACCACACAGCTTGGTGTCATCGGCAAACTTGCTGAGGGCGCACTCAATCCCACTGTCCATGTCAGTGACAAAGATGTTGAACAAGACCGGTCCCAACACCGATCCCTGAGGGACGCCACTCATTACTGGTCTCCAGCCGGACATTGAGCCATTGACCACAACTGTTTGTGTGCTGCCATCCAGCCAGTTCTTTATCCACTGAGTGGTCCATCTATCAAATTGATGTCTCTCCAATTTAGAGACAAGGATGTTGTGTAGGACAGTGTTGAACACTTCACACAAGTCCAGGTAGATGACATCAACTGCTCTACCCCTGTCCATCAGTTCTGTAGCCCCCTCATAGAAGGCCACCAAATTGGTCAGACAGGATTTCCCCTTAGTGAAGCCATGCTGGCTGTCACCAAGCTCCTTGTTGATTTTCATGTGCCTTAGCATGCCTTCCAGAAGAATCTGCTCCGAGATTTGCCAGGCACAGAGGTGAGACTGACTGGTCTGTAATTCCCCGGGTCATCCATTTTCCCCTTCTTGAAAATGGGGGTTATATTTCCCTTTTTCCAGTCATTGGGAACTTCACCTGACTGCCATGATTTCTCAAATATGATGGCCAGCGGCTTTGCAACTTCATTCACCAGCTCCTTCAGGACCCGCGGATGGATTTCATCAGGTCCCATGGACTTGTGCACATTCAGATTTTTAAGATGGTCTCAAACCAGTTCCTCTCCTACAGTGGGCCCAAGGTCTTCATTCTCACAGTCCCTGCGTCTGCCCTCCAAGACTTGGGTGGTGTGGTCAGAGCCTTTGCCAGTGAAGACTGAGGCAAAGAAGTCATTCAGAACCTTATATCTTAATACATATCTTAATACATATCTTAATACATATCTTAATACATATCTTAATACATATCTTAATACATATCTTAATACATATCTTAATACATATCTTAATACATATCTTAATACATATCTTAATACATATCATATCTTGTGTTTTATGTGTTAACTTAAAGTACCTGATAGAGCTCTTGGCTTCAGAAAGTTGCAGAAATTCAGGTTTTCAGATGTGGAGGAAAATCAGTACATCGTAAAGACAGTGCTTGCATCTCCTAATGAGTCTTTGATCTCAAATTCACTTATCTTTTTTCTTTTTGGTTTTTTTTTTTTTTTTTGTTTGTTTTTTTTAAAGAATACTTGATTTTTACACAGTATCATCTTTCCAGTCCTGATCTCTGCTTTCTGTGAATCTCAACTCCATGAAAAAAGATCAATAGGTGCACTCTGTGCTATGTTTTTACAATGTTTTTAACGTAGTTTTTCCATGAGTACAGCTCATGGAAGGATCGTATAGTATTCATTTTGGGCTGGTATTTTCCTTTCTGGTTTGTGTATCCATTCATATGCCCTGTGTACAGAGAGCTTGTGTGCTTTTCTGCAAAGTGGCTTCTCTGTATACAATGAATGGAGTATTTGGAACCTCATTAACTATGAGATTTCTGTTGCAGTGTTTGTGTAGAAGGAGATAGTTGATGGCTTGCTTCAGGAAATTTAGGAATTCAAAAGTGGTATGTACTGCTGAAAGGATGAGGGGGGCTGGGATCTTTTATAGCTGATGGGTACAGAAAAACTGGAAACATGGATAAAGTTGAATTTTCTGTAAATGGAATGTGAAATTGTACGCATAAGGAATTTGGAAGAAGCAAATTGTGATGAATGGATGAGTGAAAGCAGGGATATGAGAACTGGCACTCAAGATTTGAAAGGAAGAATTGTTGCTGACGATGAACGTCATCCTAACACATCTCACCTTGGAGGAACTTGATGCGAATGGTAATGCTTACTCACTCTCTGAACTGTTGAACTTTAGTTGGGGGAAGAAAAAACCTGATACTCAACCCTGAAGAAGTTACTTAGCTTATGGTATGTGCCACTTACCTTTCCTAAAGGAAATAAAAATTGGCAGAGAAAAAGATCTTGTTGATAAAGGTGCTGGTTTTATTTTAGCAAAGTGCATATCAAAACCTTTTTGACTGGATACAAGATACTACTAAGAAAACTAGCTGTTATTTCTGGCAAGTCTGATACTGCTAAGAGGGCTTACTCTGGGTATGATAGACATTTCTGTGGTTCTGAAGATTTGGAGGCTGGACTATAGTACTACAGTTTCTTTTAATAAATACCGTTAAACTTATTTGAATTTTAAATATTCATAAGCTTCTGGTTCAGAAAAGGAATCTGGGGGGTAAAATGCAGAACAGCTGAATTTCTGTGTGAGCAAAATTACATTTAACCATTAAACAACATTAGATAATTTTTATTCGTGGTACCTTATTTATTATTCTCTGGAACTTTTTCTGTCCTGCTAGATAACAATAATTATGTTTAAAATAGAGAAATAAGTACTTTAAAAATAGTTGTTTCTAATACAGCAAATGTCAGGTGTAGGGTGAAGCTGGATTGTTTTTTCAGTGTATGGTGGCAGTAGCTCTCATGCAGCATGGAATAATACCGCAGTATACCTTCTCTTTCCTCTCTTCCCCTGCTCATGCCCTTTAATACTCAATCAGGTTGACATATTTGTATCTCAATGGAAGTAGAACTCCTTACATGTGAATTTAAACTTGAGAATTTCACAACTCCACGGTTGTTTTTTTCCCATATTGAAGATCTTGGGCAATAAACTAAAACTGTATATCCTACGTCAAGTCATTTGGGTATGCTTCATTGTGCTTCTATGAAAATGTTTCAAAAGGGTCTGCAATTACTTATTTTGAAAACTAGACCTCTAATGCCAACTAGTTTTACTGTTGCATAGGTGTAGATGTTCAAGTTACTTTTAAGTATATATGGTTATTGGACTGAGTGGTCACTTGCGAGTAGTGTGTGCCTAAGATTAGATAACCATCAGATATATTCATGTATATGCAAGCTCAACAATTTGTGAATTTGGCAGTTTAACCAGAGATTTGTATTTTTGAAGTAGTTGTAAGATTCTGCCAAATTTATGTGTGTTTCCTTTAAAAAGAGTGATGAAAAATTACTGACAAATCGTTGAAGCAAATAAGGGGAGTTCAGTTTTCCAGATAGCAACAAACTTGATTGTTTCCTCCTGAGAAATGTATTGCCTATATTGCTTTTATTTAAGAACTTCTGTAACTGTTAGAGGTGATTTGGTGCCAGTGGTCCTTTACGGATATAAAGAAAAGGTGTAGAATCTTCAGTGCTGTTGTCCAGGAAGCTCTTATTTAGACCTGAAATTTCTGATTGTGTTTGAAGACCTAACTAGTGCAGTGATCTTAAAAAATATTGTAGATTAAAAATGTACATAAAACTTACTTCCTTAGCTAGTGGCTATTTTTGGTTTTTGAGTGGTCTCAAGGACTTAATTTAGATACTGAAGGCAAAACTTCATTTGGAAGAGGGAAAAGACAAATTCATTCTCCCCCCTCACATCTTAGGTTGTCTGTGTCTGTGAAAAGCATTAATTATGCAAACCAGAAAAGGCATAAAGTTGCACAAGTAGGCCATGTATTACACAATGCCTCTCATGTAAATATTTTTGAAATAAATTTTATCTAAAAATGAGAAGATACTCTAATAATTATGACCATGTAACTTATTTTAGGCCTTCATTTAAAGGACAGATAGGTTTGTGCAGGCATGCTTACATTCTGTCTTAGTCCAGAGGCACTCATGTACTGGAGTATCTTAAATTTAATAATCTATGAAATAGTGGTAGGTAAAAAACCTACCTGGTTAATGTTATGGACAAGATTTCTTGTACCAAGCAAGGGCCAGAATTTAATCGGTTAGATGGACTCTGCTTTGGAAAACAGTTTACTAAGACATCTAAAGGTGCTCAGAAGGTTGAACAGAAGCTCTGAAGGGGGTTTTATAGAGAAAACTGTTCTGGAGCACAAACGTTTCATCAAAGAATTCCAGCATCCATAGCTGAGGTTGTCTTTTGCTACAATCCCATTGTGATCTGTTGATGTGCAGGGGTGGGGGATGTGATTCTTTGTTAGCGTAAGGATGAAGTACTGTGTCTCTTAGAACAGTTTGTCATATTCTCATCTGTGCCCAATGAATCAGATATAAGAGGAGGTACAGGGAATCCGGATATTGTCTTCTGCATTCTCCTGCTATGTCCAGAGATTGCTGCCTGGTTTGGAGACTCTGGCAGTTCAAGTGAGGGAAAAACAAGAAGAAATCAAAAGGCTTGGTTAAACCTTTGTCTGGATCTGGCACCTCGGACTGGTGAAACCACTCCATTCTGAGAAGTGCTTTATTTAAGGTAGTGGTGTTGCCTTGGGGCTGCTGGTAAATACCTGTGATGATGATGATGATTTAAAAAAAAAACCACCCCCCCCCGCCCCCCCCCCAAAAAAACCAAACCAAAACAAAACCAACCAAACAACAGCAGGAGAGCTCTCTCCAGGGGAAGTGGTGCAAAGGGGTGCCATGGTTCTTTTACATAGTCACAGGCTGGCTGAGGCTGGAAGGGGCTTCTAGAGGTCATCTGGTCCAACCTTTCTGTCAAGCAGGGCCACTTGTAACTGGTTGCCTTGGATCATGTCCAGGCAGGTTTTGACTGTCACCAAGGATGGAGACTCCACAGTCTCCTTGGGCAGCCTGTGCCAGTGCTCAGTTATGCTCACAGTGAAAAAGTGTTTCCTGATGTTCAGAGGGAACCTCCTGTGTTTCAGATTGTGCCCATTGCCTCTTGACCTGTCACTGGGCACTAGTGAGCAGAGCCTGGCTGTGTCTTCTTTAAACCCTTCCTTCAAGTATTTGTATACATTGACAAGAGCTCCCTGAGTCTTCTCCAGGCTGAACAGTCCCAGCTCTCTCAGCCTTTTCTCATAGGAGGGATGCTCCAGTCCCTTCAACTTTGTGGCCTATTGCTGGATCCTCTCCAGTACATCCATGGCTCTCTTGTGCTGGGAAGCCTAAAATCAGAGTCTTCTGTGTACTTGTTCTGTGAGGTGTTAGTTTGCTTTTTAAGAACAAAGTAATTTTAGCTCTGTGTGCTGAGGAAGCAAGCGGATCAGTCTGATTCAGACTGGAGTACTTGCTGGTGTCAGTGTAAATTAAGGTCTTATCTGAAAGTCTAGTTTTAAGCCTCTGGGCTCAGGTCAGGCTTTGGTTTGGGGCCCTCTCTGAATAAGAAGGCCTATTCCTATTAAATAAAACAGCTAGAATTTTGTTCTGCTCACCAGCTGAAGGAAGGGATGTCAGGTGGCATAAGAAGGAAATTGCAGCCCCTGGAATTGTTGTGCCAAAAAAGAACATGAAAGTTCTGGATCATTTTTCTATCTTGAGACAATGAGGAGGAAGAAGTAAGTCAGCTGAGGCTGAACATTTCCAAAGACTCTGTGATTCAGATTTTTCAGGCAAGGTTAGCTGTAAAGCAGACCTTGCTTTATTTGTCAGTGCTGTTAGTTCTGGAAGAAATGTCAACTTTGTAACTCTGAGCAAATCAAGGAAGCATGATTTAGGATGTCTTTGTCTTTCTCCTAACTGCTTCTGTAGTACTCTTGAAACATTTCTTTTGGGGATGACACTGAGAAAGAAATCTAAAGCAACAAAACCATTCACTTTTCAAAATGATACCTTGCTCTTCTAAACTTGTTTGAAATTCTCAGGGACAAATGAGTTTGTGCATAAACAATGTTTCAGTCCCTACAAGTTGAAATCGAGTAGTCCCTTTTTAAGTTTCTTCTGCGAAGAAACGTAGTTATTCATGCAGTGGGAATATCAAGTGACCTCACATAAAATTAACTAAGCAATCAAAATATGCTTTAAAACACAACTCTTCTGCAAACCCAAACAAAACAAGAAAAACAAAGTTCCCCCAATGATTACAAAAGAAAAAAAAAAAAAAAGGTTTAAATTTAGTCACAACAAAGTCAAAAAGGAGTAATGCTGATCCAGAGATGCTAGAATACAGGGAAGCCTGTAATTTAGATCCATCAGTGTAAATAAATAATCCTTAGCTGCTGCATTGTGTAATTCTGGGTGCTTTTTGGTACTCGGGTTTAACTATTGACTTAGAAAGAGGTGGCATCTTGACAGATACTGATCTAGGTCTGGAAATTTGAAGCATGGGCTAAACTGCTTTTGTACTTTCAGGTACTATGTGGATGGGAAGGAGTTTGAATTCAGAGATAAGATGTATTTATATTTTTACTACTATAAAACTAATTCCCCAACAAAGAGTGACTGTACATTATACTCAGAATGGATAATGATTGCATTATTTTAAGTAGGGAAAGTATTCTGGTTCCATCAGTGCAGATGGTAACAATTTTTGTGTTACCAAAAGTGAAATATAGTTGATTTCAGGAGCCTGTAATTCAATGTACCTGAGTTTGTAGCCATTTAATTTGGTTTCAGCTTACAAGTCCAGAGCCTCCACTGCCTTTAGATGTTTTGACATTAAGATATATGATCTTCCTACCTTAGTGGTTACCCAATGCACAGTGCTGGTCATATGCTGAAAGGAGTACTGAAACATACATGAATAGGAAAAATAGGAGTTCCACAGAAACTGCTGGGTGTTTCCAGTGGGAGAGGCAAAGGCTGGTAAGATAGCTGTTGGTCTTATTTTAACAGGTTTGTGAAGAAATCAAAGTCAAAAGGAGATGCTGGCTAGCATTGTGCATGTTAACATGGTTTTAAGGTGATGGAAAGGTAGTAACCTGTTCTCCATTTCGATTGCATCACCATTGCTATTTTATGCTCTTTGCTTTTTTATGTTGTATAATGGTCTTTATATCCTTTGGTTTTATAAGTACTGTTCTTCCCACGGGTGCTGGTACTGATGGAGAATCTGCTTGCACTTCTCTTCATGCCTTTCTAGGCTTGTTTATAGGCATGGTTGTAAGTGGCTACAGCCAGGCAACAAAATAGTACAGAACTGAAGCTTTGTGAAAATAAGATTGAAAGTCACCTCATCTAGCCCATTCATCTCTTGCCCTCGTACAGTGATAAGTGGTATTTCAGACCTCTTTCTGCCAGGCATATTTGCACCCACTTGTACTGGCACTAAGAGTTGTGCAATGGAAGTCATCTGATTTAGTAAGTGGTTTAGCTGAAAATCATATTAGTATGTTTGCCTTTAAGGAATGTTCAAGGAGGCTTCACTCTTACTATTTGCTAGTCCAAGAGGGATTTTAAATTCGTGTTGGACCTCAAACGTCAGTGAGTTTAAAAAGAACATTCAGGTTAATGAAAAGATGACACACGTCATAGTTATTTGAAGGATGCTATTCTAGTTTCCTTTCAGAAATTGTCTTGGGATTCTTGCTTGCCAGGCTTGTTATCACCTTGGAGTTGTTTGCCTGGTATTGTATGTGGCCTTAGATGTCTCAGTAGTGTTGCATATTAATTTCTTCCCAGCCACTGCATGCATCATGATCCAGTAAGTTTTTCCTCTCATGAAATATGAGATTTCTAACAGGGAAAAACCAAACAAAACCTTAAAAACCCTGCTGTATACAGTCTTGCTGGTAAAGTTCAGGGACAGTACTTCCAGCATAGTATTTTGGCTGCTAATAGTCTCCCGGAGAAGAAGTTGGAACTTGTTCCTGACTGAACTAGGAACAAAGGAAAGGAGAAGGACCTGAATCAGAATAACCTCTGTAGAGGTATTAAAAGTATGTATGAGCCCTGAATTTTATGCTGGCTTTCCCTGAACACAGTCAGGTTGCTCAAAACCTGGGTTTTAATATATGTATTTTTTTTAGTCTACTGTACTGTTGAGCATTATTTATTCTGGCATGGTTTCATCAGGGTTTCTGAAATTAATATTCTATAATTAGCGACTTCTTCTGTAGCTCTCTTAACCACAACAGAAATTTATTATTATTATTATTATCTTATCAGCTACTTGAAAGCCCAGAATGATCACTTCAACTTCAAAAAGCTGAAAGTTATGTGACCACTAGATGGAGTTCAGTGAGCGTATTTCAATACTAGAGATCAATGTTAGGGCTTGAAATGTAAAACATTTAAAAGGGCTAGCTGTTTTGTTTCTCATGCTTAACGATAAATGTTTATTTGTCCAAGTCAATCTGAACTGAACAACTCTATAAAGTTCTTTGGGTTATTTTTGGTGCTCAAGTTGTACTTCAGTTGAACTTAAGGCACATGCTTTACTGGCAGCACCCAGTGCTCACCTACGGTTGAGAATGTATTGTTACTCATGTAAGAATGGACTTGAAAAGACTGACCTTTCTGCAGCTATCAAGTAGGCAACCTAAAACTATTAGCTAAGATATTTAGCATTTTGTAACTAGCAGGGTTTTAAATTCATGTACATCTCTCCATCAACACATGCATAATACCATGTATGCAAGATGTGGAATAGCATGTCTTGAGTTGCATCATTTACACCTCCTCCTGATTTCTGTAAATGTATGACAGCATAGCAGACACAAACATTCCCTTGTTTGTCAATTTTAAGTCTTGCTCCAATTAGTGTGGGGTTTTCTTTTACTTTTGATATGGTCTTCAATATTAGGGGAATCTTACAAATGATCAATCACCTGTAGTTTTCAGCTTGGTGGTATTTCTGACTTAGTATTTCTAGTGTCACATTTTTGGTGACTTTTTTGTTTTTATCAGATGCAGATCTTTTCTTAGGGCATGGCTGAGTGTGAACGTTCTCAGTCAAAATTACATAGGAATCCGAGCATGCTGTTCTCAAGACGACCTCCTGGAGTAATCATACCAGCTTTCTCCTGAAGAACAGAATTTTCTTGGAGCTTTTCTCTGTCTCTGTGGTTAGTGTATGGCTACCCTGTGTAATGCCACAGAATCATGAAAACGTACAGGTTGAAAGGAGAATCTCTGGAAGTTGCTTGCAGCAATCCCCTTCTCAAAATAGATCTGCTTAGAGCAGGTTGCTCAGAGACTATGCCTGTTTGGTTTTAATGTCCACAGAGATGGAAAACACTTTAACCCCAGTAGCTGACAACCTTCATGGTTAGAAAAAAGAAATAAATCCTTTTATGCAAATGGAATACTCTGTGTCTGTTGCCTCTTTTCCTATGACTCCAAGAAGAGTCTGGCTCTATCCTCTGTTTCCCATGAGGTGGTTGCAAATAGCAGTAAGATCTCCTTTAGCTTTCCCTTAAGGCTGAGCTATCCAAGGTCTCTTAGATTTTTCTCATATCATATGCTGCCGCTCCTAAACCATCATGATGGCTCTCCATTAGACGCAGTGCAATATATCAATATCTGGTTTTGTACTGAAAAGCCTAGTCAGCATGTTCAACTTGGTGCACAACGGGATGTCATCCTTATCCACTCATTCAGACCACATCTGTCTAATTTGACTACAAAAATGCTAAGGAAGACTGTCAGAAGCTTATTTTATTAACATTATTCAATGTCTGTTGCTATCTCCTTGCATGCAGAACCAAGGATCTCATCGCAGAAGGCAGACAGGTTGGTCAGGCATAATTTGTCCTTGATGTCTACTTGGAACTAGCCTCTTATTCTTTATGTGTTGGGAAATGGCTTCCAGGAGGGTTTGCTTCATGATCTACATGGAGATTGGAGTGAATCTGATAAGCCTGTAGTTCCTTATATCCTCCTTCTTGCCATTCTGGAAAGTGGATATGAGGGTAACTCAGAATAATCCATATCCAGACACTCTGCATGAGTTTCAACAATTCAGGTGCTTAAAGGTTTTAAGACAGAGTAAAAGTCACTGTTGTGGCCACAAAGCAGCTTCTAGTCTAGTTCCTTCTTTCTGAAGAAATGTGGGTTCTTGAGGAGAATTACCTGACAAAGCTCTTCTATGAAGTTTGCATGAAGCAATGATTGCAGAAACAGTCATTGCAGTAGGAACCAGTATTTTCTTTTTCCTTTTCTGTAGGAAGTACTAAGTGTTGTATATACACTTCTTTTCCCTCTTGGGGGGCTATTGGATCTTCAGTTCTTTGCTGCAGAATAGCTTTGTCAGGCAGAAGTGAGTACCTTGGCCTTGGTACATTATCATCACATTGTTACAGCACTCCAAAGAGTACTAAGCAATGTTGGTTTTAATCCTTTGGGCTGAGGAGGGTTTAGGCTTGCATCTCCAGCTTTCTCTGCCAGTCTACAGGCAGCTGCCAGATGGAAGGTAGTGCTCCACCTACAAATACTGTCACGTTTTTGTGAAAAGCTGAATTCAGTCAGGATGTGTTAAGATCTGTAAGGAACCAGCTGTTCGCTCCTGTCAAGATGGCAGCAGTTTGGGCATGTTAAATATCGAAGAGAACTTTGTACATAAAAATGTAAGTACCTACTTTAAATGTTTTAAGAGATAAAGGGTATTTTTGTGGCTCATACGCTAGGACCTAGGTGCTTGAATCCTGCCTGAAGTATGCTCTCTTGCAGATATGGGCCTGTGTTTTATGAAATATTTTGCTTTAGTGAGGGCACGTCTGAAGAGAGAGCGCTGATGTTTTGTGGTAACACATTTGATTGCAAGGCCTCCCTAGTTTGATCTATATTCTTTCAACTGTTCAATTTCTGCTTAGGTTTATCTAAGTTCTCATTTTGTTAGTAAGAATTCTATAGCAGCCCCTGAAGATTTTGCATCAATCCAGATAACGATTCCCTAAAGACTTCTACCTTCATAAATGTTAACGAATGTCAAACAGAAGCTTGTAAGCATTCATTAGAACTGTCTGATTTCAAGCACATGTGTTTACTTTGTACTTTCTCATAATATTAATATAAGCATCTGGTCAAGTTCCTCCTCCCTGTGGATTCTTCCCACCCTTCATGTCCCCATATTTATCTCCCAAGCTCTATTTGGAATGCTTTTTATGTTATTATTGTTACCATTGTGTTGATCCAAGTGAGTTTCAGTTGCATTTTCTAAAATGGTACAAAAATTTGAGACTAAAGTGATTTAAGATATAGTTGGAATTAAATTTGCTCTTAATTGGGTTTGAATTAAATGCCTCCCATGGCTACTTCCAGTCTGACTTAGGCTACAATTCTGTCAAGATGTTTGTCTTTTCAAATGAGATCTTTTTGTCTACCTGTTCCTCAACATCCTACCTAGTGCTTTAAAAGTGAGGTCATTCTCTAGGCATTTGAAAGAACTGTCTAGTTAAGTGTCAGTTAACTGCATGATAACTAAAGAAGTGTCAGTTAACTGCATGATAATTTGTTGTAACTACCTTTTTACTCATACTCTCCTAAGACATAAGCTGCTTTTTTTTTCCCCCTTTTGTAGAAACATTTCCTATTATGAAGTTGCTGAAATTGCATGGAAAACTACCTAAACAGTGCTTTCTTTTAATGATCTATTTACTTTTGGTATTTTGTTTGAAACCTGAACTTGGGCAGGTTATGGGGGAATGAAGTGGGCTTCTGTGCTACAAACAGTTAATTTGAATGTATCTTTGGGAGGTGTCTTCCGTGGTAACTCCTATGACTGTTTTCCCCCATGTGTTTGCAAGGATGTCTTTATCCAACATTAGTGAATTGAGCAGAGCATTTCCTTCACTGACCTGCTGCTTGTTTTCAAAGAGGGTAGGAGAAGTAGAGAGATAGAAGGTAGAAAGACATTGCTGTTCAACGTTCATGGTGATGTAAGAAGTATCTTTGCCCTTCAGAGTAGAATTTATGCCACATTTTTCACCATTGCCTTGTTTATTCTGCCCCCCCCCCCCCAGTGCTATCTTGTTTATTCTGCCCCCCCCCCCCCCCCCCCCGTGCTATTTCTTATTAAGAGAACTGTCTTAACACAATTCTATTTCTTACAATATGTGAAATGCGCTAACTGCTGCCTTTGAGAATATGGCACTGGCAGGAACTACTTGGATCACTGTCAAATATTGCTTTTTTTTTTTTAATTTCATTTTTCAAATCAATGTGATGATGTGATGCATGTTGTTATGATGTATTTAGGGTAGAAACTTAATGAGAAGCATACTGAGATTTATTAATTAGCCAAATGTTAGAGAAACATACAAATCTTAAATATTTCTCCTGAATGTCTCATTGTAACATGCAAGTATTTTCTTGAGATAGTTAACTTGCATGGAGGCAAATGTGTAGCTCTCATTAATCTGTTTATTCCCTCCCTTCATGCTTCATGTAGCTTGTTTTAACTCCACTGTGACAATCTTGAGTTTGCAAGTTCACTCTTTCATCCAGTTTTACAATTTAGTAAGTAAATAAGTAAATACATCTCAGTGCTTTCAGTTTAGCAGAAATATAAAACTAACCAGCAGTCTCTGACAAAGTAATTGATACTGTTATGGTGTGGATCAGGACAGCTGCTTTTTTTGCAATTTTTTTGTCTTTAAAAGTAGTTTAAGAAACTTAATACTTCTTCTCAGTGTCAGTTAAAGGTATTTACAACAGATACCAGTATGTTATATGGAGAAGAATCCTGTAGTAATAACTTCAATCACTACAGGTGTGATTCACTATAAAGCCAAGAAATTTATGTATTATAAACTTCAGTCGGTATTTTTGTTCTAGATGTGGATGTTGATCTGAGGTAGATAGTCAGTTGTGTTCTTTTTTCCCCTTTTTAAATGACGATTATTCGCAGTCAAGGACAAGATAAAGTTGGTTTCTGGCAGGTGGGAATTGACTGATCACTTTGCATGTGAGGAAGAAAGGAAAAAGTAAAGACAGCCTTAAGGTCCCTTGTGGTTTGCCTGAACTGCTAATAGCATGCTGATAACACGCAGATTTGATTGAAGTGAGTTTATACAACACGCTGACTTTTTTTCTGTAGCTGCAGTGAGTTAAGAATTTTCCCCTCATATATTGAGCTTTTTGTCTTAAACACTAAAAAGCACATATAGGTCAAGCAAAGAAATGTTTGCCAGTACGAACTCTGTGCTAAGCATTCTGGGAGAGTGCTTTTCTTTCAGCAGATGAGAATTCTTTGTGGCTGGCAGCAGAAACTGCAGCAGTATCTTTGCAGTTTCCTTTCATCTTTCATTATGTTCTGAGGATCTCTGAAATATAGGAGCTCTTTCCCTGACCCCCTGGAATATCTTTTCATCTCTGTTGCGGAGAATAGCACATGCTGAACACCTCCTATCCTCTACTGCTGAGGTATCTTTTGCTTTTCATCATCTGCGGCTGGATTTTTGGCAGTGTTTGGCTTAAGCAAATAGGATTACATTTCAGTAGCTGATGGTTTCTAGTCAACGATCACACTAAATGTCGGACGTAATGAAGATTCTACAAAGAAATATTTCTGTGAAGCCCAGGAAGATTATCCGAGTCGAGCAAAGGAAGAAGGCATTCTACAAATGCAATCAGGGCTGCTAGAAATGCAAAATTCAACAGATTTGGAATGGGTTGCACTACAAGTGTGGTTCTGTTTAAAGGCATTCGTACAGTTTTTGAGAGAAACTGTGGTTATATTTGCAAACAGCAAGGGGAAAACAATGCCCTTGAATACACAGCGTTCAGCTTGCCAAATGAAGATTCAGGAATATTGATTCATTCATCCCTGGTAAATACAAACTTGCTTCATTAACAATTTTGTCTGCTAATTGAAAGCTGAGCTAAAACCAGGATGCTGTGTTTATTTAACATCTATGTACAGCCATGAATATGCCTTGTCCTGATTTTGTAGGATGTTAGTGCATGTATGTGACATGTAATACACGTGTGCATGCAGCTGTAATGTTAAAACTGAGGATTCATACTTGTGATACCATTTAGATTTGTACTGACAGGTCTGAAGAATTTGTGCTTCATGAACAGGATTGTTATGGAAGATAGCCTGCTGTTAGATTTTTCTAAACATGCTTTTGGAATGTATTTGGCACTTGAGTTGAAGAACAACAGATGATTCCGTTATTTGGAAAAACTGAGGAATGCATTGTTGGGAAAACAGTAACACAGGATTTAAGGTTTATTTTTTTCAGATGAATTTGATTACATTTTCCCCCCTTTTTTTCTCTGAAACTGTTCTATTTCTGTTTAACTTGCTGAAAGGGATGCAGGAGCATTCTAGAAGAAAAAAATGGTTAAAGGAAGTAATAACTGTTTTCCGAATCTGCTTTGCTCTTGAAGGCTTTTTTAGGTGTTGCCTGATGCAAAGAAAACAGGCTTTAAAGTGAGAGTGGTATCTTTGAACCCCCCAGGTTAATGACGCATTTGTGCGTCAGATGTATTGCATTTAGGGTTGAGGGGGTGGAATTGCAATACCTAATGTGCACTGCTTGCCTTAGAATTGGGCTAGCTAAGGATTTAAATACTTATTTAAAATCATTTGGGGTTACTTGTTAATTGCTTTGTCACTAGCTAGCTAGTTGGAATAAGAGGGGTGTGGTACACGGAAATAGCTGGACAGCTTTTGACAAGCCTGTAGTGCCTGCTGGCGTACCCACGCTGTGCAACTGCAGTTAGGGGAAGCCTTTAACAATTTCACTAAGCTTTCCTGGCTTTATGATGGTCAGGTCCTTTCTAGCTGAACTCAAATACAAGAAAAAAAGGTGTGTCTATGCATGTATATATATGTACACACACGTGTGTCTGTATATATATATATATGTGCGCACACACACATATATGTATATTTATGTACATGGATACACATACATAAGCTTCCAGGAAAAAAATCGAGAATAAGCTGAACTGTCTTCAGATGCTTAAAATAACTTACAGTATGTATATTACCCATCATGAAGTATTGATTTTTCTTAGTATGTTTGATATTAAAAATAAAATGGTTTCCTCTAGGTATTAGAAGCCTTTTTACGCTGTTAGCCATTTTTAAGTTAGCCTCATACAGATGGTTATTAGACATTTGTTAAACTCTGGACAACGAATACTTTCAATAACTTTGTACTCAATTGGAGTTAAGATTTAACACCTTTACTGGCCTGAAACCCTACATTTAGTTAGATGAGTGAATGAAGAAATACTTTTTTTAAATAGAATTTTTTTTTTTTTCTCTTTGTTTCATGTGGTATTGTTCCACCAATAATTCCTCTGTAATTTAGCCATTTTGGCTTGCAGACTGGCAAGATTTAAGCACAAAGCATGCTTAGTAAGCACTTTACAACTGAGGTTCCACATCTGTCACTTAGGACTTTTTTTTTTTTTTTTCCCCAGTTCCAAGATTTCTAGATGCTTTTAAAGAATGATACTGGGTTGTTTTGTTTTGTTTTTTTTTTTTTTTTTATTTATTTCCTGTCTGGCTTTGTCAGCTCGGTTTAACTAGAAGTAGTGGATCAAGATAAGTTTCTTCCTGGGGTAAATACCTGAAGGTTAGTGTGGGAGAGTGCATGGAGTTGAGGGGCCAGAATGTCTCCTGCTTGGGACTTCATTGAAAGGCTATACTTTTGATAACCAGAGCTGGCACTGGCTGTTGCTGTCTGAGGTTGGGGGAGCAGTTGCTACTGACTCACCCTGAAGAGTGGCAAGCAGGATTCTCTGAAAAGTGGGAAGAGTGGGAAAGATATTGCAGTCCTGGCAACAGTGGCAAGTGATTTTGTGAAACTCTGTGTACACAGAACTATTAAATTACATATTTTTTGTATTGTTTGCTTGAAAAGCTAATTTGGCCACCTATTCCTCCTCTGAAGGGATGGCTTTCAGGAGGAGAAATTACCTTGCTTCTCACTGAGAAGCCATGCAGGCAGGTGAAGACTTACAGGAATCCTCTGAAGAGAAACTGTAGGGTCAAGACCAAAAAGGAGTGGCAGTGTGTCACTTCCCTGTGTTTTCTTTTTCACCTATTTGTCCTCTCTGAAACCCATATTCGAGCTGCAACTTCTTACCTCTGCCTTTTTGGCTGTACCTGCTACGCAGTCTTTTTGGCTATTTTGGATCAGGTATCTCCTGGTACAGAACTGTTGTCAGAGCACCACTGAATTTCAGGGAGCCCTTTAACGCAGAGAATACATTCCGCTTGCAAAGCGGTTCTGAAAACCTGTGAAAACTTCCTGTGATCAGAAGGCTCTTGGGAAGTAACTCTCATGGGAGGAAAAGTCTCCTGAGGAGAAATAAGGAGACAGAAGTAGTTGATTTAGCATACAGTTTTCTTATTTAACCCTGTAATCCAGAGGTCAGGAGGTTATAGCTAAAGTCTGATTAAATATAATTAAAGATTTTGTATTAAGCAGGCCTGCTCTTTTGATTGCTTGAAGGAAAGACAGAATGAAGCCTGGGTGAGAATGTCTTTTTGTAATAACGCAGTTTATTTCTATCCATCTGATGTCATTCAAACTTGCAATGGAGATGCTGTATCTTATCTTTGGGAATGTTTCTAGCCTGTCACATAGACTTTATCTTGCTAGAACACAGGATCTTCTAGGGTCTTTAGGTCCACATAGATAAAAATAAATGTTCTAGTAAAATGTCATGAATTTAGTTTGAGCAGTATTAAATGTTGCTTCAATATTAATGAAAATATGTTTTCCCTAAATGTCCGCTAGGGCATATTTATTCTCTGCAAATACGACAAAACATTCTGTTTAATTTTGTAGTAAATTGAAGAATACAGTTTCAAAATACTAGCTTGTATGCTTAATCGACATTACTTGTTTTGTTTTTCCTATCTTATTAAATTCTCAAAGGGATATTATACATTATTTCTGCTGTGTTGTAGCGTCTTAGAGTTCTTGTGGCCTTTACTTTCACATTAAAATTCCATTGTTTTGGTAATCATTGTATAACCAATGGCTATCAACAGTGAAATGTTACTGAACGGTTTTGAGCCTAAAACAGCTGTTTCAGATGGTAGACAAGGATGGAAAATGAGCAAGGAAGAATGATGTGTAGATGTAAACCAGCATTCTTAAAGCTGTTGATAATAAGCCCCTTGAAGTATTTGAAGGAAAATGTGAGGTGAGTCTGCTAGCAATGCCAGTGGAGGAGCTAGAAAATTGGAAAGTGAGACAAGCTGGACTAAAGGACTCTGACTTTGTTGTTGTTTTTGTTATATTTGTCCAAAAATCGAAAACAACTTGCTTTTTTTCCCAGCTTGCAATGTTTTCTGCTCAGTTTGCTTCTTATGGCCTGTTCAACACTGCTATTTCTGTCATTGAACGTTAGAACCTTGTAGTTTGGTAAATCTAGTTAAGGTAGTTTTGTAGCTGTCATGTGTGCAAGATGTGGCCTAATAATTTTAAGTAGCCATTTGATTTACTGCCTGATGGGAAAAATAGTCTTAATTTGAGTAACTGTTACTTAATTTGTGCTTACACAGTTTCTGAGAAGATATGCAGGACATTTTGAAATAGTGGATGTCCAGCTTTTACTGGGATAGATTTATGTATTTGCTGGAAAAAGAACTACTAACTTTGTATTTTAGTAACTGCAGTTTCTTACTCCATGTCACCTGTGGATTTGACAGCCGTGTCATCATTAGGTGTTACTGAGGTGCTGTGTGACTGCTCTGTGCTGCTGGTGAGTCATTTGGTTTATTAATAAACTGTGAAACTGTGACATCTTTAAGATGGTGCATGCAGGAAGATTGACTAATGACAGCAGTGAGCTATGTCATTCTGGAAATAACTTCACAGGAGACAGACACTCAAGTTCCAAATATTTTGATTTCAGAATAATAAATTATGAGTATGATTGAAAAAAAAGACTTCTGTTGATGTGATGTGTTGAAAATAAACTTTTAAACATTCATTTATTTAAAGCCCCTATATTAAGGCCTGTTCTTGCTGTCTGAATTAACAAATTAATATCAACTTGTTTGTCTACTAAACTTTTCTACTTTAAATAAAGTAGGAATATATAAAAGAGAGAGTTCTAAGGAAGTAATTCTGCTGAGTAAGTGGAATTTATTTTGGCTTTTTTGTTTTTTTTTAACGGGCTTTAACAGCTTATGCAGCAATTCTCTAATGGGGTGCGGATAATTTGCATGGCTTAGTCTGTTATTTCACTCATAACTTGCTTCAGCTGGTAACTGTATTACAAGTGGCTTTTATTCATTAGCAGCTGGATCATTGGACCTCATTAAGCCTCTTAATAAAGAAGAAACAGACATGTATGAGAACAGCATCTAACTGTTGCATAGTTTTTCATGGGTCAGTGGAATGAGAGCAGTTCTTTTATCTCCTTTCATCTTACTGCTTTGGTTGAATAAAAAGCCGGTGTCCTACGTGCTGGCTTGTAGTTTTGGCTAAATTTCCTGATGGTTTCTTATAGACTTTTTTTTGTTTTGACCTTTCATTAGACTCCTTTGGGAAGAATGCGCAAATGTCCATCTCTGGTTTCCCTCTGCCCTCTCAGCAGGGGAAACAGCAGCACAAAATGACCAAACGTGTATTTCCTTTAGCTAATGTACTTCTTGGAAAGATTCATGGGAGAGGAATGTTAGACATAGGTTGGTAGGCACTCAGTGCACTGGCATGCAAATGGTGAGATAAACCACCGTATCTTCAGGGGAAAAAATATTTAAGACTGAGGATAAAATCTGAGGGTAGTTGGTCAAATCAACATGCATAAGTCATTGCTCATCCTTGACAACATAGGTTGGATCAGCACAGAAAGATATCTGACCCCAAAAGTACAGCATTAGGTTGCATACAGATAGAAAACATGTTCCCTTTGAATGCAGCAGCAGGGAATCTTGGGGAAGCTAGGTACCCAGCTTTGAAAGCAAACAGCACAACCTCAAGTAACCAAAAAAACCACTTCCAACAACCAAACAACCCCCTCCCCAAAAAACTTGAAAACCTTACATGATCTTGAGGAATGAGAAGACATCTGTGGTGGAGAAGCTGCATGGGTGGTGCTTTCAAGACTGAACACACAGAAAGGGGGTTAACTTCTCTTCCTGATTAACACTTACTTCCACCTGCTTTAGGAACAGCCCAAAATACTCATCTGAATCACCTACAGGTTCAGGTATCCTATCATGAAATAAAATGCAGTTAAAGTAAAGCTGGGACCCACCTTATAACTCTTGGAATGTTCTTGTTTCTTAGAACTCTATATTGTGAAGTTCAAGACAGGTTTGTGTTCTAGTTTAGAGGCAAACCAAGATGTGCTCTTATTTCAGTTTAAGGACAGAGGTGAATTAACAGTCTCCTCAAGGAGCAAATTGTGCCCTGAAAAAGTCTTCTAAGATTGGTGTTACTCAGTGGGAAGACTCCTGCCTCAGGCTTGCTTGGTGCAGAACTGCTTCAGTTTGAGATATCTTCAGATTTGGGGTTTTGACTTTTTTTTTGTGTTTGGGTTGATGCTTGTGCTGTCCTGTTAGTTTCTGATAATTGTGAGGTATTGTCCAGGCAGGAAAAAAGCCATCTTTACTGTAGTACTGTTCTCACAGTCTGTCAGTTTGCTTGTACGTGTCCTTTCTATAAGGAGATATGTCATAACAATAATTAAATCCCGGAGTAAAAGTGTGGGTTTAATCTTGAAGTCTTTAATCCTGACTAAATAACACTGATTTGGTGTTTTTTTTCCTTCTTCTTTCTTTTCCTGGGACAATAAGGAAGTCAGGTTTTCTCTGATAACAGAAAGATGTCTGCTAAGATGGTATGAAATGAATCAGTCACCAGCTAGTCAAGCAAGTGCAGCTTAATACTTCATAGATAACAGTATGCAAAAGTATGACATACAGTTAATCTGTATTTTGCTTAGCTCTGCTGTGATTTAAAACTTATTTTAGTTTGTATTTGTCACAGACTAAGAGTGTCCAGACTAAGGTACTCTATCTTATCTGACAGATAGCAGTGGCCTAGCTATTCCAGAGCCTGCTTAATTCTTGCTATACCATGGAAAGTCAGTGCTGCCATGAAAATGGGAGCTACCAGCTGGCTGAGCCTTTCTCTTGAACTTGTGAATATATTCTTTCAGGGCAAGCACATATCTGTTGGTCACTTATGAAACTCTGCAGTATTAGGATGTATACCTGCAATGCCGGATCTTCCTTCCATTGACATCTGAGATGTTTTATGCCTTTAATACAGCTGTAAGGCAGGCTGCCAAGTGTAGGAAGGCAGTGCTGTCACTAGAGTATCTTTTACTAATACAGAGGAGAGCAAGACGTATCGGCTTTTAATGGTGCTTGTCAGTCTGCTAAAATGGGCCCGAATTTTCGTATGAGGTACTCCCTTAAAACCCCAGCCCAAACCAAAACCCAACCAAAAACCCCACTCCACAAACCCCCAACAAAACAAAGCATCAAAACCCCTCCATTCACCCATCCTTCTAATTTTTGAAAGTTATTTGTTAAATGCATAAGTCGCCAGGGAATTTAAAGAGCCACAAAGGAGTAAAGGTGTACGGTTTTAGTAAATTGTGATGTCAAATCCTTCTGTTTTCATGTATACAGGACTTGCGAACCTACAGCAAGATTATTCCTTCTTCCCTTCCTACCCCCATTTGCTACAGGTTAAGCAACAGTTCTTTTGCTAGAGCAGCTAAGAGACAAGTTTGATGGTTGTAATTACAGCTGGTAGATTTAGTGAATGCTGATACTGGCCATTCAGTGGGGTTTAGTGATATTGGTGCAGATTGTAAGTGGGCCTTGGAGCAAAAGAAGTGCCATTAAACCAAACTGCTTAGTTTTTTTGCTTGTTCCTACAGCAAAGCTGGTTAGTTATCCTTTCTTCCATCAGAGTTCAGAGGAAATTCTCATATGCTGCCTGTTCTCTTGCTGTTGCTTACTCTTCATTTTGTGGTATTGTGCATTTGAAGCAAGCTTTTGGAGTGAAAAGTGATTTGAAGGAATAAGAGAGTGTATGTTGGGCACTTGTCTTTTGGGCAGCAAAGTTGCTGAATGAATCACTGAGGCATGCTTGGAATACTGAGACCTTTTCTACCTATGTAATTTTGTAATTACATAGGTAATTCCTTAAGGGTACATGGTGCAAGGAGAGACAACTATTTGGCTATTGAAAGTAATATGAAACGTACTGCTGCTAAAAGGACCATGGGACGTCCTTCAAGCCACCGTAAAAAGATGAAATGCATTGTTTCCATAATGACCCGAGTTATTTTGCAGACAGGTCCCTATTTAGTTAGTAATTTCCTGCAATTTTGGGATCCATGTTGGAAATGCAGTCAACTAACTTTTGTACAGGGACCTTCTTTTTGTATATGCATTGTTAACCTGTTGATCTTTATTCAGATAACTGCCTGATTTGATGCAGCAAATTATATCTTTTTTTCTTTAATTAAAGTTAAATGGTTTAAAACTCCAGGTCATGTAACAAGATGGTGAATTTTCGGCCTGTGTTAAGGCTGTGTTTTTTCTTCTTTCAATTTTTGAATGACAATGCATTATTGGCAAAAACTTTAAATATACCTCTATGTTAAAGTAACTTACCTCTTTTGTGTGGTGCCTGGGTAAGCAGTATCACATGTTTCTGTGTTGGTTTTAATTCACAAAAAGAAAAAAAAGTAGTTTTTTTGTGAATTAAATTATTGAGATAATCACTAAGTTCTCAGCAGAAAATAAATGTTGGAAATACACGTCAGTTTAGCAATTCGGGTCTATTTCACACAGGACGTAGCTCCAGAAGTACAGCTTCACACTTTTGTTGCTGTTAAATAAAAGCACCTGCTCTAAAGGTGTATGTGTGTTAACGAAATGCAAGCCACAAATTACATTAACCATTCAGTAGGAAGAAATAACTTCTATATCTTTAAACTGATGTTATAAAAACATAGGCATTTTTTTTGTGTCTCTCGTCATATTTTGAAGAATAGGGAGAATGATGGGGAAAGAAAATCACATTTCTTCTGAATTAAAGTAATCCAGATGCATTCAAGAGAAGTACCTGACCATCATAAACCAATGTTGCAGCTTAAAAGTCGAATTCTTTGTTAAATTAACCAGAGAAATGCTATTTAAAGTGTTTATTAGTGTGAGTGTTTGTAAGTGCCTAATAAGGTGGTGCATTTCTGGCTGCATTTAAGTATAATTGCAGCCCATCTCAATGAAAGAAATTCCTGTTTGGCAGCTGCATCCTCAAGTAATGATACAATTTAGTCTAAACTATTCTGAACTTCCGTTTTCTTCAAACAAAGGGGTCTGGTGCAAAATAAAAGTAAAGTGTAACTAAATGTTCTTGAACTATTGTCTACCTTGATTTACACAGGAAGATCTGGTTTTGTAAATTTGGCTAAACTCCTAGTTTCCTTGTTAACTCTTCATAAAACTTTATAGAGTATGGTTTTCTATATTGTCTGTATATTAAAGAAACTGCTTAAAAAGCAAATGCACTGAACTTGCTTTCCTAAAGACTGAAACTTAGTAAATCATTATTTTATTCTCTGATAGTTAATTTTGTTATTTCTTTCAGTCCACTCATAAGACATATGCTTGCATTGTGGATGGGGTAGGCAAACTCCATCAGATTCAATGTCACGATATTATGCAGAGCAGAGAGAAGGGGAAGAGAAAGGGGTATTAAAACCTTATGTTAGGTCTGAAAGGTAATAAACCTGTGCCTGAATTTATGCCTTTTTAAAAATACTAGCAACTAAAGAAGGGTATTTGTGCTTCTCCGCAACTTGATCTGCTTTCTGCAGATTAAGGTGACTTTCTGTTTTATTATAGAATAGATAAAAATTCATGTCAAGTTAAATTTAGGATGTCATATATATTGAAGTGAGATAATTAACTGTCCAGAGAAATGGAGCAGAGTGGAGAACTGAATGAAGGTGGGGGCTTAGTTTTTGCAGCTGTCTTGTTGCCCTAGTGGACAGGGAGTCTAAAATAGGGATGTGCTTCTTTGGGGAGTTGAATTTTCTGTCAGATGTATTTTTACTTGGTAAATGCAGCCACTGAGGTTTGTGTGCTTTGAGGTTGCAACTCATCAGTGTAAAAAAGAAACAAATGGAAAACCAAAATACCCCTCTCAAAGCCTGGAGGAAACTGCTTATCACAGTTCACTTTTTTTAGGGGGAATTTAGCATACAGCCATATGTTAAAACTACTGCATGGGGGAGCTAGGTTAGTCAAACCTTCAAAATTACCAAAATGTTAGCTAGATTGCTTGCAAAATTGCTTTGTGCTACACTGAAGAATTGTACAGAAATGATCCTGTTCTTGTGAGACCCCACCTGCAGTACTGCATTCAGCTCTGGCATCCCGACACAAGACGGACACGGGCCTGTTGGAGTGAGTCCAGAGGGGCTCACAAAGGTGCTCAGAGGGCTGGAGCACTTCTCCTGTGAAGACAGGCTGAGAGAGCTGAGCTTGTTCAGTGTGGAGAAGGATCAGGGGAGACCTCAGAGCAGCCTTTCAATACCTTAAGGGGGCCTACAGGGGATCTGGAAAGGGACCTTTTACAATGGCATGTAGTGACAGGACAAGGGAGAATGGCTTTAATCTCAAAGAGCAGAGATTTTGATGAGACATTAGGAAAACATTGTTCACTCTAAGGATGTTGAGACACTGGCACAGGTTGTCCAGAGAAGCTGTGGCTGCCATGGGGTTCAGAGCAACCTGGTCTAGTGGAAGATGTGTCCCTCTAGTTGCAGGGGGGTTGAAATTGGATGATCTTTTGAGGTCCCTTCCAACCCAAACCATTCCATGATTCTATAAAAAATTGCTGCCTCTTATTTTGCCAGTGTGTGTGTGCTGAACAGTGTCTGTAAATAATGCTATAGTACGAGAGTAGACTGGATTGTGGAAGCAAACTTGAAGCATGACTTGAGTTTATAAAGACAGGAGTGGAAGGTTCTAACCACCAAGCACTGTGTAGTTTTGAATCAAAATGTGTGAAGATTTTGTTGCGTTGCCTTCTCAGGGTTTGGGTTTTGGTTTTTTAAGAGGGTGATTAGTGATGGACAGTTACAATGCTATAGGGTTCTGAGGAGGGAGGAGTGAGCTGGTAACAGTGAGCATTAATAATGTGCAAGGCAGGAGTGAAGTAACTGGCTCTAGCAAGGAGAAAGGCTGAGGGAGACTGGTAGTTTACTTGAGAGTTAAGTGTTTAAAAGTTGAAGGTATAAGGGGGGGGGTATTTTTGAATTAGTACATTTGTACAGTATATAAGAATTTTACTGTGAAGATAATTTTTTGCTAAACTTTTAATATGAATTTAGCACTAAGATTAAAAAGAGCATCTCCACCCTACTCCCAAAAAAGAGCAACATACCTGTTTGGTGCATTGATCCTCAAGAATGTGCTTGGTTAGTGGCTGGTTGTTGATATTACCTGGATAAGTGATATTAATGGTAAAAAAGTAATGCTTAGGGTTTTATACTGCTAAAGAGGCCACATGTCAGTAAGTGGCTAATTTTTACAATAAAAATATTTTGAAATATTGAAGCCTTGATTTTCTAAATGCTGTGAAAGACTATTGACTGTTTTATATGGTCATTTCAGAAATGCATCTTCTCTTTTGCATTTGACTCATAACCTTAAGGCATTAAAATGGATCCACCTTTTTTTTTTTTTTTTTTTTCCGGAGGAATACAACATGCTTAGGGGCTGGCCTTTGTCTGTCATGCATTCCCAACCATGACAGATTTAGCAAGCTGCAGCTGAGAAGTTAGACTAGTTTGTACTTTCTGCTGCTAGGGAAAAGGCTATTGTTTTCACTGGAGCACTGGGATGTTCATTACTTTGATTCCAAAAAGCATACGGGTTTGCTGCTGCTTGTATTTTCAGTCAAAGAATGCAGGCAAGAACAAACAGAAATCCTAAGAAAGAGCGTGTTGTAGATTCTCTGCAGTGCAAAGATGCAGGTCCTTCTGAAGTGGAAGCGGAGAGTCCGGTGGTAGTGCTGGTAAGAACTGTTTAAACAAGGTGCCTCTTCTCTTTAGTAATTCCAGTTCTGTCTGCCAGTGGAAAACGGCTTTATTTGACACTAGTGAGAAGTTCCAGCGCTTGTGAAGAAGGCGTGTTTAAGATTTAGGTTTGATTCTTTGTGTGTTGTCTGCCTTTTTAATTAAGTTTTGCTGTTCTGTTTTACCAAATCCTTGGTTCTCTCTGGGAGTGACTTTGGAATTTGGTTTTCATACTAGCTGCTTTTCAGTGTCTGTTCTATGTAGCATAGTTGTACAGCTCTTTGAAGCTAGCATGAAAACTATTTGTGCTGTAAAATACATTCTAGCACCTCTATTTTTTTTAACTGCCAGCATATCTTTCAATTAAAATATATTTGAACTCTCCAAAGACTGTGTGTGTAACAGTTAAATTTGACTTAAATGTTCTAAGAACTGTCTAAATAATTCAGGTGTACTGTTAAAGGATCTATTTTTCAATGCCTTCAATGCACATTATTTAGGTATTTAAAGTAGCTTCCAGTGAGGGAAAAGGGAATTATTTCTGTATGTGGGGGAAGTAATCAAATAAGAACTTTTGGGGGGGTTGTTTTTGTTATTGCTACACACTTAGTTCTGTTGGAATTCTAATAGAACAGCGAGAGAACATAATAAGCAAGCTGTAATGAATGCACCAACTCTCTCAAGCTAGGACAATAAACTCTTTTCAAATAACAGAGGAGGATTGTTAAACTAATAACTTTTATATCAGTAGAAGGAAGTACTTTGATAGTTCTTACTAGAACTCCAATTTTACTTAGTAATATCTCATACTTAATTGCTTCATTAGAAGGATGACTGTCTCCTCTTTATTCCTCTGTCTGTGGTTTAAGCTAGTGGGAGCTGGGATCCTCAAATTATGCTTCCCCCCTTTTATTACAGCTTCATCTTATGCATTTAAGAATCAAATTAAACCATTTTGTCTATCTATATTGAGTAATACACATCTGTAACTTTATGGGAATTGTTACTGATTATAACTGAAAGTTTACATTTGCGTTAGTAAAACAGATTTTCTTTTCCTTTACTCTGTTTTCTTTAGTTCTGTTCTATTCAGAGCAGTTGTTAGTAAAATGTGGTTTTGTTCTTTTTTTTTTTTTTTTTCATGGGTGTGTTCTGATTTCTGGTCCAGATTTTCATCAGTACAATATGAGCTAATCTTATGTGTGCTTTCCTGCCTTTGGAATGTTTAACTTTATTTAGAACTGTTTCTATTCCCCCATGAATACTCGGAGAGGATATTAGTGTTTCTGCAGATACTTGGAGTACTGTGGTTGATCAGCAAGCAATGTACTTAAAAACAAACCCAGCTGTAAAACATTACTGTGTTTAACTATAACCATTTATAAAGTACATCCTTATAATTTTCCAGGTGCTACTTCATTTCATGTTCACAGATTAATATACCCCCAGTATCTGCCCTCCCTTTTTTTCATTTTCAGATGAAGAGGGTGTGTGAAAAGGTCAATATTTGAAGGGAAGAACATTTAGGTTCTACATAGGTCACATAAAAAAAAAGTCTTCAGTGTCATTTCAGTTGCTATTTTGGTCTTAATCTGTTACATATATAGACAAGTGTATATATGGCATATAATTATAGACTGTATAATATCCCTTATTGCTTCTGCTTTTGTCTGGTTTATTGAGAAAAAATAGATGAAGGACACTTTCCGTCAAGTGTACTGCCAGGTGCAAAGGAAAAAGTAGGGTGCTATGTTCCGTTTAACACTGACATTTGGGTCCATTTTGATTTCATTCGGTGGTGACGTTGCAGTAGATTTGTAATGCCGCAGTGAAACTAGATACTTTCTCGTTGGTATAGGGTGTGCTGAGGTAATAAGACTGATAGTGTTGCTAGTTGGTGTAACAAGTGTAAACAGCAGAACTTCTTGAAACCTTATAATTGTATTGGATAGCAATCCTCAAAAACTTACTCTAGTAATACTTTTCATCAGCTGTTGCCCAAAACATTTGTTTGCGGGTGGATGTATCCCTTTCGTAAGGGTGTGATTTCCCTAGCACTCAAGACTTCTGAGTTTTCTTTATGGAGATGAGAAAGAATCAGCTGTCAGGACTTGAAGGAAGCAACAGGTTTTTGTGATATTCATTTAGTTCTTTTAAATGTAGTTCACAGTCTACTTAGAGTGTTGAGGGAACTGAGTATTTGTAACTGTAAGCACCCCATGTGATATTAGAACAATGTCGTTTCATGGAGCACTGTGCCTGAGTTAACTTTTCCTGGAGAGGTGATTAGGTTCACAAGAGGAGTCATCTGCTGTTTTCAGTGCCAGTTTGTATTACGTGTGCTCTCTTGTCTTCCTGCGATTTGAATTAGATGTGTCATAACTTTGCTTTTGAGGTTAACAAGAAAGGAGAGCCCATGGAAAAAGCATTTAGATTTTCTACATGATGCCTCAAAACCTTACTTGGGATGAAATGCTGTTGTGCTAGCTGTTGTAGAAGTTACCAAATCAGTATGCATGGTGTCTAGTTGCGTTTTGATGGTCAGAAGCAGTACCTGCTTAGCAAATCAGATGTTTCTGGGAAGCTGGAACTTCTGGAGGCCATCTCTCTGCTTGGACACACACTGGCAGTGTAAAATGTAAGACAGCTGAGCTGCTCCTCTCTCCAGCAGCACATTGCTCAAGTCTGATTCTAGTACTAGAAGCTTTTGTGCTGGTAAGAGGACTTTATAGGACACAGCATGCTACTTTGGTAAAACAAATCACAGAGGAGGCTTGAAATTAAATAAGTGCGACTGCATCCATATTAACAACCTGAGGTAGGTACTAGCAATACAGGTCTTATCAAAATGTTTACGCTTTGAAGAGTGTTCTTGTGTTTAAATGGACCTTCACCATCAACAAAATACTTCTTATAAAGAAAAGCATAATGCTTTGTAATTTAGACTGCATTCACTGGGTTTTGGAAACCTCCATTCTCTTCTGTCACAGCCCCTGAAGGCCTGGGTGAACAATAGAACAACAGTTTTCAGGCTTTCAGGTTAAACTGGAGGGGAAAAAAAAGTTAATTACTGTTTTCTAAAAAAAACCAATGAAACAGTGTGCAAAAAAGCCTGTGTAACTGTCTGCTCCTGGTACGGGTTTGCTCTGTGTCTGTTGCCCCAATAGGGACTTCTGACCTATTTCTGTAAGCATGAGAACAGGTGACTTAATGCATTTCATTCTTTCACATTCTAGTGACTTTAAAGTTTTGGGGTTGTCAGTGAAAGCATATTGTTGCTAAATGTATGCATAATGGTAGGGTTTTTTACATAAGCCTATAGCAGCTTATTTGCTCCCACTGCCCCACAGTTTGCATCACAAAGTTAACCATACCTAAGAAAGGGAATAATGAGTATTGTAATATTGAAGAACAAACTATAGGATAGGTATAATATTTTGAATGGATTTTTAAGTTGATTAAAAAAAATAACCCAACCTGGGCAGTTTATTTTGAGTTTATTGTGATTGTCAGATAATAAGATAAAAGGAGTTGTTACCCATGTTTAGATTAAATAGTCATATTATTTGTCTAAAGTGGGTTGTCTCATGCCAGTGTTGAGAAATGGGTAATACCATATATTCATCAATTTATATTCTCTCTTGCCTGCTAGTGCTTGTAGCTCCATTCTTCTCTTTATGGGCACTTGTTAATTTGCAGGTGCACGCACCTTTTCATAAGGTAAATGATGTTCTGTAACACAAGGCTAACAATACCCACTGTGCTTAACCTGACCATCCTTTGTTTTGTGAGTAGGTAACAGGAAGATAACGTTTATCTTAATTTAAACATACAAGAAAAAATTGACTGTATTATCTTTTTCTGTAATATATAATGTAGACAGTCATTAAACTCCTGACTGAAAATTCCTTTTATCTGATGGCTTTTGACACTGCTTGTCCAAATATATAAACTCTGTTCTGGCAGATTAAAATGGTTAGCGTGTGGGTGTCATGATTGCTGTTTTGAAATGCTTCTTACTTCCGCAAGTTTCCATATCTGTAACACACCAGCAAAACCGAAGTGATGCAGCAGGTACTTTAATGTTTTATCTTCCTATAAATAAGGCACTGGCCAGCTCGAGTGCTAGACCCCATGAAGCCCTATGCTCTTAGCTTTTTCTTAGATACGGAAATAAAAATGTTGTTCTTTGCACGTTAATAGGAAAACTTGAGCCTTGTTTTAAAGACAGACTTTTAGTGCCTCTACACTTGATTTTGCAGTTTTGACTGGGCTGAGTTTTATCTGTATCAGCTAGTCCATAAATCATATTCAATAACACCGTGCCTACCCAGCGTCTTCTCTTTTATATTGCATTAAATAATAGACCGGAAAAATCTTTTTTTTTCTGAAGAAGAGCTTGAGAGAAATTTGCTTCCTTGTGCTCTTGTGGGTTTGGCCAACTGCCAGTATCAGTGTGCTGTTTATTGTTTTCTTTTTTCATATCTGATTCGAACTGATAAAACATCCTGTTCCCTTTGAATCTGACATAATGACTTAAGAAAGAAATGACTAACGCTTTGGAGAAACCTGAGGAGACAAATTCTTCATGAATTTTTACAGAAATTGTATTTCTGCAAATCAGATACTTTACTGATTAAATAGGAAATGGTGTCGTTTTCTGGTACCACTAGCTACCTCTGTGTTCTGTTGACCTAGAGGAAAGGTGTATGTAAAGGACTTCAGTCCCAGAGAGCTTTCGATTCTTTAAAAGCTTCAAACAAAGGAGGATTCTGTTTTAATCTGTGTTTGCAGCATGTAAGCAAAATGTAAGCAAAGCACATTTCTGTTAAGATTCTTTTACTAATTTTATGTTTGCGACTTTAGGATAGAGTTACAGTTTTGTGACTCTAGGGTAGAGTGAACTAAATGGTCCACCCACTTCAGCTACAGATGACTGCATGAATATAAACTTAAGCCTTTTTTGATGGACATTGGTGTAAGTTTTTGGCTTTGTGATAAGGAATGTTCATGAACAAGAGTAGATGTAGCAGCAGCTGTGGTTCAGCTGCTAAGTTCTCAAAATGTGCTGGCGTACAATATACAGTGACCTGAAGAGCCATTCTCCATCTCCTCTGAGGAGAAAGATGACAAGCTCAGCATAAGCATTTTTCACTGTAGCTCCTAGCTCTATTGGTCTGTGCTGAGCCTGTCCAGTGTGATTGTAAATAGTATGCATTTTTGTTGACAAAGCTACATTTCAGTCATCATTTTTTTGTAGATTTGTTTTCAAGATTTTGCTCTTTTGGCCTTTTCAGCTGTTATGCTCTGTTATGTTCTTGCATCTTTCTTAACAGTAAAATTGGTGTGTAATAGATATGAAGGAATCTCAAGTAACTTTTTAATAGCCTGTGAACGAAGCTTGAGAACTTTGGTAATTTTCTCTAACTAAAGCTTTCTCATTCCTTGAAAAAACAGGTATGTTTGATTGACTTCTGGATTAAGAAAATGTTTCCTGTAATGTTTCTCATTAACACTATTAATATACTAATGATTGATAGCAGTTACTGCTAGATATAAAGGTATTTCTTCTGTGTAGTACAGCTGGAACATGAAAGGTTATTAACGTAAATTGTGCAAAGATACATATAAATCAGATATTCTCTGATTACCTGTAATGATGGCCTAATTTGGCCTTGATGCTGCTATTATGTTTAATCTATCTCTCTTGGAAATCAGCATCACTGATCTTAAGAAAATATCAATTGAAAAGTCTCTTGTAATTGCCATGTGTGAAAACAGGAGAAGGTAATTTCATGTCTGATTCTGTGATGCTCAATTTTAGCTGCAGGAAGTACAAGCTAGATCATAACTTCAGTTCTGCATTAGTTTGCGCTCTCGAGGCAATGCTGTCTGATTGAGAGCTCTCTCTAGATGTGCTTTGCCAGCTGATGACTTCACAGAATGCTTGGCAGGGTGAAGGTTTTTCTCTGCCTGATTGTATACAGCCAGCTGTAATGCCTTGACAGTAGTATAGGCGTTAATGTTGAATCAGTGCATAATAACTGAAGAAAACTACTTGAACAATTAAGAGGAAGCAGATGGCCTGTGGGAATTTTTATCAAACAGAGAGGAGGAATGTCAATTAGCCTATTAAAACAAAGCTCAGTCTTAGCTTTGAGCTAAGATTGTTTCAGTCACTGCTTTAATCCCAGATCAGAGCTTTCCGGGCAGTATCAAGCAAAGGTAACCACCAGTGTAAGAGACTACTCATTTCTTTCTATTTTTTTTTTTTTTTTGGCAGTGAGAATACATATGTGATTATTCTGATATGCTCTGACTTAGTATGTTTTGTAAAGCAGTCGTGTCTCTTCCTTCTGAACCAACTAGCATGCTTGTCTCTGTAATTATCAGTTGAACTTATCCAAATGCCTTAGTGTGACATAAAGGCTACATTTTGAGTACTGTATTCTGTCAAGTTTTTAAGAGCAATTTCTGAAAATGAGTCAACAATTGGAACTTTTCCTCAATATATGAGACTTTTTTTTTTATTTTTCCCCTAGGCAAAACCAAAGCTCATAGAACCAATAGACTATGAAAATGTCATCGTGCAGAGGAAAACACAGATTTTGAATGATGCTTTACGTGAGATGCTACTGTTCCCTTATGATGACTTTCAGGTAATTCAATCCCCTCCCCTCTCCCCCCAGCACCCCCCCCCCCCCCTTTTTTGTGTGTGTGTGGTTTTTTTTTGTTTGTTTTTGTTGTAAAAGATTTTTAGCAGTAGTAATCATAAGATGATAACTTCCCATTTCTTTGTTTCTCAACTGTCTTTAACTACAAACCACCACCCCCCTACTCTTTGCCATGAGTCCCTTTACACTGCTCAGTTTATTCTGCTGGGTTACATAAAAAGAAATAGGACAATTTCTTCATTTGTCCAGATTATGAGGTCTGTCTCTGCAACTCAGCAATCTTACTTTATTTTGAAGTAGGTGATCAGTCATTTTTAGACATTCCCACCACTTCCTGACCTAGGAAATAGTGCTGTTTGCTCAAACAAAAAAAAAAAGAATCTGCTTTTTGTCATGCATTAATTTCTAAATTGATTTTCTCCCCATTATTAACAGTGAAGGGTATGAACCTTTTCAAATCAAAGCTGTTACTCTCAGCCACATGTTATCAGCCAAAATTGGGTTTTGGCAAAATACCCATTGTGTAACAGGGTTTTGACTTGATAAAGCCTGACTTAAGCAAAATTTGTTATCATCTTGATGTATTTCTGTAAAATATACGTGTTTATCTAAATAAAGAGTTTATTTAAGTACAGGTGGTTTGACTCTTGTCGTAGATCCAGTTAGAATAATGACCAAACATCTTACAGACTGGAGTTGCTGTAAATAGTGAGGAAAGTCTCTCGCACACATGCCCATACCTGCAGTCAAAGTATCTATCTATATTTGAAAAGTATGCAGATGTCTGAACTGCCTATAAATTACCTACTTCTGTGTCATAGTTGAATACCTTAGAATTATTCTTTAGAAACCTACCTGAAAACTGATTATTTAGCCAAATAGTTGAAGCTAAATTTATGTTTATAATGGGAAAAGTTGGTGATAGTTGGTGTATTTCTACAGAAGGACATATAAAGTCCCATAAAAGGCATATGTTGAGTTTTTCATTAATTCTGTTTGTTCTATTAAAGTATTTACCTGAGTGCACCTGGACTCTGTTTTTAATATAGACTGTGTGGTTCATTTTCACTTATTCTTACAGGAGGAACTACTATTAGCCTTCCCACTCTGAGCTAGAATTTTTGGTTTTGCAAGCTGCAGGTATTTAGAGAGTAGTTTAGGCTTCATGTGTTCTCAGCCACATGTGAAAGCTTGAAGGACTGCAAGTAAGACTTCTTATGAAAGGAAGTTGTACTGCCTGTGAACATTATGTAATTATATTAGTGTTCAAATACTAGATCACTCATGATGATACCCTACACAAGGTGTTGGCTTGTGACTGAAGAGCTATCCCACCCAGATCCCCTTCTACAGTGTCACTCTTCTGTATCACAGATCAAGAGGTATCAAGGATACTTCTGCCAAGTATACTTCTCACCTAATTGACTAGTTCACTTGGGGTCGTTTTGGTGAATAGCTCCGAGTTATCAATGGGGAAGAAACAATGGAGAAGAAGCAAACCTATCAAGAATATCCTCAGGCATTTTGTTTGAGCAGTCTGGGGGATGCCTCTTCTGCAACTCTTAAGCTTATGCCTATATGAACGAAGCTAGTCCATAGTTATCAGTCTGCTCCTTTAAAGGGAATGACTGAATTATGTTTATAAACTGTAATGCCTTTTGTCACCCTTTGTTTGGATTCCATGGTCAGATTTACATAGCAGCTGTCTTTAAAGTGCGTATTACATCAGAGGATTTCCTTCAGGTAGCCATAATTTTGGAATAGTCAGATTTCCTGTTTCTTTATCCCTTTTCACTATAAGACCTGAACGCACTTTCTGGTTTTCCATCTTGGAGTCAGCTGGCATTGGCTCTACTGGACACAGGGGAAGCTTCTAGCAGCTCCTCTCAGAAACCATCGCTTTAGTTCCTTTCCCTACCAAAAACTTGCCACGTAAACCCAATACAATCTTGATAGAACTAAAGGTTGGTTTCGTTGATTCATGTTTGCAGCACTGAGTTCTGTATAAACTGTGACCTGGAAAAAGGCCCACAATAGCCACACATGTATACATTTCTTTTAAATGCTTAAGTACACATTGTGCTAAGACATCCCACTACAAAATATGTGGTTGTCTCTAGGCAGTTCTTTAGTGTCACCTACAAGCATGTTTGCCTTAACGAGAACCCTGCCCATCTTGCTATTACTTTGTCCTAAAGCATGAGGAAGGGGGAGTAACATGACTCAGAAAATCGCATGCCAGATTTTAACATTGGTGAAATACGTTATTTTTTAACATCAGAAGCAGAGCCATTTGCTAAAACTATCAAGAATATGAAAACACCTTCTAACATGAGATAAGTAAAATGGGAAATCTAATTTCAAACAAGTTACGCATTCCCAGATCCTAAGTAATGCTAGGTCTCACTAGCAACCACAGCCTTGTGACAGAAAGACTGGAAATCTTAAACTGCATCCATTACAGTCTGCACTGGTTGTGGACAGATTCACTTTCCTTATTCCATCAGGTTTTGATTAGCAACTACTCCTTGGCTGTGAGATGTGGTGAAATGTCCTTTCTGCTGTGACTTTCTTTGAAGTTTCAGCACTTAGAGATACAATCCTAAATACCTGGTATTTGCTCAGGAAGTAGTATAAATAAAAGAGTCTGCAAACTGTGTGCCTTAGTAGTGCATGTGAATCCTGGCTAGTGTTTAAAGCAGTCTTTCATAGATTGACAGCACAGTAATTTAAAGTTTGGGGGGTTTTGTATTTAATCTTCTTTGAGAGCATGAGACAGTTTGTAGTTCCCGATGCTTCCATAAATCACATGGTAGCTCAAACCCAGAGAGTTGAAACAGTTCAACCAGTGTAGTTGTGAAGAAAGTTTGTAGAGAAGACAGTCCTTCCTGATTTTTCTCTTGGCGTATGATGTACAAATTTAAAGGAGTCTAAGGCTTAATTCAACACTGGTCTGAGAAGCAGAATTTCATGGTCACAGAGAGATTTCCTGCTCTGTGGTAGCCTTTTGATGCCTCTCTGAACTCTGGCATAAGATAGGAATAAGTTCTGACTTGATGGGCTGAAGTGTATGCTTCAGTTGTCTAGGCCTTCTTCATAAATCATCAGTTTAATAGTGCAAGTCCTGTATTTTTCTTGCTGGCTGAGATCTGCAGTTGAATTATTCTTATTATGGTGTGGGTTTATTACTTTTCTTGAGTAATAGCTTTTGTATGTAGTAATAACACTACCTTAATGCATGTCTTCAAAATATTTGAGTTATGTTGTCAGGGTGGAATTATTTTACCAGTATTTTCTTGCCCATGTTAATAAAATAGAGGAAAACACTTTTCTATGGCATCTCTTTCTTACTGATTCCTATCTTGCCCTTGTTGTGAAAGAACATGTTGCTGGCCTTTGAATGAAAGCAAATCCTCATTAGTTCTGAAACAGTGTATTCACAGGATGTTTTCTCCTGAGCTTCTGTCTCAGTTATAGTGATATAACTGATGTTATAATGTCTCATATTTCCTTTAATTTCAAGTTTTGTTAATTGTTTTTGTTATTTTTCAGACAGCATTATTGAAGCGGCAGAGTCGATACGTTCGTTCAACAGTTCCTGAAAACGCAGAGAAGGAAGCTCAAAGCTTATTTGTAACTGAGGTAATACTGGAATAGCACTTGGCTCTGTGTAATAACAATATTACACCTGAATTGTTTTTCTTCTACTTCACTTACCATTTAAGACACAGGGAAAAAAACCCTGAAAAATAATTAAATATTTATTACTATTTACTTGTCAGTGACTTAAAGGGAAAATTCCCTGGAAAACCTAGTGTTTTTTCTATTGGTGGCTGGAAAAGAAGTATTACAGGATAGCTTTGAAGAATTTTGTTTGTGTTAAGAGTTTTGTTTGTTTGGTTTGTTTGTTGGCTTTTACAGATTCTTCTCCCCCACCTTCTTTATGCTTTTGGCTTTTCCAGATGAACATGTGTGATTTCCATACATAATACTAGGAGCAACAGTGAATCTGGAATGAATCATTGTGACTTGTTTTTCCTGATAAAGTGTTTCACCCCAGTTATTAGTTTGTTTGTAATAATCTTGCACGGTTTGCTGGAACAGAGGTATTCTTAACTGTAACACTTGTAGAGGCCAAAATTCATTTTGGCTGCTCAATCTGTATGATATATGTAGAAGAAACATCTTCAAATCTGAAGTTTCTCACAACTACTTTCTTATGTTGGCACTCTCTTGGTTCTGACTATGATGTGTTTAAAATTTTTGTCTTTTTTATATTACCTACTGGTTTTCTACTGACGTGCTTTAAGCTGGTATCTTAAGATCTAAACCAAGTAAATGTCTTGTCATTCCAAGAAGACTGAAGGAGCTCCAAATAGCTGAATATACCTCAAACCTCAGAGTGATTTATCCGCAATGATACATATCCTTAATACCTGACCTAAACAATTCTAAGATAAATATGAAGAAGGTAAACAAGGAGGGAGGAGTGTTGTTGGTAATTCATACAGTTTAATGAGTTTCTGTAGAAACAATAGCTTGGCAAATACTGATTTTTGTATTTTGAAATATAAAGAAAATATTTTGAATTAGTAGATATTATGTTTGTGTACAAGTAAGTCTATTCATGTAACATATAAACTTTTGTACTATATGGTTTCTGGCAGCAGGCGTTGTCAGTTTTATCTTACTTCAGTCAAAGCCAAGATAAATTAGTACTTTTATGTTGTAGCAATACGGGTGAAGTAAAATGGTATTTCCTGTGATCTGGACCAGAGAGTAATGACATAATTGCTTTTCAACAGCTGCAACCGTGCAGTGTGAATTTAAATATTAATTTAATTGCACTAGAGGTATCAATATAAGGGAAAGATCTTTTTAGTTTCTCTGTACCAGTACACATGGAATGGAGTATTTTATTTTGATAAGGTATCTCTGTATGTCATTGCTGAGTTTCTAAAGGCTCAGTCATGTTTTCAGCTTCAGCGAAATGCTACTTCAACTTTTCAGAAAAATGAAGATGGTTAATCCAGATGAGTGTATTCACCATTTTCTGGTTTTATAGTATACACATCTAGCAGATGTTAACATCCTACTGAAATATAACATTTGTTGCAAAAAGCTGTATTGCACTAGACTATTGCAAAAGAAGGGAAGTATACAGAACTTTCAGAGATCGACATTTAACCATTGTAGTTCATAAAAAGCCATATCTCAAGAGGGGTTTTGTGCGTGTAGGGAATGCTCTTCCAAATAATATTGGTATTTGGTTTTCATTAAAACAGTGCATTAAAACCTACAATTCGGACTGGCATGTTGTTAACTATAGATACGAAGATTACTCAGGAGAGTTTCGACAGCTACCAAAGTAAGTACGTTATTTAGTGGTATAATAAAGATTCTGCATTTGTGAAGAAACTTTAACTGTGTTTAATATAAATGTATTTATAACAGAAATGTGTGAATACATGTAATATGTATCTTAAAGTATGTTATATCGGTGTTTAGTAGTCTGTAGAGATGATGAAGATTTTTTGGATAGAATTAATATTAATGAACTTTAAAGTGTAAAATCTTGTTAAACCATTTTCTGGAAAGATACTGTAATAATAAATACTGCCTTATTAATAGAGAGGTCAAACCAAGAAATTGTATGGTTGACAATGTGAAATGTAAACATGAAAACTAAAACAAGCTAATGTTTAGATGAAGCTAAAATGGCGATATCCTGTTTTTGTAGCTTCAAAGGCAGCTTTTGGAACTCCTTCTAGGAGGTTAGGGAATAGAACCTAACTGAGATGGTTAGAGCAAGTGTATGAACTAGTGCAGATTTTCACAGGATGATTCAAAGCAAAGCCTAATTTACATCTTTTACAGACTTTCTAAGCCATCTGCTAGAGAAATCTTTTCCAACATTTTAAAAATTTCATAGTGAGATTATAGAGATTGGACCCTTAACTTGAAATATCTGGGAGCAGATGAATACTCTGAATCCCACAACTCTGGAATATCTGTATCTTCCCTACCTATTCCCCTGCATCTGTCAGTTAAGAAATAGCTTTCTTTCCCTATGAAAAGTGCTGATATACTCACAGGTTTTGTAAAAATCAGTACAAGGTTTTTATTACCAGAACAGAAATCATGATAGTCAGTAGAAATTTAAGTAAACACTTTGTTCTAAAAAGAGCCAATGGTTCCCGGTATGAATTGTTGCTCCTAAGATGCTAGGAGTGCAGTAAATGAGAAGGTAATAGGTTCTCTTGAGATACACAGAAGGACAGTGAGAAGCAGAACAATAGAAAGACTCTGGGCAAATGTGCAAATTAGGAAAATTGCTGGCAAAGAAAGGCATTTCATGAAAAATACATGCTTTTACTCAGTTATTTGTGTGCTTTTTCCCCTTCAATTAAGATAAGAAGTTCTTTTTTTTTTAATAGCTGTAAGGTATTTAACATCACAAAATTTCTAGTATTTTAGAAGCTTTTTCTTTCCTAGTAAAGGGACAAAATCGGAGAAGCTTCCAGTTCATTTATATGAAGTGGATGAAGAAGCAGATAAAGATGAGGTGAGATAACAGTAATTCCTTACTTTCTCTTGCTTTCAGTAAAGAATGTTGGGTAAGGAGAGGTTACAAATTGGGATAAGTTTTGATATCAGTAAGTGAAAACAGAGATTAGCTTGAACAGCAAATACGGTTATTTTACTTCTCTCCTTTCTCCTTGTATTCTTGAGATCTGTCATGTGAGTAGAACAAGTTTTGGCAGATGGTGAAATTGAAGTTTTAGTACTTGATAAAAAATAGCTTTCATAAAATCTGTCATGTTTTACACTGCTTTTGTGTAGATGGGCATATAGATAGAAATGTTTCATGCAGTTTAATCACGAAGATGACTAAAATTGTAGGTCAGTCTGTTCCAGCATGACAGTACACACACTTAAGCATATGTGACAATAGGATACAGTCACAAATTAGCTTGTCACAAATTTGAGTATAGGATAAAAGATCCATCATGGAAACAAAAGGTATAGTAATTGAATAAAACTCTAAGGTATTTTCTTTTTTGTCATTGGCTTAGGGAAACCAGAAATCATAGCCTCAAGCAATTTTCAAGTATGTTTCCAGTGTCAAAGACCTTTTTCAGTAACTGCTTCTGTTATTTTTGTGATTTAATTAATTTTTACCACACCCTGTTTCAAAACGGAGTGTTTGAATGCCAGTGTTTTCTTTTCTTACAAGTACTTGAACTCTTGCATCACAGAAAAGAATTAAAACAAAAAAACAACTTTTTTTTTTGTGTGGTTTTCACCTTTTGACAAGTTACTTTGCTTCTGAGGCACTGCTGCATATGAAATAGAAGTTTGTTACAAGTTTTCCTGGATTAAATGTGGAAAAGTAGTTTAGGGAGTGCATCTGAGTAGGTAGATTCCTGAACAGATAATCTTAGGATACTGTTTCTTCAGCACTATTATTAAACTGCACTGTGATATTCAAACAAATAATTTGACGCATCTGTATCCACATCTTCCTATTTGTAAGATGGGAATAATTCTGATTTCTATTACGCTGAAATTAAAAAGACTTGTCATTACTTAGTGTGACAACAATGTTTTAGAAAGCAGTTAAGCATCAGAAAAGAAGGTGATACGATAGACTAGGATTGGTCTAGGAAAAAGACTTATGGGTAGAGTTAGTTAAACACTGAAAAACTGTAGCTTGCCTATTACCAGGTGCTGTGTGTTTTACTAGGAAGTATAAATGGAGAGGACTTCCTGTTTCCTTCTACCCAGTTTCCTGTTAGAGCAGGCAGGACTGTGATATCTTTCAGAGATACAGTCACTGAAGAAGAGGTTTGCTGCTCTTTGAGGAACTTAAAATATAAGACAAAAGCATGTTAGGAAAAAATGGGAGCTTATTGGGAATAGGGAGCATACATACCACATAAATCCTTTCCTCAAGGGAAGCATTAATGCAAGAGGTCTTTCTTTCAAACATCAACATTTTTGTATGCCAAAAAGCATACATGCAAATCTTACACTAAAAGTTGTTTGGTCTTCATTTTGTTTAGCTTTTATTTCTGGTGGGTTTTTTTGTTTCTTTGGCTTTGTTTGTTGTTTTTGTTTTTTTTTTTGGTAAGAAAGCTGGTTTGTTAAGAGAATGATAGAAAACAAAAAGCTACAAGTGATTAAAAATTGAAGGAAAACCGGATAAAGATTAGTTTAATCTTGCATTGTTAAAAAAGGAGAGAATTACCTTTCCAAACCTAATTGGGGCTATCAGACCATCAGGTTGATGTTTGTAAATGGAATTTTTAACTCAGCCTGGTGTATGGTATCAAGATATGGAATTGTTTTTGTTGAAACAGTCGCTGTTGAAGTAAATTTTGGAGCTGAGTTTGTGGGAAAGATCATTAAAAAAAGTGAAACACAGTGTGCAGCAGTAAAAATAAAAGTGAGGAAATTAACTTAGCAGTTGGAAACAGGAAATATGTTTTCAATGTAAAATTTGTATGTTAACAACTGGGTTCTGGGTTCCTTTGTATTAACAGATGGTCAGCTGGAAATGTTCAGTAGTTTTTTGGCTCTGTAGGCAGGAATTCTGCCTGAGAGAAAGAAACGGTGTAACTAGAGACACTCAAATGGCAATCAGATTTTTTGTTAGAAAACCACATGCAGCTCAACATAGTTGGGAAACAGTTCACTTCCAAGACGTAGGGTTGGGAAAAAGAGCCTTAATAGAGCTAAATCTTAATATTTGTTAACACAGGTAACGAAGGAATTCTTGTCAGGTGATCCTATGTATGGTTTGTGAAACTACAGAAAAGCATTGGTTGTTTCGTGCCAAGTTTTGATGATAACTCATCATCTACTCATCATCTTCCACTCATAAAGGTGGTTCTAAGCCATCCTTTCCTTGGGGATAACTCCCACCAGCAGAGTTGGAGAATCATAGTTGGAAATCCAGTGTGTTAAGTTGCTGTCTGTGTATACTGTATAGGGAAAAATGTTGTCTAGTTAACAGAGCAGGGATGGGGGCTAATGACTTGAAAATGTGAAGCAAGTAGACTGTATTGTTTGGACAGCAAGACTCACTGGGGCATGTGAAAATTTAGTATTTCTGCTCTTGTGCTTCTGGGGCATTATGTCAGATTCTCTGATAGTTGGTGACCATGTCATCCTTACTGGGCCTAACTTCCACAGTATCAAGCTGACTAGAATTTTGTAGGGAACAGATTGTTGCAGCTTTGGCCTTCTGTTTGCAGTTTTTGGAAGTTCACATGTGCATATGAATATGCAAGCTAGACAGACTAAATAGGCTGTAGGTAAACTAAGTAGTAACTTTTTACAGAATGTTCCTTGAATTAGTTCCAGAAACTTATTCATATTATTGAAAAATTTGGTTTTAATGTTCAGTTGTTGAACTAATGACTCTGTCCCCCACCATGTAATCATTTTTTGTTGTATGATCTCTTAATAGCTGAGAAAAGGAGTTATAAAAAGTAGTTGAGGCACTTGAAGAAGTTTTTTGGTTTTGTCTTCGACTGGATACCCAGCTAATTTTGAATGTTTGGATAATAATTCATCAGGAATATTTCTACTCTAGATGGTTGAAAATCTTCCCACATGTTTAATTCATTAAGGGTGTTTTTTGTGTCAAAATGGGTTACATCAACTGAAAACAATGGTAAAGGCAGTTTGGTACTATTCTAAAACATTACTTGAACTGAGGACTTAATGCTTATTCTTTGGCACTTACAAGTTTGACATTTTGTTTAGTTTTGATAGTAGAGTACTGCTTTTTGGTAGTTGTTAACATCCTATGGGTATTGATACAGATACTGAGTTCCACCAGCTTGGCATATGGAAGTGGTATGCCGGCAGTGCCAGTGGGTGTGATGCATGATGCATGCATTGGATCTGCTGTTTGTGAACTTGCCATTACTACCAAGTTTGGTCTTGCTCTCTATAGAAAGCTTTGATTCTGATCTATAAAATGGCAGCTACAATTGAAGAATTCAGGACTTAGTTCTCTGTAACTTCCTAAGTAATGTTGAAATAATGCATATAAAGCAAAACGGTTTGAGAAATCTCGATTGAAATTTTGGATAAGCGTAAGTTTACATTGTTCTTTTTGGTAATAGAAATTGGTAAAAAGTCTTGTACTGGAAGGTTAGAATATATGAAAAAATTAAAGAGTAAATGTAATAAATATTTTGAGTTTTTCCACTTTCTGCTGTTTCAGTGGGATTTATCTTGACTAGTATTCAGCTGTCTAGAAAGTGGATCATTCTGCTAGCCATAGAGAAAGTCTATATAAGTGGCCGGGTTACCTATTAAAGCTTAGATGAAGTCAGTCTCATCCCTGATTTTAAAATAAAATAATCAGAATTGCAAAGCTATAGAATTTCAGCAGGGATAATAGTACATTATTGTCACTAAATTATGAGCATAGCTATTCCGTCTTTTAAAAATGACTTCTGAAAATTTTGGTAAATACAGCAGTTTCACAGTGTGATGCGAAACTACTCTTCTACCTTCCCCCCCCATCTTCCCCCCCATCTTTTTTTATCTGCAGGATGCAGCGTCTCTTGGGTCTCAGAAGGGTGGAATAACAAAACAAGGATGGCTGTACAAAGGCAACATGAATAGTGCAATCAGTGTGACAATGAGAGTAAGTTTAAGCATGTCTTACGTGTGATAAAAACTGAACATTAATATTTACCATACCACTGTGCCTTTGAGAAGTGAATTTTATGTGGATTACTTCTATAAAAAATAATAGTGTGGGATGAGAGAGGGAAGCTTGTATGTAATTTATATTTGTGAGATCTTAGTTTTCTTTTACTCAAATTAAAAAAAGAAAATGTAGCTGGTGGGAGAAGTCCAGTGTTTTAAAGATTATTTTTTTTTTTTAACCTGGACCCTGTTTTGTTATTAATCAAAATAACTTGCCCAGGGAAGTTGTGAATGCCATGTCCCTAGCGGTGTTCAAGGCCAGGTTGGACAGAGCCTTGGGTGACATGGTTTAGTGGGAGGTGTCCCTGCCCATGGCAGGGGGGTTGGAACTTGATGATCTTAAGGTCCTTTCCAACCCTAACTATTCCATGATTCTATGAAAAGGGACTATGTAATATGAGGTTTTATTTGTATTGCTTCTTTACTTAGAAACAAACAAGTTATTTTCATGGTTATCTCAACAAATATCTAATATTGTAGAGTTAGTTTTCAGTGGGTCAAAAATTCATTCACTACAATGTTGCTGCAGGTTTTTAATTTAGTTTTTTCATTTGTTATAACTAATGATTTCTGATTTATTTTCTGAGGATACCGAATAGACTATGTGTAAATAAAAGCTTTTTCTTAAAACGTATTATGTAAATAGCACTTAAAGTTTTTGTAATGTGAAGCTGATTAATACCAGTGTTGTAATTGTTTTTCTTTCCTCCTTTCTTTTCACAAGTCATTTAAAAGAAGATTTTTCCACTTAATCCAACTTGGTGATGGATCCTATAACCTCAATTTCTACAAAGATGAAAAAATATCAAAAGAACCTAAAGGATCAATATTTCTAGACTCATGCATGGGGGTGGTTCAGGTAATTATAATTTTTCTGCCTGTTCTCTGGTTAATTCTGGTTTTGATAGAGAAGGATTTTTTCAAAAAGACAGGTAACTTGTGTCAGACAAGTATCTACTCAGCAGAGGAACAATTAAGACACTGCATTTTGCAGAAACAGTGAATGAGTCTTTAAATGGCAGGAGGCTGAGTTTTAAAAATCTTTCTGAAAAGGAGAGAAATTACTGATTGATTTCAAGTATTTATCAAAAATATCAAACGAAGTATTAAGGCGAACACACGCAAATCCCCAGTCTTAAATCAGGACAGTTAACAACAGCATAAAATTAAAGTTTGTTTCTGTTACATTTTGTGCTTACATGAGCTGTAAAATGTTTTGCATAGCTTCTTGTGTGGGATTTTTGTTGTGGGAATTGTATCAAATTCAGTCACCCTTCCAGATGCTTTCATTTGACCTTTATAACGCTGCTTTTATGTGCTTTTCTTTATTTTAAAAAGTTGAAGGCTTTGGTGAAATGTTTGTCAGTAGCAAGTGCCAAAGAAAAGATTATTTTTCTTTCCTTGTGATTCTGTTGTGTATTTACAGTACAGCATGTAACTCTTCTGTGAGGCATAGCATACCTGGAAAAAACTCCTGGGCTTTAGGGGTTTGTTAACATGGGTACTTTAATGAAAATGTATTTCTTGTGTAATAGTGGGGGTTTCTTTTTAGTATTAAGTTGTTTGAAGATTTATGCAGAGAGATACAACAGCCTTACAGAGGTTTATTTTTTTCCAAATATTGCAATAATGTTTTCAGATACACATTTAATAGATACTTTGCATGGAAGGTCTTTAACTGTAATAAATTCAGTCATATTGCAAGTTCTACATGCAGATTTACACAGATTGTTTCGCCCTAGGTGTACAATTCTGGCTAAGTTTGGTTTGTCTTTTTAGAACAAACCAACAAAAAGTGTTGTAGACTTCGTCTTGCACTTAATATGTCTCTTTCCTTTTGTTCGTCAGCTTCCTTTGCTTTAGTGCCCTTCTCTTTGCTAATATGTACTGTCCATCTTCCGGCCCCTTTTGTTTCCCACTTAGGTAGTGGCTTGTTTCTGGTTCTCAGCCTGTGGCTCTGTTACAGACCATTGTGGGCAGACACTACAACATTAGTTTACATCATCAGAAAACACTGAGATTTTCAGAAGTTACAAATCAAAGAGAGGCACTGCAAGAGAACTGGACGAGAACAAGCCCAGACACCAGTATACACAGGGCAGGCCACCCAGCTGGAAAGCAGCTGGCAGAAAAAGATCTGCAGATCATGGTGGACTCCAAGTTGACCATGAGCCAGTGATGTGCTTGCTGTAAAGAAGGCTAATGATGTCCCAGGCTCCATAAGGCGGTGGTGTCAGCAGGTTGAGGGAGGGGATCCTTCTCCTCTGAACAGCTGTAAAGCACTGGTTGAGGCCACACTGGAGTCCTGTGTCCAGTTCTGGGCACCTCAGTAAGAGGGAGACATGGGCATGCTAGAGAAAGTCCAGCAAAGGGCTATGAGGATGATGGAGGATGGAGCATCATTCCTATGAGGAGGGGCTGGTTTGGCTTTTTTGGGTTGTTTTGTTTTAATACTGAAGCATATTGAGACTTTTCTGCATCACAGAGAAGTGCAGTCACATAATAATATGCAGTGTCTGCATCACATATACAGTCATATATAGTGGCATAATTGCTCTAATTCAGTGATTTGTACAAACTGACAAGTGTGAGTGATATCTACCACCTGTGTCAAGGTTTTATATTGTTGAAAGCTAAAGGTTACTGTTCTTGAGAGTTTTCATTTACTGCCTTAGATCTGGAGTCCATACATTTATTTGTATCCTTCTTACGAAACCCATCTTTGGTAGAAAGCTGACTGTTTTGCCAACGGTAGTTTGTCTGTTAATTGAAAAATCTGAGCTACAGTGAAACTAAAACGTAATTTGGCATTTAACTTAAAACAAACAAAAAAATCCCCTGACCATCAAGTCTGTCTTGTTGTTTATTTTAATGTTTATTTAATGAATTACCATTTTTAAGAATTAAAATTATGATAATATAGAATTTTCATTTAAGGTTTGTGAATTCATTCCCAGACACTTGAGTCAAGCTAGGTAGCATTTAAAGCCTTGATTTAAATTGTGCAAAAAGGATGACAGTAATGGTTGAGGAACATAGGAGGACTTATTCACAACTTCATGCATATTTTAAAGACTGATAGTATCAGGGCATTCAGGGTTGAAGTTGGTTACAATTAACCTTTGGCAGAAAATCCCAGCAAGGAAATGATTCTTACTCAAATGTTAATAGTTTAATGCTTTTCTTAATCAGTAGTTTTTAGCTTCATTTCTCTATGAGTACATGAAGATTTGATATTTGGAAATTAGATATTTTTGTTTTTAAGAATTATTAAAGGCAGAATTAGGATGGGAAACTGAAAAATGTGCTGTTACCTTTCATACTTCCACTTGTTGCAGAGATACAAATAACTTCAAAAGGTGAAATGTCGGAGAGAAAAAAGTGTAATTATAATACACTTTTCAAAATATCAAACTGTATATTTTTGTTAAGAGATCTGCAATACATGTAGCTTTCTTTGAGAATAGACAGTATATAAAGATATTATAAAGATATTTTATTTTCCTACAGAACAATAAAGTCAGACGTTTCGCATTTGAGCTCAAGATGCAAGACAAGAGTAGTTACCTTTTAGCAGCAGATAGTGAACTTGAAATGGAAGAATGGATAAACACTCTGAACAAAATCCTCCAACTTAACTTTGAGGCTGCAATGCAAGAAAAAAGAAATGGAGAGTCTCATGAAGGTAAGCAGGGTTTCTGGCAGTGCTCATAGTTATGTGACAGCATTTACGTGCATGCATTTGAAAAGAAAGGCTTCATAGCAGCTAAATGTTTTTGTTTTCTTTGATCATAAAAATTATAGGCCTTTTCGCTGTCTGTTTGAACTAATTAGAGTTTTGACCTTTTGCCATTAAAATAACACTGTTCTATATTGATTCCCATTGAATTAAGTCCAGAAGATAACGAGACTGATCAGAAGTCTAGAAAATTGAACTCACAATGAAAAATCAGGACTGAGTTTAAGGAAAAGAGAAAATTTATAAGGCACTTGCTTTGAAACATGTAACATGCTGCTCAAAACGGAATAATCTGTTATGTGGTCACTGTAGGTAGAAGAATAAGAAATTGTGGTTGCAATAAGGGGCTTTAAACTTAGATGTAACTCCCTTGACCACAATCTTTTCCCCAAAGTACTGAAATAGATTGTTTGAGTGTTGAGTCTTTTCTGTTGGAGCACTTTAAGAATGGGTACAGCAGCTATCTGTAAGGAATGTGATGTTGGTATAGGTTGGTGGCAAAAGGGTAGTCCAGTATTCCTCTTGTACATTTTTCCTCTTGACAGTGGATGGGGAGGGCAGCTGGTACAAAACCAAGTGTATCCAGAAGAACCTGAGAGATGTTATAGAAGGTTGTTCTGCTTATAAATAGCACAGTGTACCAAAAGGAGTCATTAGAGTTTAAAATGTGATACCACAGTCTTAGGCTAAGATTGCTGGAATTCAACAAGATGTTTGAAACAAAAGCAGATTGGAAAAAGAGAAGCCTGTAGCTCTGTGAAAGACATTTTAGTCAGCGGTCCCCAACTGACCTTAGAACCGTAAGATGCTTATAGCTACCTGAATAGTTGCTTTGTAAGTCCAGTAAATCCAGGAGGGTAGAGCTGGGGACCTAAGGAATAGAGGGAACTTGTTTTGAAATCACGTTACAATGCATAGTGGAAAGAGTAATGTAAATTTGTGCATTGAGTATTCCCTTCCCCCAGAAAGATATCAAAATTAATATTAAAGCTGTTTTTTAGGTAAGATTCAAAATAGCTGCTACTTTACCAATTTATGTAACTGGTTACATCCTCCAAGAAGTCACTGTGTCAGAGTTAAGTGATGGAGTTGTCTACAACCCGTTTATGTTAAGCATTGTCAATTTTTGAGGGGGTAGGGGTTAAAAAAAAAAAAATCAGAAATACTTTTTGCTACAGAGTCTTGTGAGTAGTTTGGGGGGTTTATTTTTTTTAATGTGTTTTTATTTCAGATGATGAACAAAGCAAACTGGAAAGCTCATCAAGTAGTTTTGATAACTACTATCCTGAAATTGCCAAGGTAATATATACTGTAAATATCAACTCAGGATATAAAGTACTGAACATAAGTTAAGATATATGAACTTTCAATAAAGGTAAGGTATTGGCTTCTAGCTACCAGTCAGTTTGTGGCGCTTTGAAAGCTTAGAAGCTTTTTTGTGTATAGATGTGGTTATTGAGCTCCTTCATTTTCTGCTTTTAGAGGCAAACTAGCTACTGTCTTAAAGTTGCTTATATAAATCTTGACATGATGTTTAAAAGCAGCATGGTTTATATTTTATTAGTTTATTGTATTTTGCATCTTTTATATTGTTTTATTGCATGCAGGTAAGTGCTAAAGTATTTCTATAGAAATGTAGTTAATACTAAAGTCAGGTTTTATTGTCAAAGTCCAGCAGAGTTTAATAGCATCTTAATAGAGATGATTCTATCTATTACAATAGCTGACATATCAAAAGATCCAGTCAGAATAGATAGTCAGACTTTTAGCACCCAAATTGGTTGGCTGACTTAATTCTTTCTGTGACTGTTTTGTAATCAATTTAGCACATGTACACAAAAGCTATTATGTGATAATGTAACTTCCAGAATTTGGAAATTAATTGGGATTGTGGTGCATGCAATCAAGTTTTCCTTGTAAGTATGCTGTTTGATGCTTAAAGCTCTTCCACGAGGCTATGAAAATTTATTTCAGAAACAAATGTAAAATTGGATGCTCTTATTGTATGGAATATTTTTCTTTCTTTATAGCCAGAGTTTTGCAATGCTTAGGTTCCATATGACTTCCAGAGGGGAATTTTATTTAGGGCTGCAGCACCTGCATATGGTTTTAGTACTACAACTGCTGCTTCCTGTTTCTGTAACCTTCTGGTCAAGAGGTTGTGGGTCATCTCTTCAAGCTGGGTATTTTTCTAGCATGTTATTTTTCTCAGCTCTTTAAGCACTGGCTTTTTTAATTCCATGGTTAGAACCCATTTAAATTTCTGTTTCCTTCAAAATAACTTTTTTTGTTTTCCCATTCTATTTCATCATTACTAAATACTACCTTTCAAAATAATGTGTTTTTGTAGCCTTTTTTCCTTGTGAAGTACAGGGGAAAAATCTGCCCATTTACATTAGTACACTGTGCCTTTACTTGATTACTTTATATAAATGCTGTTTATGAGGATTTTTTCATCCTCTGTTCTTTCTTGCACTGGCTTTTCAGCTGTAGTTTGGGTTTGGTTCTTTTTTCCCCAGTGGAAGACTTGCAAGTCACTGAGCCTTCTTTTAGAAGAGTTTATAGCTGCTGTATTATTTTTCTTGGTTCTAGAAGGAGATTTTCACAATAGCTGATCTCATATCCGTATGAGGAGAGAGAAATTCCTTCAGGGGTGATTGTAGAGCACCTGACAATAGGGGAAAAAACAGTCTTCCTAGGAAAGGTTTAACCCTTGTTGAGTACATCTCCAGGCCTTCATTTTTCTATCAACCACTGTTAGTTTATAACATAAACTAAATAAGATGGTATTGTGCTCTTCAGTGCACAGATGTGCACACATATATATATCTGTCTGTCCTGCCTGCTTCATGTTTCTTATATCTGTAACTTACTATAACTTAAGTACCAAGAATGACTGCAGGAGTTTTGATGGTCTGTTGGTTGTTTGGGTATTTTGTCAATCTTCAGAGAAAAACAAACTAGACCTCTATCTTGTATAACTATGTGACTGTCATGATAAGCATGCTCACGTACCTCCTTAACCATTATGAGTCCAAGTATTCCTTGAGGTAGGAAAACATGCCTGTTTTTCAGATGAGGAAATGGAATTATAGTCACTGCTGTGCTATAGACAGGGTTGATGACTGCATACATTTTAAGTTCTTGACTTCTGACCGACTGCCCGTGCATATTCTTGTCGTCTCTTTAGCTCATAAACCACTATCTAAAACTATTCAAGATGCTTTAGCTGAAACAGTTTCTGCATTGTTCTTATGACAAGTTCATCTTCCTCTTCCGTTCTTGCCAACGACCATTCCCTTTCTAAAACATGCATGCAACCTTCTTGCCATCTTTAAACTTCTTCACAATTTAGTCCTGTATTTCTCAATCATACTGGCTGTTGAACAAGCAAAGTCTTGTCAATACTCTTACTGGTATCGAGTATCTGGGTCATGTCTTTCACAACAACTCATGGTCTTTTCTCCTGTATTAAAGATAACAAAGTAAAATAAATGAAATCCATTAAGGCATCTGTACTCAAAATCACACCTCAGAAGTTTCTCTTTGTAATACATCCTTTAAGTCAAATAAAATACATTTTTTTTCTTTTAATAATACTATTAACCTAAAATAGAATTTGGAGCTCTTAAGAGTTGATTTTGGTTTGGTTTGTTTTTTTTCTTTTTTTCTTGAGTTATGGGAGTTTCTTTAGCCTCCAGATGTAGAGAGTAGATCACTACCCGCCGATGGTCAATGATGAGAATTTTGGGTTGGTAACTTCTTTTAACGCATACAGGCTGATCCAAAAATAGACAGCTGTCTGTAATGTAATACTTTGTATCCCTGTTTAGCCAGCTACTGCTTTGGGAATGGCAACTCTCCTACCTGGGTAATTTTGGTGCATCTATTATGTCTATTTGTCATGTTCTGTGACTTTAAAAATCATAGAATACTGTTTAAATTCTACTTTTTTCTTTCCAAAAGTAATATGTGTGTAACATCAGTTTTCACATCCTGTTTTGTTCCATTTTACTTTTGGTGTACTATTAATAGGTAGGTGTCAACAGATCACAGGCAGGATCAGTGTACATTCTACTCTGCTAAGTAACTTTTAGGTGTGAGGGGTTTAACTTTTGGAAGTTTCAGGGGTTTCCATCTACCTGCAGAAAAATGCTTCGTTGGCAGTAGAGTTCAAGAAAAGAAAAAGGAAAAAAAAAAAAGAGCTATGATGGTGTTCCTTAATTTAGGTGTCCTGTTGTTTCCTGAGCAATCTCATGGTCTCAGGATAGCTCTGAGCATCAGCCTACATTCATACTTCTTTTAAAGTAATGTTATGAAAGTTACTATTTAAGGAGGCAAAGTGCTATATGAGCTATACTGGAGTGTACCTCCCATAAGCTTGGAAGGTTACATGTCGCTGATGTAAGTTTTTGTATTTCTAGGCTTGGAAATGCTTTTAGAGGAGGGGAGTCTTCTTTCACATTTTACTTGGACCTGATACAGCAATTTAAATTGAGCTGAGTTAGGGAGAGAAGAATGCATGAATCAGAAACATGTAGAGCTTTGAACATCGCAGAAAAAGGAATGAAATTGCAAGTTGCTTTAAAATAGTGTGATACTAAGGGTTGGTTTTTTTTTTCTAATTTTGAACAGAGTACCAGAGAAGCAGAAATCAAGTTGAAAAGTGAAAGCAGGGTAAAACTTTTTGCCTTGGATCCAGATGCGCAGGTTAGAGTTTTTACAAAGAAGCATGTTATTTTATTTTATGTTGATCCTTTTGAGATAAAAAACCCTGACCTAAATTTTTCTTTTCTTTTTTTAAAGAAACTTGATTTTTCTGGTATAGAACCAGAAGTGAAGCCATTTGAAGAAAAATTTGGAAAAAAAATTCTTGTGAAGTGTAATGACTTATCTTTTAATTTGCAAAGCTGTGTTGCAGAAAATGAAGAAGGACCAACAACAAATGTAAATAATTCACCTAATTATTTTTTGTTAACATGATAATGAATGTCTTAATATTGTGTTGGCAATATTCTTAATGGCAGGAATTCCTTGCTGTGATTGAGAAACTTACACTGTGGGCTTTTTTCTGCTCCTTTATAATAAGAATAAGAACCTAAATCCAATGAGAAGTAACTTGGCTACTAATCTTTACATTGTGTTGTAGAAGGTGGAACTTTTCTTTTACTATCTTTTTACATGCTGACAGTAGAGTGATGGACATCTATACTCATCTTCCTTTCATGCACTTGTTATTCATACAAATGTTACTCATCTTCCCTTCATATACTTTTTACAGTAATGTCGGATGCCAGCAATGACACTTGATTCTTCTTTTTAATGTGTAGGTAGAACCTTTCTTTGTCACATTATCATTATTTGATATTAAAAACAACCGGAAGATTTCAGCAGATTTCCATGTTGATTTGAACCATGCCTCAGTAAGGCACATGATACCCAATGCATCTCAACAGATGATGAATGGCAGTGGTGATAGCATACATGGAATTCAAGACATTCATGAAACTGTATTACAATATCCAAAGCAGGTAAGAATGAGTAACCTAAAAAATTAGCAGGATTTTGGATCCAAGTAGAGAGTTTTCCTACATACTTTGGATGGCTTTCTGTTATGTGATGTAAAATGTGTGTGCGTTTTCTTTTTATTTTTCTCTCTTATTTCTAGGGAATATTCTCAGTCACATGTCCTCATACTGACATTTTCCTTGTGGCTAGAATAGAAAAAGTATTACAAGGAAGTATTACACATTGTGCTGAACCATATATGAAAAGTTCAGATTCTTCAAAGGTATGTTACTTTCTGTGATGTATAAAAAGTGCTGAGGTGGGACAGGTTGATTTCACATCACTAAATATCAACCAAAAGCTTAGTTCTTTTTTAGGAAATTCAGATAACTGGATGATTTGACTTGGTAAGTTGTATTATTACTAGTAACTTATCAATTGAAACATTATAGATAAAGTCTAACATATTATTGTGAAATATTTCTCTAGCTTTTTATAATTGTGATGCAATCGCAATTTTTGTAATGGGTTTAAACAAACTGATTTGACAAAAGAGTATTGGAATTCAAAGTATTGGATGTTAATGTGAAAGTTGAGGTGAAAATTGTTGAACAATGAAACATTCAATATATGTCAGAAATTAACTGTATGTTTCTTAGTTAATTTGTCTTATTTACTGTATTATTGTTGCTGACTTCCTTTGTCTTACTTTTTGGTGACCACAGTTTACCATGTTTTCTGCCCTCTTGTGGGTTGTTTTTCCTTCAGAACTATTGAGATCATTAAGCCTCTATTTTTACGTTTAAGATGCTTGCAGATTTGATGTAACTCCAGATCACTTTTGGAAATAAGCCACTGAAACATCCAAAGTTTGCAGGAGTCCAGGATGACATAACATTTTAATGTTTTCTGAAACATATCTAGAAAAAGCTTTGTCACTTGCTGCTTCTTGTTTGTAGCTGAAGAAAGTTTTAATTGTGTTGATTTACAGTTGTACTTAAATAGTTTGACCAGGATAGCAGGAGAAAAGATTTTTGTAAGCAGTGTAACCTACTATAACATTCTTCCTGTTTACAGCTAGTGAAAGGGAAGAAGGAATGGTCAACTTGCAGTCTCTGCAGAGGAGCAGTGTTCTTTCCTACTGATTTAACGCTGGCTAAGATACACATAAAAGAACTGTATTTTTCTCTTGGTCTTAATATAGATCAGACTAGTGATTTGCTTTTCCAGGAATGCTTGAGATTTTTTTTCAGTTATTGTTGGAAAACAGCAGCTTGGTATTTTAGGGGTCTGTTTTCGAAGTATATGCTGACTGTTACTCAGTTAAAACAATCTTGAACTGAGTAACTGATTTTGGTGGTCTTAGGTCTGAGGTACATGGGAAGGTTAAGTAAGCCCAACTGTTCCCAAAGTTGACTCTGAGTGTTAGACTTCTGTCACTCTACACTACAGGAGTAACCAACAGGAACATCCATGGCTATATTAACTTATGCTGTGCATTTCTGGTATTCATTTGCTTATAATTTTATACAGTTGAACACTTAGTTTGATTTTTTTTTTTTTCCTGCTCTTGTTCTTGGGGATTACAATGTATTAAATTGAAACAACACCGTGGTGCAGCTCTTTAGGCCTCCCCGTACAATGAGCAAGTTCCAGTTCCCTAGAGAATTACAACTATGAACAATAAAAAAAAAATAAAAATGGAAGCAGCAAATTCTATAGCCACAAGATCATTTGTTCTCCCCTTAAACATTGATTATGGTGAATTAGTGATCATTACTTGCCAAGGTTCTATGCTTCTGAGTGACATTTCCCCCTTTTTACAGAGAGTTGGCTCAAACAACACACTAATAAACACAGCTCTTCATAATCTCAACAGTATAGATCAGGGATAATATTCAGGCAGGTTTACTCCATGGGGCTTTTTTGCCTCTGGCAAATAATTTTGCTCTGTGTAGGCATATAAGAAAAGCTGATTTCTGGAAAAGAGAAGGCCATTGCTCTGTCAGGAGGTTCTGCTTTAGATCAAGTGATTTCAGCTCTTGTGTTGAACATCTCACAGTAGTGGGTTTCTAGCTATGTTACACATGTTGGTTCTGTGTAATGGAATTGTTTGTTTGCTTGGAAGTTAGCAAAACGAAAAAATTAAAGTTTTAGTGAAAACAGTGTTGCAACATCCATACATGGAATTGTCCCTGTGATATTCATACAACTCGTCTGCGTGTACATATGATACACGTATTGCAAAGTGTTTTACTCTGCAGGAATGTGTTCTGGTACATAGAGTGGGTGGTGAATAGGGAAGCAAGGGAGAAGGGGGCATTTTTATCTGGAGTCACAATTTATGTTTGAATTTTGCTCTTTTGTGTGGGATTTGTATATAATATTTTTTTCTTGCTTAATTAAATATGTATCATCAGGAGTGTTAGATGGGTTTGTGTTTTCAGCCATGAAATGCTGTGAAATCGGCAGGTCCTGCTTAACCTGACATGAATTGTTAAGAGGTATTTTCGTTTCTTTAGCTCACGTACTTAGGTTTAATCTTCTAAAGAAGATTTTTCCAGTTCATATCAGCGTCAACATGTGGGGTTTTCCATCTGTACTAATGGTACAAAAAAGGTAGCTTTTAAAATGTGGCTATTTCTTATGTTCCTTTCAGGTTGCACAGAAAGTTTTGAAGAACGCTAAGCAGGCATGCCAGAGATTAGGTCAATATAGGATGCCTTTTGCCTGGGCAGCTAGGTAAGGACAGATCTTGCCAAGCTGTATTTTTTCCTGACTTTTCTTTAACATTATTTTCTGCTTCTCACTTTTTGTAAAACTTCACGTGCTGTTTAAATTATTTCTTGTTTTACTTTCAATTAACCAAAGATTTCTGACAATCAAATTTATACTTCAGCTCGGTAATAGGGGAAAAAAGTTATAAACATTAATTGTATTCTTATTCAAACAATTGAATATTGCCAACTGTTTTCTATTGTCAGTATTTTTCATTTTACTATGAATGAAATGGTTCACACTTGATTTGTTATACCAAGCTATTTATATGTTAAAACTCACCTTACAATGACAAGAGTACTAAATGCCTAATATGAAGGATGATGCAGAATGTTCTAATTTGTAGTAAAGAAATTTTCTCAAGTTAATTTCAACACTTTCATAAACTCAGCTGAAAGGAACATTTTCACTTTCAGGACACTGTTTAAAGATGTCTCAGGAACCCTTGACAAAAATGCAAGATTTTCTCCTCTCTTCAGACAAGACAGTAATAAACTTTCAAATGAAGACATGCTGAAATTGTTAGCAGATTTCAGGAAGTAAGTCAAATTTCCCCACTTTAAAAACCAGAACCCTAACAACTCACCTTTTTTGTTACGGTCTTGAACTGGAGCATCTGGTGTTTCGATGGATGTATTTGTATGTTTTTCACTTCAAATATAGAAGTAGTATAAATACTACCAAGACCTCCATTCAAGTTCTGAATCTTTTTTTTGCAGTGTTTGGTGGCTATAAGCAGGACTGAAGTATTATGCCATGTATAACATGTAATAAGCATCATATCCTGAAGTAGCCCTATGTTAGGAGTTATGCTTGCACAATACACTCTTCTGGTTCTCAAAGGAAAACAAGTGTGAACATCATATGTTCACTGACCTTGGACAGAAAATGCTAGCTCTCAGGGAAAGGGATTAAGCCAGTATCCAGTCCACCTTCCTTGGGAGTGCATGTGGCTCGGGGTGCTTAAATAACATTGGTTATTCATTCTTACAAAGTATTCCTAAACACTGCAGCAGTTTGTGTGCAAGGCTTAAGAATCTCCTACTGACAGGTGATCCTATTAACAAATAGTTTTAGTACCCTTTCTTATTAAATAGGATATTGTTGTGGTTTAATGCAGTCAGTAACCCATGCAGCCCACTCGCTCACTCCCCCGCTTTCTCCCCCCCCAGCCCTGCTCCCGGAGGGATGGGGAGGAGCAGCGGGGTGGTCGGGTACAAGTCCATGGCCACGTCCATCATGCCCTGCTGGCGGAGTAACTAAAACCATCAGTGTTATCAGTGCTGTTCCCAAGCCGAAAGTCAAAAACACAGTGCTGCCCCGGCTACTAAGAAGGAGAAAAAATGGCTGCTACTGCTGAACCCAGGACAGTAATAAAATTATGGAGCAGTCTTTGCTGCTTTGCAAAGATATTTCCAATTCTGTTCTAGTACAGTTAGCTGGAGTTTTATTAATATGAATAATTACTAATCGCAAAAAGCCTGGGCTATAGTTTATTTTATTCATGCTTACCAAATCTGACAGGAGATGAGGTTTGTAGCAGGCATTTTAATTCCATTTTAGCAAGCTGGTTAAAGTTTCATTGGAGTTTACATAGCATTGAAATTGCTGTGTACTGATACTCCTTGCCATAAACAGTATTATTGAAATTGAAACTAGTCTAGTAAATTAGCTTGCAACATCACTTTACTTTGTGAATTAAGGAAATGCTTTTGGTTATTTCAGCATCCTGCTTGTGGAATCATGTAGAGTATGTCACAGGAATTTTATTAATAGATTGTAATGTCTAAGGCTTAGCTATTGAAATGAGAATCTAAAGTCCAACTAGAAAAAGTTGTTTGCTTCACAGCATGAGATTGCATTTTGGGAAAATACTGCATCCACTTCCTCTGTAATAATTTAAAAAAATTATGCTCCTGACTATCATTACTAATAAAATGTTCTGCATGCGTGTTTTAAAATGGAAAATACTCCTACTTCAAATTATACTTCTGAATTAGCTTCATGATAACATCTAACAAATGTCATTGAAGGGTAGTTAATAGTAAATTTTTTTCAGGGTGAGTTACTACTTTAGAAAAAGGACGAGGTAGGAAAAAAAATTACTGAGTAGAAGACACATTTTGTTAACTTTCTGCTTTCTCTCCCCTTCTGCTCGTCTCCTAAGTTTACCCCATTACCATACAAGCTTATCACTGGCCATTGAGATTTTAAAAAGCTTTATTTATATGTCCCCTCTTTGCTGCAAATTATAATGAGTTATTACGTGCTAACGTACTTATCTTTAACAAAGTTTTCCATTTTGATTTAAAGAAAAACATGATGCTTTTTCTTAACCTTTTCCACACTTGTTAATAAAGCCTTCCCCATTTTTTTTTTTCTCATAATTTAAAGAAGAAAAGCTGTGAATCTAAGCAAAAAGTCAGACCAGATCAGTCATCCACCCCCAAACTACCTTTCCTCTCATATTCCTATTTCAGGATATTACTTTTGCTTCTGTTTCCTATTTCTCTTTCCTCTGGCATCTGATAGTTTTGCATTTGGCCTGACTGTGAGATTTTTTTTCCCTTCCTATAGACCTGAAAAGATGGCCAAACTTCCTGTTATTTTAGGAAACCTGGATGTTACTATTGATAATGTGTCACCAGATTTTCCAAGTGAGTATTAGTAAACACTGTTAAATAAGACATTCAGGCTTTTTCTCTTCAGTTTTTTATTGGGTTTTTATGTATTTTCAGATTATGTTAACTCATCATACATTCCCATGAAACAGTTTGAAAGCAGTACCAAGACACTAATAACTTTTGAAATAGAGGAATTTGTTCCTTGTATACCTAAACATACTCAGCCTTTCACCATCTACAACAATCATCTTTATGTTTATCCAAAGTACTTGAAATATGACAGTCAAAAGTCCTTTGCAAAGGTGAGTAGAGGAAAACTGTATGTTCATGTTTCTCAGGCTTAGTTAAGATTGTTTATATTTCTGTGATGATCCACACAATTAACTGTTTGGGGTTTTGTTTTTTAATAATGCTTTAGGCTAGAAATATTGCAGTATGCATTGAGTTCAAGGATTCTGATGAAGAGGATTCTTTGCCTTTAAAGGTCAGTCTTTTGATTTTTGTGACTGATAAAATAGTGAACAGTTAACTAAGTAACGCAGTAGTATTGGATTAATTTATCTAGTTTGGGATGGCACCGTTCTGTCCTCCTTTTGCATTTGGCATATGAGTAACTTCTAGATAACTTGCTTAGTTTTGATATGACAGATTTCTGAAGAACTCTTAGAGCATTTAATTTCCTGGTATCAACGAAAATTCCAAAAATAAACATGTTGCAAACAAGGGTGGCTTATGCCTACTCCACAGGAGGAATTCTTTAAAATTACTATTTTAAAGCTTCAGATCAACTGCACAGTCGAGCTCTGTGTTTGTTCATGAGCTACCACAGTGTAGAAGAGGTGTCTGGAAGAAGAGAAATAGAAAAATACATAGGAAATCTGAGGTGAAATCATAGCGTCAGCATTACTGCACAGCAGGTAGTCCACAGATCATGTGAGCCCCTGTCTGTGCAAAGGAGCCAAGTTAAATATTTTTCCAGTATTTGAAGAGGGCCTAAAAGGATGCCATGGAGGGACTCTTCATCAGGAATTGTAGCAATAGGACAAGGGGTGATGGGTTAAAACTTAAACAGGGGAGTTCAGGTTGGACATAAGGAAGAAGTTCTTTACTCTAAGGGTGGTGAGACACTGGAATGGGTTGCCCAAGGAAGTTGTGAATGCTCCATCTCTGGCGATGTTCAAGTCCAGGTTCGACAGAACCTTGGGTGACATGCTTTAGTGTGAGGTGTCCCTGCCCATGACAGGGGGGGTCGAAATAGATGATCTTAAGGTCCTTTCCAACCCTAACGATTCTATGATTCTATAAACAGAAGGTTAATATTTCAAATTCTAGGTGAAGTAGATTCTAAGCTAAGAGTGGAAAATGTTCACAGGGTTTTTTTTTGTTCTTTCTTTCTTTTTTTTGGCTATTAGTGTATCTATGGTAGGCCAGGTGGACCAGTATTTACTAGAAGTGCATTTGCTGCTGTTCTGCATCACCATCAAAATCCAGAGTTTTATGATGAGGTAAGCTACCTTTCTAAGGTAATATTCACTGATTTAGGTATTATGTAAGTTTCAAAAATACAGTAAAAAATTTGAAGATTGCAAAGTTCTTGATCATGATTTCAGTTAAATCAGCTTCCCTTTTCACTGAAGTATGTTTGTAAGTTTTGTGTATATAATTCTTGATTTTGCTTCAAATAACACATACTCTGGAATTGCTTTTTAAGTGTGAAATCAGTAAAGCATGTCAGTGCTCTTGCTAAAGAGTTCTACAAAGGTTGTGATTCTTTGACTTTCAGATTAAAATAGAATTGCCCACTCAGTTACATGAAAAGCACCATTTGTTGTTCACCTTTTACCATGTCAGCTGTGATAATTCAAGCAAAGGGAGTACAAAGAAGAAAGATATTGTTGAAATACAAGGTGGGTACACTAATGATTTACTTTCAGTAATTACTGGGGAGATTTTGAGGTATTCTTATACAGTAACCCGTGATTTTTGTGATCCAAATGATGCTTTCTAATTACATTATAGTGACTGATTTCATGAATTATTTATTTTAATTCAGATGTTTCAAATGTTGTTTTAAAATGGTTATCAAATATATGGTTTTTTTTCAAGCATGGTGACAATTTATTTGCCTTTGTAATGATTTCTAATTGTTTGAGTTCAAATCATCTGACCTTTACAGTAATGTTTTCTGGCTTATGAATTACATATCAGAAGTAAGACTTTTATAAGGGTTTATGTCCAGATTCATAACACACTTAAAACTACTTGCCTTTCATGTTCTGTAGTTGGGTATTCTTGGCTCCCTCTAATAAAGGATGGAAGAGTGGTGACCAATGAGCAAAACATCCCAGTGTCGGCAAATCTTCCATCAGGCTATCTTAGTTATCAAGAAGTGGGGGTTGGAAAGGTATGTTATATAAAATTAATATTAAAAAAAAAAAAGCTGTGGAGAGAAGGTTTGAATGTAATTCCCCAGTCTTATAAGATTTAAGTAATTTTCTAGTAGAGTTTTTTTTCTTTTATAGTTGAACTGGAGTTCTTTGCAAAACTGACATCTGATTTAAAGGAAACAAGCAAACACAAGCAGAAATGGGAGACAAAACTTATGATTAAATTCTGACTTTGACAAGAATTTGAATCAACCTATCTGAATATAGTTTTTCATTTAGATTTTTTAAGTACTTACTTCTGTTATTATTTAACTGATGTGCTTGGGAAATGTTTAATTTTTTCTAGTAATAATTAACTAGAAGTAACAGTAATTTTAGAGTATATTAAACTATTTTTCAGTTTATGAAGATTTGCAAATAATCTGAAGTCCTGTACTAAATTTTTTTTAGCATTTCATGCTGTCTCCTTTCAGTAAGTCCTTTATTCCTGAAAAAGTCTTATTCTCACATCTTGATTTTTGTGATCCTTATATTTCACGAGTGAAATTTATGGTTGTACTTTTCAAAGCAGAAAGCTTGCAAAGTTGTAGCAATAAAAATGATACCAAGGAGGATACAAAATGTAAAATGTGATAGGCAATTTGACTAAGAGAATGAAATGCAGAGATGAAATTGACTCATTTTGGAGGAAGAGGCCTAAAACCAGCAGCAAGAGGTGCTGCTCTCCTCCTGTTCTACCACCATTTCTTTTTTGAACTCTGATGTAAGCTTTCCAACCATCGTCTCCTTCACATCTCATCTTTTCACATTGTAGGTGTATTCTTTATGCCTCTGCTGTTTGTCTCTGCTCATGCCCATGGGTAGAAGGTTAGGACCAATATGACTAGTTTTAGATCTAGCAGTAAAATCTCTCCCTAACTGGTCAGGATAGACAGCTGAGTGTTCCCATTCTTAGTTCTTTGGATATGGGATGGGAAGGAAGCACTGGCTGCTACCTGTTGGTAACCTCTGTTAAGGTTTAAACTCCATCAGTACGTCAGTATCTGTGGAAATTTTTTTTTTTTTTTCAGAAAACTAGTAGATACTTCTCTCTAGTCAGATGTTTCTTTGCAGTTGTAGGTGAAACACGAAATCTGTGACTTATAGAAAAGCAGTTTTGTTAGCCAGTGAGGAAGCCTCTGTGGGACTTACAAAAAAAACATTTTAAGCTTCATAAGTACTTTTGATAATATTGCCTGCATAATTTTCCTTTTTTTATGACTTTATTCATTGCACACATTTCTTCAACCTGTTTAAGAAAAATATAAAAATTGTTGTTTGTGATACTATAAACAAATTGTTTTGCTCTAGTATACTGCTACATTATTTTACTTTTCCTCTGCATATGTGTGTGCAGCATTCTGGTCCTGAAATTAAATGGGTAGATGGAGGCAAACAACTGTTGAAAATATCCACGCATCTGGTGTCAACTGTATATACACAGGTGGGTTATGAAACAAATTAAATTAGAGAAGGTTTTAGGAATAATGTATGTGTGTTATATGTATATAGACTATCTGAGAAGTTTCTTAAAGTCAGTATATTGATCTCTTACTTCTTTGTCTCTTGGATACCCTGCATGGTATCTCTTACATCAGCTGTGAAAAGCAACAGATCTTACATGGAAGCTATTAAAAATGTGAGCCTTTTGTCTACCATTGTCATCCATTCCAGTCTGAATTTCACTGTCAGATGAGAGGTCGTAGTTGTCTGAAGGCTATCTACCGATATGTCTACAAAGCAATGAGTCCTGTTATAGCTACTTATAAAATATATATTATAATTGGTTGGGATAATGAATGTTAAGTATGCTACTTTCCGCTTGTCAGTTGGTTTGGAACAAATATAGGTGGTGCTTTGTATTCAGAAATCACGGGAGATTTCTTATGTGCATTAAAAAAATAAACATTACATGTAGACTAACAGTCTTTGGAATAGTGAACTTCAGTTATTTTTGAAAATTGAATCTGTGGACACCTATATGAATTTCTACATATAAGTATTTTTAATGTGTTCTGCTTTGGCTTATGGATAGCAATGTTGGATATCATTTAATTTGTTGTTCTTTTTGTCTTTGACAGGACCAACACTTGCATAATTTTTTTCAGTACTGTCAGAAAACTGAGTCTGGAGCTCGTGCACTAGGAACTGATCTTGTAAAATATCTTAAGGTATAAAATGGCAATTACTAACAGATAATTTATTTATTTATACTTTTGCAAAGCCTTAGAGCTTCAGACATTTTCTTGATCTCATTAATGGAATAATCAGTACAAGAAAGAACAAAAAGATACTTCCTAGCTTAGATAAATTTACAATTGCAGTGTAAGAGGAAACCACGAGGAAATAATGAGACAGCATTGGTCAGCCTTAGGAGTGGTAATTTTGAAACGCTGATGGCTTAGTTTGTCAAAATAACCAAATTGAGCTGCATAGGGGAATAGCAAGGAATGATGACTCCTGATTTTCAAAAATGTTTCTTAGGAGGTCATAATTGTCATGTCTACAGTTTTCGTTCAGGATTAGATCAATAGAGTGCATGGTTTCCATAGCAATTTTGTCTTAACCAAGTAGGCTGTATTTTTCATGTGAAGCTGAAAATTCAGTCACCTTAAAATCTATGTAAGGTATCACAAGTAACTGTTTTTCTTGGGCACAACAGAATTTATAGTTGTAATTGAATACCATCAGCTAATAAAACTGGACTGTGTACTCAGGACATTTAAGTAAGAACTTGGCTATTAAATGTGGCACACTTCTAAACTGGACTTGCTTTGGGACCCAGGTTATGTCAGAACCATGGCTCTGAGTCTTCTTCCTTGCACCGAGATTTCTGTGATCAACTTTGATACAAAGCAGGGCACATTACATTAGCAGCAGAATAATGAATAAGTCTATTTGGAAATAGGGTGTTGGTTTTTTTTATTATTACCATTTTTTACTGACAGACCTGTTTCTCCATCTTCTATTTGTCCTTATCATTCTGAAATTTTGCAATCCTAAAACATGCTGGCAAAGCATATGACAATCATGCACCCCCTTAGAAGGGGTTCTGGCTATTGTAGCCTTACATCAAAAGGGTAAAACAAAGAACAAATAATTTTGTAGCTAAACTTCATCATCCCCCATGGTTATTTAGAATGTGTCAGTAGAGATGCCTCTCACTTGGGTTTCTGCTACTGACATTCTTGTTTTGAGATGTCATTTCTCTGCGTTTCTCACTTGAACTGTTTCAAGTTCCATGATGATTTTTTTTTAGATCTGGAGCTATCTGATTTCCACTGCTTTCTGCTGCAGTAATTGTACCAGACAGTCCCCACTTAGATGACACTATCACTAAGCCTGGTAGTGTTTGGCTTTAGAAGTCAGCACTGTGCAGCACTGAGGTCCTGCTGAAGCGAGAAACAGCTTATGTGCAGAATACCTCCCTGATACCACACTTGCAAATACTGGCATCGTTATACTTTTCAAAATGGTCTTTCTGTGTATGTGAGAACCTCTTTACCTGTTGCTTCCTACTGTTTGTACTAGATTAACACATCATATTGTCTTTATTGCCTTGCTTCATGGTAACAGAAAACAAATGCTTTCTTCTATGTCAACTACAACTTATGGCTATTTTCAGTTGCATTTGGCTGAATTCCTGTCTAGCTTGGTCTCACAGGGGCCCAAATACTTTTTACTACTCCTGTGTTGAGAGGTTGCCTTCTGTGTGTCAGCTTGTACCTACCTGTGCCAGATTTGGCAGCCTGAGAGCTAAATGCTCCTTAAAGAGCATGTTTTAGCTCACTGAAGACAGTTTGCTGCAGGAAATGTTTATGATACAATAACGCATTTAAATACTTAGGATTTAATTTTCTTCACAAAGTCAGTGCGCTACTGGTAGAGTAACTTGGTTGCTGAACTTCTCTTCTTTCTGCTCTTGCTCTCCCTAACAGGATTTTGTGAAAGCACCATCTGACACTTCTAATTAAAGGTTTTCTGAGACTCACCTGATTATGCTCTCCTTCGTGTTTCATGAGTCCAAACATCACTTAGCATCTCATAAGTTGAGGAATCTGCTTGTAGTTACTTCCATTGCTGCCTGAGAGATCAAAGGGCACAGCTACTTCTGGCAGTCTGAGTGTAATTGAATACTCAAAGGCATCAGAAGTTGGGTCACAGGTCCACTTCAGAGTCCTACTTCAAACAGCACCTTTACCAAAAAAATGTTTGCATCCTGGGAAGAAGTGTGAGCTGAAGTTCCACTTGCATGTTTACCCAATGCTCTGATATTCCAGGCTTATAGCAAAGATGCTGTAGCTTATGACTGATGTTTCCAAGAAGAATCACAGATCATGTAGGAAGGAAGACTATTTAGAGTTCTGAATAATGTAAATAATGTGCATACAGGCAAACACTTAAGCACAAGACAGCTACCTAAAACTAAATGGAAGTGTTTGAAATTTGTTGTCTATATGCATGTTCAGCAAATAGACACTTTTTTTGTCCAAATTCCTCTAGCTTCAGGGGATTTTATGGCATAAAACAATGTAGGATGAGGTGCCTTACACTGCCTTTTATGTCAAGGTGGTTATGTCTGTAAAATCTTTTGCATGTGGTGGAATGCAAAGGCATTTCATGAAGAAGCCAAGTGGTTAGTAATACACTGTCTCCAATTTCCATCAGTAGGTAGGTAGGGATTTTAGTTCATTCTGGTTTTTAACATATTAGTTTGTTGTTTTGCAGTAACTACTGTAACTGGTATTGCACTTATCAAATGTAATCAACCTGTATGTTTTTGTGGAACTTCTGTTTGCTAAATGTCTGCATTGGTGGAGAAAATAGCAAACTGTACCAGAGTGTCAGCGTCTAGTTGCTGTGGTGTACACATTACTTAGAATGCATTTCAATGGAAAAGTACAAATAACTACTTCTAAAATGCTTTGAACAAAACTTAATTTTTATCCCTAAGTTACCCAAATGTAGAAAATATTTACCATATATTTATGTCGGAAACTATTCTCAGTTGTTTCCTGTGCAGGATTTCTTCAGGAAGCAGCGCGAGCAGTGTGTAAGTCTTTTTGGAAAAAGACTTGCCCTAAATTTTATCATTGCAGAACTTGTGATTTAAATGCCATTGTTTTAAGGGAATAACAGTATTACTGCTTTCTTTTAGAGCCTTCATGCTATGGAAGGCCATGTGATGATAGCTTTCCTGCCAACTGTTCTAAACCAGTTGTTTCGAGTTCTCACTAGAGCAACTCAAGAGGAAGTTGCAGTCAATGTGACAAGGTAAATAATTTTAAGTGCTTTGTAGAGTTTAAGTGGTGGCTGGGTTATCACACAAATCTATAACTGAGTAGCATTTTTGCTACTGCTATCATAGCCTTTTTGTAGGCTTATTTGGTTTCTGACTTCTGTTTAGGGTCATTATCCATATTGTTGCTCAGTGTCATGAAGAAGGCTTGGATAGCTACTTGAGATCTTATGTCAAGGTAGGTAAAAGTAATTGAAATGTTTCCTTTTTCTGTTTCTCTAAAAAGAGCAAATTTGGTTGCATCTGTTTAATTTCAATTCTGGTTTTCCTCCCTAAGTATGGTTATAAAGCTGAACCCTATGTTGCTTCTGAATATAAGACAGTACATGAAGAACTGACAAAGTCCATGACAACAATTTTAAAGCCATCTGCTGACTTTCTTACAAGCAACAAGCTACTTAAGGTATATATTGAACCATACTTTTTATTTTATATACTTACATGATCATAACTGAAGAATAACTGCATTGAAATAGTAGTTGAATGAATGTTTTCTTTTCTCTGCAGTATTCATGGTTTTTCTTTGAAGTTCTGATAAAATCAATGGCTCAGCATTTGATAGAAAACTCTAAAGTGAAGGTATGTCAACTTTAGCAAAAAGTCGTTATTCTAAACAAAATTTGCATAGTCTCTGCTTTCTCTAATTGCATATTAGAAGAAAAAGTTCTTTATACACATGGATATGATTTATATATAATAACTTGATTTGTAAGAAAGTGGAGGAAAGATCAAAGCAGCAGGAGAAATCAATTGAAATAGTAGATAGGAAAACTAGAGGGGTAGATTCAACATTACTGTAAAAGGTTAGAAACCCCTTAAAATCCATACAGCAGAGCTGTCTGTGTAAATCTGCAGATTCTAGTGAGATCTCTTAATAGTTATGGTACAGTGAGGCTGGAAGCAATAGATAACACTGGACTTTGATGTAAGCATTACACAGAAATATGTGGCTTTTTCCTGAGCAGCACAATAGCTTTGATATAAAATGACTCTGAGAACAGTGAATTGCACACTCTGTAGAAATGGGAGGAATTCTAATTAATTAATTTTAAACAATCAGAATTCAATAAAGAAAAAAATGTGTTACACACAACTATTCTTCCCGTTCCTCTGGAGTGCAGGAGAAGCTCAGTTAGTTTGTCAGGCTCCCCATATAGTACCAAAATCAGTTGTGTATTTTAAGCCAAACCTCCCCCCCCACCTCAGTCTGCCCAGCTGTGTTCTATTCTGACTTTGTTTTCTGTGAGTAGCTAAAATAAGCAAAGAATGTCTGACTCCATCCTGTTATTTTGCATTTGAAGAGGGGAGCTCGTGAAGGGCAGGTGTGAGGGGAGTTTGTGAGGGGTGCTTGTGGGTGGAGGTCATGATGGGAGCTTGTGAGGGGTAGGTGTGAGGGGTGCTCATGAGGGTCTGGTGTGAAAAGAGCAGGTGCCAGGGGCAGGTGTGAGGGGAGAGGAGGGATGGGCATGAGGATTGAGGGGGGCCATGGGCCATGAGGGTGGCCATGAGGGGAGATCTTAAGGGGAGATGAGGGGTGTGGCTGTGAGGGGTAGGGGAAGCAGCTATACAGAGTAGGCCACTATGGGAGGTAGATGAAGGATGGCTGTGAGTGGAGATCATGAGGGGAGATGAGGTGTGACAATGAGCGACTCTGAGTGGAGGACATGAAGGACAGCCATGAGAGATCAGTTTGCCCTTAGCGATACAGGTTATTGGTGGACTTGGCAGTCCTGGTTTAACGGTTGGACTTGATGATCTTGGAGGTCTTTTCCAACCTAGTTAATTCAATGTTTCTCATTCTGTGATTCAAACTTTTGCTTGTAGTGTCATGAGATTCTAGTTGTTGTGTTGACGTTTCATATAAGGAAAAGGATTTGTCTCCATTTAAATGCAGAGTCACAGAATGGTCTGGGTGGGGAGGGATCTTAAAGCTCATTTAGTTCCAACCCCCTGCCATGGGCAGGGACACATTCCACTAGACCAGGTTGCTCAAAGCCCCGTCCAGCCTGGCCTTGGACACTGCCAGGGATGGGACAGCCACAGTTTCTCTGGGCAACCTGTGCCAGTGCCTCACCACCCTCACAGTAAAGAACTTCTACCTAGTATCTAATCTAAACCCGTCTTTCAGTCTAAAGCGGTTCATACCATCTGTTCAAATAATTCAGGAGTTTTAAACTTAAATGTCTGTTATCGATCTGATGTTCCTTGAGCAAAGAGTTTGCACTTCTGGTCACTCTGTGAACAGAGTGTTTCTTATTTCACACCATTATTTTGGTCTTCTTTTAATCAGTTATTATTGAAAAACACTGAAAGGATTTCTGTTGGTTCTAGTACTTACCAGACATTTCTGGCAGTACTTTTTATTTTGCAGTATTCAGTTCTCTGAGAAGGATACAGTTTTTCTAATTACAGAATGTGGTGCTTCTGGGCAAGGTTCACATTGTGTATGTGGAACTTTTGTAGCTTGAGGAAGTTTTCTATTGGATTTGGTAGGTGATGCTCTGAAAACAACAGCATGCTGGTTTTGCTTGGCTAAAGAAAGTTTATATAATTTTTCTGATTTTAACAAACTTACAGAAGTCCTCACAAATTAGGAAACAGTGTATTGGTTTAAAAAAAAAAACTTCAAAGAAACCGCTAACTTGCTGTCATGCAAACCCATTTCCTTAATTTAATTATTACTTCCTTACAATAGGAATTGTATTTTTAAATTGAGATCAGAAGATGGATTAAAAAAGCACAGTAGAATATGATATTTTCAAAGCATGAATCTGTAAGCAAACAAAAAACTAATGCAGTTTACTTTTCAGAATAACTCCACCAGTGTTCATGTTTTCAGTATCCTTGCCAATGTAATCTACATCTCTTGTTTAGTATGGCATACTACCATTGGGGAACATTCACATTATTACTAGCTCTTAATATATATTTTTTTCCATTTTTTTATAGTTATTTCTTTCCTCTACAAGTGCTCTGCTGACTCATTTGCTCAGAGCTACTGTGTCTTTACTGACCCATGTAATTCTAATAATAAATTAATATTTGGAAAGCCCCAGCAAGGAACAAGACTTTCATTTTAGGGAAAAGGAAGTTGGTAAGGGAATGATGTGTCAGTTACAGGTGCCTGAGACTGATTTTATTACCTGATGTTACAGAATTACGGTGTGAATTGGGGTAGGCATACCCATGATTATTACTCAGTAAGACCTCTGTCTCTTTATGTGTAGGTGACCTAAGTAACTATAAGGGAAGGCACTGATTATTTTCTTTTTTCAGTGGTAAGAACCAGTAGCTGAATTCCAATGGCCTCAGGTTTGCTGTACTTGAAAGACTAAGCAATTCATTTTGTGATTTACTGTATGCTATAAATTACATGCTATGGTCTTTTGTGGTCTTCTGAGATAGATTCCTAAGGGCTGTTGTAAGTATGCCTGGGTTTTTCGTTAAAATGCACCAAAAGATGTAGGCAGGAGACAAATCAGTGTATGTTTATATTTCTGAAGATTAGTCTAGGAATTATGACCTTATTTAAGTGGCATTGTGCATCCATTTGTAGCAGCAAATTTTGTCTATTATTTGGGGTTACATGATCATATAAACTTTGCAAGATATGGTAATTTTAAGTAATCTTTCCGCCATACAAAATTTTTTAGGTAGATTAAAAATTTATATAATTTCATTTAAATAGCATAGTTGTAAACACACATTTTGTAGAAAGTACCAATTGGGAGCTTCAGGTTAATATTTTTTGCATCTTCAAAAGCAACTCCCAAATACGAGAAATTCTTTTAACAGGCACCTTTAGATTCTAGTACTTTGCTGCATATCACCTTGAATTGCTGGTTTTTGTCATTCTTCCCTGCAATAACATGAAGTAAGTATCAGAGCTTACAAACTACTGGAGTGATTTTTGTTGTTGCCTCCACATTTCATGTTAAAAAAGACATCTCCAGTTTTAGAACTAACCTCGTTGTCATCTTACTTGAGACATGAAAGAAATATGAGCAGGGCTTACCTCTTGTTTGCATGTATCCTTGTTCCTAAGCATAGCTTCTTGGTCTACAAGCCTTTTTAATATCAAATAAAGTGTTTTGCTAGCTTTTTTCTGTCTTACTGGGTGAAGTAGTAAATGGAACATGCATTCAAGCATTTCCTACATAGGATATGTAATTAGAAGACAATTTTCTGGGTGCAGCAAAATTATTTCTATAGCAAGAATTTTGTAATATTTAAAAAGTATTTAATTACTGTCCAACAAAGACTTAAGTTACAAGAATATGACAGGACACTGACTGGCATACCCACCAAGAGATTGTTATGTCACTAATGACATACTAATGACATGTGTTGATATTTATACAGGGATCTTTTTCAGTCTTAATATCTATTTTTTGAAAAATAGAGCTAGCAATTTTGGAGCACAGTTCAAACACAAAGAGAGCAAATCATGTAATCATAGATTTATGCAAGGTCTTGACAATGACTTGTTCTGCCTAGGAATACTGCATTCAGTGCTGTTAAAAAAATTATTAAGTAACAAAGTATTCAGAGAACTTGGATGTTCTGATTTTCAGTTTTCAGAAAGAAAAGACATAGTGACTGTACAGTTGAAACAGTTCTTGTCAGTATCAAGTTGTTGAGCTTCACATCACCTGTCATTTTGTCGTTCAGACAAAAACCAGAATCTTTATTAAAGATTGTAAGTTATAGATAAATGTAAGAGGCTCTTAAGTGCCAAAAAGCTGAAGATAATATAGATGGTGAGTGGAAAGGAAAAATTGTGAATCTTCTAAGCCAATTGGTGAACTATGAAAAAGCAAGGGAAAACAGTTCTAATTGTGGCAAATTAAAACCATAGAAAGTAAGATTCTGAACCTTGGGTTTTGGGGTGGTTGATTTTTTTTTTTTTTTTTTTTTTTTGTTAAGACAGATCATAGAGTCTGATAATGCAGTTACTATATGTGATCTAGATGGTATCTGCTTTGGAAAGGAAAATAGGTTATATGGAAGGATTCCCTTTTATTCATAGCTTCTGTCATTAAGTTTACTGCAGTCTAGAAAAATAATGCATTACACTTAGCTTTTATACATATGTTTTTGTATAGTATCCAAAGGCTGCTTTGCTTGAATTTTGGTTACAGATGTCAGTGCCTGTAGTAATATTGTCTTTTAACCCAATGCTCTTTTTCCCCCTTCAGTCTATAAAGTTTAGGAAAATCTTGTATTTAAAGGAAATGTTACTTTAAATGACAAATGAGAAAAATTGAAAACTTTCTTTGTCTCCCCTTTCCCTGTCAGGGTATCTGTGTCTAATCTAAATGAAATTTTCTCATCTATTTTAGTGTTATAAACCATATTAAATAATGTATCTGAATTTGTTTCTAGCTGTTGCGAAACCAGAGATTTTCAGCTTCCTTCCACCATGCAGTTGAAACAGTTGTTAATATGCTGATGCCACACATCACTCAGAAGTACAGAGACAATCCAGAGGCTTCAAAGAATGCAAACCATAGCCTTGCTACCTTTATAAAAGTAGGTACAAAAGCAACTTAGTCCCTCTGGTTACTTTTTTCAATCATACAGCTTCTTCATGGATTTTAAAGAATCTTAAACCCAACTCATATAAAACTGAATACACATAATTCTTTCTAAATATAATTCTATGTCCAAGTTAAAATGCACTAAATTATAATTTGCATCTTCTATAATCAAGAAGACCATTGTTCAGAAGTTTGATAGTTTTAAAAATGAGCTTATATTTTATCAGAAAGTGTATTTTGGGGTATTTTTCTTTAGAATTATCATCTAGGTTATCTTCTGGAGTAGTGGTTTATTTGCATATATTTTATATAGACAGACTTGCAGTGTCTTTCCTTTTTAAGCCAATAAGATCCAGTAGGAAGAAAAAAGGATGGGAAATATTTTCTTTTAAGAAGCTACTAGTGGTATGTCATTTTTGTTTCTGTCAAGATAGAGGCATTTTCATGAAAATGCTTTTCATTTGCAATTTTACATTCTGCTGTCTTCAGGGAAAATTTTGTATTTGTATATGTATAAATTTATTTAGCTTCCTTGTTTTATTGTTTATTATATTCAAACTGAAATACCAATAACGTGTTTAGAAGATAAACTTACTGAATACAAAAATATAATTACTGAGCACTGCAACAGTACTAAATCGATTGTATCTTGGTTTTGCTTGGTTTTCTCAGAGGTGTTTTACTTTTATGGATAGAGGCTTTGTTTTCAAGCAGATCAATAACTACATCAGCTGCTTTGCCCCAGGAGATCCAAAGGTACTTAGTGTTTTTAAACAAACTATTTTTAGGACTTGCCTCTTGATGCATGCAGATAGAGTACTGCATTAAGTCTTCAGACTTCTTCCCAGTTACGTTAGAAATCCCTGTACTGTGCCTAGACTGTGGGGTTTTTCCATCAAATCACTTTTCATATTTTGGTTTCCATCTTCAGGCGCAACTTTACCATCCTAGACTGTGTGTACTGTGAAAGGGGGGAGGGTGTGCAATGCTAAGCAGAAATTTTACACATGAATGTGAGAAAGCCTAAAGTTGGAAGAGTTGATATCTGCTAAATTTCTGTACATTTACTGTAGTGGTGAAAGCATGTACCAGGTATTCAAAGACTTTCTTCTGTGGGTTCAAACTTTCCTTTTAGCATCCTAGTAAATTTAAATAACTTCAGACAATGGGAATAGTAAATAGAATTATATTGAGTTATATTGAGTTGTCAAGTATGAACTGTGCTGGAATTATTTTATACTGACATGTCGAACTTTGAGAGTTCTGTATCCCTCATACTGCAAGGCTGAAGGAAATCACCCTTTTGTGTTAAAAAGCTGGTTTTAGTGTGTTATTCCAATCACTGCATAAGATATTTGATTTATACCTTAAATTCTTTTTGCAGACTCTTTTCGAATTCAAATTTGAATTTCTCCGTGTAGTCTGTAATCATGAGCACTATATACCTTTGAATCTACCAATGCCATTTGGAAAAGGCAGAGTTCAGAGATACCAAGGTAAATTCTTCTGTAGTAGTATATAGTACATATCTTAATTGTCACCTTTTTATTATTATACATGTAGATATTGTAACTTCAGGTCTGTGAGATGTTGGAAAGCTTGAAATTGTTAAATTGAAACCTAAAGTTGTAATCATTTCATTTAAACTAAAAGGAATAGTTTAGGTAGCAATCTAGCCAAAGAATCTAGTCATTGAAAGATGCGTTGAACTACATCCTTGACTCCGCCTCCCTTTTCTGCTATGATTGTTTGATTTTTTTCATGAGTTAGCTTTTAATTCACTAGCTGCAGAAGCCTGCAACACTCCCATAGGTGTCCAGTTTGAGGTTTGGTGTGGTTTTTACTACTTCTTTCATATACCTGTTCCAATGAAAAGGGACTTCAGGAGGTCTGTAGTGCAACCTCCTGCTCAGGTCACATCAGGCCTTCCCTTCCCCAGCTAGAACAAGCTCAGTTCCCTCAGTTTCTCCTGACAGGACGTGTGCTCCAACCCTGTAACTACCTTGGTGGTCCTTTGCTGAGCTCCTTTAACAGAAGTTAGTCAATCATGGTTTACCCTGGGCAAATCTATCCTGGCTGTTCATGGTCACACTCTTCCTCTTGTTGAAAAACGGCTTCCAAGAAGACTTGCTCCAAGGACCAAAGTGAAGCCTGTAGTTCCCTGAATTCTTCTTGCCCTTTTTTGAAGATATGTGCAATGTCTACCTTCAGTCATCACAGGGTCCCAATTATGGGACCCTAACCCTGATCTCTGTGGCCTGACAAAGGTGAAAGTGAGTGGTCTTCCAATGTTATCAGATAGCACTCTCAGTATCTCATCTGGTGCTGTGGATTTGCATGACTGGAGGTCTTGCAAGAGATCTTTTTTTTTTATTCTTTTTTTCCCCACTGGAGCTCAGTCAGGAATGCCCTCTTTAGCCCAGCTGGGCTCCTGGTACCTCTAGCTTTGTGCCAAAACAAATAATATATTAACTATTGCATTTGTGGCTCTGCAGACCTTAATTTCTTCCAGGCATTGAACTATAGCAGACATCAGTGAGCAGAGATGAGGAAAGAGCTTTTAGAGGTGCAAGTAAACGTGCCTAACATTTCTAGTGTTGTAGATTGTTATTTTTTTCTAAATATTTATTCAGTAGACTGCTGGCTTAGTGAAGTTGGGTATAACTAATTAATGCTTTCACCATGGTGGTAGAACAAGATTTGGGACTAAGAGCTGGACAGCTGCATAGAACTTGTTTCTGTCTGTCTTTTTCAGCCTTTGGGAGTGTCTTTAATAATTGTGGCATTAAGTGTCTTTGATTCACTGCATGAATATTTCTGTAGAAAAGGAACTATGAGTTGAAAAGAGCAAAACTAGAGAAAATAATGTTTCTGATTACACAGTAAAGAACAGTTTAAAATGCTCCTCCCTGGTGAACTAGGAGTTCAGCCAGAAAAGGAAACCTTTATCAGGAGTGTTTCTGGCTCGTTTTGCTGTCTCAAGCAAAAGAGATTTTGGATCAAGTGGTTGGCTCTTAAGTGCATCCTGTAGAATGTCTGTACTGTCTTATCTATTTTTCTTTCTGATTTAATGGATTCCCTTGCTGCAAGAGTTCTTTGAAAAATGGAAGTGCTTTGAGATTAGCATCTGTTTTTTGAGTACTGTATTAGACAATGACAGCGAATGAGAAACTCTTGAATACCTCTTCAGCCTAAATCTGAAACTCATATGCATTCTAATAAATAAGGCCTTCAAGCTGAAGTTGCTCTTAAGCTGTCATATATCCAGTACATAAATGAGCTGTATTATGTTATTACACAAAACCAGACTTCTAAAGGGGAGCAGTTTGACTTTGTTGTGTCAAATATGCTGGGGTTTTGTGTGTGTCTACATAATATTTAAATACTGTATGGGCCTTAGTAAAGATTTACGGTTAATTACAGTCAGAACCACTTTATAAAATAAAATTATATTGCAGTGGTTTAAACACAAATGTTAAAATATTCTTTAATTACAACTTTATTGCAATTAATGCTGAATATATAAATATTCGTGAGCCTGCGGGGAGCTGAGGGGGAGGGCAGGGGGAGGGCAAGAAAGGGGGGGGAAGTGAGCGAACGAATTACCTGACTGGGTTTAAACCACGACACTGCAAAATACAGTATTGTTTAATTGTGGCAAAGTTGCCGACTATATTATAATGCAGATCAAATTTGCATAGATTCATGTAAGTTATCTTGTTTAAATATTAATGTGTACTTTTGTGTTCTGATATATTGAGAAGAAATGGCTTAATCTGGACACCTGTGTTGCAAACGCAGTTGCTTCGTTCACACTTCTATATACTGCAAGGTTTTGGGGGCAGTTTTCTTAAAGAATATCAATTAACAAAGATCACAGCTTTATAGTCTATATTCACAACAGATACATGTGTAAGATAACCAAGAAGGAACCTAAAACTGCAGTACAGAATCTAAAACTTCTTAATCCATGTTTCACTTGCAGTCCTTCAAATTTACTAACCTGTGACTGAACCACAGACTGAAATTTAAATTTTATTTCCGTCATACAACTAAATTCCTGAAAGATGGCCAGTGCAAAACCTTTATTCACTGAGTGTGTTTTCAGTGCCTGAATATAGATATAAAATTTGAATTTGGAGCTATTAAGATGCTGATCCAGGAAAATTTCAAAGGAACACTTTTGAGTATTGGGCAGTGTTTAAAATAATTTTAATACTTTTTAATACTTATAATTTTCTCCAACATCTTCTGATTGACTATACATACATCATCATTGTCTGTTTAGTAAATGCATCATTACAGTGAATTGGGCTAGGCATATATGAATAACTGTGATTAGATATTATAGTCAGTAATGTTGGAAACATTTTACTTCAGCCTTAAGTTAACTGATAAATTGATTTAAATAATACCATTCCTTACATTGAACTTATACTTTACTTCCAGACCTTCACCTGGACTATTCATTAACTGATGAGTTCTGTAAAAATCACTTCTTAGTGGGACTGCTTCTAAGGGAGGTGGGCAATGCATTACAAGAGTTCAGAGACGTGCGGCAGATTGCTATTAGTGTGCTCAAGAATTTGATGATAAAACATTCTTTTGATGATAGATATGCCTCCAGGGTAAGTGGATTGCTGTGCTATTTCTGTGCAGACTGTGATGAAAATAAATATGAAAATTGTATCAAAATCAATTTGCAAATCACATATTTTTACCAAAAGAAAGCACAAAGCACCTGTGAACATAATTACATGTATTTATTACATTTTAGCACAATGTAATCTTAACTGCTGTTCTTAAAGTGATCAGAGTTTTACAAATTTTTTTAGATCTTTTGTTTTCATTAAACACTAGGTCTTGATGAAAGGACAGCTGCCAAATATTATCTATTATTCATAAAATGAGTATAAGAAACCTAGAAGTCATGGTAGTAAATGTTGAGTAATTATTTATTTTTTTTTTTCTTGACCTTTTTTAACATGAGTTGTACTGTGGAGAAGCCATAAAATTTCAATGGAAGATATCATTAATTTATCAAGCTAACTTAATATTAATTTACTTGGTTAGCCTTAACTAAAATCACATTAATTTTTGGCTAAAATCACATTAATTTAGAGGGTTTTTTTCTGCATTATGTTGAAACGTAATTTACTGACCTTTTGTATATTAGACTGAAATACAGTGATGATCACTGCTTTTGCTATTTGTGAACATATTGAATGTGGGATCTGGTTTGGCGAATATTTATTAAATACTCTTTTTTTTTGTAATTTGGGATTGAATAGCTTTAAAAAAATCATGAGTAAAAAATAAATCTGTAACTGTTAATGAACTGTTAAACTCTGTTTAGAGCCACCAAGCGAGAATAGCCACTATGTATTTGCCGCTCTTTGGGCTGCTCATAGAAAATGTTCAGCGGATCAATGTTAAAGATGTGTGTCCGTTTCCTGTTAACCCTTCCAGCAATGTAAGTGACCATTTCTGTTTGATAGCTTGAATTATTTTCATTCTAACTTATGGGCAATGTGTGTATGAAGCACTGCATACTTTTGTCAAACAGAGTTTCATAAGCTTCAGAATTCTGTGAGGTTTTTTTCCCTGCTTTTTCTGAGCTTAAAAGCTTAGTTAACCTTTATGGTTTTGGTTGCAGTTTCTCTTGTCCAGCTAAGTTATGCCTAACATGATAATCAGCTAGTTTGGTTCTACATACAGGTTCCAGTGTCCTTATTGATTTCTGCTTAAACCTCTGAAGATTTCTGGAGAGCGCTAGGGCACATAGATTGCCACAGCATCATTCTGATGCCACATGGTTATACTGCTATGTAACATTGTGCTTTTTTGGCATCTCTGGTGCATGTGCCGCTGTTTCAGTACAAACTGTAGACCTCACAGGACTGGATCCACTGCATCTTTTTGAGTGCTAAGAAGAGCAGACAAAGAAGCTGAAGAAACAGTGTATTTAAAATAAAAAATATCAGTTGTTTCTGCAATTTAACGGCCTTCCATTTGTATCCGTTACCCATTTTTGATACAATTTCTGTGAGAGGAGTTTTCATTAAATTGTCTGGTTTTTACTCAAAAATTACTCATCCCTTGAGTCTGCCTACCAGTTTGTGTCAACAGTTACCTCTATTCTTGTAGATCTTTGTGTATTTAATAGAAATCCAAGTTTAAGAAAGAAATGTGTTTCAAATGCTGCTCTAGAAAATTAAGCATGTCACTAAGTCCATAATGTTGGAAAACAGTAATCACATTTTCCTCTCTTTTCCAAACAGAGTGCAAAGGACGAAGCCCTTAATTTGCCAACTGCAAGTCAGCTAGTAACACCGCAAAAATCAGGGAACACATTGGATAACAACCTTCCTAAGGATCTATTTGGTGTTATCTCTGGCATTGGTAAGCACTTAAAAATAAAATAATTTAAACAAGGAACTAGTTTCCTCTTTCACTTGTTACCAGAAATAATTGTTCTCCAATTTTGATTGCTTTCACGTATATACTTGAATATTACTGATGCTTTCATCAGCAGAATCCTAATGCAATCAGCTGTTCAATGTGGGTCAGAATTGTTGGTCTGCGCACGAAATCTTTCATTTGAGAATTTTTTGATTTTGCTTTTGTATTTGAAACTAAAGCTATTTCCTGGAAAATGCTGCTTTTTCCCCTTTCAAAGGTGATATTTCCTGTCTTGCTGCAGAGAAATGGGAGACAAGACTAGCCTTAAGTAATCTGTGGCAGAAGTGTCATAAATCCACATTTTTATACATGATGTTAGAGACTACCTCTAAGTGGAGTGCTGCTGCTGCACATGTGTGGGCATCCTCCTGTCTCTTGTTTTAGTGTGTTTTACTATTTCTGCTGTTTGCTGTGATTACTTGTGTCACTTACTAGTCAGAAAAAAAAAAATACTAAAAATGGGGAAGGGATTTTTTTTTTAAATACACATGCTTTGTCATGTAAGTGTGTATTGCTACATCTGGCTTTTACGTCTATGTGTATGTATTTGTACAGAAGTCTGTGTGTATATATGCAGTTGGGTTTTTTGTCAGAGATAGGCACTAAATTAAGTGGATTAAGTGTATACATACATACTTTGCTGAAACTGTAGAATAAGTTTGTCTTCCTTACAAGTAAATGGAATTAATTATTTGCCTTCTTAAAAAATATATACATATATGGTGGCTTTAGAAGTCCAACTAAAAAATGGTGTTACTTTTTTCAGTATATGTATTGTTTCAGATTTTTATATTGTTTTTGTAGCTTCCCCATACACTGCATCAATGCCAAATGTTAATAGTGTGAGAAGTGCCGACTCAAGAGGCTCTCTTATAAGTACAGACTCAGGAAACAGTCTCCCAGACAGACAAAGCGACAAGAGCAATTCTCTTGACAAGGTAAAAAAACAACAGACCAAAACAAAAAAAAAACAAAGTGCATTCCTGAAACTTTATCTTAATTCTCATTGGAGTTAATTTCCCTAATCTCCATTGGGAATGAGCTTTCTAGAGTAACTGTAGAGCAGTATTTTACATAAGTTATTCTTTTGCAAAATTATTATAGTATGAACTCTTTTTGCATTGCATTTAAGCTGTTTTGCAGAAAATACAAGATTTTCAATGTAGAGACATATTGAGCAGTTGGGGGTTTTGTCAGAGAAAGGCACTAGATTGAGTGTATTGAGTTGCACTGGGGAGAGTTGAATTCCAGTTAGGATAGCTGGTTTGGTTTCGTGGAGACCTTTACTCCATCCTGTTCTATACACACTATGTGTAACTTTTTTAAGATGTTGAAAAAAGAGTTGCTGTGCTTTCTCTGGGTAATTTATTTTGTGTTAGTTTAACTTTTCTAAATCATTTCAAAGCTGTTCACATTTCAAAGCTGTTACAAATTAGGAGCTCTGGCTGCAGTAGCTATGAGGTATTCAGTCATGTCTTTCTAGAGCTTGATGTTGATACTGATCACATTTAATTTTCTTAGATCTTGTTGTGCAAGTCACAACATGTTAACTTTTTCCCCTTGACTCTGACATGCCTTCGTGTGGCAGAGAGAGAAGCTTCTCAGAAGGCACTCTGCTCATGCTATGCGCCCTAATGGAGAAGAAGAAGAAAATTCTCACCCTGCAAAGAAAAACCGTGTTACTATGGATTTTTCACTTCTGACAATTCCAGCTTTGCCAGAGAACATTTTGCATGCTGCTTTCTCTCTTCAGTTACAAGAAGTATTTGGTTTTTGTGCTTGGCATAGTTAAGCTGCTTAGTGAAGTGTGTGATCAGTAGTTTTGCCACTTCTTTGCAACAGTTGAATCTCAAGCCAAATATGTACAATGTAACCATGTCAAATACCTTTAAATGACAAACCTGGAATGGTTCTTTCACATGATTTAATTTCAGCACAAAAATTCAATCAGCTTAAGTAGCAGCAGAATTTGAGTCTTAGGGTCTTTAGTATAAATAGAACTAGAAAATCTTCTTTGACATTGACAGAATAAATAAAGCAATATTTTATACATACACTGTTGCTAAATGGCAATGCTGTCATCTATTCCTTAGTTGTCATGTTGTTAATAACTAATGTGTAGTGTTTTTACCAAATAAAAGGGTTTTCAAAGGCATCATCATCCTTTGAAAATTCTACTCTGGTCTGCTGATTTTGGCAGTACAGGATTTATGTTTTGCATGCTGTTAATATTTTCCTTTTCCTTAATACTTAATCCTGGCTTCTTATTTGTTGCTTCTCAAACTTTCTGGTAGATCGGTTGCTGAGTGCACGTTATCTTTGAGTTTTTGCTCATTGCTTGATATCACACTGAAAAGCCATGTTTTTGTTATAATTTTTTGTCAGAATAACCTGTAAACTATACTTGTAGAATCAAAATTGGCTAGAAGTATATCCGTTTCTATTTTAATATGTGCATATTTTATAGGTTTTTGACATAATTTTAAACTAAGCTTGAGGGTAGCTATAGTCCTGGTTTTATCCATGTATATGCTCAACTATTTTGGAGAGTGTATTAGCTAGCACTCTGGACAGTATCTGAAAGTCTAGGAAACGCAAATTCTGGTTCTACTCTGCCACCCTTTCATTGCCTGCTCTATTTCAGTATCCATAAAGCTGTATAGTAGCACCTCTTTGTTCACCAGAGATATGTCAAAGGTAACAGTTTGCGAGGTCATTAGAATCTGCAATAATCAGGCTTATATAGATGTCTGTCTCCCAAATTACGGTAAGTTCTTGCTAGGTTCTTGAGGTACTGGCACTTCTCATTTTGTTTGTGAAACCAAGTGCTTTTCTCCCTGGAGACTACTTTTTAATTCTGATATGAAGGATTTCTTCTAAAACTTCTATGTGTCCTTAAAATGGTCATGGAGCCAATATGATCCAGCATTCTTGCAGAAACCAAAGTTGCATTGACTTGGCGGAAGACTTGCAAAAAACGTCTGGTTCATTTTCCATTTCCTTAAGTAGCCTCATACTGGAAGTGAGAATCAGGCACTAAAAAGAGCATAATTTATGCTTTAAGCAAACTTTTATATAGTATATCTGTGAAAGCCTCAGACTGAGGATTTTGTAACACCTGACTGTGTGGAAATTACTCTTTTGCAGATAAAGAGGAGTCTCTGCCTGAAGTTCAAGGATTTGGGGTTTTTTTTTGCTTGTTTGTGTGTTTATTTTGTTGTTTTTTTTTTTCGTGGCACACATTTTTGAAAGATCAGTTATGAGTTGTTGTTTTTCTTTTTGAACAGACTTCAGTATTGAGCATTGCTGATTAACTTCCCACACATGTAGGACTTGTATAAGCGAATCAGGGAGAAGGATTTAAAAAAAAAAAACCCAAACAACAAAACAACAACTTAATTTAGTTATTAGTTATTTTGAGGCAAGGGCAAGTTACTTATCTGTAGTTAATCTTCCAGAATGCAGATTCTTACCATTCATGTGTATTTTCCTTTTGGTTCTTACGTCTTTAGATGGAAAGAATTTTGTAGAGGCAGGTCTGTCTCCAGTTCAGCATAAAGTCTCTTCAAAAGCCAAGGAGCATATGTGTATCATCTAACAGTAGCATTTATTTTTAAAGTATTTCATCTAAGCAGAAGAGGCATGCCTGATCTCTACAATGTGGTATCTATGTATAATTAACTTGATTATTAATCATCATTAGGTGACTTTTCCTCTTACTCCTCCCTCGGGGGGGTGGGGGGTGGGGTGGGGAAGAATCATACAAAGGAGGAAATAAAAATAAACAGAGGTAAAGAGGCCTGATTTGGTATACTTCATGTGTGTAATGTGTGTTTTAGTGACCTGTCTCTACATGAAACATTTTTGTCTCCATTCTGAGATCCTTTTTCTGTTGCAGGAATTAATAAAGCAATTTAAAATGTTATAGTTTTTTATCAGTTTAAAAACTCTTCAACCAAAATATATCTCTTTTCTTGTCAGAATCATCAGAGCAGCACTTTAGGAAGTTCTGTAGTTCGATATGACAAACTTGACCAAGCAGAGATCAAAAGTCTGCTTATGTGTTTCCTTCATATTTTGAGAAGTATGTCAGAAGGTATGTAATTCCACCTATTTTTTTCAAAATTTTGAAATCACGTATTGGATTTATGCCTGTGATTTTAATACTTTTTCAAAATCAGCAGAATTTGGGGGGTTTAGGTGCCATGTTGTTCTGCGTTTTACAAATGTGTGATTGATCAAATTAAACTTGAATGAAACCTTGTAAGCATTAAATACGTATTATTTCTTCAAAGTGTGAGGCTAACTAAAGGACTTGTTAAGAAACTGAGTATTTGTGTTTGACTGTACAGTCTGGTCTGGAAAATGGAGGTGAACAATAGTTCATTGGTCACTAGAATAGTCTTGGACTAGTCCATTCCTTCCATTCTTTCCGTTCCCTGTATGACAGGAAACCAAATTACTTGATCTCTGTGTGTATTTCCGTTTCTGGAATGGGGATATTAATGCTTCTTCATTCTCCTGGGATATTTGTGAGATGATCCATACTATCCTGAAGAAGGTTTACTATGATCATAGAACTCAATCATCATTATCCATGATCAATATCTTAAAAAGAGGGCAGATCTCTTTTGGTGAAAGCATTGAACTTTTCAGTTTGTGCTAAACATATCAGAAGTAGTTAATTTGTTTCTGTGCCTATTTTGATAATAATTTCTAAATATCAAGTTTATGTGGTACTTTAATTTATTACCCCAATTTATCAAGAATGAGAATTGAAAGGTTCATTTAATATCCAGTCACACCATTACATTTTCATGTAATTACATCAATATTACTTTATGTATTTTAATTGCAAAGAATAATGAAATAAAAAATATAATTTTCACTATTTTACACTTTGGAATATATAAAAATTGGTAAGAATTTCTAGGAAATCCAAGTTAAAATTTACATAAGCACAGTGGAGGTTTTTTGGTCTCAATACTCCTGGAAAAGAACAAGTGTCAAATCAACTTTGCCACACATCTTTGTAATAATTTTGAATTTGTTAGCCAATTTTGAACATTTTTGGTGAAAGAGGCTAGGTTTTGGCTGTGTAAATACAAACTTTGTAAGAAATAGTCGCTCTTGAAATCTGTGCAAGTAAAGAAAGTCTGAAACCTGCACTGAAAATGCATCCGTAGTAAAACATTGTAAATGAAAAAGAAGAAATAATAAATTCTAATTTTAAAAGATGTTGAGACCTATCTATAAAGCAAGTTATAGGACTAACACTGTATTCTGTAGTTTTACAGGTTTAGAACATTGGAATCTCTACTGACTACACAATTATTACTAACTGAAATATGAAATTGTATGGGAATATTATGGATTAATTGAAAGCTTTTTTTAGAAACTCATTTGAAGAATTGATATGTTCATTCGTATAATGAGCTTCAAGAAAAATTTTAAATTAATAATTACCTGTGCCCCACAAGCCATTTTTAGATTATCTGAATCCTCATTATCTGAAAACTAAGAACTTAAGATTTTTGTGTGCTTGCTGCCTTTGTCTTGTTTGTAATATTTTTCATTTTCCTAGATGCATTGTTTACATATTGGAACAAGGCTACAAAATCTGAACTGATGGACTTTTTCACGATTACAGAGTAAGAGTTTTGTTGAGCTTGTCATAAAATCACACATTTCATTATATTGTTAAAAACATGAGTTGGGATATAAATGTGTATTATATACATTTTTATTTATTTGTTTGAAAAAATCATGCCATCTTGGTCTGTTTAGCAGTCCTCAACTTGAGATGCACAATTGCATGTCTGTCCGATTGCATGATAGTTTCTGGAATTAGGCTAAACAGAAGTGATCTTGGGAAGTTCCTAAACAGTGAGTAGTGCTCAGAATATTGCTATGCTCGTAGAATAGAAGAGGAACCAACTGTCTTCTTCCCTGTTTGCATCAAAAAGCATCTGGTAACGTGAACTGGATGAAATTATATGGTTGCCTATCAAAATTAGTTGAATTGTGTAACTTCAGAACCAAAGGGATGTGGACCGTCCTCTTAGCATTCCCCTTGTGTCCTCTGCCATTCTGTAAAAAAGATATGGGATGAGTCCAATATTTGTTATCAATGGCAGCACTCCATCCCTTGCACATTTAACTTGTTTCTTCATGGAAATCGACTAGTACATAAGTAAAAAGTGATGAAGGCACTGCTTGCTTAAAGTTGTGCACTACAGAAGCCCTTAATGCTTACTTTGCTTGTTTATAGAATCATAGAATAGTTAGGGTTGGAAAGGACCTTAAGATCATCTAGTTCCAACCTGCCTGCCATGGGCAGGGCCACCACACACTAAATCATGTCCCCCAGGGCTCTGTCCAACCTAGCCTCAAACACCACCAGGGATGGTGTATTCACAACTTCCTTGGGCAACCTATTCAAGTGCCTGACCACCCTCATCACAGTAAAGCACCTCTTCCTTATATCTAATCTAAACTTCCCCTGTTTAAGTTTGAACCCTTTACCCCTTGTTCTGCCACTACAGTCCCTAATGAAGAGTACCTCCCCAGCACCCCTATAGGGCCCCTTCAGATACTGGAAGGCTGCTATGAGGTCTCCGCGCAGCCTTCTCTTCTCCAGGCTGAACAGCCCCAACTTTCTCAGTGCCTTCATATGGGAGGTGCTCCAGCTGCCTGATCATTCTTGTGGCCCTCCTCTGGACTTGTTCCAACAGTTCCATGTCCTTTTTATGTTGAGGACACCAGAACTGTACACAGTACTCCAAGTGAGGTCTCACGAGAACAGAGCAGAGGGGCACACTTCTTTTGATGCAGCCCAGGATACGGTTGGCTTTCTGGGCTGTGAGCACGCACTGCCAGCTCGCATTCAGTTTCTCAACAACCAACACCCCCAAAGGCCTTCTCTGCAGGGCTGCTCTGACTTTCTTCTCTGCCCAACCTGTAGCTGGGCCTGGGATTGTCCTGATCCAGGTGTAGGACCTTGCATTTGGCTTGGTTAAACTTCATCAGGTTGTCATTGGGCCACCTCACAAGCATGTCAGGGTCTCTCTGGTTTCAGTCGTTTCCTTTGTTTCTATAGTAGAAGCTCAATCAATGTGATATCAGTTGTTAATTGTGTTATGGACTGTTCTACTCAAGGTCTATTTTAGGAATATATTGTAGATAGTATTTTAACTCATCCTTTGAGTACATCTGGCATGATACTGATTGTACCAGAGATAGAACTGAACACGTAAATGAGCCTACATAGTACACTTTCTAAAGCCTGAGCTGTAAAGTGTACAGCATCAGTGAGGAACAGTATTTTGCCATTAGATACTTACTTAAGGGCCAGATAGGATTGGTTTGTGATCAAATCAGTAATCTCAAATTACTAATTATCAAAGAAGACTTACATCACAAAAGCAATATATGGAATAAAAACTAAGATTTCTATATCGTTACTGCAGTGGATGATCTCACATTTCCTTAAACAACAGCAGGAACAAGACTCATAAAAGCCTAGAGTACTTTCTGGAAGTATTTTGTCAATTCAGTTAACCTGATTTCAAAAGAGCTATATTTAGTTTTTCTTGGCTTGGGGACTGGAAGGGAATTTTAAAGGTGGGAGAAATAAAGAAGTTTTATGATGTAAGAGTTTAAAGGTAAATAATAGTTGAATAATTCCAATGTGCATAAATGTTAAGGAAATGCTTCTCTGACTTGTGTGTTCTCTGCAGAGTATGCTTACACCAGTTCCAGTACATGGGAAAACGATACATAGCCAGGTACTGTGTGGAATTTAAATTTCACTGTCTTGTTCACTAAGAATAGTAGTGTGTACTGTATGCCTTGAATCTCTTATTACAAATACATTGCATGAGTAGAACAGTTATTGTGAAATGATACCTAACAGTTTGAAGTGACTGGTTACTATATAACAAATCTGTATCCTGTCTGAAAGGCTGGTACGTGTTTAAGAATGGTGTGTGTTGTGTATATTATCAATTACTTGAAAATCCACCCATTAAATACTATCTTTTACAGCACTTTTTTCCTTGCAATAGGAAGAAATTTTATTATTTGTTTTGTTTATTCACTTGGCCATAAAATAATGTCCATTGAAACGTTTTAGAAACTTTATATATAGTGTTTTTACTGAAAGGTGACTGGTGAACATTCCAATGCTGCTGGTTTTCATTTTGAAGTTCAAAGTACCATTAGATAAGTGTATATTCCCAAGGCTGTTCAGGAGAAAATCTATGGGAGTCGGAAACATGCACTAAATTATTTGAGTATCATTGCTTTAATGTGGTTTTTAATGCAAAGTAGTTTTTTTAAAGAGTAAGATACAGCAACTTGCTTAGGCCTTACACTGTGGCTGATATAATAATACTGTTATAATTAAACTTGTGAGGTTGAAATACTGGCTCTCTTGAACTCAGTGAGAAAGTCGCTGACTTCAGGTAGTAAAGCATTCTAACTAAAATGTTCACTGTTTTGTTAGTAATTTAAATTTAATAGCATTAAATAATATATACATATTAATATAAATATAATAAAGTAATGTAATAATTAATACCGCTTTGTACAAACAACAGACTTGACTATCTCCTTCAAGATTTTTCAGGAAAAAAAATTTCTTCTCTGTTTACATACCCCAAAGGAAAAATTAAAGGCCAAAATAAATCTGACTTTCTTAAGGTTTTGATTGTAGCCTTTGCGTTTAAATGTACTTCAAACTCTGGACTTACAGGAGTCTATAACTTTCAGACTTTTTGTAAAAATTCTTCAAACTAGTTTGTAGAGCAGACTACAACAGTTTCTTTTTTAGTTACCGATCACCTAGTTTGTGTACTTCACATTACACTGAATAAAAAGCTATAGAAATCATCTGGTGTTCTGCAGAGATTTTCTGCATTTTCCTGGTAAATGTAGCTTTCTGGTCTTTCACATTGTCATTACTGTGAAGTGTATCACAATCAATGCATGTATTTTTAAAATACTCTAATGAGAGAGAATGAAAGGGAACAGGGAATTCTGTAATTCAAGCACTGGTTTTCATTTTTCATCAGCTCTGGTGGTGGTACTCAATAGGAAGTTAGCCTGTACTGATTGCTAACACAGATCACTTTTCTGTTTTCTTCACTGGGTTGCTGCAAGTTTAACAAAGTATATGGCTCTTCTCCCTTCCTGCTTGGGTAAGATGTACATAATACCTCAGTTAATTCCTGCACTCCTGTTGCATGTCTGCTTTCTAATTTTACCACTGTGTGTCCTAACTTTTTTCTCGAATTTTTACAATCAAAATAGAGGATTTGGTTCTGAGTCCTGAATATTTTCAGAATATTTATGTCCTCAAATACTTATGTTTTCAAAAGCTCTGAAGTAAATTTAGTATTTCAAGAGCAACTGCTTGTCTGCTTTTGCTTTCATGCTTTGAAGTTTCCAGAAAGAGTTTGCTGTGATGCTTTTTTAAGCTACCTATTTTTGTTTTATAAATAAAACACTAAATAGGTTGCATTATAGTTCTTTCTCTAAAATTGCTTATGCTTAACTAACACTTCCTGTCTTGCTGCAGTTTGACATGTCTAACTTTTGCTTCTATCCCATTTCACCCATCTTGCAGGAACCAGGAGGGGTTGGGATCCATAGTTCATGATCGAAAATCTCAGACATTGCCTGTTTCCCGTAACAGAACAGGGATGATGCATGCCAGATTACAGCAGCTGAGCAGCCTGGATAACTCTCTCACTTTTAACCACAGTAAGTCTCATGACATGGTAACATTCATCATCCCTAACCAGTACCACAACACCAGAGACAGGTCCCAGAGCGACACCAGTGCACTTTGATGACTTTTATTGTTCTAGGTCAAAGGAATAACTGGATGGTCTCTTCCTTGCCGTGTGATAGAGCATTCAGTGCTGACTGATGCCATAACATGGAGCATGGTTAACTAAAGCATATTTTAAAATTGTATTTTTTTGTTGTTGTTGGTTTGGTTTTTGTTGTTTTTTTTTTTTAATTACATGCACCTCAACTTTGTGCTGCGCATACTTAGAAAATTCACTTATCTTTTTTTATTTGCTTTAGTAAGCTTTACTTTTACCTCCTATTTGGTCTTAAAAATGATCGGTGTAAAATCATATTCACTCTGACCGTATCTCCATGTTTTGACATCCTCTAAGGAGAAATAAGTTTCTTAGAATTTCTGCAGAGTTTGTGAAGCCCATGATTTGGTTTGTCTGGAAGTGAAAAAGCGTCCAATAATGAAGTGATTTTTCTGTTTTCAGTGTGAGAAAGATATCAAGTATTCTTGGGATTTCTGTAGACAATGGTAAGATTTAATCAGGTTGAAGTCAGCTTGTATAAGACTGCTGTATTGAAAACTAAATCTGCTTCTGGCCTATCTTTTTAAACATGCTGCTCTTAAATTGCAAAATATACTGTATGCCAATTATTCTGAAGCACCATTTTTCAATTTTGAGCTTCAAAACCCAATGAAACTGGTTGACTAATCCAGTAAAACACGACACTGATACCGAAAAGAATTATGTGCAGTAAAGCCATTATTTAACTGTATGTTCACTGTGTCCATCCTTTTATTTCCCAAAGCATATCTAACTATCCATTAAAATCTTTTAGCTCATTATCTGTAATAAAAAGCAACTATTAGCCTAATGGCACCAGACTCACCACATAGTGCAGTGAAAAACCAAAAAAAAAAAAAAAAAATCCCACCAAACCTCTTTGTTTATAAGTGCATTCTCATGCTGTTAAATAGAAGAAATGCAACTCTTTGAATTTAAGAATGTCAGAAAACTTTATAACTGTGCAAATTACAGCACAGTAATCTGTCTGCTACTGCTGCATCATGATAATTTCTAGATGTTTTTTGATAGCAAACGAAACAGCTTTTACGCTATATGACAACATTTTCAGTAAGTTAAAATACTTTGTAGATGAAGACTGAATGTAAAAAAACAAATCTCTGGGAAATAAATAACACTGCTATTCCTAGGCCCTCTGCGAAGAGATTTCATACTTTCAGAACTTCACAAAGTTTACTGACTTTTAGAAACAGTGAGCTGAAAGATTTTAATAAATGCATGCTTCTGTAAAAATAAACTTTCTATTCTTTCCCACCTGAAGGAAACGAATAAAGGAAGGTGTCTCATTCAGATAACTTTGCATAAAGTGATAATAGGGTGGTTGTTTTTAATGTTGGGAATTTAATAAGTATCAGAATATTACAGCTTGTATTGACCAAGGTTTTACAAAGTGAAATTATGTTTCTGTAAAAACCATGTCAAATGTGAAATTGAATTTTATATCTTTGGTCTTGTTGTCTAATTTTTAGTTTTGTTTAGTTGTCAGTCTGCCTGTATCTTGGATCCAGAGTTGTTTTCAGAGCTTGAATAAAACTTGTAGGCATCGTCACTGGGATACATACAGGAAGGATGTAACTGGTGGAAACAGTTGCTTTACGTACTTTTAAAATCATGATTCTTTGTAATAATGTAACTTGTAAATGTAAGGTTTCTCCCTTTCTAAACATTTGAACAAGGAATAGAATTGAAGTCATAGTGTAAGTGATATTTCATGTCTGAGGAATTTTTTGTGCCTAAGTATGAAAATAATAGGCCCTTTGTTCAAATTTCTAAAGCATCTCAATACAAACTACAAGAATGTGGATTTATGTGTATTGCTTGGGTGGGAGGAGAGGAGGATGCTCAGTTGAATAGTGACATGCAAATGTAGTAAAATACAAGAGATATACCCTGATCTGTAATAGCTGTATATGATCATTGTCAAGCTTTAGTCAGTCATTAGATATTATCTCATTTTCAGTGTTCCTAAATAGTTCTAAATTCAGTTACTCTGTGGTAGTGTGACTATGTGGGGGCACAATCATGTGTGTGTCCAGGCAGATGTCCATATTATATGGGGTAATTTTCGTTCCATAGCTTTCTTTTAAGTTAGATGTGAAAAATAGATTCCAATATGTTAGTTACACATGAAGAATACAAAATCATTTTCTCTAGAATAGTAGTGAATTGAACAAGAATAGTTTTTTATTATGTGCTTGGGAAAAGCACTCCTAAATCAGTCTTTTAACTCAATGGAAATGAGTGTTCCTTTACGCTTACATCCTGCGCAAAACTTCTAGCTCCAGTAATAATGCAGAGTAATCCATATTACCTCTTTGTTTGTTTGTTTTAAATTATTTATGTGAAGAAAAAAAAAATTGAACTCTGTGGAATTCTGTCCATTGACTACAGTTTTTACTTGTTCTTTAAAGGAGGTGTGAAGTTTTATTATAAATACCATGTCCTCTGTACTCAACACATTTCTAAAAATACTTGTCATCTTTTGGTATCTTTAATGTTATTGAAACCATGAGCTAACTTAAGGATTTCAGGCTACCCAAAGGTGATTTTTATGAAGAAGGATTTTTCTTTTAATTTCTTTAAGGAAAAGAACACTTTGAGTAAAAGAGAATATTTTTCAAACAGCTGCTGTTTGCTTTCAAATGCCAGTTGTTCCTCTTTGTCACTAGAGAGGTGAAGATGTAGCTGGATTGAAACCACAAATAAAGTAAATGGGAGGAGGAAGAGGTGGACGCAGAGAGAACACACACACACGCGCACACACACACAAAAAAACAAGGAACAATAAGTATATAGAAAGAATGTATAAATCCAAAGAAACTGGTGGTTATGGGTATGCGTGCATAGTTCAGCCAGGGAAGCAAGGAAGTGCAGAAGAAAGTGGCCAGGTGTCATTATGAAAGAATATATAGTTTCTTCTGTTCTTTTCTTGGTCTGTACAAGACCAAGGTCATGCTTGTCATTGATTTAGTAATGCCAGGTTGACTGTAAAACTAAAATACATACACAATCAAGACCAAATTTTTATGAAGCAGCTAGGGCACATTTGTCAGTCTGGTTCTTAAATATTAATGTTAGGGAATATAAATGGCATATCCTGCTTCAGTACAGCTTATAATACGTTTTTAAAATTATTTAAATACAGTATGGAGCTAGAAGCAATACAATGTTTTTACTAAATATGGAGTTATTGCATGCTATTCTACAGAGCACAAATAATTATTTGGGTCTTCAGCTGCATATGCGTACATGATTATATTCCTTCAATTCTTAGTGTTTTGTATTTTTACAATGGTGGGCTTATGACTGACTTTGAGATTCTTATAACATTGCTAAATTACCAACACACATTTTTAGCTGTAACTCCATTCTACTGCAATTCTTATTTTAAGATTATTATGTGTGTGTATAACCTGTACCTTTATATCTATATACACATATATGTGAACATCAGACATTTACTGTTTAAACTGCTATTTAATGCTTCTATTGTTGAAATTAGTACTTAATATATTTTATGATCTTTTGCAAATTATATTAGAATAATTATATGCACTTATGAATTCTTTTTCTATATTGAGTACTAACTTCTCTCAGGCTTTTTACGTCTTAATTTTTCCCTAGTTTGGCAAGTCTTTTGGAAATAAGAAACATCTAAATTAGTATATTCAGCACTTACACTTCATTTGGAATTTCTGTAGGCTATGGCCATTCAGATGCAGATGTTCTTCACCAGTCTTTACTTGAAGCAAATATTGCCACTGAAGTTTGCCTTACAATTCTGGATACTCTGTCATTATTCACAATGGCTTTTAAGGTTTGTTCTTCTCTTACTGTTAATATCTCCCATAATTATCTTTTAGGAAAAAACTCAAATATTTTTAAAATTATAATTATATTTTATAGTCTAGTAATACAGCATTGTATTTTTAGCACTTCTAGCATTGTGCTTCATTATTGTGTCATGTAAAAGCTGTTACCCTTTTGCAGCAAATGTTTTGGCTTCAGTTACTCATTGCACACAGGCTTCTTACTGATCAGCAGTAATCTCTGTAGAACTTTGACCTCCTGCAAGCATTTGTATCTTCATACACAGAGCTTGAAACTGTACTGAGTTCCGGTCTGCAAGTCAACATTATCAGAATGTTTTTTAAAGGAGGACTGCCTCCTTCAGTTTTTTAATCTTGGTCATACTGTGCAGATTGTTTATTGTTGTTGTTACCACTTCTATTAAATACTTTCTTCTTTTGGATGATCTGTATGTTCTTAGAATAGTATAAATGTATCGCTGTACAAAACTACATTCTCTCTTTCAATTTAAAGAATCAACTACTGACTGATCATGGGCATAATCCACTGATGAAGAAAGTATTTGATGTATACCTCTGCTTCCTTCAAAAGAATCAGTCTGAAACAGCACTGAAAAATGTCTTCATTGCATTAAGGGCACTTATTTTTAAGGTAGGAAGTTTAAAAATAGTTAATCTTCAAATATTTATCCATTTCTTTAGTCAACAATACTTTATGCAAAAAATTAAGAACTAAAATACCAAATTAGTATTGGTTATTGAGGACTGATCTGATCCCAGCAGTGTCCTTTGAATTGCTGTAAAAGTCGTATTGTCTTGCAAACTACTATGTCTATTTTTTCCACAGTTTGGGAATATTAATATATTTGTATTTTTTCTTGATATCCTTATAAAGAACTGAAGCTAGTTTTAATAAATAATTTCTTTTCTACTTTTTCCTCAGTTTCCTTCTACATTTTATGAAGGTAGAGCTGATATGTGTTCTGCACTGTGCTATGAAATTCTGAAATACTGTAATTCCAAACTGAGTTCGATTCGAACTGAAGCATCACAGCTACTGTACTTCTTAATGAGAAATAATTTTGATTACACAGGGAAGAAGTCTTTTGTTAGGACACATCTGCAAGTTAGTATACTTCTTTTATTTTTCTCTTTTGTTTTTAAATATTATATTTGTGGATGTGCAGATGCAAAGCCCTGTCCAATTTTGTGTTCAAGACTGATACTATTCTAAGAGTAAAAAGATGGCAATAAAAGCATGTTCAGTACAAGGAAATACAAACAATTTCATGGCCCTATGTTTCATAGGAAATAATTTTTATTTGTCCGTAGCAGATGTTCTGTTTTGTAGGTGTTAATTGTTAACTGGCATACCCTGTTGCATCTGAAAAAGGAAAAGAATGCAGTCACAATCAAGTTAAAGTCTAAAATAAATCAAATACATAGAAAATTGTGTCTTCTGGCAAAGCTGGAAACAATAGTTTTCTAGTTTTATGACCTCTGGCTAATTCACTTGGCAGTCAGTCTTTAGAGCAGAGAATGCATGTGCATTAAATTTACACAAGCCTGTTTTTTCTTGCCTACGTTATTGTACAAGTAACTTTGAAAAAAAAAAAAAAAAACAAACGAAACAAATATAATTGACCTGAAGGGAGTCATCTTTCAGTTAAAATTCCAGTTCGTTTGCATTTACTTCATAGGTGCATCACAAGGTATTTTGTTAAATATGCACTAACAAGATACTTGTTTATGTCAAGGTCGTTATTTCAGTAAGCCAGTTGATTGCGGATGTTGTTGGAATTGGAGGAACTAGATTTCAGCAGTCCCTTTCCATCATCAACAATTGTGCCAATAATGACAGAATTATAAAGGTCTGGTTTTATTCTTCTTTCCATACTGTAAAAGGATGCTTGAAAACTCCATCATAGCATCTTTTGCAATTATGTTTCAACTTTTTATTATTCAAATAATAGAAAAAGATAGTAATTAACCTGACTTCTCTGTGTTTTAGCACACTACATTCCCCTCTGACGTTAAGGATTTAACAAAACGTATTCGTACAGTACTGATGGCTACAGCTCAGATGAAGGAGCATGAGAATGATCCAGAAATGCTTGTAGACCTCCAGTACAGTTTGGCAAAGTCTTATGCTAGTACACCTGAACTAAGGAAGACATGGTTAGACAGCATGGCAAGGATCCATGTTAAAAATGGAGATCTGTCAGAGGTAAGAGAAAAAGTCACACTAGTTTTAGCTTTGTAAAAGCTTCAGCTTATCTTTCTTGAAATTGAATGTACTGTATGTAGTTGTTAGTGTGTAATATAATAACCACTTTTAATAATTTTTTAATTGTTAGTAGATTAGTTTGAATGGCTGATAAGTTTATGTCACACTGTTTAGTAATATAAAGTATATGTTTAACAACTGTAGCTGACACAGTGCTAAACCAGGAACGCTCAATGCAAATCATGGAAGACACAGACCTTCTACTTAGAAATATCTTTGTTATCAGTTGCTGAAACACTTAGAGCCACTCCTTGAATTTCTCTCCAGTTGCCTTTCAGAATCAGCTTGATTCTGTCCCAGCTTATTAAAAAACTCCTTGTGCTCTTAAAATTGAGAAATCACAATTTTTTTTTGTTTGGAAAAAAGTTATCTGATTTCACTGTGCTGTTAAAATATTTCTTTCTAGCAAAAACAAGAGTTGGGAGTGGGGATTTTTATGTCTTGATGTAAATATTTTGTCAGCATACAGAATGCATTTTGTCTCTTTCTGAAACTTTGCTCCATCTGAAAGTAGATCAAGTTACAAGACATCACTGAATTTCGTAAACATGTCTGTTAAACTTAGAATCATGTAACTGAGTAAATATCTTCAAGAAATAGTAGCTGCTATCTTACTCATGTCTTAGTACTAGAATTCTTTTCTAGTATTTTTTATCCAAAATACTCTGTTACTAGCTTGTATTTTGAAGGAAGCAACTTCCATTCTCTCAGAAGAAAAGCTCTTGTAGTCCTTTTCCTTTTCAGGTCTGGTTTGTTGCTTGTTTGCTTTTGGTTGTTTTTTTTTCTTTTAAATTTGACTCTCTGACTGCAACTAGATGAGGACCACTGGAAATCACCAAGCCCAACCCCATAGAAAGTATGAATTAGAGAGAATTTCTAACATGCACTTACCTTTTCCCTTCACCTCCATTTTCTGAAATTCTGCAACCTCCATATGTAAACTGTTCAACTGAGAATTACAGTTAGAATTAACACTTTGCTGTAAGCCTAAAACTTTTTAGTAAAGGAAGAATCTTGAATCTTTATTTTTTGTCCTTTCTGTGGAGAAAAATGATCAATATCAATTTCATGAAGCATCTCAAATACTTGAAAACTGTGCTGTCCCTCTTCTCTTTCTTCTGTTTTCTGGACTACGGCAACCAAATTCCTTCAAATTCCATTCACTGGTGAAACTTCTCCTTTTTTTTCTCTTGCTGCTTTCAAATGGTAATTCATGATCCATGGTCATTCAGGTTGTGTAGTGCTGTCCATGCTACACAATGCTCTGGTAAAGAGTGAGTGCTCTTGCACAGGTACTGTTTTGCATAAATGAGGTGGAGAATTCTTAAACCAGTCATAGGACATCTCCTGCAAAGCAGCAAAAAGGAAAACCAAAGAAATTATCTCAGCCTGTGGCTCTTACATACCTTAGGTTTAGTACTTCCATTATAATTGTAACTTACAAGATTGTTACATATTTCTGTTTTAGGCAGCAATGTGCTATGTCCACGTAGCAGCACTGGTTGCAGAATACCTCACACGAAAAGGTATGATTTTGAAATCTTCCTATAATGTTTATATTTTTTTCAATATAGTTTAGGATAAGCAATAGTTTCCCTGAGAAAGTTGTAGGCATTTCATTGCTGTGAAGGAAAAAATTCTGACCTAACCAGATAGTATACTCATGTATTTAAGAGTATACTTGCATATCTAAGAGGCAACATTTCAGATAAAGGGGAAGTAAAATTTTTAGGAAAGGAAAAAAACCCGCTAATTTTACACCAGAGCTTTGAACAGCTGAAGTCAGACCCTTGCCAAAGCAAACTCACCAGTGAATATTCTTGTTCCACAAATAATCTCTCACTGCATTTAGGAAAATCTGTCATTTCCAGAGAAGTCAAAATAAATTCATAGAAATTTTTAAATGCTGAGTCAGTGATAATAGTGTCATATAAAAGTTACTTCTTCTCAGTAATATAGAGAGTCAGGCTTCTACCTTTGGTATTTCCAGGAGAAAGAAAAATGCATTTGAGGTAATCATTCAATAAAACCTTTGGTGGTCAGACTCACATCTGAGCAGAAAGGATCTTTTTAGGAATGAGCTAGGAAACAAACATGTGCTTCTATAGTATTTAAATGTTACAAAAATACTGAAAATAAGTGTGAAATAAATATGTGCTTTTGTCGTATTTACTGGTTGCTCTTGAGGCTTTAATTAATACGTGTAATGTTAAGTATTTTTAAATATGTCTTCTGCTTTATCCAGCATCACAAAATGGCCTAACATTATCCTGGTGGAGAAAAAATAACTTACCTGTTTTGCTTTTTCTATGACAGGGATGTTTAGGCAAGGTTGTACTGCTTTCAGAGTAATCACGCCTAATATTGATGAAGAGGCTTCAATGATGGAGGATGTTGGAATGCAAGATGTTCACTTCAATGAAGTAAGTAAGCGTAAGAGTGCTAGAAGTGATGCACATTGACGTTTTTTCCAAGTTTTGTGTTTCAATCTGGAGGCTGGCTAATGTGATGGATATTACAATTATTTTCTTAGCTGTTCTTCTAATCCTAAAACTGAAATAAAATACTTCTGTGAGTTGTCTTGGCTTTAGAGAATTTATTATATATATTTATATTAAATAAAGCAGTAGCGCATCTGTCAACACCACTACTGGAGTAAAAGTAAGCAAAATCTTCAAACTTAAACAGGGGATATTTAGGCTAGATATAAGGAAGAAATTCTTTACTGTGACAGTGGTGAGGTACTGGAACAGGTTGCCCAAGGAAGTTGTGGCTGCCCCATCCCTGGCAGTGTTCCAGGCCAGGTTGGACAGGGCCTTGAGCAACCTTGTCTAGTGTGAGGTGTCCCTGCCTATGGCACGGGGGTTGGAACTAAATGATCTTTAAGGTCCTTTCCAACCCAAACCATTTGTGATTCTGTAATTTCAAAAATAAGATTATAAGCTAGTTGACAGGATGGACACTAATGTGGCTTATTAGCATATTAGCAAGATGGGGTTTTTTGTTTGTTTGGGTGTTTTGTTTTTTTTGGGAGTTGGTTTGTTTTGGTTTTTTTTTTCCCCTAAACTGACTTTGATTTAGAATGTTACTACACCAGCAGTCATGAAAATGTGTTTAGTGGTTTCTTATTGCTTTCTGGTTTCCTTAAGCAAATCCGCCATAACAATGGAAATAGTTTAACCGACACCAGACTTACATCAGTGTTGATTTTTTTCTGGCTTAAGTTTCTCTCCTTGTGTCTTCAGTGATCCATCTGTGCTCTACAGTAAATTTTACTATTAAGAAGCCTATGTAAAAAGAAAATGAATAATCTTTTTCCTGAAGAGCTATATCTGCACTATATATTAGGATAGGTGGTAGAGGGAGGGACAGACTGCCTGTTTATATATACATATATGTACAATATATATATATTTTGTTTTAGTTTGTATACGGCGAAGGTGTATGACTATTATTTGACTCTGCAAATTGTGGCTATGCTAACAGATTTAGGAGGAACAGATGAAAAACTTAGGGATTTCAGCCTGGGTTTAGGCCTAGTGTACCTGTGTTTTACTCCTAAGTTATGGTTGTGCTTTGCTCTGTAGTTTTGAGGCAAAATTTGTTGACTTGCCTTTTTCTGGGAAGGCAGGAATTGAAATTAACTTGAAATGATGAAATTCTGTGGTTTTGCTTTCCAGGGACACTCAATACCAGATTGCTTTGTTTGTTTGTTTTAATTTATGTGCTGTAGTCTTTAAACCACTGATTTTCCTGATCCAGCATGAAATTTATCATGTTACTCAAAATGAAATGTAAGCTGCTGGAAGTGAGCCAAGAGTTGGGTTACTAGTGACTACTGCTGATGGAAACTTTAGTTAGAAATGCTTGTCAGTATCTACCTGACAAGCCATTTGACAGATGTAAATTCTTTTTATTTTTTAAATTGAAAAATTTTAAAAAATATTCTTTTTCTCATTAGTCAGTGCCTGCAAAAAGAATATACTGCTGTCGTGGTTTAAACCCAGTCAGGTAACTCGTTCGCTCACTTCCAGTGAGTGGTGCCGAGCTGACAACAATCGAGGTCCGTGTCCGTCTCCCCCCCCCCCGCACCGGGGCTCTCCCCTTCCCCGCTCCCGGAGGAACGGGGAGGAGGATCGAGAGAGTGCAACTCCTACGGGTTGAGACAAGAACAGTCCAGCAACAAATCACCACCGCTACTATCAGTTAAAACAATGATAAGGGAAAATAACAAGGGAAGAGAATACGATACCACCGGCCAAGAAACGAGTTCCACCCGGAAGCCCCTGTCCTTCCGGGTAACTCCCAGTTACCCCCCACCCCGGGCATGATGTGCTGTGGTATGGAATACCTCCCCGGCTAGCCCGGGTCAGGCGCCCCGTCTCTGCTTCCTCACAGCTTCCCCTCCTCCCTGGCAGAGCATGAGCCTCACAGAGTCCTTGGTCAGGGTAAACATCACTTAGCAACAACCGACAACATCGGCTTCACCAACACTGTTCTCAAACTAGAAGTCAAAACACAGCACTGCACCAGTTAACACAAAGGAAAAAACATGACTGCTACTGCTGAACCCAGGACAACTGCTTTTTCTGGGACATTGAACGCCACACAAATTTATTTCCATTTCTCAGTATTTCTATGGAATGGAATTAAGCCAAGGGTGAAATTACAAGTCTGTGGAGCCTGCAAAAGCATCAAACCTTGCCAAATTTAGTTTTTCTCTGCATGCAACCCTTTTTAAACTTAACCATGTAGTACTCTGACTCACTGAGTATTGAAAAAAGTTACTGTTTCTCAGATAACTTCCTACAGTTTGCCCCAAGAAGAGTAATAATAGGGAAGAACTGTGTGGTTTTTAGTAGACTAAAAATCATGGATAAATTTGGGTGAGTAGTATTTTACAAAAGTACTTCAGAGCAAGGAAGTCTAGTTGTTTCATGAGTAGAAACATATTCATATATGGATTGTTTCCTCAGTGTGTTCTTATGTGAGCAAAACTGTACTAGTCTAAAAAAAGAGAAAATCTTTTTTTTTTTTTTTAAAAGTTACTGCGTGCATTTCAGTTAAAGTTGTTTGCCCAGACGGTCTTTTGAGCAACACAACTCAAAAAAAACCAACAAACTTCTGAGTGTTAGAAATAGGAAGGTAAAAGGCTGGAATATGGTATCCTTTTCGTGCTAGACTTTGCTGTAAGCATTCCATCAGTGAGAGATCTGGGCTACGGCTAACAGGCCTGTGGCAGGTGCCAGTTTCCATGCAAATGAAGGTTGGAAACAATTCAGATTTTTTGGTTTTTTTTCCCCAAATAAGTTATGCCAGAATACAGCTACATCACAGATACTGAGTCAATTTCTACCTCCCTGTTTTGGGTTTCTTTTTCTTTTTTTTTTTTTGGCCTCTTATTTAGCTATGACTTTCCATGGGAGGATTTTCTCTAACTTGCAGATTGGTAAATGAAAGCACTTCAAAGGTCACATGATATTGTAAGTGATCAACATCCAGTGTAATTCAATATATCAAAGCATTTTATGAAAAGCAGAAATAGGTACTTACCCAAACACATAAGATGCCTGAAGTATGGTGGTTACAAATGAAACTCTGATTGGGTATATGGGGAAAAAACCCTTTTCCTGTGAGAACAGATAAACACTGAGAAAAGCGACCAAGAAGTGTTGTGTCCTTTTCCTCCCTCCTATCATCTCTTCACACATCTTTTGCTTTTTATGTATTTTTCCTGTATGCAAGCAAAATTCTGCTGCTTTGCTGTATTTGGATTCCCTCTGGTGTCTGAGTTAAGACTCTTGACATAAAACAGTGTTTGTGGATAGTCTTGAGGGCCAGCAGTGACACTGGTCTTTCTGTTGTCACCACCTAATCATTGAGGGTGGTGATACTGTGGAGTCTATACAGCCCAATAATGACTGGGGGAAAGGAAGAGATGTTTTGGGAACCATTGCAGCACATGGATAAGGGTAGCATTTTTCAGTCTATTTTTGCAGTCAGTATTAAAGTAGACTTTTCTTAGTGATCTCTTCATGCTATCTCAGTCCCCTACCAAAGGGAGGAGGGCAATAGAATAGCACTGGATCCCTTCTAAGGATAAAATGTTATTTCCAACTTCTGGCTTCACCACTACAATGCAAGAATGGAACCAGAAGGTCTCAAGGAGTAGAAATGTCATGTCTTCTGACACTCCTCAGACTTGGATTCTCTTGGAGGTTCTTGGAGCTCCAGACATGATTGAAGAGGACAGATTTATGATAGGGTTTGTGGAAGCAAATGAGCTTCTTCACAGAAATTCTTTTGCACTCAAACCATGACCAAGTATATGATAGCTTTCTCACAGGAGCTATAAGCTTTCCATGGTATCTGTAAAATTGTTTGTTGTAAATGAGTTAATGGACTTAGCCAAGTAATTTCAGATTTATGAAAACCAGAGCAAGCTATTGTTATCTTAGTTTTGTTGTGCTGACTGAAGCAGAAGAAATCAAATGCATGGAAAATAAAGAATTATGACAAACTGAAGGGACTTTATAGTTACAATGTAACTGCTCTAATGCAGAATTCATGCTTCCATTCTAACATACCGAAAATCATAGTTCTTATTTAACCTTAAATGACTGTTTTTTGGAAATAAGGATATTAGACTCAAACCTGACAAATCCAAGGTGGTTTCTTGCTTGTGATTCTGTTTTGAGCCTTTCAGGACTTTTCAGCTTCTCTCGCTTTATAGTTTAATTCTGGACCAAGTGTTCCAGATTCCACAGTTACATCTTAGTAGCTACTCTGAATACAGATTTGGTATTGTATCCTTTTGTTTTATCGTTAATGTCATTTGATAGTTTCCTTCAGAACTGTTAGTCAAGCATTCGTATAGCTATCTTTTTAAAATAATGTTCTTTGTGCAAAACCCAAAAAAAACCAAAAAACCAAAAAACAAACCACAACCCAAGGAAACAAACTTTGAGGGAAAAAAAAAAACCAAAACCCAAAAAAAAACCAACCAAAAAAAACCAAACAAACAAACAAAAAAAAAAACAAAAACAAAACAACCAACCTGTTACAAAGTAAGACAGGGGTCTCAAGTTAAGACCCAGGGTCCTCACACAGGTGTCATTTGTAGACCTAAGAGGTCAGAAGTATCTACACAAAAAATGCTGTTTGTGGTAAATATAAAGAATATGAATGCAAACTCAGTCCATTCTGTTTTGTTTTGAGGCAAGATCTCCCTTTTCATTAGAAAGAACGTTAGCTATAATTATTTGCTGTGCTTTCCGTGAGTACTCAGTACTTTTTCTTTTTCAAATGTGTATCCAAATCTAGGATGTGCTGATGGAATTGTTGGAGCAGTGTGCTGATGGACTCTGGAAGGCAGAACGCTACGAACTCATTGCTGACATATATAAACTTATAATTCCTATTTATGAAAAACGGAGAGATTTTGAGGTAGTAAATTCATCATAAGTAAATTCAAGTGAGGAAAAAAAAGTCCTGATTTTTCTCATCTTACCTGCATGACGCATTGGACATCACAGAACGAAAATATTTAAATTGTAAATGAAATATGAACATGTTGAAATTTTTGTTTTAATTTAAAATAATTTAATATTTTTCCTTAAATAATTAAAAATCAATAGTGTATTATTCCACACAAGTTCTATGTTATTGTATATATTATTATATATTAATTTATATTATTCTATACAGTAGGTTTGTATGCAAAACTTATTACTAGTGTTCAATGAAATAATGGGTTTAGTTATTATTAACTACAAGGACGTAAGTTATTGTTGTTTTAAGATAGGAAAGTTCTAGTTTATTCCTTTACCCCATGACTGTTTCTTATTTTTAGAGGCTTGCTCATTTATATGACACTCTTCATCGAGCATACAGTAAAGTAACGGAAGTTATGCATACAGGCAGGAGACTGCTGGGAACTTATTTCAGGGTAGCATTCTTTGGACAGGTGAGTTTTGTTTAAGTTTCATTTGTAAAATAAATTCTTACTGGGTAGAGCAGACAATGTTTACTATTTCATCATCTGTATTGACACCATGACATAAAAAGTACAAGAAATGTGTTCTGTAAGAAATAATTAAACACCATCTTTAATTCATTTTAAAACATGCATCAATACCAGTACAGTTTCTTTCTTATTTTTCTCAGTAAAGTTTTTGCCTTTTTTTCCTTTTTTTTTTCTTTGATTTACTACCTTAAGGCAGCGGTAAGTTTTCTATAATGTCAGTTCTTAGCAATGTATTGACTTAATGTCTGTAGTGCTACAGTGTGGTTTGCAAGGCTGCTTCTTAGATTGGTATGCGTTAATGGCCATTGCGATTCAAAAAACAACATCAAGTTCCATTAGAGAACAAATCACTCTTTTTCTATGCATCAGTATTGCATGCTTCGAACAAAAGTTCTGGCTCTGTATTGAACAGCTTCACATCCTCTTAATATGTGTCTAGAATGCATATGTATGGTACCACGCAGTATCAAGTATTACACTTTCTACATGCATAGCCCAGTTGCTTATTGTTCAGCTGAGCATGGAGAATTGTAAAATGCTCTAAGCAGTATAACTTTACATGTATTCTGTTGTTTTTTATAACTTTATAGCAATACCAGTTTACAGACAGTGAAACAGATGTTGAGGTAATTACAGTAACTGCTTAAAAAGCAAGCAATGCAGTAAAAACTACTGCATTTCACTTTAGTTTGATGTGGGTATTTTTGTCAATCTAGCCTGTGTTTATACATGATATGTTGTGCTTTTCTATTTTGTCTGTTCTGTTTATGACAAAAATATTTGTTTTCTGGTTTCAAACATGAACTCTGACATGGCTTGTTGTTTTAAACCAATGACCTGTTTCACTTCCCATGTACTCTATTTTGCTTTTAGTTACGGTTTTAAAACAAATGCTTTATGTAATAAAAATAAAGAAGTATATGCCAATCTAGTACAACATAAAATTAAGATAATTACAATTAAATTTCATTTTATATAATTTTTAATTACTACATAAAGAAAATTTTTGGAGTATTTTTATGTTAGCTATTGCCAAAATACTCACTTGTGAATCAGATAGTCCTGTTAGACAACAAGATTTCTGTTTTGGCAAGTGAAACAGTGCTGAAAATTCACTTTTGAATAAAAGTGAAGAAAATTTATCTCGAAGGCTTGGCACACCATAAAATTACAACAAAAATTTAAAATTTTAACTGTGTTTCCATTATCTTTCACTCATTCTGTAGTAGACAAGTACATTTTTCTGTTTGTTGTTTTGTCTGGGGTTTTATCCTCTTAGGAAACCTTTCTTTTACTTAGATTTTAATTTCTCTTTATTTATGTTTGCTTGAATTCTGATGTTAAATGTTTATATTTGCTTTGAACCACACACATTATGTTCATCTGAATCATTGTGCTATGTGTTTTTTTCCCAAGATTTTGATTACTTTGTTTTTTACAGGGATTCTTTGAGGATGAAGATGGAAAGGAATATATCTACAAAGAGCCCAAACTCACGCCTCTTTCAGAAATTTCCCAAAGACTTCAAAAACTCTACTCTGACAAATTTGGATCTGAAAATGTCAAAATGATTCAGGATTCTGGCAAAGTATGATCTTTATTCACTCCAAAAATTCTAATACATTACTTCACTAATCCACTTGAAATACTGTGGGTTCACTGTCTGTTATTTGACACATAAATATATGTGTTTAAAAACTCTACTGGTTGAAGGACATGAGAGAACTATTATCTCATAATATGTTTACTTTTAAGAACAAACAAAAAGCTTCAAAACCATAGTGTTACCTCTCAAAATAATAATTGCATCTTGGAACAAATTTGGATTATGATCATATTCTGTGTTACCTTTATTTCTTGCCAGTTCTTTCAGTCATTCTTTGGAAGTTTTTTCCCTTTTTTGCCCCTCAATAGCAGTGTCCAAACTTTCTTCTGAAGTCAGAAACAGGCACCTTTTCTGAGGAAAGTAGCAAAAGTAAATAACATTTTAATTCTGTATCAGTTGTTCTTATCCTTTGCTGTCTGTGAGCCTGTTCAATTTTATAAATGCTTAAGCTGTAGAAAAAATATGCTCACACAGAGTCATCTGGTTAAATCTATATTTGTCATAGGAAATGCTTTCCCTTGTAATTGAAGGCTCCAAAACTGGTGAACTGAAGAGGGCTACAGTGTCCTGTATGCTGAGAAGAGCAAATACTGCACAAGATGCATTCATGTATTCCTTTTGTTCCCTTCGCCAGGCAATTTTTATCTTTTAGTTGGCTTCAGACTTTATGGTGATCTTTTCTTATAATTTCCTGTCTTCTGTTCCTCGATTCCACCAGTAAGATCACGAAGTTCTGAGCTTCTTGACCTGAAAGTGCAGCAATGGTGGGCTTTTCAGTACTGGAACTTTAAAAGAAGAGGAGGATGTAGGCAAGGGCTAGATTTCATGCTGTGGATGGCGAGGGATTTATATTGCAGTACCAGTTTTTCACAGGTCTTTCAGTTTACTGATTTTTTTACAGTTAATTATAATGCATTTGTCAAAATCACCACTTAAGTTCCAATCTAATCAACTTAAAAAAAAAAAACCTGATTAAAAAATAATTAAGCAGCATGTTTCAATATAAAAAGGATAACAGCAGGGAGACCTTAGCTGTGTTCCCACTTTACTCCAGGGCTTACCTGATGACTTCATGTGTGTATTATTCTTCACTATGAGGTGGTGAGGCACTGGAGCAGGTTGCCCAGAGAAGTTGTGGCTGTCCCATCCCTGGCAGCGTTCAAGGCTAGGCTGGATGGGGCTTCAAGCAACCTGGTCTAGTGGATGGTGTCCCTGCCCATGGCAGGGGCATTGGATGATCCCTATGATCACTTCCAACCCAAACCATTCCATCAGCCTATTTGTACTGTTTTTCCCACTTAGTTTATACAAGTGAAATAGCTCAGAGACCGGCAGAGATAATGTGAATGTTTGACATGGGACTAAAATGGTAGGCAACAACTTTCAGAAAGATGCACAGGTTTAGGGTGCCTTCTTTATCCCATGGTTGGGGGAATTCACAAAATAAAAAAAAATCCTTAGTCCATTTAGGCACCGTGTTTGGTGAAAACTTAGGAGGCCTTATCTGTTGGTACTGGAGACAGTTGCTCCTTTTACCAAATAAAAGATCTAGTTCATGAGGCCCTCACCCATCCAGTCCTAGAAGCAAAATGAACTGAATAGTGAAGCCTTCAATTTGCTCTGCTCTCACCACTGTATTCTCTGGGACCTTGACAGGGTGTCAGAATTGAGACAGGCAGGTTGGGAGCAGTGCCTTCTGGAGGTGGTATCTGAACTATATATGATGTAGGGTTTTATTTTTAATTATTAATGTTTTTTTATCACTAGCAATTTTACATCTCCAGTCTACAATTGTATCAGCTTTGTGGAAGACAAGATATTTATTTATGAGTTTTCTCTACCTGTGCCTTCCAGTATTAATCATGGGTATAAGTTGGTAATACGTTTTTGTTTGCGGTTCTGCATACAGCAGTTATCAATGAGTATTTAAATAAAATAACTAAAAAAACCCCACAGTATATTGTAAAACTTCATTTTATGTTCCTTCCTTCTGAATAGTTAGAAACTGAGAGCAGATAAGCCCTGTGAGAGCATTCATGTTTCTTGTGTTTTCAATAATGTGTTGAGACCAAATTTAATTTCCAAAAGTTGTGTAACTTCAATTAAATCCACTTTATTCACAATTTCAGCTATTTGCTTATTTTTTGTTACCATTTCTAAAGGTAAATCCTAAGGATTTAGATTCAAAATATGCATATATTCAAGTTACACATGTAATTCCATACTTCGAAGAAAAAGAGCTGCAAGAAAGAAAAACAGATTTTGAAAGGACTCATAACATTCGTCGCTTTATGTTTGAGATGCCTTTCACTCAAGCTGGTAAAAGACAAGGAGGAGTAGAAGAACAGTGTAAAAGACGGACTATTTTAACAGGTACTGATTGAATGCAAATTTCCTTTAAAAGTAAACTTATTTTGGGGGGGGAGGGTTATACTTAATCCTTGATATTAATTTTTTCTATATGTTGTGTATTTTGTCAGAAAAAATCCTTTAGTATATTTCACACGACTGTTGGAGGTGACAGTTGCAAAGTATACTAAAATACTGTTAGACAAAACAACCTTTTAAAATCAGTAGTTATTAGCAGTAATGTTGGTGATCCTTCTTTGCTTTAATCCATGTAAAGCTATGCATATTTACATTTTCAATATTTTGTTTCCCTGTACATTTGGTAGTATTTCTGTTATATAATATGTTATTAAATTGGGCAACTGATTACTTCTAAATGAGAATTTAGCATAAAATTCTATCAAAACACACCTTATTGAAATACTTTAACTATATGAAACTTTTTCCATCCATAGCTATACATTGTTTCCCGTATGTGAAGAAGCGCATTCCAGTAATGTACCAGCACCACACTGATTTAAACCCAATTGAAGTAGCCATTGATGAAATGAGTAAAAAAGTTGCAGAACTGAGGCAGCTTTGCTCTTCAGCTGAAGTAGATATGATCAAATTGCAGCTGAAGCTACAAGGAAGTGTCAGTGTTCAGGTAAGACCATATGCTTTGCCATCCAGCTTGAAATTCCACTTGCTTCTGTCCTTCAACAAGTGTATAAGTAGCGTTTTATCATTTGTTTCTATTCTGTATATTCAAGAATGTCCTAGATTAGAAATATTATCACTGTTTGCAGCTATTTTCAGAATAGAAAAAGCAACAAAAGTGTTTCAGGTAAATACGGATCATGGACAACTACATGAAAGGATTAAGATTCATCCCTGGAATTTATGGTGGTCTGAGTCACACCAGGTTTTGGTTTATAGTTGAAACTACTATATGAGAATGAATGAGCACATTTTGCCTAGGTCTTTCACAGTAGGTTCAACATGGTCATTACTTCTTTTGTATTTTGGTAAGATCCCTATGGAGGTGAAGAAGTGACAAAATATTGGAGTGGGGTATTAGCAGAAAATCTCACTGTCAGACATTTTTGTTTTGCCTAAGGCTAGCAAGAACTGAATGTGTTAAAAAGAAAAATCAATCAAAAATCATAAAGGTTCAGCAAAATAAAGTATATGAAGCAGTTGTAGCATATACAAATCAGTATGGTAAGAGTCTTAATTAACAAGTGGTAGGACAAGAGGTAATGGCCCCAAGCTGCGCCAGGGGCAGTTTAGACTGGATATTAGAAAAAAATTTCTTCACTGAAAAGGTGCTCAGGCATTGGAGCAGCCTGCCTAGGGCAGTGGTGGAATCACTGTCGCTGGAAGTGTTCACCGCCCATGCAGATGAGGGCATCAGTGGCATGGTTTAATGCTCTTACATTCCAACTCCAGCAGTTATCTTCTGAAATAAGTCTAGCTTTTTTGAAATCCATGTGTTGTCCTAAGACAAACAAATTAGACACCTGTAGTAGGTCTTATTGCTAAGACAAAATGTCAGAGAACTGACTTTATTTTGTAATTCTTCTTCTTTTTAGGTTAATGCTGGTCCATTAGCGTATGCAAGAGCTTTCTTAGATGATACAAACACCAAAAGATACCCAGACAATAAAGTAAAGCTACTAAAGGAAGTTTTTAGGTATGTTCTTTTGGAGGGGGAATGACTTTATCAAGACTTAAAGAATTACTTTAACACTTTAGTATTCTGACTGCCTTAAAAACATGCTGTAAGCTGGTATTTTGAATTAACCTTTTGGATTTTATATTCCTGATTGAGATCCTCTTTTATTATCTAAACCAGGCAATTTGTTGAAGCTTGTGGGCACGCTCTGGGTGTAAATGAACGACTTATAAAGGAAGATCAATTGGAATATCAAGAAGAAATGAAGGCCAACTACAGAGAAATGGCGAAAGAACTTTCTGAAATAATGCATGAACAAGTATGTGCTGAAATTAATTTTACATACCAGCATTTAAAATGTAGCTGTAATGTGAACCCACTGGTAAAAGCATATACAATGCTTTATGCAAAAGGGTCGTTTCAGGTTTTTTGTATTTTTTTCTAGTGGAGTGTAAGCATATCATGGAATTGTGGAACTTAATTTTTTTTTCTGTTGGTGAATTTTCTGCAGATGCTTGATTAAGAAAGTAATTCTGGTTGGCACCAGCCTTTTTCTTTATAGGAGAGGAAGACTACAGTAAAGACAAAACATTTAATGACATGAATATATATGAATTTCATATGTGTAGTTACAGGGGTCTCTATTGAGTGACCCAAAGACCTTAGTCTATACTTCCTGGTAACTAAGGGGGATTTAATCTGCAAAGAGCCCTTTTTCTTTATATTTTGGAGGTATGAGCATTTACTTCTGCAACAGAGAGTTAACTATCTTCCAGGAGGTATTCCAACATGTTTCACTATAGGCAAGCTGGACATATAGGAGAAGGAAAAACAGAACACTTATGGAGTGAGATGTAGGACCTTGCATCTGGGATCTATGGTAGAAATGTTTCCTGACTTCAAAGGCAAGGAAATTATTTCCAGGAGGACAGGAAGAGCTGAAGATTCATGCTTGATCCCTGCCTTCTTGATGTTTTTATTTATCTCAATCACTTCAGGTTCCTTTTCTTTCCTCCACTCTTATTTGTATAATATTTTTCGTAGAGCGGCTCATGATTCTTAACTGTCAAAACTTGTATTTCTTGCCTACAGGAAATATCATGTGGTGTTATTGGGGTATATTTTTTTTTCCAAATTAGATTGATTGCTCCTCTCATGGCTCAGAATCATGAGGCTATTCGCTGAAATCTGTAAAAATGTTACCTTTATGTGCTTGCCTGTTGCTGTATTTGGAAAAATAGCTTCTCACAATGCTTGTTCTAATGCCATTGAAGAAACTATTTGCTGTCTTATAAGAGCATGGGTTGTGAATAACTGCAAAATTTTTGTTATGGAAAATACAGAAAAGAATCTAAATTTTTTTTTCTTTTTTTCCTCCTCTGCTGCTTGCCAATATGATCAGATGGGATGGTAATTAGTTTTGTTTATTTCTGCTTTTAGTTTGTCTGAGCTTTGTAATATTCCTTTTTCCCCAGAATTTCTAATCTTAGCATCAGTAAACTTATAGCTGTTAAGAATTAAGTCTTTTTTGGTGCTCTGGTAGGTTTTCATACGAAATGCTGAAATCATACCTCTAAGTTTAAAAAAAAGGAGGGGCAAAAACCAAGCTTGTTGTCATTGTTGAAACTCTTGAAAGTTAACACAAGAAATGAAAGAAGCTATCCAAGCTTCCTCTGCAGAGGACAGTATAATACCTAAATTAGAACTGATATTGGAGAAATAACTAATGGCCTCCTAAATGTAGTAGAGGATGGCTGAAAAGAGTAACCATCCTCAGAAAGATGTCCCCTGCTCGTGAGAACATGCTGGAAAGTTGAGTGGGTGAGAAGCAAGTTACAGAATTGGCTAGCTGTTTTATAAATGTTTGTGTCATTTTGTAATATTTTGGTAAATACATGTTTTCCATTTTAAGATTACTCCTGTTGAAGAAAAGGCCAGCGTTATGCCGAATTCGCTACACATTTTCAACGCCATAAGTGGAACTCCAACAAGCACAACAGTTCATGGGATGCCCAGTTCTTCTTCAGTTGCATGATTGTTTTGTAAAGGAAAGTATTTCTTTTTTAAAGTATGTGGATTTGCTTCTTTGGTGTGCGAACTCGGGATGATTTTGAAGCTAAATGTTCGGCACGTGCAAGCTGTATAATCCATACGAATGTCTGAGCACACTTAGCAAATAGCAGTTACTGGTAATAATCTTTTAGAGTAAGGGAGACACACATACATATTTTTAAATCTTGCTGGTAACATTTAAAAGTATTCACAATGTCATTGCAGAAGTGTGTGTTGGAAAACTGTAAAGTTGAAGTTAATTTCTCTTTTGCATTAGAAAGTATTATCAAGATGAATTGCACATTACAAAAAAAGTGTTGTGGGATGTAATTTTGCAGACGTAACGTTCAGGTGTTCTTTTTGTGTATGGCACATAGAGATTGATTCCAAGTACAAGAACTATTTTGAGGCTAGACAGAGACACTAGGTTTTTTGGGTTTAATGGAACTGACAGTAGTTTTTGTACCATTTGGCAAATTGTTGTGCTTTATTTTATACCTTGTTGCATTTTGGAGGTATGTGAGCTTAGATCTTATTAAACAACTAAATACAACCAAAGGTCTGTATTAATGAACACTGACTTATACTAAAATATCAATAGTAGTAAATTGTTATGTACATATTGTTTGTTAATACAGTCCATACAGTCTGTACATAAATGTATTACATTTCTAAGCATTTTTTAATATCCATACCAGCTGTTATCCTTCTGCTTTCAGTTTATTGTGAAAATCCTCTCATTCCAAGCATATGCAGACTTCACAGTTCATTTATTCCTGTATATAAATAAGTGCAATATAAAGATGTATACAGTCTTTGCTATGTTAGGTTTATATGCAGTTATTAAAAGAAGAAAACTTTTTTGCCAAAGCAATGGAATATGAAATTGGTGGTCATGGTTACTGTGGTAAATGGTGGTATAATTTAAAGCTTTCTCCATGTTCTTATTCTTTTAAGACATTAATTTAGTAATTTTATATTTGGGGGAAATAAAGGTTTTTAATTTTATTTAACTGGAAGCACTGTTCTGCTGTAATTAAACATTCCGTACTGCATCTATATTAAAAGGAAAAAGGTAGTTACTTTTCTCACTGTGTGCTCTGGTTTTTATTTTAGATGTGTCCCTGGAAGCTTGGTAAGAAAAAAAAACAAACTGGCTTTTTGCAGCTCAAGTATGAGATAAGATGCAGACACTTCTAGGGTTTATTTCGTATTCCTTGTCAATTAAGGGAATTTAGGTTATTAGTTAAGACATTGGTTTTGGATCCCTCACATTTGACTCAAATTACATGTTACAATAGCTAAAAATTGTTACTAACCAGTACAGTTAATATTTGGAAGTCTTTGAAACTTTACATCACATGACAGTAGAAATCATGTTTTCCTTATGATCTTCTGGAAGGTAGGTCTGTGGAGAGGGACCTGGGCTGTCCCTCTCCCTGTGCTCTTGTGACCAAGAAAGCCAATGGCATCCTGGGTCAGCAGGTCCAAGGAGGTGATCCTCCCTCTCTACTCAGCCTCGGTGAGGCCACGCCTGGAGTACCGTGTCCAGTTCTGGGCTCCCCAGTACAACAGAGAAATGGAGCTCCAATAGCAAGTCCAGCAAAGGCTACTAGAATGATTAAGGGTCTGGATCATCTCTTACATAAGGAAATGCTGAGCTGGGCCTGTTCAGCCTGCGGAAGAAAAGGCTCAGGGATCTGATCAATATGTATAAGTACCTGAAGGGAGGGTGTCAAGAAGATGGGGCCAGACTTTTCTTGGTGGTGCCAGGCAACAGAACTAGAGGCAATGAGCATAAACTAGAACACAGGAAGTTCCACCTGAACGTGAGGAACTTCTTTACTGTAAGGACGACCTAGCATTGAAAGAGTTGCCCAGAGAGGTTGTGGAGTCTCCTTCCAAGAGCCATCTGGACACAATCCTGAGGAATGGGCTCTGGATAACCCTGCCTGAGCAGGAAGGTTGGACTTGGTGAGCCCCGGTGATCTCTTCCAACCTCAACCATTCTGTGAATCTGTGATGTAGTTTACTGTCATTTTCTGTAGGTAGCATGAAACTCACCTGTTGCCATTACTCATCGAAGGTTTTTCTAGAACAGCTCATCCTGGCAGTGGAAGGCTGGATAACTCTTCTTTTTCCTATTATATTTCTAGAAAAAAAAAATCCTGTTTGTGTAAAATCCTTTTCCTTGGGGGAGGGGGAACAAACAAAAACAACAACAAACCAAACCCAACAACAAAAGAAACTAACCAAAAATCAAACAGACAAATTCTTCCAAGGAGTGAACCCACAATGCTGTGTTAAAAGAACTCCCTTTTCTCCCCTCTACCCTATATCCTTTTACTTTTTTGTTCATTTTTGGAAACAGGTGTAAAAATACTTTGTTATCTACCAATGTAGTCAGTTTCAAGGTATTTCATTTTTACAAAAAGATATCCTCTAAAGTTGTTAATAAATATATTAATAGAAATTGCAGCCATCATGGTGACTTCTTGCAATCCCCCCATTTTTTCTAACTTGCCCTTTGCCCTGGGAGCAGAACTGACAGTTTCCTACAGCTGTACACTACCTCTTCCACAGAGACCTCAATTTGACAAAATTGTATGTGCTCACCAACCTGTAAATGTAGTATGTATTTGTAATTCAGTATGTTATCTATGTGTGTTTATATACACCTAAAGAACTGTTAACTGTTTTCTTGCTAAAAGTTGGCCTATGAAAAATAGTGAAATGTAGTTGACAGTTAATGATTATCATGTGTTTAAACCTCCAGATATTTTGTTTATAATCTGAGATGATGCATTTTTGTGAGAACGCACACCCTCTAGTGTACTGTTTTGATTTTACATATGCTAAGATTATAATTATTGGGGTTTACCTCTGAATAGTTCATTCTCTACCAGCCTCCGTTTTCTGCTGTTACTTCTGCAACATGTAAATTAAGGATCTAATATGGGTTATTTATTTTATTTACAAAGACTTGGGCTTTGTAGTGGTTTTGGCTGGAATAAAGTTCCTTTTCTTCGCAGTAGGTGGCACGGGGCTATGCTTTGGATTCGTGCTGGAAAGTGTTGATAACCCGGGCATGTTTTGGCTGTTGCTGAGCAGTGCTTGCACAGTGTCAAGGCCTCTTGTGTTTCTCACACCACCCCACCAGCAAGCAGGCTGGGGCAGGGAGGGGGATGACACGCACAAGGAGTTAAACCACAACAGTCCTTTTTGACTTGCTGTGCAGTGTAGCACTTGTGTTTTGCCTGGGAGGACTATGAAAGCACTGGCCTTGAGCCTAATCTGGTATTTGCGCCCTGCACGGTTGCTGTCACTGTAGTTAAGGATTTATCTCATGAAGACAGTTAACCATTGCAAGTATTTTTAAAGTAATACTTAATGAAGTGGAAGGATTTCAAATAAAGCTGTATGAAAATACCTGGTCTAGTAAGTCAAGTAAGTGTGTTTTCTAATACCCACTTTCATCTGTTTGTTTTCTTTGTGGGAAGACTCCAGTGAACAGAAGATGTTTAAGTCACTGTCTCTCAGAAGGCTATCTGTTGAAGTTTGGCAAGACTGGAGTGCTATGTTTTTTGTGAACTGCTCAGATGAGGGGTCCTGGTGTTTCTTGGGCTAAGGGTAAAAAAATGGAAACTTTGGACAGATAATGGCTGATTTCAATTCTCTCTCCGATATTTATAGAAGTGACCATTTTAACACCTTTAACATATTTTGATGGTGGCTTTTTCCTTTCTCTGAAGTATTATATTGAATTTATAATAAGTTATTTAAAAGCCATTTAGATTCTAAATATCTTTTGGTCTTGACACATTTAATTTATTATGGTGATTAGGCAGTGTTTCCCTTTCAAGCCAATTGTAGTAGATATTAGGGTTTGGTTTTTTTTATCGCATTTTCTGTTTGAGGAGGAGTTCTATAATTTCTGCTCTCGATGCACAACTTGCAGTACTTTCTTGGTTCTTTTTGAACTTTGTCTTTCTCTGTCCATAAGATTCATTGATACTGGATAATGAAAGCACATGTAGCTTCTTGGGATGGTGGATTTTGTAACTAGTGCTCTATAATCTTTTTATGTTTGTCACTGTGATATCAGACTCCCCAAAAATGTGAACATTTGACTTGACAAATTAAGATAGGGGACATGAAAATAGTGAACAAAATTGACAGAACTGCAAGTGAGATCTTTAATACAGGCCCATGCCCTGGAATAAATATTCTTTTAAACTGGTTAGGTTTCCATTTAATGTTTGAAGAATTGGCATAAGGTTCAACCAGCTTTACACAGACAGAATTTTCAAATTAATGAAGTGAGACGTCAGATTTTTTTTCAAATATATGAGGAAAAACAGATGTCTTCCACTCTAGAACAGTTACCAGACCATATACAAAAAAATGCTGGTAACAACTGAATAAGTGCTTTCAAGGTGGCTTTTAATGTTTGAAAAATGGGATCTGAAGCCTGGAAGGAGTCTGAACAGATTTTGCTGTCGTCAACGCTGTCAGCACAACTACCAGGAGACCTGAAACTTCTGATTGAGCTGTTGAGTAATGTGATTTTTTTCAACGGCATGATCTGTAAATGGAAGAGACAAGAAGTACCCAGGGACATACAGACAACTGTAGGAAAAGGCCCTTAGTTGAGCAGAACTGTCCAATTCATCGCTCGTTCTATAGCTGAAAACTCCGTGAATGTTGCTTCAGGAGATACAAGTCCACAGCTACATTTCGTTTAATAAATCTGTAGCAGCCACCTTAACCATAGGAATCAATAACAAGGCATGTAAGGGTGACAAACGCCTTTTATAATACATCTAATGAACTGAAAGAATTATCAACATCACTATTTAGACTCTTAAAAGGCCTGTGACGTGAAAGAACATCTCTGTTCCTCCAGCAGCAATCTGCTGAGGGTTTTGGGGTTTTTCCAGATTGCTTGAAACAATTTTCTCATCATCACTGGTGATGAATTCTAGTTCTGCACCCATAATTTGAAACAGGAGAATATTTTCTCATCACAGTGCATATAAATGCATAACAAAGCCTTGAAACAATTTATCTAAATATAGGGCAGGTGACATCCTACACTAAAACTGTTGCCTGTTTTGGAGGCACCGATAACTCCAAACCACAGGAACAGAAGAAGAAATGAAGGAACGCACCGTCTGGTAAAGCCTGAGGCAGCAACATGTTGGCTGAGAGCTGTGTTGTTAAAGCTCAGGACTGGATGATTAACTTGCTGTGCACATCTGCAGGGGAAGATGACTCACAGCCAGTAGTAAAATACGCTTATCACAATAAGCTTGTAGAAAACCACTGTAGCTAACAATACACAGCCAGCTTGGATTATAGGTTACTGTAATTAAATAATTGCCACACTGGATTTTGGTGCTTGTCTAGGAGCCAATGATCAAAACTTGAAAATGTTTGTTACCAACTGGCAGAGGTAACCCTACAATTAATTTTACATTTTATTCCAAAAGAAGTGAATCTGTTTAGCTTGGTAATTAAATACATGGGTGGCAACCAGAAGCTTTAAAAAGAAAGTTGACTGGATGGTGCAAAGCTATGACAGCAAGAGAGGAAATACTTCTGCTTTGTGACAAACTGAGGATAGTAATGAAATACACTTATAAATCGAATATTTAAGTGTTAAAAAGAGGAAATGGAAATCAAAGTACAGACAATTGCTAAGGAATTTAGGATGTGGATTGGAAAAATTTGCCTCAGGCCGATGAAGATATTAAGGCATTTTGCCAAAATACTTGCTAGCTGCAATAACCTCATTACTAGCAGGTGGTCAAAGGTTAAATTGTGTGGGTATGTTCAGACTGGTTACGTTCTATTGTTAGAAACAGTAACTAAAACCTAGTGTGTGGTGTCCCTGCTTATGGCAGCACGTAAGAGTTGACCAAAAGGTGCTGGCCTGCTAATATTCCTTCAAAAGAAATGTCTGAGCACAGGAATTTGGGAATAATGTTCACGTTGTCCCATTACTCAGAGAAAGCATGTGGGATGGTGATCTGCTGGTTGCCATGGTGCTGGTGTGAAACACCTCACTGGGAGGTCTATTAACAGAGAACTAGAATAGGCTTACACGGAAAAGAGGTCTGGTCAAACAGCTATCCTCCTTTGCAGACTATAAATTTAGAGACTATTTTGTAGTTCATTGACTGTGTGCAGTAGGAAATTAATGTGACAAAATTCAACTCAAGACCAGAAGGAAATGGAAGGCAGTATTTGTTTTAAACAAAACAAATCTCAGTCACTCACGTTGACTCATAGATTGCACCCAATCCTATTCTCATACCCATATGCTCATGAGCACCAAGAAGCCCATGTCCAAGCAGCCAGGCCAGGCAGGCTGAGATCCCCATGAAAGACAAGGAATGGTGGCTTTTGACTAAACACCATGTCATGGTGGGTCTTCTTTTGCAGTCAAAAACTTCTTCAGTGTGCTGGTTTTGGCTGGGATAATTTTCTTCACAGTAGCTGGTATGGGCCTATGTCCTGGATTTGTGCTGAACACAATGTTGATAACACAGGGATATTTTAGCTGTTGCTGAGCAGTGCCTGCAAGAGTCAGGCCTTTTCTGCCTCTCACCCCACCCCACCAGTGAGCAGGCTGGGGGTGCACAAGAGGCTGGGAGGGGGACACAGCCAGGACAGCTGACGCCAACTGACCCAAGGGATATTCCATACCATATGGTGTCGTGGTGAGCATATAGAGCTGGAGTGAGAGTGGTTGTCCAGGGCAGCAGTTACTCAGGGACTGGCTGGGTGTCAGTCAGGTGGTGGTGAGCAATTAGGCTTTTGGCAGCAGTGGGGTTTTGGGGTTTGGGTTTTTTGTTATTTACTTTTTGGGGGTGGGGAGATGGATTATTTTGGCTTGGTTTCTGTTTTAATTAATAAACTATCTTTACCTCAACCCACAAGTTACCACACTTTTACCCTTCTGTTTCTCTCCCCCATCATACTGGGTGCAGGATGAGTAAGCAGCTGTGTGGGGCTGAGCTACTGGCCAGGGTTAAACCATAACAGTCACCCCAGTATTTATATCCTTCAGCTATTACAATCTGATTTTCCATCATAATCTTATTTACCTCTCTCCCCCCACCATACACCCCCCCCCCCCCCGAAGATGTGGGAATGGTTGCTACCTGTTGTGTTTCCTCATTGGGCTATCTTCATGGCTACAGCCTTTCTTCCTGCTGGGATAACAAGCCATGGACTGGCATATAACGTGTGCTGCAACCCGCTGTCATCCTCCTGTTGCTGGACCTAGGGTCTTCTGCTGACAACTCATCCTGCTGTGGCATTATTGAGCTTAGGCCTCCTGGTCTTGATGTAAACACCATGTCCCTCAGTATTCACCAATTTAACTGCTGTTAATCACATCCTTGGTTATCAATCCATGCTCTTCCTTCAATCCTTGCTTCTTCTCATGCTTCCATATAAATTATTCTCACTCGTATTCCATTCAAGCCATTCTTAACGTTTCTGTTTCAGCACCCTTCAGCACCACAAGTTAGTTCAATATGAGTCAGCCATTATAAATGAGAGTGTGGCCAGATGCTCAAATGCAGCCTGGCAAAGGCTATGAGAAAAACAAATGGAGCTGCTCCCTAGAAGACTTCCAAAAGTATTGGTGTCACAGTGGTACTACTCAACATTTTCACTGGTATTCCAGAAACATGTTTTCAAAAAACTGCCAATTTAAATTGTATGAAAACAAAGGTCGATCTCTTGATTTGATTTGCTCCAAACTAGGACTTTTAAACGTAGTATGCTGGTGTTATCACCTACGAAGTCATACTTACAGGAACAAGAAATGGTGGTTCTACCCCCTACCCTACGGTGAAACCACTATGAAACTACTCTGCTGTTGGGTAGATACAGAGGCTAAGGTTTTAAAACGCTGACATGAAGAATTTATGCAAGATTCAGAAAAAAACTAGGTTTGAGGAACAGAGGAAATTCTTATATGGTAGGAGATCTGGGGGAGAGTGTTTCAACTTACCAAGTAGAAAATTGAGAAGGGTGTAAAATACAAAGGGATAGTGGGTGCTGCAAGGCTTTTTTAATGTGGCTAAGGATGATATAACAGAGATTGAATGCTGAAGCCCGGCAAATTCATTAATCAGGCTCTCAATTCAGATCAGGCTGTTAATCCCCATTAACCACTACATTGAACATTACCAATAGTGCTGAATTCCAAAGGTCTGGGTGCCTTCTGTCTGATATTCTTCACAGTAAGGGGATGTTATCTGTTTAATTACTTTTTTCAGGCATAGGTAACCTGTGGTACAAAGCCCAAGCTCTGTGCATTAGTTCAGAGCAAATGGTCCTTGTTAGGTCTGAATGCTGTAGCCAGAATTTGAAAAAGTAGGAAATCACCAGAAACTTGGAGAGGGACTTTTTACAAGGGACAGGGACAAGAGGAAGTGACTTTAAACTGAAAACAGAGAGATTTAGGTTAGATATTAGGAAGAAGTTCTTCACTCTGAGGGTGATGAGGCACTGGCATAGGTTGCCCAGAGGAGCTGTGGCTGCTTCTTCCCTGGCAGTGTTCAAGGCCAGGTTGGACCTGGTCTAATGGAAGGTGCCCCTGGCCATGGCACGGGGGTTGGAACTGGATGAGCTTTAAGGTCCCTTCCAGCACAAACCATTCTGTGATTCTATGATACAAGAAAGGAAAATCTTGAGTTAAGTTACAGTGTCATCCAGCTTTGTGACCTTCCTTCAGGCCTAGCTCCTCCCTTACTGAAATCTTGATTCTTGAGAGCATCTTCACTGTGGGAGAACTGAACCACTAAATTAAAAAATGATTGTATTTTATCATCTTTATTTCTTCTGTATGTCCTCATTACAAAATATGTCAGATGGCTGTAAAAAAAAACCCAAAACATATAGCTACAACAATAGAAATTAAATAGCAGGTTAAATAGTGTCTCTCAATTCATATGATTCCAACTTCACCCTGATAGAAAATGCAGCAACACCTGTTAGGAGGATGTGGCAATGGTTTCATAATGTACAACCGTATTGCATAACAGCCAGAGTGAAAAATACATGTTTGATCTTGAGAATGGAAGAGATAAGCCAAGTGCAGTATATCCTTTCTGCCGGGACTGACCTTTCAACCTGACTTTTGTGCTAGTTAATTTCAGCTGTTGGACTGCTGAGATACTGCTGGTGCTTGGTTCCGTCTGTACAATAGCGTACCCTAGATAAGGTCTCCCTTGAGGGATTCTGCTCACCGGTTTTTGTCCTCATCAGTCCTTCTGCAAGCCCCAGTCTCTGAACACTCTTCTTTGGTTGTCCTCCTTTTTCTTCAGGTCCAGTAGCCTTGTTCTGGCCAAAAAAATAATAGTTGACTTCCCTGAAAATAAGCCATTTAGCCAAAGCCCTGCGCCGTGTTCAGCTCCTCTTTTGTTTGTTTTCTGAGCCTGAACGTTCACTGCTGCTGTGACGGGTGCTTTTAGAAGATACTGGATTTCTTCTGTAGTAGGCCACGATTGCCCTGTGAAATGTCTGTGGTCTCAGCTGAGTGCAATGAAACACCTTTTCTGGAAGGTTTTGCAGGGCTCCAGGGAAGCCCAGCAAGGGTTACTGGTTGGAGTAACCCTTCAAGTCTTGGGCAGGTACCCACCATCAGCTGTTCTCAAGTTAACCATAGAGGAAAACTCAGTGTGAATATTAACGAAACCAGCTATAGCAGAGAGGCCTCGTTGTGAGTCCGTGTTATCTGATAACAGAAAGAAAAGGAAGTTGTTCTAATGGGACACAAAACCAGGAACAGCTTGTTGTCTCCAGAACTGTAAATGAATGAATGTGGGAGCGAGACAATGGCACCTTGTTCTTAGACCATGTTTCCTTTTAAAACATGTCCTCAAAAAGATAATAAAAATAATCTTTTTCAACATGAGGATGAATATATTTGTGGATACCTCTTATTGGGACACACCAATAAGTATCAGCAAGGTGGCAACAAATAGGCAACTTGATTTTATTAGAAAGGAGGTCACAAAGTACAAAGCTACCCCATACATGCACGCTAATGAAACAGGTATCCCCGTTTCCTAAAGAGAGGATGCAGATAAATCTTTTCTGCTTGGAGGGACTTGATTTTTCACTATAAACAAAAGACAGGCATTACTGCAGCAGTAGTAATACTTGGTAAAGAAAGCATTTCTGATCAGTATTACCTTCTTGAAAAGGAGGGTTAATAGTGTAGTAAAAATTGGTATTAATAAAGAACTGCTTTCTAATAACAGTATACAAGCTTAACTTATATGCTTTTAAGTTACATACATAAGTTTAACTCCAGTCTTGAAAAGATAAATGTGGGCTCCGTTCTAGTACTTCCTTCATCTGAAGCATCTGCAATTCTAGAGGGATAAGCCTGGGTTAACTTCTGACGCACAGACTGATTCTCAACCACTCCAGTTCAAGTGATTTGTGCAGCTTATGCTGCATTCGTTCGCTGGAAGATGATTTTATAGCCTGATACTAAAATGTTCAAATGTCTTATGGACTTTCCATAATAATGAGCGCTTCCATTTTAGGCTATTTCCTTATAGAGCTTTTACCTGTAACTAGGAGTGTTTAAAAGAGCTTTGCTTTCAACCAGACATAATTGCTTCGTTATGTAAGAGAGCAGTATATTGCAGGCTAATCTCTTCTGCATCAATTTCCAAACAAACACAAAAAATTGAGCAATTCATTCTGCTTGCATGCCCATTCCTTTTTAGGTTTTGTTTTTTTTTTTCCTTTCTTTTCAACATAGATGGCTGCTCTGCATTGGTTTTGCATCCTGAGGGCCTGTTTCCGTTATAGAGAACTTTTTTTTGCATAGACAGTGTACCTGTCATAGAGGTTGAACAATCTGAAATCTTTTCAAAGAAAGATTTTCCTGTAGCATGCGTGTGGGATCACAGGACTTAAAATGTGCTGACTCCATGTTCTCATTATAAGAAGACTTAGACAATTCTGTATGCAAGGTATCATCTATATTATACAGCATTTTTAGGGTAAAGAAGTAGAAAATTATCTGTGTGAAAATCTGATCAATATCTGCAAAAGTTTATAACTTCTGTTTCTATGAACAGAAAAAAATAGGTTATTCACTGAAGTTTCAGTGGGCGAATAGACCCCTCACTACAAGAGAGGCATTGAGTTGCTGGAGTGGGTCCAGAAAAGGGCAACAAAGCTGGTGAAGGGTCTGGAGCACAAGCTTCATGAGGAGCAGCTGAAGGAACCGGGGATTTTTAGTCTGGAGAAAAGGAGGCTCAGGGGGAATCTTATCACCCTCTACAACTACCTGAAAGGAGGATGGAAAGTGGAAGTGGTTGGTCTCTTCTCCCACGTAACAAGCGTTAGGACAAGAGGTAATGGCCTCAAGCTGCACCAGGGGAGGTTTAGACTGGATATTAAGGAAAATTTCTTCATCAAAAGGGTGGTCAGGCATTGGAGGCATTCTCTCTTGAGAGGAGGAAGCAAAGAAGACTAAAAGTCCCACTGATGGAAAAGGACCCATCTCCTAGCATTTACTGCTCTTTAAAACATTAGTTCAGATGCAGGTATCAAAGATGTTTTCTGTCTAGAGCTGCTAGAAAGCGGGTCTTTTCATTCACTCTTTGCAGGATAGCTTTCAGTACTGAAATTGCACGCAATTTAATTACAGAATTAAAGTCTCTGCATTCTGATGCTACTTCTCTGATGAGGACAGTGCTAGGAGGCTATAGACAATCTTTCTTGTCTTTCTTTATGTCTTCTCAACTGTCTTTCATTCAGTTGTTGAGATGTCCAGGACAGAGATTGTTGCTTCTGACAAATCAAATGTGTTTCAACACATAGGAGTAATGCGTACTTAAAGAAACAGCTGGGTGTATTCCAATAAGGAGTGTATCCAGAGCAGGAAAAAGTCCTGCCATTTGGAGCGGGCACCTGTTAAGCTCCCAGGCTTTGCTTTTGGTCTGACCTGAAGCTATTCTAGGTGCCCTATGTTCCTACAGGGTGCATTTGAGAGTCTGTGCTTTTCCTCCCAATTCACACTCCAAAGTTTCCCCACAACCTTGTGTTAAGAAATCATTTAATCTGACTATAGTTAAAGTTATCTGTAGGTAGAGGTTGCAGAGTCTGTTGGTACTTTCTGGACCCTGAAAACTGTGTCCCCATGAAAACTATTGTTAAAATACCTAAAATGATCCCGTTTCACTTCATCTTCAGGAGCGTGAATCTTCCTGGTAAAATTCTTCATGATTTTCTACAAAACTTTTCCTTGTCATTAGGTAGGTTCCGTGTAATTCTGGTTCCTCTTGAAGGCTGTCTCCTGTTTCTTGGAAAACTCATTATGATGAGGGAAGCAGCGAGTAACCCAGCAGGACAACCTGACACGCAGGACTAGTTTATTTATGTGCTGTAGTTTCAGTTTATGAAACATGTTATGTAATTTCAGGTGGTTTATATACATGGCATTGTAACCCTACCTTTGTATTGAATGCATTGTACTCGGATGGCTTTGCAAGAAGCAAAAAGCTGTTGCTGGTTTGTTTCTGATGTCGATTTTTGGTGAGGTTTTGTGGTTTGGGTTTTTTTTCTTTATTTTCAAATTCTCCCCCTCCCTTAAGGGGAAAATGGGTTCAGCTATTAGCAGGAAGTGTAAGCAGATCCAAGTAATAGCAAATACTGAGCTTTCCAAGCATAGGAAGGGAAGGGGGCACCCCTGTTTTAAAAGCTGACAGAACAAAGTGATTGAGTTGTCTTGTGTTGCTTACGGGGAATCAAACACCCAAGAGAGTGCCAAGAACAAGAAAATGAGAACAGAACTGCACAGGCCAATAACAACATCTCTTTTCTTTTTTAATTTGGACAAGTATTAAAAAATCAGGAGGCCAGATGATAGAGAAGGGTAGAGGTGCTACTGGAAAAGGCCAAAGAGAAGCAGAGAGGTGGGTAAGCCCTTAGGAATGCTGCAGTGTGTCTGTGATGCTTCTGTTGCTTCACAGGTGAATCTGTATTGTCCAGTGCCATCTCGGTATTTCTTGCTGCCATAGACCAAACTCCATTTTGCAGGAGCTGGGGTCCAGATGAAGGTCTAAAAGTGCAAATGGCAGAGCAGGAAGGGTGAAAGGGATTTCTAGGCTGGGGATGCTTCACAATGGAAGATGGTGGGGAGGGTTTGGGGTGGGTGTTCACAGATAATGAAGGACCTGGCAGGTCTCAAATGAATTTCATTGAGGCTGTAGCAACAAGAGGTTCTCTTTTAAGCACCACTTACCCAGATTAGCAAGCTAGAGACGATCCTGCTCCTCTCTTCAGGCCCTGCTCCCCTTCAGTATGGGATCCCCACCACCTCTTCTAGCCCTTTCCTCCATTACACTGTCCCTTCCACCCAAACTTCCCTCCCACTGACCTCTTTAAACACAGTATGCTGCCATAATCCAAATGAGCCTCGGATGCTTGGATCTTTCCGTAGTCACAAAACTGACCAAGATTTCTAAGATTAAATATGAAAATTGACTTTCTACTGACTTCACAAGAGAGTAGTGAAATAAATTAATCTATTGAAATTTATTTACATATTAAATTCTGTCAGATAATGCTGCTAAAGTTTTCATTTGATCTGAATGAGATACAGTAGAACTATAGGCAATACAAAGAAGGAAGCTTTGTAAACTATGGTGAAAACATCACACTTTAGTTCCTAAATACTGGGTCAGTTTAACTCCAGCCTTTAAACATGTGCTTGAGCCAAAGCAGAGATTGGTCAAGAGATGACACTTGAACATGCATTGTGCAGTCAACAACGTGATTCATTTTGTAGGGCTGGTTGCACAAGCTGACAAGATAATCCAGCCAGCCCTAGCAGCTGCTGTGCTGCTGACACTCAGAGGTACTGTCCTTAGGAGAAAAGTAAGTGCAGTTAAATATAAAGTTAAGTACAATTTGTCTGAAAACATAGAATCATAGAATAGTTAGGGTTGGAAAGGACCTTGAGATCACCTAGTTCCAACCCACCTGCCGTGGGCAGGGTACACAATGCAACAAAAAGCTAAAAGATTCACTCGAAATGTCAGGTCTCACAACATGAATCTGAAGTTTCTGAATGGGAATATCAATGTGGAGGTACAAAGAAAACAAATTATTGCTGGAATGGTTAGGTGGTTTCAATATGCTTTGAACAACATTCAGCAAACTTGCTGCATTGCCCTTAGAGAGGGTGATGTTGTGGGTCAGGTAAATTCAAATGTAATATGAAGAAAGGCAGAGGTATGTAATTCAAAATAAAACTTCCACCACCCAATGAAAGGCCTGATTCTTTATTTATACCTTTGCTGTTATCTTTTCTTCTTTAATAAGGTTATGTGTTTCGAAGGTGTGTGTTTCTCTGCAGTAGAAAGGAATACATAAAGTCTTTGAATTCTGTCCTACTTCCCCTACCAGCTGCCCTTAATACTTACACTAACTCTTCTGTTTGTCTACCCCACATACTTGCTGGGAGCGCCCTTCCTTGGCAGGCAAGAATCTCCCAGCCTCAGAGATGGATTGCACAAGGTCTGACAGTAACTCATCACCAAAACTAGGATTCCTATGTGTGTTCCTGTTCCCCCAGTCTCATGGCCTGATGCACTGCACAGGTATAACACAATGTGTGCACTCTGTATTTGACTGTGACGCATAGTACAAAGGTTAAGGCTGAAGGCTGGACTCACCAAGGCACTTCAAGGCTGGAAGGGAAAGTCTGATCTCTAAGTCCAAGATCAAGATTTCTAACAACTTCTTGCAACTGTCAGCTAACGCTGGTTTCCATACAGACCTGTGCTTCCAGAACTGAAGTTTCCTGTTAAATCAAGGCTTTGCTCTAAACACTGTCCCTTCAGATTCCCCAAGGGAGAAACTGTGGAGGAAAAGAGCAGCAAAGGTGTTGCCATGATGGAGATGATAGATACAAAGAGGAATTGGACAACCCCAGCTCAGTGGGGACATTCTTTGTTTCTCCTGATGGATTGCATCTACTTTTGATAGATGTCTGTGTGAGGCTTCTTTCCCTTGCTGGTAATTCACCCTGTGCTCTCCTTGTCAATAAAAATACAAGTGAATGTAGCTGGCTCTACAGAGAATACAGTGTTATAGAGTAAACAAACTGGAAATAAAACACTCTGAATTATTGACCTCAAGTTATGTTTTCGAGCAAAATAAAAAATCCAAGCCCACTTTTTGGCAGAAGTAACTTCACCATATACTGTGTACCATTAACTGATTAGTTCTACCTCTGCTATGTTATCTGCAGGCTCCGCTAAAGGAACCAAAGGTTTTTGGCATCAGTCTGGGGCAGCTCCACATAAATACAGTTGATGTAATTACTTTATTTATGTGCAAGTCTCTGTTCTAGCTCCTGCTTCCCCCTCCACCCACACCTTCAGTGTGTGCACAGATAGACCTGCCAGAGAATCCAAGTCCCTCCTGGGCCACAGAGCACGAACTCTTTCCCTTTTTCTGGGGAGGAATACCTGTCAGATGCTGCAGAGCTGGGCTGGCAGGCTGGGTTGGTAGGAAACTCCCCTTTCTCTGCACATCCCCAGTCTGGTTTAGCAAACTTCTGAAGTAGCAAATCTATATGTTTTGGGACCAAAGTTGATCTTTGCATGGAAATAGAGCAACTCAAATACCAAACCTGGTGTCACTATGGAAATGAACAGTACCTGGCAGCTGCATTATTGGTGACTGAATGCAGCTGAACTGCTGCAGACCCCTTCTCAGAGACCCCTGGTACCACCTCCATCTCTTCCAGACCATCCCACCAGTCATTTGCTCCACAGGCAAACCATGTCTTCAAGAAACAAAACAAGACACATTGCAATGAGAAAGGTCACAGCAAACAAATCCTGTTTTCTTTGTTATTTGAGCATTCACAGATTTAGTGGGATGTTTAAGTTCCATCAGAAAGTGCAGCTTGTCTCTGGAAGCCTTTTGTATACACCAGTCAATTCACTAACCACCTTTTTCCTCAGATTCCCTATCTGGAAGGTGGGGATAAACTTTTCTTGGAAGGATGTATTGTCTTGGGAGAGGTAGTTACTGGAAATCACTAGTATTAGTGTTTAGCTTCTACCATCGTGAAAGCCAAATAAGTTGTAGTTATAGAGAAAAATGCATTAATCTTTATTCTTAACGGAATTAATGCACTACCTAAATCAATTTTCAGCATCCCACCCAATACTGGCTATTCTGCAACAAACTGCACACTGTTGCAGTTTCTATGCTTGTAATTTTTCTAACCTAAAATACTGAGTCAAAAAATTTCATTAAGATTTATAAAATACACATATTCTAAACAAATAGTAATTTGTCTACAAGTTCCTAAAGATACTTCCATCTTAATTCAGGCTACTATCCTTAAATAACAAATAGTTGTTATCAGCTATTTTATATTATGGGTTGATGTCACCAGTGTCTCTGAAATGATCATGTTCTTCCTACCTACAAAAGACAAGGAAACAATCCTACTGACTTCCCTACGTTAAGTGAGTGATGTTTTGTGGCATTTAACTAATAACAGAGCAAGGTACCCAGCAATTAAATTTTCCACCATACAGCCTAACAGTTGGTGCTAGGATATGGTCTTGGTGTCGTGGTTTAAGCCCAGCTGGCAACCCAGAACCATGCAGTCTCTCTCTCACTCCCCCCACCTTTTCTTCCCCCTGCTCCTGGAGGGATGGGAAGGAGAATTGAAAGAATGTAACTCCCACAGGTTAAGAACAGCCCAGTAACTAAGGTATAACACAAACCACTGCTGCTACCACCAATAATAACAATGATAAGGGAAATAACAAGGGAAGAGAATACAATTGCTCACCACCCGCCAACCAATACCCTGCCCGACCCGAGCAGTGATCTAGCCCTTCCGGGTAACTGCCCCAGTTTATATACTGGGCATGATGTGCTGTGGTATGGAATATCTCTTTGGCTAGTTTGGGGTCAGGTGTCCTGTCTCTGCTTCCTCCCAGCTTCCCCTCCTCCCTGGCAGAGCATGAGACTCAGAAAGTCCTTGGTCAGAGTAAACATTACTGAGCAACAACTAAAAACATGGGTGTTATCAGCGCTGTTCCCAGGCCAAAAGTCAAAAACACAGCACTGCACCAGCTACTAAGAAGGAGAAAAATGACTGCTACTGCTGAACCCAGGACAGTTGGAATAATGTGATGGTTTAAACTGCACAGTTTACAGAAATCACATACTAATGTACTTTCTAATCACCAGCTGTGGTTTATACTTAAGTATTTGAAGTTATGTTATGTTGCCCAAGTTCTCAATTGTACCTTGAAAATGCACTTGAGTGAGTTCAGAGCTTTGTAAAAGAAAGCAGAATTACACCTTCATCTTCACTCACTGAATATTTGACAACCCTGTTGTGCTCTGAACTCTCCTAGAAATTGAGCCTCTCTAGGAAACTCAAGGCCTCTGAGAACAAATTCTGTCCCTCCAATGACTACAGCCACAAAATAGTCCCGCAGAGGTCAATCTCATGGCATGGGCTTACTGAATGAAAGCAGATTCCAATCCATTGCAGAGCAGCTCTGAAGCAATTGTGTAGACTTTTATCACTCTCTGTAGGGGTAATTAAAGCATTGGTACTCAGTAGGGTAAATTCCTTACTAGTATTGCTAGGAGATTTCTGGGTTTGGGTTTTTTTCATTTGTGGTTTAAGATAGATCTTGACTATTGAAAGACAGCACGAGTGGAAGCCAGGATGACCCAAGTAGCCCATTTATCTCAAGTTGCTAGGAAAATAAGTGAGTTTTATCTTGATTTCTGCTTCCCATTGTACACCTATAGGAAAAAACATCAGAGGCCTATTCTTTATTTCCACCAAATGCATGGGGAAACAAAGCATAGAAAATGTGCTTGGGAGCAACTTGGAATTCCCATTCAACACTGTTGTTTGTGCAAGAGGAAGAGACTGAATGTTCAGGGAAGAAATGTCACCTTTAATTTCCTATTTTAACAGCTCAGAAATGGTAGTAGTATCTTAATTATTTCTGCACATGGATGAGCTGTCAGTGACTTCAGGATTCTTTGCTGCATTACAGACTCCTTGTTTTGCTGAAGTAATCATAATAGAGAAACGCAACACTGCCTGTGCTGTGTGGCCATATATCTCACAGAGCAGTAATATATGACTGGCATTAGCTGTGGCAGTGCAGCTTATACAGCAAGATTTGTGTTTCTTACAGGAGTATGTGCTATAAATACAGCTATGACCACCAACTTGTTCTTCACCTTAAGAATTTATTCATAAATTTTAACAGTCGAGAGTATGGGTAACTACTGAAGAGGTCCTTTGAGCACATTTCTCCCATATAGACACAGTTTAAGAAATCCAGGTTCTTCTATAACTATACATCTCAGGTCAGAGCAGCCTTCTTTAGCGCCCGAAGTGCTGACAACAGATATTCCACATTGCGATATATTGCAATGCCTGTTACGATTTGTACCTCAGAAGAAATCAACCTGTTTGACAGCTAGGTAATTGTGAAGCGCACGCTGTGGGAGATGCCATTGGATTGATTGCATAAAACGTAGGCCAGTGTAACAACATCAGAAAGCCCTGAAAAAGGATTTTATTCTTCTTTTTCCTGGCAATACCTACTAATATTTTGCTGTTTCCATTACCTGAGTACATTCAAGTCTTGCTATTGTGCAGCTTCCTGTATCTGCTTTTCTTGCTGGCCTTGTACTCTGGCCATTCTCATGCTAAACTTCTCATCCATTTCTTTCATCCATGCAGTTCAGTAAGGTGCATGCAAGAAACATACATCGTGTTGTATGGATCAGCATTCTCCCAGCTTGCCCTGTAGTTTGGAGGCACACATGGCATGCAGGAGAGACGGAAGTGACAAGCAAAGTGGACTACAGAAACATAGACTCACATAAAGGTTTGGGTTGGAAGGGACCTTAAAGCTCACCCAGTTCCATCCCCCCCCCCATGGGCAGGAGCACCTTCCACCAGACCAGGTTGCTCCAAGCCCCATCCAGCCTGGCCTTGAACACTGCCAGGGATGGGCCAGCCACAGTTCCTCTGGGCACCTTCTCAGAAGCGCTGGTTCACGTTACACACAGGTCGATCATCATTCGAAAGCAAGTGTCAGGTGGCCAGCTTGTGCTTTCTCTTCTGTTTGGCAGCAACAGTCGGGAAAAGCTCGAAAGGAGGAAAGGAGGCAGAAAGCCACCCTCTATACACCATGCAGCCAGCTTACTCTGTAAGTTTTGCAGCACGCTGTTGACATCCAAAGGCTGACGCGTGGCGTTAGCGCTGCCGACAGCATCGCGCCTGTGCTTTCTCACAGCCACAGAAACAAAGCCCCGGGCAGAAAGTTCACTCCCCTGTGTACAAGCCGGAGGGGGAGAGGGCGGCGGCAGGGCTGGGACCGGCTGTCACACACACAAACCTCCCCCCCCCCCCGGTGCAGCGCGCCTCGAACCCGGCAGGTCAAGGGCGGGTGAGCCCCGAGCAGCTCCCCAGGAGACAAAACTCCCCCACTGCCGCCTCCAGCCACCTGCGCTGCCGGCACGACCCCGCCCCGGAGCAGCGGGGACGGGCGGGGCCCCCGGGTCGCCCTTAAAGCCTCGGCTGTCGGCGGCATCCTTCTTCTCTCCTTCCTTTCCTCTCCGGCTGCTCCGCCGGGACCGCGCCGGTGACATGGGTAGGGGCTGTGAGGAGGGATGGGGCAGCGGTGGGGGGGAAACGTGGGGATGTCGCCTCCGGGCTGGGCACCGGCGGTTCCTTAAGCTGCCTTCTCTGACCCGGGTGGCTATGGGCGGCCCATGAGGAGCTTGTAGAATGGCCAAGGGCTGCATCTGTATCATAGTGTAATGTCTGAGGGAATCTTCAGGTGCTTTGTGCCTCTCTGGGTCGTCCCCATATATTGCTTCTTCGTAGAATCATAGAACAATTAGGGTTGGAAAGGACCGTAAGATCATCAAGTTCCGAACCCCCTGCCATGGGCAGGGACACCTCACACTGAACCATGCCTGCTTTCTTCCTCTGGCAAGGCTGTAGTCAAGCTGGTATGAACCCGCCTTGAAACCATAGTGAAAGCCAAGTAACTCTGCCCTAAGCCTCTGCAAGCTCTCTGAGCTGAATGCTTAGCTGGTAAGCTTTGTCTTCAACTTTTAAGGCATATGGAGTTTAAAAATCCTAGCTCAAGTTATATGTGCTGTTAAATAATTGCTTTTTCACAAGTTCAGTTACCTAGGGTTGGTAAACCCGTGGTTTTGAAACACAGCTGGAAGATTCAGACAAGGGCAGCGCCCATTTAGCTAGTTAATCCTGAACACTTGTTGCTGAACCAGAACATAGAGCAGTAAAGGCAAAAATGATGTTTTTCTGTGTTGTAGTTCTGCATTACCCTTCACCAGACCCTTGGTCTTGCAGTGCCTGAGCACGTTGGTGTACCTCTCATAGCAAGCAGTTCTTCAGCTTGGGAAACCTTCTCTTGTTTAGGGGAGATACCCAAAACATGAGCATTTTACCTTCAGCAAACAAATCTGCTCTGGGGATAGGCAGCTGGAGTGATGAGCAGGCAGAGCTCAGCAGTGCCTCTGCCAGGAGGGACTCTGGGGTCTTACTGGAGCTGGGAAAATGGTGGTGGCTCTGGGAAGAGGGAGAAACCTGTGTCATGTAATATCAGGTTTGCTGTGTTATAGGTTTGCTTTGATGGCTTTTGTGACAGTGTCCTTCTGGAAGATCAAGGTGTGAAGCAGAGACTCTTGGAGTCACTTGTTCTCATGGGAGCAGCATTCCTGCATAGATGCTGTAAGGCTGCTCCAAGGAGCAGAGGAAATGGGCTTGGCTGTGCCATGCATCAGGTAGCAGCAGAGCAGGCTTGCTCTGGAGCCAGGAGCATCCCAGATGACAGTATGGGTGTGTACAGATTTAGCCTGGCCTTAGATGTGAAGTATTCCAGCCATCAATTTGCTGTTACGGGAGTGCATTACCTTGCTCCATATGGCTGTCCTGTGATGTGGACCATGAGCCTCAGGAGCTGTAGCATCCATCCCCCAGTGTCTCTGGGACTGCAGGGAATCAAGGTACTAGGAGCTGCTGGGGAAGGGCTCAGAGCCATAAGCCTTCCCCCATGTTGCCTGCAAGTGTGGTTAGGAGAGAGTGACCCACTGATAAATAACTACTGAGATTCAGTGCTCAAGGCAAGAATTTGAGCGGCTTCTGTCTTATATTGCTTAAAAAATATGTAACATCTTAAGGGACTACAAAGTGTGTGTTTGGAGCTTTGTTTTGAAAAATGCAGTCCCTTCTGGTGCCTATGTTGACATGTTGGCTTTAATGTCATCAGCAGTTTCCCAACTGTTGCTGTAAAAGGAGAACAGAGGGGTAAAGTCAAAATGGTTGAGAAATAAGTGTGTCTGTCTCTGAAGTCAGCCAATAATGTCTGAAAAAACAGTGCCCTTTTGGTAGGGTTTCTTGCAGAGGTGATATTTTTTCTCTCTGGAAATGAAAAACCCAACCAAATGCAAGTTCCTTGGTGTCTTTTTCTTAAGGCTTAGCTAACAGACAGGACTGAGCTACTCAAACTGTTGTTCCCTGCACACATTATGGAAAACTGGCAGTAAAATGTATATATGCTGGGGAAGGCCACCAAGTGGAAATAACGTAAAGGTAGTCTGTTGATGCTTTGGTATCTTTCAGAATACCTGCTCGTATGAATTATGTAAGGAACCTTACTGGTAACTTTAATGATGTGGGTATCTGCATGTGCCCTGAACATCTGCATGCCCCCTGCAGTCACGTGCGCATCACTTTCTGGATGTTACTTGTTTTCTAGGAAGGTATCTTCTTGAATGATCTGCATGATAGTAATGTCCCTGTTTTAAAGGTAGCTGTCCATGGCTGTGAAGGAAAGAATCAGATTAATTTAATAATAATTGAAAGTGCCTTTATTTAGTATTTTGTTAAACACTATGGTGTTGCTGTCAGCTGTTTTCATCAGTTATGAACTATGGACTAAATAGTGATCTTGGGAAACATATTTTTCTTGGAGATCTGTTATGGGCATGTTTCATCTGCAAAGAGGGATTTCAAAGTTCACGTCTTGTACTTGGTCTTATCTTAATGATAATGACCTTGCTCATGTGGCTTTATAGGAAATGCTGACATCTACAATGTGGGCACATGGCCTTTATATGAAATGATGCAAGCTCAGCCTTCGAGCCTGTCTCCTGAGTGAGCTCTGCAGGACACTGCTCAGAGGGCTGCCGGGGTAGCAAACCTGCCATGAGCAGCTGGAAGTGACTTCAGGATCTCCCTGGGACCCCTCTATGCTTCCAGGGCTTCCTAGGTTAATCTCCAGTTTATGGGAATGCCTGCTAACATGGATTGCTCTGTTGGGTCATGTATTCAACCCTGCTTAAGTCTGAGCTATGGGAAGTTTGCCCTTTTTCAGGACTTGACATCCACCCCTGGCAGAGCATCTGTGTCTTCTGTACTCTTGACTTGCCTCCCAAGGTAACATCCCTGAGTGTAAATTGAAATAGGGATTCATCTTCTGTGCATGGTAGGGTAGTCTACCACCACCTGGAATGATGTGTGGTGAGCTTTGTCGTGTCAGTCCTGTTTGGGTGTATGTGAGTCTGCTCAAGCTCTAAGAACCAGAAGGCTATCAAGTGAAGTTTTTCCAAATAACCTTCTTGTACAGTGAAAAGTCCCCTTTAACAAACTGAAAATGTGCTCATCCTGAACAGTACTGAGTTTGTTTTATGATTTATTTTGATCTAAACTTTTCCCATGTCTTCCAGTAGTTTTAAAAGAATGTTACTTAGTATTTTCCATTAACTTGTGTTTGATTATTTTTTTTTCCTTCCACAGCTGCTAAGAGCAAGGGCAAGTCGGTAAGTATTTGCTCTTGCGAAGTTGCCATATTGTTTGGGCAACTTTAGCAGAGCACAAAATTTCATTCATCCTATAAACATTAAAGGTAATTCCCACCATAACCACCATGAACACATAACCACCTAGAAACATTAAAATAATAATGAATTATTGGCCAACGTGCACAAAGCAGCCTGGTAGGTTATTAAATCCCAGCTAAGCATTAGTGTGCTCACCACCCTGATAAAATATCTGAAGGCTCTTTGCTGACTGAGCTGATTGGCTGCGAGGAGAAGGGTCCCTGGAGCCCATCCTTCATGTGGCTGAGTTGTCATCATCCACTGACTCTCCCTTAGGACACTTAGATTGCAGTGTTAGCCCTTCCTCTTGAATCTTTGTACTGTTAATGACACCTGCATCAGGAGCCCTATCTCTGCTTTTGCTTTTCTTATCTCCCAAGGTTTTACTCTGCAAACTTTCCCCACAGCTTAGTAGCTTCCTCAGCAGCCGAAGTCTAAGCTGTGCAGCAGGGTGGTGGCATCCCCAGGGCAGGGGAAGATTAGAGATCATTATAAAACATGACCTTCAGGCCAGTGAGGATCACAACAGAAAATGTTTTGATAAAATTGTGTATGTGCATATGTATAAAGCAATAGAGGTTTAATAGGACAATATATAGTGCAGAACAAGAACAGTGTAGGTCATATAGTATCAAGGCGTAACTGCACGTTAACTTCTTGCTTGTAGCACCTTGGCAAAGCAGAAGGTGGTCTGTTCTTGGGGAAAGTCCTGTAGCTTTCTCCTGTGTGTCCCCCTGCTCGTGCTCAGCCCCAGTTGTGACTTGGAGATGTCCACTGATTCAGGGGCAGCCAGTAAAAACCCACCAGTGGCTGCTGGCATGTGAATGCAAGTAGTCTCTGGCAGGCACGTAAGTTCTAGTAGCTTAAAAACATAAATCCAACCTTGGTGGAAGCTTGTTACCTCCCAGATCAGCACGTAACACCCACTTAAAAAATCATTTGTGAAAATGGCGTAACACTGGGGAGGTTTGGGAGACCCCAAGGTCAGATAGAGTTTAGTTAGGTTTTTGTGAACTTCTGGTGGGGGTGGGTCCCACCAACCTCTGCACCAGGGCTACCCTGTCACTTTATCTCTGTAGGCAGCCCAGACATGAGAGAAGCTTTGTTCTGCTTCAAATGAGGACATTCTTTCTTCCCTAGCTGAGTTACACCCTATGACACTGGCAGAAACCTGTTGTGCAGTTTAGGTTACTGTGCTAGGGCCTAACCTGACAACAGGTGAAATCATACACCCAAAAGGTTTTCCAGTGGCTGCTGAGCCCAGCTTTCATAGTGTGGTTCTCCATCCGTCTCCTTGGGAGCCTGAAGGTTTGCATGGCTTGGGGGGTGGTGCACAGACAGGGCTGGGTAACAGTCCCCTGTATGATCTCTGTCCAACAACATCTGTGTCCAAGTGGGGGGTAGTCACCTTCAGCTCCTGCTATCTTCAGCTGAGGGAAGTAGGTACCTTCTAGTGAATTTTATCTAATGATGGGATATATGTGGATGGTCTCTCTAAAGAGACACCTCTTTCTGCTCAGAGGATGTAATAAATCTGGAGTGACAAGTTTCTGTTTACTCCTTTAATTTTGGTTGCTTTAAAACTAAATGATTCCCACCTGGCACTCACTTGAGCTGAAGGCAGGTTCACATGGAATGAAAATTGGTTTAACTCCTGAACCCTCACAACATAAAGACAAACAATGCCTTTTTTTTATCTTGTCTGTTCTTAAGTTTCATAACTGTTTTATTTCTGGCATGTTCTGAGGCTTGTTAAAAATATCGCTTCTGTAACTTTCAGAATTAAACCCATAAAAAAGGTAAAAAGAGAGCATTATGTTCAATCCGCATTCCTAGTAATTTTAATAGAAATGATATCATGTGTACGTCCACTAAGAAAAGTAGAGAATCAGAAGTTAAAATTTAAAATTAAATTTCCAGTTCTGCTCATGCCAGATCTGTACTTGACGTATGCTTTTTCCCTTTGTCTCAGTGGCAAAAGCCATGTCACAAGCTGCTTGGTGGTGACCATGGAGATGCCTATTGCAGCAGCTGGAGACTCTGTAAATACAGCAGTTACTACCGTGCCATTTTGGATTAGCAGTAAAGTCAGTTCTATCAGCAAATCTGAAGAAATGAAGGGTTCTTCATCAAGCAGAGTATTTGTAAGAATAGGGAGCTTTCCAGAGAAAACTGTTGGATAAAATGTTTAAATGCTTTTTGTCTCAGCTGGAGAGATATGATAATTTTCCCAGGCTTCTAAATGTGGTGTGCTATGGAGGCTTACATGGTGGGAGTTGTTTTTGTTGGGTTTGGGTTTTTATTTTCCAAAAACATAGGAGTTTGGATATTTTTAGGTACCAGTGAAGATTGCTCTAAGGCTTAGATGCTGAAGAATGCAAATGTGCACAATGCAACGCATGAAGAGCAAATATGGCATTACTTAAGATCTCTTGCAATAGGCAGATGAGATATCTATAGAGGTTTGGGAGCCATGAGGGGAAAGTGAGAATTGGTTCTTGGCTCACGTAAATGAGTGTCAGTCCACAGAAGTCGTGCACCCTCCTAACCCCTGAGTACCTACCCACTCCCACTGGGTCTGTATTGAGCTGTGAGTTGCAGTGAGAGATGTTAGCCTGTGTTGCACAGCTCTGAGTTTACACTCTGTCTTTTGCCTCCAGCCAAGCTGCTTTGGCTACCCCTTGAGCATCTTCTTCATTGTTGTCAATGAGTTCTGTGAGCGGTTCTCCTACTATGGCATGCGAGGTATGTCCCATGTCCTGTATCTGCTGACCATTACTTACCTAGCCCTGACTTTGGTTTGTAACCTGTTGTTTTGATGTTCTTCCTGCAGCGGTGCTTGTTCTGTATTTCAAGTATTTCCTGCATTGGGATGACAACTTGTCTACAGCCATCTACCACACATTCGTTGCTCTGTGCTACTTGACGCCGATCCTTGGAGCGCTTATTGCAGACTCTTGGCTGGGAAAGTTTAAGTGAGTGCTTCCTCAGAAAACAACTAAAAATCATGAAAACATACCTGAGATCAGTGTTACTTATGCACTTAAATAATCTAAAGCAGCAGCTCAGAACAGCTTCAGAACTGGTGTTGGCTCCTCCAGGATTGTTTCTGGGTTTTCTGTTTTTTCTTCAAAGCTTAAGTTTGTAACTGATTCAGGTCAGACCTGAAACTGTTCTATGAGTTAACAGCTGTTACAGTTCTGCTAATCACTTAAGGGCAGTAGCTTGCTCTCTGAGCATGCTGCATGTTTTTCCTCTTGTGCGGACAAAATTTAAGCTAAATTAAGGGAAGCATTCACTAAGCTGTGAAAATAGATACTGGTAATTGTAATTCCATTGGACTGCCTCTTTACCTGTTTCAGGTGGCCGATGAAGTAGTGAAATACTGTGTTATCTGGTATTAAATGGGACTTTGAATATGTTCTAAGATATTCTTTTATTTTGGTATTAACTTGACAGCTTAGTGGGAGGCTTTGCTGAGTTGCAGTTCCTTCTTTAAATGATGAAATCTGGGGGTTTATGTGTGCTATTTGCTCAGGAAAGCAATTCTGAAGGTAGTGCTTTGAAACTTATACAGATTATTTCCAACAGCCTGATCTTGCTCTCCTTTACTGATGTCATGATTCTAATAGTGTTTACTTTGCTAAAAAAGGCTCCATTAAGATTTTATGGAGCAATATGAGCCAGGCATGTTGGCTGACTTGTCAAAGGTCTCCCAGAGACTAGAGATGAAGCTGGCTGTGCAGTCAGCTTGCTGAAAGCTGCACCATATTCTGCTGTGTTGACAGCCTCTGGGAGCCCAGGGCTGCAACCACTGTCAAGGGGTGCTTTCTGTAGCTGGTCTGATCAGAATGACCTGGGTATCTTGCAGATTGCAGTCTAAATATATTGTGTGCTCAGTACTTGAGATGGCGTGATTTATTTCTTTGATCTATTTTGGCTTTTAGCTGTTTTAGCAAGCTGAAGCTTTGCAGACCTTGCATCCCTTCTCCTTTGGTACTTATGTATACCGGTGCTACAGCTGCAAGCCCCTCCCAACCAGACCCTTAACAGGAGGTTGGTAGGATGGCTCAGGACTTAAAACCAGAACTCTAAGCTTGATAAGAAAGAAACCTTTCTTTGGAAAAACATGGCTTTAATGTATAAATGCCCTAAAATACAGAAAGGTGCCATGAGGAAGGCTTAAGTGTTAATTTGTTCAAAACCAAAAGGTCTATAATGACCAGGGAAAGGGGAGGATACCAAAGCACTCTTAAACACTCTTATAGGAGAGTCTCAAACCTTCCACAGCCCACGTACTTTATGCAATGTCTGCCAAGGAGCATGCTGGGACCTGATAACATATTGTTAAATGTGAAGTTCTTGGGGAAAGTGGTGCAGAAATCACAGTTATTTTACTTGGCTACCATCTTTGCAGTGCCAATGGTGTAAGTGTTGTCTTCACAGCATGGCCGTGAGCCTTGCGAATAACTCAGTTTTCTCTCCTGCTCAGCTCAGATTTAATTTCAATTGGAAACTTTCCCCCAACTTGTTCAGCAATTAAAGTAATTATATGGAAGTAGTATTAAAAACAAAACAAACCTTCAAATTTATCTACTAAATTCCAACAAATAGCAGATTCACTGTTGCCCCACTTTAGCAAGTTAAAAATCTCTACAAAAGGAAGAGCATTTGAAGTCAGAGAAACCTTGTTCTAAAATGAGAAGAATTTGGTCTTCTTACCTATGTGTGATACTCATGGTGTGGGTGATGCTTCCTCTGTCCCTCTAGTATCAGGGTGCTCCAAGCTTGCTGTGAGGATCTCTTAACTTTGTCAAATAGATTTGGATTGTTCTTGGTTCTTGAGCCTTGCCCTTCATTGTCATGGGCTGCACTGGGTTTGGGATGGCAAACTAGAGTTTTAAATAATTTCATATCACTGCATCCTTTTTTATCCTGTTTTTTCTCTGAACTGGAGACCTGGGTCTGTGGCTATGGAGCAGAGCCCCAACCAAGGAAGAGGATGAACACGGATTTGAACTATAGTCATGTACTTAAGCTCCAACAAAGTTAAAACTGAACATGCTCTTACATACAAGAAAGAGGAATAGACCCTTAAAAGCATAGGGGTAGGGGCTGGTGTTCTGTAATATTTTCCTAGGCTCCTCGTAGCAGAGGAAAATCAGGCTGAAACCCTGCATCCTGTATGCTTCAGTGCTGCTCTCTGATTCAAGTTTCAAGATGTTGGTACACTTACAACTGAGAGAGTGGGGTAATAGAGTTGTTTTTCACAGCAGTATTTTGGGGGCGTTTCCATGTTTAAAGTAGATTTTATTTTTTTTTTATTCCTTGCAGCTAAAATATATTAAAACAATGTTTATACAGTCCTAAAATCATTGCAAATCATAATCCAATGTCAAAGAATAATTCACTTGAACTTCCCCATAGATGAAATATGATAATGGCATTCTCAAATTCGTTACTCAAAGGCAAACAAGGAAGATACTTAAATATCTCCTGTGACCTGGTGATATCTAACGAATCAGCTTGCCTTGCTTAATTAAACAAAGCTAGCTAAAGTATTAATAATAAAAAATAGAAAAGAATTATTGTGAGGTGTGTGGACAGATTTATAGAGTAACTTGTGATAAGCTGAGTCTGTAAGTTGACTTATGTTACTTATGCTTCTTTATTAAGCATCTTTGCAATGAACAGAAGTCTGTATTATTTGTATGTGTAATTGTATTAACATATCTAAAAATGTATCTTCTCTCTATATAAACAGGACCATAGTCTCCCTGTCCATTGTCTATACGATTGGGCAGGCAGTCATGTCTGTGAGCTCCATAAATGACCTGACAGATCACAACCGGGATGGCTCTCCTGATAATGTATCAGTGCACATGTGAGTCATCTTGTACATGTTGGGTTGTTTTGTTCGTTTTTTTTTCCCCAGGTTGATGAAGGGTGGTGTAACATGCCTTAAATTAAATGTGATTGAATTTCAACTGTTTTGAAATCAGTCTCTTATATGCATCTTAAATAAGAAAGCAAAATGACACGTTTTTTCCTTTTACTCTTTAATTCGTTGTCTCAGTGCTCTGTCCATGATTGGCTTGATCCTCATTGCACTCGGTACTGGTGGGATCAAGCCTTGTGTGTCAGCATTTGGTGGAGATCAGTTTGAAGATGATCAGGTAACGTCTTTCAGATTTTCAGTCATATAAATGCTGATGTTTGACCATTGCAATATTCTAATAATACACGTGTTTAGAGATGTGCATTACTGTAGTGTTTCCTGAGTAGCTGAAGAAGGAGCTAGATAGGTATTCATCTTGGAGTATGCAAACACAGATGCTGGTAGTTCAGTTTAGGCTGGTCAGTGTGGTTCTGGCTCAGACTTTCTAAATATCTCTGTTTTTACTGTAGGAAAAACAAAGAACCAGATTCTTCTCTATCTTTTATTTATCCATTAATGCTGGAAGTCTCATATCTACTATAGTCACCCCAGTTCTCAGAGGTAAGGCCATACATCTGTTTATGAAGTAGTTAAGTGTCAGTAAAGGATGAGTGTTGGGTTGCAGTCTACTTAAGTTTAAATGAGCAGTCTGTTCTCTGACTCTTTGTGGAGTTAACTGGCAAATAGTCTTCAAGATTACATGCATGTCATCCAGCTTCTCGCAGGTGAGGTACTGTCAAAAACAAGCCAGTCTGAGATCTGAATTGTCTTTAAGATTGGAAGTACTAGATCTGAAGAGGCATGCTGAAGTCATCAAATTGTATGCCTAATGCATGTTTTAATTCCATGGAGGTACACATGTGGCACCTCTTCTTCCAATGCTTTTAAAACCATCACACAAAGAGTTGTACCGTTTGCTCAGAAGAGAAGAGGGAAGAGAGCCCTCTACTGTGGAAGTAGAGGTTATACTGAAGTGCACCCATGCAAAGTACCGAAGCATCTACATGCATGGGAACACACTTATCCACGTGGCAAGATATATAATTTTTGATATCATTAAAGGAGAAAGTTATTTTCTCTTCTGCTTATAATGAATAGCATGATCCTAAATACAAAGCAAACAATTCACTTCTCCATATGCATATGGATTTTTGTGGCAAGCTGGCACAGATGGTGCTGTGTGGATGTGCTTGGCAGGAGTCTGAGGAAGGCTGTTTTTCTCAAAAGAAAGAATCTCATGCGGGTTCTGGAATATGGTTTGAAATTCTGGCCTTTGGATTTCTTGACTGGAGCAGACTGCGTGGAAACATTTTAGATGATTGCTTAATGCCAATTCTGTCCTTTCCGCAAAATGAAAGGAGATATGCATAAGGCACAACATGCATTTTGCTTCCATGCTAATACAGTGTGCAAACTACCTTGGAAAAATGAACAAATGCAGCTGAGGAACGTGATACTATTGTGCTGTGTAAAGGTTTAGCAGAAAGGTCAATGCAACTAAATCAAGACACTAATTAGCTGTAAGCAAATTGTTTTAATTTTGTTTCTTTTTTCCCAAATCAAACTCCAATTTCCCTGTTAGAAGCAGTATGGGGGAAAAGATGGTAATTTTTTTTTTTGGTCTTTTACTTTTCCATGTCAGTAGCTATAGCCACACTCTTGGCATCATTTCAGGATGTATGCATGAAGTTTATAAAGTCAAATCACTGACTACTGCTGAGGTGGGTGGAGGGTGGCGTTTGAGCATCTTTTCAACAAGCTACATTTATCGTGAGAGTTGCGTATTTATTTATGATCTTGTCCCAAAATTTTTTGTAACAGAGTTCCTTTCTCACCAAGAGCATGCACTTGACCATTCTAGTAGGATTCTTCACTTCTCAGTGTAAAACTAAATGTAAATTTCCTATGAGGAAAGGCAGGGAGAGCTGGGATTGTTCAGCCTAGAGAAGAGGAGGCTTGGGGGCATTTCACAATGTATACAAATACTGGAAGGGAGGGTACAAAGAGGGCACAGCCAGGTTCTGCTCAGAGGTGCCCAGTGACAGGTCAAGAGGCAGTGGGTTCAAGCTGAAACACAGGAGGTTCCCTCTGAACATCAGGAAACGCTTTTTCACTGTGAGGGTGACCAAGCACTGGCACAGGCTGCCCAGAGAGGTTGAGCTTCCATCCTTGGTGATACTCAAAACCTGCCTGGACATGGTCATGGGCAATCAGTTCCAGGTGGCCCTGCTTGAGCAGGGGGTTTAAACCAGTTGACCTCCAGAGGTCCTTTACAGCCTTAGACAGCCTGTGATTATTTTTCTTGTGATACAAAATTCCCCTTTTCTGTAATGAAAGTTAAACTGGATGCTGATCATCCACTCTGTCAATATTGTCAGTAGAAAATCCTCTCCTCCTGCTTCTGAGTTAACCAGAAATGCAAAGAACAGAAACCCTCTGTAAAATACTGGCAGTGTTGACTGGGATTGTTATTTAATATTACTTTGCACTTCAGCTCAAAGTTGTGGCATTCATAGCAAACAGCGGTGTTACCCACTAGCGTTTGGAGTTCCTGCTGCCCTCATGGCTGTCTCCTTGGGTAAGTGGAACTGTTTCCATCTTGCTCCTTCAGTTATAGATATGATCTTGGAGTAATGGTCCTTCATGGTCCTGAGCGGGTGCTCACATAGGGTGGGCCTCCAGCTCCTGATGACCCCATCTTGCCTAACACAGGGCTGGTGGTGGCTGTGGGGTTGGACTGTGTCCTGCCCTGCACATGGGAGGGTGAGGCTGGGGAACGTGCTGGGTGTGGGAGCTGAGGACACCTTGTTGAGTCCTGCAGATCAGGGAGAGCCTCACGTGTCCCTGTGTGACACAAGCTGCGGCATCCTTGACTCCCAAAAGGGAGCCCATAAAGCTGTCTTAATCTGGTACAGCAAGGCCAGAGCCAAGATCCTAAGTGGTCCTTGTTTTGAGAGCACCTCAAGTAAGCTAATGTCTCACTGAGGACTTCCCCTAAGAGTTAGACATTTGTCTTTAAATAGAAGCAGTCTGTTGGTGTTAATTTGATTTGTTTTACTGCATGATAACATGCCAGTAGGCAGTTTCATTGCTCTTAAATCAGGGTGGGAATAAGCCTTAAAGCTCTTGACTGTTACAGTTTCCATACCAAATCATTTGACACTATTTCCAATTAATCCTGAGTTGTTTTTGGTTTGTGTACTGTAGTTGTGTTTGTAATTGGAAGCGGAATGTACAAGAAAGTTCAGCCTCAAGGAAATGTAATGATTCAAGTTTTCAAATGCATTGGAGTAAGTATTACTTTTATTACCCCAAATCCTGGCAGCAGTTTTAAAAACTGTTCAGTAAACTTGCCCACAGCAAGAATCTGTCATACTGTGGAGAAAGAGTTTTTTACTTTTTTTTTAATCTTACAGAAGGCTTCTTATTGACTGATTTAGACTGCCCTTGTATTTATCTGTATCTTGATTTATATGTTAATTTAAATGCAAAGGAAACAACGTAAGATGCCAGTGATATGTAAAAGCTTATCCCAACTTCTGGGAATCATTGCTTCCTCATTTGTGAACCTTTATACAGCCCTGTAGTAAGAGATAAACATGCCTTGACCTGACTCAACAGCAGAGCTACAAAGTTTATCTTATCAGCAAAAATGTATTGCTTATGAAAAGAATGCTATTTACAAGGTGGAGGTATATTGATCCCCACTATATTGGCAGGGTTATGTGTCAGGGCAAGCCTACAAGGAAGGGAGCTAAATCTGCATATCCCAAATTTTGCAGTGCCTCAACATTTCTCACTTACAGGCTTCTTCATTGTCTGTGCAGATCTGCCAGTTTGTTATTTAGCTTGTCTTACTGTCATACCTAAATCTCTATAGGTGACTTTGGCCACTGCTTAGAGTCCTACCCCTGAGGCCCTGCTCAGCCTCTCATGTTATTCCACGCAGAAAGTCTTAGGAGTTAGTGGATATACACTGTATTTGTGTATATCCAATGTAAAGGTATGAGGAGTCTGTATCTAAAAGATGCAGTTTCTCATAGTGAAATGTACTCTCAAAGCCATTCAGCTCTGAAAACATGTGCACATGATCTCCTACTTACTGTTCTATGTAAGTAAGTCTGAGGTAGGCAGGTCTTCAAGTTCCTAACAGCAGCCTGTGTTGACAGATATTACTGAGCTGTTTGGTTCACCTAATCCTAGCTGCACACTCCACTGGATATGCAGTGCGAGATCTTAAATGAAGTATTCCCTTCGATGCTTAGAGCAATTAACAGAACTAAGTCACCTTTAGCACCCTCTAAATGCTAGGAGCAGGAGTGTCACCTTTCATGACAGAACACCTTATAAATACTTGTAACACCATTAAACAAAACTCTGTCTCTGCAGTTTGCAATCAAAAACAGGTTCCGGCATCGCAGCAAGGAGTTCCCCAAGAGAGAGCACTGGCTAGACTGGGCGAGTGAGAAATACGATGTAAGTATTGCATGAGCGCTCCTGTGCTGTGACATCCTCTGACCCTCAGCTTCTCTTCTGTCTGCTCTAATCCATTGCAAATGTCTTTGAGCTGCTCAGTCATTTATAAACTAATAGTCTGGCCAAACCTTGGTGCTCCCCTGGGATTGTAGGTGATCGCCCCAGCTCTTGTGGAATAAAGTAGAGCTGTGTGAGTTGATTACCCCTGTGATTGTTGGCTGCTCAGGGAAATCCAAGGGACATGAGGAAGAGACTATGCCCTTTGTTGAACAAATACAAGCACAAATTAATTATTGAGTTGGTAAAATAGTAAGCATTATCCTTGCCAACTTTGTTTCTCTCAGTAAACTGGCTTCAGGTGAAAATATGCTGGTTTAATGACTGCAGAAGGGAAAAATGGGCATGGTGTTGATTATCATGGTTAATGTGCAGGGCCATAACACTTGGGATCAAACTGTGGGAGTATGCTTATGAATTTCAGAATAAATGGATAAACACTGCATCCCCCTGGCCTCAGTATAAGCTCCTTACCGTGACTCTCAAAGCCTTGTGCCCCATGGTCTCCATCCACATCCCTTGCCTCCTACCTACCCTGCCCTGTTGCCAGTAGCAGTACAAACCTGGGCTTGTCCCTTTCTTTTCCTTTTGCCTGTATACACTTTTAATGTGTGAAATGTGTTCTTCAGTCACCTGATGTTCAGACACCTGTTGCCTAAATAAAATAACACAGCAACAAGTGCTTAATCTCATGCTGCTGTCAGTGCACATGCTAAGAGGCACAGGCCTCTGACATCCATGTCACCTTTAACCAGCAGGCCTTCCACATCCACTGCAGACCTTGTGTTTTTTTAACAGAAAGCAGAAATAACCACAAACATACGAAGTTTAGAACATGGATAAACATAACATGATGTGTATTTACCTCTTTACTTGTTGCTGTGCTGCTAATAGCAGTTTGCAGCTGTTGTCTTTTATGTTTTTCTTGACCAATTCCTCTTGTGTTAATCTCATTTGCTGCAGAAACGGCTGATTGCTCAGACCAAGATGGTGTTGAAGGTGCTTTTCCTTTACATCCCTCTCCCCATGTTCTGGGCACTTTTTGACCAGCAGGTAAAGGAGAGATTGTTTGGCTTGGCAATTAGAGCTGTACCGTGTCATTCTGTGTACTCTGAGGTCACCCGACATAAAAGATACCTATGGGAGGGTGGAAAAGAATTATTGGCAAATTCTTTAACCTGGTTCTAATATGAAGGGGTAATTGTTGAATCATGTTAGTACAGAATATTCTGCAGACAGGCAAAAAAACTCAGTATATCTGGATATGCCCAGGACTGATGCAGTGACTGAGGCTTCTCCAAATCTTCTATCAGCCAGGACTCAGAAGCTGAAACAGTAATTTAAAGCTTTCTTAGTTCTAATGTTCCTTCCACTATCAGCTGTGAGGTGAAATGTACGGTCCTAGTGTAAATGCTCTGGAGATTCAGGGCTGAAATAACTTGGATGCCAGTTTGCTTAAAACCACTCAAATTTATTATATATACCTTCCACCTTCACGCAGAAGTACAAGCCTATAATTCCCATTCACTTGGTGAACTGTATGCTTAAGACTCATCAAAGTGGGCTTTCGTATTTAAGTATTGAACTATGGATTTAGGAAGGTGCCCTCTGAGAGAATGAGGGTCTGAGAGCTTTATCTAAGTCAGACTGTAAGGAAGTTTGGTCCAGACTGCCTAGATTGTGCTGTTTTAGTCTAGTACCAGTGAGCTGTAACTACCCATGTGACCTATTGCAAAAAGGCAACCCTGCTATGAAATTCAGAGATAAATACTCATTACACGAGTAATGACCTGTATCTCTCAGTGCTACACTGTGGGTGGTTAAATGCTCTTGCCACAGTTGCAGTGATGAATGCTCTGTCTCCCCCTGGGCTCAAGCTGAAAGTCAGCCCTGCTTGACCTGGCTATAGGCAGGTTTTCTGGGCAGAAGGCTCAGGGCAGGTCCAGCCCTGGCTTGGCCACTCGCTGCTGGGCTGTGTAAGGGAAGGATGGACATGTCAGTAGCATGGGGTTCTCGGGCGGTAGGCACAAAGGCAGTGGGATGATCTCTGTGCGCAGCACACTGCAGAGCTTGGTACAGGATGTCCCTGCAGTCTCTCCAGCTAATCACTCCATTTCATGAAACCAGGAACTGAAGTGAAATAGCCCCCAAGGATCACTTTATTCAAATGTTTATGCTGCAGAATAAGAATACTGCTGTAGCAAGCTAGCTTTATTTCTTTGTTGTATTGCATGTCTTCCCCAACACTTTAATAATGATATAATTCAAGACAAACTTTTCAAGGTTGATTTACCTGTGGCATTTAACATTGTCTTCTTTTGCTAAGGGGTCAAGATGGACACTGCAAGCCACAACAATGGATGGGAATTTTGTAGGTTACTTTTATTACTTTTTTTTCTTCTACTTTTCAGATCAGTTTTATTTTTTGTCATAATATTAAAACCCTTCTTTTTTTTTTTTTTTTTCCATCAGGGATCCATTCAGATTCAGCCAGACCAAATGCAGGTACAGTAATCTTCTGTCTGCCAATTCTAAGTACTTCACAAAGATATATATTTTTAATCGCCTAAATTTAAAAGGAACTTTGAAAAGTACTTAATTTTTTTCCCTTCTCACGTTTATCTTCAACAGACTGTGAATCCAATACTGATTATAGTAATGGTCCCAGTTGTAGATGCTGTGATTTATCCTTTAATCAAGAAATGCAAGATCAATTTTACGTAAGTTGATGCACCTACCTGACTTCAACAGAGGTTCATCTTAGTGATTTCTTTAAAACTGCTCTTCCAGCCCTGATTTAACAAGGGCAAGTATTCAGCTAAGGTACATATAAAGTGGTGTTAATATTTTGAAGAAATGAAAACTGAAAGATATAGAAGTCATGCATACAGGCACTGGAGACTAGAGGGAGAGAATCTAACAGTAAACTAACAATATCTTGCAGTTAAGGGATTTCCAGTTAAAGGCAGAATGTTTGATTGCAAGAGAGACACTGTTTAGATTTCCACTTCCTCCGTGCCTACCCCTTCTCTCTGCTGAAGTACAAGAAGTAGGAATGCAACACATGTCCTTAGCAAGTGTCATGTCTCGGGTAGTCTTAAGTCCAAAAGAAGATGTTTCATCTTCAGCCCCAGTGAGGGGTCTGGCTCACTGGATACTTTTAGGGGCAACTTCAAGGGCATGGCACATTATATCTGATGTTGGTCATGAAGATGCTAGCATTTGCAAGTTAGGGAGGCAGAGGAGAAAACAGTTCTTAAAACAGTTTTTGTAGGGCTAAGATGTAATGCTGTCTTTTCATCTAATTATGAAAAACTTGGGGGGAGGAGGGGTGTTGTGCTGGGAGCACTGTCATTCATTTGTGGACACTCTGCACCTGACAAATGATGCCATAAATCAACTATCTACCTTGAACTTACCTTACAGCTTACCTGAATGTGAGCAGAATTCACCTAATTCAATGTTACATTTCCCTGACTTCTTTCGTTTAGTATTTTAAGCATATTAATATAGACACAAGTTGCTATTCTTTTTTTAAAAAGACAACTTCTTGCATTTGTCATTGTTTTAAAGCTAACAAATGTACTGGATTGCGTTTTCTCTTCCTGCAGTTCAGAATTTTCCAGAAACCTAATAATTATGTTCAATGTTTGAGCCCAGTAGATGCAGAGTAACAGGTTAAGATGCTGCTGAAAAGATGTATTTCCTGGTAGTGTAACTAGGAATTGAGAGGTACCCAGCTTAGTACAACACTTTCTATAACAACATCAGCCCTTCAAATGGTGATAACGTGCTAGTTGTAGCCATATGAGTTTCCCCTCTGTGGAAAAAAAGACAACTGCTGAAGCATTGAGTTAATGCCTTAACTCATGTATGTGTTCTGTTATACTAGGCCCCTGAGGAAGATCACTGTTGGTATGTTCCTTGCATCTTTGGCTTTTGTTGCTGCTGCCCTTGTGCAAGTGCAAATAGATGTAAGTTCAGACATATGCAAGTATTTGCTACTCATATTGACTTAATACAAAAAGAAGTGTGTTTAAAGGAAAATGAGCCAAGACTCCATAATTCACAACCAAGCATAAGAGCACAGAAGTAGAGGAAGGGGAAATATTAAAGTATATTCAATATGTGACTAGCATAATAAAACTAACTAGCTATGAACACGATCCATCATCTGTCATTAACATAAATCACGCATTAAAGGCAACCTCAGGTCTGTAAACTGACACTAAAATCTGAAAACCAGCTGAAAATCCTCCTACCAGGGGGCTGCTTTGTATCCCTGCTACTTCTCATATTTAGCCTGGTGATGAAGTGTGCTAGTCTGGAAAGTATCAGCATAGCAGAGGCAAAGATGATACCTGCTGAAGGCAGGACTCATCACACCTAACTTTCCTTGCTGCAAAGAGAGCTGAATCAGATGAAGGCTTCCCCTGTAGCTGGGGCACCTCTGGGAGGTAATCCATTGCATTCCAGGATCCAGATGGCTAGCTAGAGGTGCCTTCCTGTTCTCATGCATTTTCAAGGCTAGATGGTCAACTCTTAAAATAACTTCAGTTAGAATGAGGAATTTTCTCCATGATGCCTGGGTATAGCAGCAAAACAAGCTTTATATTCAACTCTTCCTCTTGAAGTTGGAAGTAAAGGGTATGGCCTTCAACTGCTGTAGGCACATCCAGGCTGTCGTCCTTACCACCCTGTTCAGAAGGCCAGAGCTGTGCGCACACATGTACTGGTGTTGACCAGAAGCTTCATCAAAGCTGGTAACTCCCTACTGATGCACAAGAATCTCCTGCAGAAAGATAAAGATGGACCTGTTACTGTTGCGCGATGTACCTAAAGAGACAGGAGCAAACAAAAGTATGGGAAGGGAGGAAAAGTTGAGACGCAGCTCTTGATGCTCTGCATGAGCAGAAACTATTTACTTTTAGATCTGGTGGGAAGTGGAACCTCCAAAAGTCCAGTTTCTCTGGGCTATCACGCCAGGCAGTGTCCACACATGCTTCTGTCTAATTAAGCAGCATGAGGACTAGGGGAAAAAATGCATTGGAACACAATACAAAGAAATTCAGGAACCCAGGCAGTCATAGGATGTGGGAAAAGCCTACTCCTTGAACAGCAGAATGGCCTGGTAGCAGCAGCAGGCTGCAGGACATAATAGGAACCACATCTGGCCATGAAGGCATTATTGTGGATGAGAGAGTTTTTTCCTGAAGCAGCCATAAGGCAGTTTGAGACCAGTTACAAATCCCATTATTCAAGTTGCATCCCTCTGGCAATCACAGATCATCAGGCAGATGTTTATCTTCATCATGAGATAATTAAGCTCACAGTCATTATAGTACTTCTTTCTATGTGACTTTAGATAGGGCACTGATTTTTCCTTTTTTTTCTGTCCTACAGAAAACTCTTCCAGTTTTCCCTGCAGCTGGGCAATCCCAAATCAAAGTAATAAACCTAGGTACAGATAATGTAATAGTTCAGTTTGAACCTCAGCTTCGGAATGTGACTGTAACATCTATGGAGTCAGTAAGTAAGGGGAGATGGTGAATAGCAAGTTAAAAAAAAGCCCCAAAGAACTAATGGAGTAAGTCAAAGTGGTTCGTAACTAATGGTTCAAAACTGATTATTTTCTAGGGGGTTTTTATCTATTCATTGTAAAGATTGTGAAGAAGAAATTGTAACTATAGCATTATTCTAAGTAGTACTTGGCAAGAGTTTTTTTCCCAAGAAACTTACTAGTGATTTTGAAATAAGTGAAAATTTCATCCTTGCTATAAAGGTGCCACTTCTTAAGAGCAGGAACACCCCTTTCTTCAATAAAAGTCCATTAAGCTCTAGTAAGTCACTGCTCCTACTGTGAGTGACCACTTACTTGAACAGGGAGACTTTGTGTGGCTATATTATACATAAGCTTCAGATTTTGCTGTCAAAGAACCTTTTTAGGTTCTACTACAGCAAAATCTTCATAATCGTATTGTCAACAAAATATGATGGAGCTGATGGACATTATTAAAAATGGATGCTAGGAAGGGTATTCTCTGATAGCCTGTTTTCATATAAGAAGAGAAAACCTATTACATCCTTTTCCAAATTTGCATCGCGTAGAAAGTGACCTGTGAAGAAGATAAAGGCACCCAAACTGTATACTGATGTGGAATCGATATAACTATGGTGCATCTCTGAAAAGGAAGGGTGTAAAATGCTCCACTCCCTACTATAGGTACCACTGGTTTAACCCCAGCCACCAACTAAGTACCATGCAGATGCTTGCTCACTGCCTCTCCCCCCACTATGGGATGAGGAGGTGAATTGGAAAAAAGGTAAAATCTGTGGATTGAGAGAACAGCAGTTTAACAATTGAAATAAAATACTATAATAATAATTGAAATGGGAGATGACAAACAGAACCCAAGAAGAAGTGATGCACAATACCATCGCTTACCACCTGCTGACTGTTTGAAGTATTTTATCCTGATGAAATGTATTTCAAATATTTAAATTGTCTTGGTAATAGTCATTCCTATTATGTTCAAAACCATAAAGATACAGCTTGCATTTGCATTTCTTAGGTGGTGTTGCTATTTGGGAAATGCTGCATCACAACTTAATGCTATTGCTGCCTCTGTAGCTAAACAGAATTTTACTTGGTGGTAAACTTGAATTATCTGGAGCAAAAAATACACAGAAAAATCTAGCAGCTATTCCATAATGCTTGTGGGAAGCTCATATTACTTTGAAGTTTGTATAATGAAAGAAATCAATGAAAGAAAATAATGGTCAAATGAAATTAATGCTTGATGCAGAAAACCTAACTAAAATGAAAGGTAGGAGATGCTCACAATCTCTGGTGCTTCAGAAGTAACACACATGTAAACTTCTGGTGCCCTGAAGTCTGTAACTCTCCCTCAAAAGTGTAGACAAATATGCAGTTGTATGGAAATTCACCACAATCCATTTGTTTTTGTAGACTGGCTACATGACATTTGAGACTTCTCAGTTGCAATCACTAAACATAACTTCTGGAAACAAAACTAAACATGAAATTATTGAGTTCCCAGGGAAAAATCGTCACACTCTTGGAATTAAGACTACTGCGACAGAAATTATTGCTAAATGGGTAAGTCTGCTTAATTCCGAAGATACACATTAATGCCCTAACAGCTTTCTGTGTGGAATGAGTGAAGCTGAAAGGATAAGCTCTGGGGTAGCTTTTGCCTTTGTCTTTTCTCTCTCCCCTTCTCTGCTGTACCAGTGAGACTGGTGAGCTGTAGAAAGAAAGGCAAGATAGTTTTATATTAAAAAAAAAAAGTTTAAAAATTACCAACGTAAATATTTACCTTGATGATTACCTTTCTTTCACAGAGTCTTTAATGTGTAGTCATGTTGTGTTTCCTAGTAGATATGTATCCTAGTAGGATCCTAAAAGAGGTCTGGAGTCTTGCTCTGAAGCCTCTGTTAATTCTTGCTGCTGTGTAATAGTGTATATTTAAGCCATTCACTGGTGCCAACAAAGCATCTTGATAACGGTCTCTTCCACCAGCTGTTTGACAATGTCACATCAAAACCAGAAGAAGGAAATAATCTCATCAGGTAGAGTTTGTTTTGCTCTTAAGTTTTGGCAATAGTGTGACTGTCTCTTCAATCAGCCTCTTGGGTGGACTCTTCTTGCTCAGCATAATTTTCTGTACTGTAGGAACTCTCCACTTGCTGAACACTTGGCTCAGTGTTTAGGGGGTATAGGAACTTCTGGGGCACAATTCATCTAAGCTATCTTGCACATCTACTCTGGGGATAATTTAGCTAAACTTTAAGTTGTATATTTTGCTTCATTGTCTAAACATGCTTTTGTAGACAAGAAGCACCTCCTTTTTATTCTTGGGTAAGAAATATCCTACTATTTCTCCGCTTTTTTTTCTACATTTTCCATTTGCAGATATGTTTATTACTGGTTGTAATAGAGGCTTTCTTTTGATGTTCTCCTCAGCAAGTAGTGGGCTGATGTGAGTCTAGCTTGCTTTTTGCATTAACCACAGTAGCCACACTTTAATGCTTTCAAAAGAGCTCTGAGAAAAATGAAAGTGGAAGACTTGATGCTTGTTGTGCTGCCACTATATAATTAAGAGTAAAACCTTTGTTCTTTGACTTGTGCATATTTTGTTTAGTATTTCATCACTCTTGCATTCTAAAGGTTCATAAACAATTTGTCTGATGATATCAACGTCACTATGGAAGACACTTCTTTCGGAACAGTGATGTCTCTTTCTGCCAGTAATTATGCCTCCTTTTCAGGAGGAAGGTAAGCATTTTCCTTTACAGTAGTCTAACCACTTGTGCTTGGGAAAAGGACATAAAACTATTTTCATTTTAATGGTACACACAGTTGTATATACCTGTGGTCTGAAATGTGTTTTTTCTGTTCCAGAAAAGATAAAATTAAAGCTACTAGAAATTCAAGCACTTGTTCAGTTACTTCGAAGGTATTTGGATTTGGCAGTGCCTATACTATTATAATTAATGAGGTGAGCTGCCAGTGCTATTGGATGTACAATACAAAATTGTTTTGTGTCATTCTTTCCTTATTAAAAAAAACAACTAAACCAAAACCCATGTGTAGAATTATCGCCTTAATTTTACATATTATAGAATTGTGCTATATTAAACAGAAGACAAAATCATTGTTAACTATAAGAGTAATTATGGGTATGATAATGATATAGTGCAAGAATTCATGTTCCTGATTACTAACCTGATATCTTTAGACACTAAGGTTTTGCATGAAATCGTCTGCAAAATAGCTACTACTTTATAACCAGGTATGCAGTACTTTGTATATAGTATTTATTACCTAGAACTTTGTGTATTTATGTTTCTAGAGATTGTAGAATTGCAGAATGGTAGGGGTTGGAACCGACATTAAAGATCATCTAGTCCCAATCCCCTTGCCACAGGCAAGGACACCTTCCACTAGGTGGCGAGTTGATACAGAATTGCTGGATGATCTAGAACTAGTTGATACAGAACTGCCGGGAGTGCCTTTAGTATACAGACTTTCACTGTTTGTAATGTGCTATCTTACTTTCCAGTGCACTAGTGATAACCTTGGCATATTGTATTCTGAAGATATAGCACCCAATACAGTCCATATGGCTTGGCAGATCCCTCAGTATTTTATTCTTACATGTGCCGAAGTAGTCTTCTCTGTGACTGGGCTGGAGTTTTCATACTCACAGGTAGGTTTTGCTCTTCAGAACTCTATTTGCCTAAGAATCAGTACAAACAAAGATCATCTATGCTATGTCGGTTTTGGGTGGCAGTTCTGTATTGCTGCTTTGTTTGAACGGTTATGTCCTTTAGAGCTTTTAGCAGGACTATGGGCTGGTGCAAGTCGGCCTTCTTCTGCTAGCATTCAGTGTTTTCCATGAAGATACACTGAATTGCATCATTTGGAGACTTGACTACCAGTCCCCAAATATTCTTTTCACATGTTGACTTTCCACTGAAAAGAGCTGGAACTGTACTGCTGCTGTAAAACCCAACTGGAGAGTACTTGAATGTGTACTGACACATTATCTCCATACCAGTTCCCTCCACACAGTCTTTAGCAGCAGTTGAATTATACACTCTTAATTCCTTGTCTTCCAGCACCAGTTTTAGCTGTATTTCTTCCCTTAATTCTGAGTCTTTAAACTGCCGTGATGGGAACACTGTAACATGTGGCTTGCTAGGCAGTGATGTGTATCTTGGGTTTGAGATGTAAAATGTACTTGTTAGTTACTCAGCGTGTACAAACTAAAAAGTGCTTATAGCCATTACCAGTAATCTCTGGCTCCTCAAACCCTTCTCCAGGTGTGTTTTAGTTCTCTAGCAACTTCTAATAAAAAATAAAACAAAAAAATAAAAACTCCCACAAAACCCCAGGCCAACCAAACAAAAAAAAAACCCAAGAAATTCTCCTCCCCCAGAGAACCAGTGTCTACTATAATGCAAAGAATGCAGTAAACATTAGAAACTACATGATAGCAACATGCGACTAAAACCTTGGGTCTTACTTCTATAGGCCCCCTCTAACATGAAGGCAGTGCTGCAGGCAGGATGGCTGCTGACGGTGGCTGTCGGTAACATAATTGTCCTTATTGTGGCTGGAGCATCCAAACTCAGTGAGCAGGTAAGCACACAAACAATTGGCACGCTATTATTACATTATGAAAAAGGTTTAGTCCAGGTGAGAGTCATGGCTGGTAATCTTCAACCACAACTTTTGAAGATGAGAATTATGGTGGATTTGCATTTATAATTGGAATGCAGGAGGTTAGTGTTAGCTACGAGAGTGTAACAGTTGTAGAATGAGTGCTTGACTGAATAGTCTCATTACAGTGTATAAGTAACAGAGTTATAAACCTTTAACTTTGCAGTCTTCTACACTGGTTTTAAGCAACAACAGAGTGGTACCTTGTCTCCTACAGCCTCTTCTAAAGTTTCTATTGATTTTTTTATTTATTTTTTTTTCCCCCCAGCACTTCCCCCAAATGTGTACACATACACAAGACTCTAAACAACTCTAACAGATACTTCAGCAAAGGTTTCTACCTCTTTTTCTTGCTTGCTACTCTTAACTCTTGCTCTGTCAGGCACCTTTGCTTGCAAGTAGCAATTTCTAGCATCTCTAAAATAAATTGTTTCTCATGGTGGAGAAAGGCTGCAAACCTCTGGGCTAAAATCCTAGATTAATGAGATTAAAACCTACTAAAACTCTGTTCATAACTAGTGAACCTTCACCTGCATACCTCAGCCTTGCCATAGCCCATCTTCTGGCTTTGCTGGTTTCAAACCTCTTTGGGGTTTGAAAGCTGGGGCTTACCAAGGGAAGAGCACTTGGACAAGACTTTCTCAGACTGCCAGTGTCACTCCCTAGTGAACCAAAAGGGATATCTGAAAGAGGGAAGAGCCTGTTGTTGAAGTAAATGGGTCTGGCAGCCTTGGTTTCAGCTATAAAACAGGAAGAACATGAAAGATCTGTTGAGGCTTTTCAGGTGGAGGTAGCACTTTGAAACTAGAGTTCCTGGTCTTCATCTCCACTCATACTTGTGGTCAGGTGCAAGTTTTTACTGCTGACCTAAGTGGAGGCAGGGTCACTGCCAGCCTGCTTTAAAATGAGATTATTCAACTAAAAGGAGGGGCTGAGTTTTCAGTCTTTTGGTCCATTCCCATGAATACCCCCTCCAGGAAGAGGATATTGTAGAACTTCTCGGAATTCACAGAACTTCTGCCTCTTCAGTGAAGACAGAACTGCTGAAAAGGCTTCAGTTCTGAGTTGCTTTAGTATGTATTATATACATTTAATACTTAGCACTTCAAGCCATATGATACTTGTTATGTATGCTCAGTTTCACAGTGAATTAACTTCATTTCTAGCAGACAGTAAAATGGTGCAATTCTTTTGAGGAACTAACATTGGATAAATTATATATTTTATGTTGGTTTTATTTTTGCAGTGGGCAGAGTATGTGCTGTTTGCTGCCTTGCTGTTGGCAGTTTGCATCATTTTTGCTGTCATGGCTTATTTTTATACCTATACCGATCCAAATGAGGTTGAAGCCCAACTTGATGAGGAAGAAAAGGAACAAGTCAAAAAGGATCAACGTATCTATGAAAACCAAGCTGAAGCTGTGTCTCGGATGTAAAAAGTGTATTGAAGGAGTGTTTCAATTATGGTGTCCCGTTAACTACCGCTGCTGTCAGGGGAATCAGGGTATTGGTAATACCTCCTGGATAATATGTCTCATGGGAGAGGTTAAGAAAAACTGTTTTAACTGAAGATGCAGCCTGCCTTAGGAAGCAAGAGAAAAAGATTAGGCTGTCTTCTACTGAATACGGTATCCTGAAGAAACTCAAGCAGAATTTGCACTCAGTGTACCTCAAGCTTAACTATCACAGCACTGAAATACTGAAATTGCACTTGGCACTATTGGACCCTGTGAAAAGATGTATTTTTATACTGCATTTCAATTTTATATCACAAAAGAAACGAATATTAACATGAAACAGTAATTGAAGCTAAGCTGTTTGTGTGATCCCTCTAGCCTCACTGTTACTTGAAAGCATCAGGTCACATGTGCCTTAAATTCTTTTATACTTCTCTATGGTAATGGGAGCAAAGCTCTGGCATTGCTCAGATTAAAATGCTGTCTGTCTGCTCCACATGGCAGAAACTTGGATGTGCACTATAATGTAATGGTTTATGTGCCTGTTAACTACCCATTTGAAATAATATTAATAAGGTGTCTACTCAGGTAAACAGACAAGGGCAAATGATGTTGGGAATAAGCAACAGCAATAAAACTTGTAACAACAATGGAAATGATGTATGAGTATGACTTGCAATTGCATGTTAACAGAACTTGATACCACCTCTCATCTGTGCTCCATCACTTGAAGCTAATGGACCAGTATCAGTCTTCTCTATCTTAATATGCCTGTAACGCTTATCAAATTTATAACAGGGAAGACTAAATTTTTCTGCTTAACAGGGTTCTGTAGCCCTGTGTACCATGTTATGGAGTGCTAGTGGTCTTTGTATAACTCTGGGAGCTGTGTTTGGATCCTGTTCTGGTTGCTGGCACTTAAACCTCCATGCATACAGCAAATAGAGTCGCTCATCCGTGAAAATGGTGTGATATGGAGTTTAGTAAGGCAAGTCCAAGGTGCTCTTCACCTGCGTCCAAGTTAGTCCTGTACCCTATAGGCAGTAACCACTCTTGGTCTCTAAAGTCACCCAGGTAGAGCCTTTCCCATGCCTTCAAGGTGCTGGGTGTCCCTCCAGCCCATGGGGCTGAGGGTACCCTGGGACAGCCAACTGCTTCAGAAGGAGCTGGGTAACTGTCATCCTCTTGGGAGCTAAGAGGGTTTTGCACCAGCTTTAGTTGTGGTAGACTTAGATAGCCTTTCCCTTGCCATACAAAATAAACAGTCTCTTAACTGTATCCCTACAGGATAGTATCTTGTGTCTACTATTTTGCTCATACAAGGCGAAATGATTATTTAGCATTTTAACTTTCTTTTTTTTTCTTTGGAATGCAGGTCGTGTCTATTTTCCTGTCATAAGCTGTTGGAAGTTAGCACTTTAGCAAACCCACTAACTTGTCTACCACTTGGATGAATGTGTTTTATGGGTAGAAAACCACTAATGCTGAAAATTAGATGGGAAAGCTTTCTGTAAAAGAGAAAACAAATTCCCCTGTCTTTTCAACCCCGCAAGGTAGTATGGGAACAGTCGTATGTGAGACAAGATTTTTATCTCATTTTCAACAGGTATTGGAGTAACTAAAGTTAAAATATCCATGTGCCTTCTCCAAAATTTGATGTGGAAAAAAATCAGGGAGCCTTGTATAGGCACCTGGGCAGCTCTTGTCAGCATTGATTTGATTCTGTCTAGAAGCTATGTGGAGGGAATTGGTCTTTGGGCTGCGATAAAGTGTTTTCAGTCCCACAGTTTTGAGGAATAAAGAGGTAATTAAAATTTAACTTTTAAATCTGACTACTGAGTTTTAGATGTTGCTGTCTAGACTACCAGCCTGCTGAGAGGGTCTGTTGCGTATCTTTTTCTATTACAGAGAAGGTACCCTGATATAATTCAGACTAACAGTTGATCATTCTAACCTCAGTTCTTCTTTAAAATAAGAACTTATTAAAAAGAAAAAAGAAGGCAATAGTGGTTAATTATGGCAACCTGTTCTAGCACTCAAATCTGCACTCATGTCTGGCCTGGTAGATACAGAAAGGTGTATGTATGCTTGCTAATATTACAAATACACTGTTCAGCCTCCATGTTTTTCCTACTGTTGGTTAGCTCAACCTAATGACACTTGACTTGTCAGATTCTGTGAAGTACATCAATCCAGTCTCTGCCATTTGCTCTTCTTGAAAATGGGCCTACAAGCAGCACAATCCTTTCAAAGACTTTCTATCGTTTTAGGCAAATGTCTTGCTGGTTCTTTATATTCCTGGAGCAATTGCAAGCCACCTATGCATACTGGTACTCTACAGCTTACTTTTACATTTTTCATTCATACCTTGGGCTTGGTTAGAGTGTTGATGGTAAAATAACTGGATCATGACTTGAAGAGTGAAAGAGAGACAAATTATCCAAGGGGAAGTAACAACTGAAACCATCCTACTCCACTAGGAGGTGGTTCAGGACAATCCATGATCCCCAGCCTGATTCAGTCATTGCTGTTCCTCCTACAGACACCACCACAGGACACGATTTTGTGGTGTTTAGCACAGAGCAAAGGTAATGTTGAGAGCATGCACTTCAGTGAATCTCTGTTTTGCCATGCTCATTCCTAATCTGAGTCAAAACACTGTATAAACTACCTACTGCCCAGAGGTGGATAAGCATTCTGTGGCACAGGGAGCTGATCTGACCACACATGGGGGAGACAGAGAAGAGGAAAATGAGCAAAATGTTTTTCAGAGAGTAGCTATGTGCTTACCTGAGTTGGTTCAAATCACAAGTACATTTTAAGAGGTTTATATGAAGACCAGTGGCCACCTGCTGTTGGCACTGACCCCACCACTTGGAAACTCCCAGAAGGCATAGTTCTTTCTCCCTTGTGCAGCCTCCAGGACTGCTTTCTTGGGTAGCAACTGGGCTGGACAAAGCAAAGCCACTTGTGCTTTTGTAAAGGGTCTTCTTTAATGAGCTGCTGAGGCCAAAGCCTTTGGCAATGGGATGCCTTGTAGAAACTATGTTATCATTTCCTTCATACTGACATTCCAAACACTGATTTGGTGATCCTAACCAGTGTTACAATTGTCAGTTACCACATCCTAAAGGAATCCTATTTACTACAGCTGCTAATTAGATAAGTTTACCTTTGCCAGCAGATGTACTGGAAATAAAAAGCTGGCTTTCTCTGCAATACCAAAATGGCCATAAGGCCTTCTGAAACACTCATAAGGAGACTATCTGTGGTGAAAGTGGCTGCCTCTGTAATGCCATTGTTGTATTTCAGAGGTGATGGGGAAATAAAAATTGAAGCTGTGGTAGCTGCATATTTAGATAAAAAATGAATCAAAATTATGCAAGAGCTAGGCATGAAATAGAGTGAGGCACTTTCACAGCACTTGCTCCCAAGCTGCTGCAGCACCTTGCTTGACCCCTTCCTTGTTAGTGATAAATGAAACCTTCATGAAATTAAGGTGTGGTTTAGTGTGAGGTGTCCCTGCCCATGGCAGGGGGTTTGGAACTAGATGATCTTAAGGTCCTTTCCAACCCTAACTATTCTATGATTCTATGTGAAATTGTGTTTGGCATCTTCTTGTGAGACTCAGCTGACTGCAGTGTATATCCCTGTCAAAGCATCTTTCCATCAGAGCCCATGTAGGGCATTTCTACTCCCAAGTGAACACAGTCCTTACAGCTGGGGGAAATATTTTATTCAAATCTGATAAACTTAAAAATAAATGAAAAATAATAATTAAAAAAATCAATGCTCCTGAAGCCATCACATGCTTGCTTGGTAGTAAACGTTGGAAATGTCTTCTGCTTAGACGGCAGGCCTGTTTTCTAAAGGTTTTATCTTACAGAAAATGTTTCAAGTAAAGGTTAATTCAATTGGTGTATCTCCTTCAGGCTGGCACTTTACAGAGTGCCTGAGATCAATTCTATAACCACCTAACTGAATTCATGCTATTGAACGCATTTTTACTGAAATCTGATCCCAAATGTGTGAGCTCAGGCGAGCAACACTGCTGCATGACTTTACTAAAGTTAGCACTGTGTATGTCCCGTGCTGGCAGGGCCTGGCTGAGTGCTGAACCTATGGTTCATGAACTACGGGGAGGCGGGAACTGCATTTGAGCAACTGAGTGTGGAAGTGAGGGTGGAGGAGAGTACTGCAAGACCCTCTGTGTCAGCACCCTGGATTTCTGCTGCTCTGCAGGGAGCAGGAATATGAGAGTGATGGTCATGCTATTCTCTGTTGCAGCAGGGCAAGATTTTACTGCCACAGACCATCACTTCCCAGTGTTTGGGATCAGGCTGCAGTCATTCACCATCACATTCCTGGTTGAGCTATGGAAATCCTGGGGTTTGGGGTTGGTTTTTTAGGTTTTGGCTCTTTATTTCATGCATTCATTGCAAGCGTGACTCATCACTTCTCCACTGCATCATCTTCAGAGCAGACGGCTGCCTCAGCACCCAGTGACTTTATGCATGGTGCATACAGCTGATGAACTTGCTCCTTCCCCTACCTTACTGCTACCCTGGCAGTGGGAGGCAGCCCCAGGGCCCTGCTTTGTGCCACCTGTTTCCAGCTTAAGGAGCCTGGCAGAACCAGGAGGAATCAGAGAAGCCCTGAGCCACCTCCAACCTGCCTTGAGGCATCTTGCAGAACAGGAGGGATTTATTTGCTTTGCCCAGATAGAGCTTTTTGCAACGAAGCACCAGTCTGTGGCTACGGATTCTAGGTAATATTAACAGGGATAAAATACACCACCCTCTCCTATGCTTATTTAAGCCCTTTTTTCCCCAGCTCCATGCTCCTTGACCAGGCAAAGCTTCCTTCAGGTTCATCTCGAGGGTCCTTTCCTACCACGAGGTGGCGGAAAAACACATCAGAGAGTAAGGAAAAGAAGGGGATGCTCCCGGAACACTCTCATGCGTCCTCGCCTTGATGATTTTTCACTCGCAGTTATCACAGGCTTCAGGTTATCCTATGAAAATACCTCGTGCATAGATCGGCATGGCTTTTGGAGACAGCAGGGCTGCTGTGTGTTCAGGAAAATGAAAATGTCTGAGTGGGTTTAAGGGAGAGATGGTGCCTGGCTGCTGGAAGTCATCTCTGCTTAAAAACTTTCAAAAACTTGTTCAAACTGCAAAATCCTATGTGGTATTATAAAAAGAGGCTTTGGTATTGAACAATAGCAAAGAACATGAATGGAACCAACTGTGTGCACCCAATGCTCTTCCTCTAAAAGAAGATAAAATCACTGGGTTGCACTTCATCCAATTTAACTGCAGGACTTAAACCCCAGGCATGAAACCCTGCCCTAAGGAGCAAAGCCACAAACAGGTTTTGTATCTGAGCAAAATGTCAGTCGGACAAAGCAAAATTGACTCCTGTGCGCACAGCAGACTCATCCCCGGAGAAAACATCACCATGTTAAATGCAGGGATGGATGTATAGACACTCCAGCAAAAGATTATTTTTAAGTGGATGCAGACTTTGGGCTGATCTATGCACAGTCCTGACAGACTAAGCATGCACTGATTTCAGATTCCTGCCTCATGGCTGACTTCTCAAGCTGTTAATCTGTTGTACCACTGCTCAGCCCAGCCTCCGTCTTTAAAAAGAAAGCCTCAATCACCACACTTGGTAGGAGCACCAGGTTTCTGAAATGGTGCTTTTTGCGGCCATGTCAGCTAGATACATTCCATCCACAGGGACTTTTTACGAGGGCATGTAGTGATAGGGCAAGGGAGAATGTCTTTAAACTGAAAGAGGGGAGATTCAGGTTAGACATTAGGAAGCAATTCTTCCCTGTGAGGGTGGTGGAGGCACTGGCACAGGTTGCCCAGAGAAGCTGTCGCTGCCTCATCCCTGGCAGTGTTCAAGGCCAGGTTGGATGGGGCTTTGAGAACTTGGTCTAGGGGAAGGTGTCCCTGCCCATGGCAGAGGGCTGGAACTGGATGAGCTTTAAGGTCCCTTTCAACCCAAACCATTCTGCTACTCCATGATTCTATGATTCCAGTTTGCTTGAAGAGCATCTCATTCCTGAATGACATTGTTTGACGTCTCTCCTAAACACTGCTATTTTTCCACACTGACATCTTCTCAAGCATATGCTGTACAGGTGTTTTTGCTATCCCACAAACTTTAGAATGAAACTCAGAAATGCTTAGGAGAGAGCTTTGCGTGTAGGGCAGTGGCTGCTGCTGTTGCAAGGGCTGAGAGGATTGTGAGCAGGGTCAGTACGGCCCCTCAGGCAACTCCTCTTGAGGAGGTCTTCAAAGCAGAAGAGATTTGCAGTGAGTTGTGACTTGGATGGCAGAACTTTGGGAGGCAGGACTGCTGAAATAGTTTGGGAAGGGCTGACGTGGGAGAGTTTGAGATGCCGGTTGCCAAAGCTTTGGAATGGAAGGGGTTAGGAATGTCACTGAATGGCAACTCCCCAGGCACATCTAACTAGATCTTCAGGTCAGGGCCAAGGACCTGTGTGCAAGGACTGCTGCATCCTGATCCTTCCCCCCAGAGCTGCTTCCCCTTGCTCTGTCTTCTACTGTGTCTGACCTATGGAAAGCAGAGGACACTTCAGCTCAGGATGGCTGTAGTGAAGTGCGATTTCCAGCTCAGATTAAGTTAGCATGAAATGGTGCCCGTGCTGAAGGAGTAGGTGGTTGCTGAGAAGGGCAGTCCTTAGGCAGTTAAAATCCTTAATGACACTGTACCCTCATCCTCACATGAGCTGCTTGGAAGCCTGGAACTTAATTTTAAAGGTGAACTGAAATGCTTTAAAACTAATCTTTACACAAGTTGGTTAAACACGTGAATCATTAAATACAAACACTTTTTGTGTGTAAAAATCACAGATACACATATTTTGAAAGTGCTTCTTTCTTTAACAGACAGAACATGACTACACGGTCTTGTGTTTCTGCTGGAAGAATGACATAAAACACATGGTAAAACCTTGAGCTGTAATAAGGAACAGGTTAGAAACTTTAATATTCTTTCATAAATGCCAACACAGAACTGCATTACATTCTTTGAGAAAATTGCTCACAGAAATAAGTCAATGGCTGTAGTGTCAGCCTCTATACAAGTGTGAAAGGAAGATGGGCTGAGAAGCCTATGTACTGCCTACAAACAGCAGAAATCCAAAGTCCAGTGGAGTTGATGAGAATCTTTTCACTGATAGTGATATGCTTTGCCTGAGCTCCTCAGTGCACATAACTACAGCACCTTTCCATATCTGATCCAGGCAGGTGGTGTGTTGGCACTGGTGAGCTTTTCAGGAGAAACGTGGGGAAAGTCATGATTTGCACCAAGGGAGTTTGGGAGGAAGGTGCAGTTGGGGGCAGGATATATTCTAGATGAAAAACAGAATGAGCAGAGCTGAGAGTAGATGTGTTAGACAGTGGCCGTATTAAGAAACTACAACCTGATCCAGGAAGAACAGACTGTCCAGGTGAGTTCTGCACACTCTGTGTAGCTGAAATTTGCATTTAGCCCAAGTAAGTTCTGCACACAAAGTGTCTAGTGGGCTTGTCTCTGTATTTTGTGCTGTACGCAGAAGATACAGATTCAGTACAGATAATTCTTGGTACCAGATTCAGGGGCTTACCTGTGTATTTCTCACTTAGGCCTCATCAGAAAACAAATGCAGGTTTGTGGCCTCCTGCAGTTCCCTCAGATTTCTTCTACCACCAGCCACAGCACAGGCAAATCCCTTTGCTAACAGGAGACATTGGGATGGGAAGTCTGTGCTGCTCTGGTACTCTACTGCAGTGTTAATATGAGCTTACAGCCCGTAAGCTGTAAATTTACTTATGAGCAGGAAAGAATACCAGTGCTGATGTGGAGCAGTAAAACCTGCCCTTCCTTCCAAGTAAAGCATCAGGTATACACTATCTCAGTTGGAAGAAGAGATATCCCCAGTCCAAAATCCCCAGGAAGTCCGCTGTCATAAAGAAGATGGAAGGAAAACTGAGCTGGCAACAGTAAATACTGAAGGAGCACGAAGCTTTGGGATCTTGCCAAAGGTCTGGTGCAAGTGGGAGGTTGTGGCAGATTTTTGTGAATGAAAGGAGGTCTGCAGGAGGAGGTGGAAGATGGCTGGAGTGTGTCAGAGCACCGTGGGCACTGGAGGAACTTACCGGGTAACTACTTTTAGAAGGCTGTGGGATGGGAACGATGGGGAGTGTGGGAAGGCACATGCACAGGACCTGCATTTTTGTGGTGGCACAGTTATTACAGGCTGTAACTGTCCCACACACATATTTAGCGGGGATGATGGTAGGTTCAAATGTTAGAAAACAGCTTACAGCCTGTAATTTATTTTCCTAATACAAACCCTCATAAAATCACAAACTCACAGTCTTGGGGCTATCTGTGATTTCAGGCTTTTCACTCTTGAGTGTTACATTTTGGGGCTGAGAAGGTTGTAGGGCAGTGTTCCTGAGTCCTGAGGGTCTGACCATACACAGCTCTGGGCTTAAAACATGGGCAGAAGCATTTATTGCTGCAAGCTGAGAAGGTGGATTTTGTGGTATGAAAGACCTGGAGCCACCATCCTACTCCGTACAGGACATTCTCGATGGAGTTTCACCTTCTACTTCATCTGAGCTAACTGCAGGCTCCCAGTGAACAAGATGTGCTGGACTCCCTCCCTACCTCACCCGTTTTCCCTGTTGCAGGACACCTAGAGACTGCTGCCACAGGAGGCTAACCCAGCAGGATGTGAATGCATTTTCTGTGGGATCAGTGAACTGATTCAAGCCACCATGTGGGCATGTGATTACTAATGCAAGGAAGGGAGCCAGAGCTGGGAGAAAGGAAGAGCAGGATCAGCACTTTGGCAGCAGACCGCAGTTAAATGGGATTAGGTGCAACATGAAGCTGTACCCTAAAAAACCTATCACATCATAATGGTTTTCATTTGCTACCAAAATCCTAGACTGACAGCTGAAACTTGTAGGAATCCACATGCTTTTGTGTTCAACTAATGAATGCAATACACTTTTACCAACACAAGAATTTTCACATAGCTTCTGGCACATCACAAAATTAATGAAGGGTAAAATGGTATAACTCTTGAATTAAAATAGTGAATAGTGCAGTTGATTGTAAGACCATTACTTACCAGCTATCAGCTAGATATACTACAGCTTTTTCTGCAGGGACAACTGTAGCCTGCAAGCAAACATTTTAGATCTGTGATGACGTGCAATGTCTAGGGACACAGTTATAGGTTAGGGCATATCATCATGATTACAGGGTCGCCCTTAATGGATCCATTTAGTCTGGAGGTTTTGCTAGTCTGCTGTTTACATAGTCATTAATCTGAGAGAAGAACTGATGTCTCTATTATAAAATGTGAAATGCGAGAAGAAGATAGAGAAGGTACGTTCTCTTCTGTTTGCATCTGTTTGCTTGGTGTGACGAGGTACTAACAGAAAGGTTTATAAAAAGCAGGATTTAGTGAAATGATGCTCTTTGGGGGCAGAGGCACAGTGCAGTATAATCAATCTCATGTTTCTTACTGAGCTCTAGGTCCCCATCTAATTTTAATTGTCTGCCTGGAATACTAAAATACTTTCAGGCACTTACATTCTGCTCATTATTAATAAAGGGTGTACAAACTTGAGACATTTCTTCCATTTCCTGCCTCATCCAGGTTTATGCGCTATGATTCTCGGTACTCCAAGGAAGTGAACTTTTTCCCCTAATATGAATCCCAAACCCTGCAATTTTTTATGAATGCTATGAAGTACATCTCTGCAGAAAGTGAAATATATAGAGAATGGCATGTTTTATACAAACATAGCATGCTTCTTTGAGGAGCATAATTTAACAGTTTTCCCTTCAGCGTTCGTGAAACTTAAAGCAGAATGTCATTGTTTGAACTTCAAACTCTGCTTCTGTAATAGAAACAATCATTTTCTGATGAGATGACTTCTTGAACCACAACTTAAATATACAGTTAAATCCAGCTGTAGAAAGCAATCTGTGCTTTTGAAGCTACGTAAGCTTCCTCTGCTGGCATAAATACATTGCCACAGGGTTACCCATGGCCTGTTCAGGGGAAGAATGGCTCCAAAAAGAACTTTGTAGGGGGGACCCCTTTCCACAAAACAATTGAAACCCAAAATTTTCAAATTCTGGTGGAAACACAGAAATACCAATGTTTTTTAGGGGTATGATCGCCACATAGTTTGAAAACTCACTAGGAACTAATCTTGTAGAGAAAACACAGACAAGAAAAACGTTAGTCCTCTACAACACAATGATTTTTTTGTTATTAACAGGGAAATATGCATTTCTCTTTCGGCACAGTAGAAGAATGGCAGAATGTGGGTATTGCAAATATTCTTAATGAGGCCCTACAGAAAAGAAGCTTTCTGGACAACCTTTATGAACATGAAGTAGCTAAATCAGTGAATGAAAACCCACAGATATAATTGTAGTTCATTTCTGCACACTGAGTCATCCTGACTACGGGTTCTCATTTCAGACCAATGCCCAGCCCTTTCTGCTTTCCTTTGTGAGATGTCTGCTCAAACGGGATTGTTCTTCCATGGATGAGCCAGGCTGTAGGGGAGGGATGAGGAGGAGCCTGACATCAGGGCTCTGTTACCTCGTCGGTCTCCCAGGAGGGTCAAAGTTGCTCATAGTTATTGCTGGCTAAGCTCTACATACTGTTCCAGCAGAAGGTGACTCCCTGGGCCTGTGGGGTTTAGCTGTTCACTTTTGGATAGCTCTCTTGCAGCCTGTATACCCAGCCTTGTAGCTTACAAATTCTACTGCACTGTTCCCTATCAACCCTCTGTCACTGAATAAAATCCCTTCAGCTGTGTCCTGTTTAACCAAGAAGAAATTAGAACTCAAGTAAAAATCTTCACTGCCAGACATGCAGCATTTCTACCCATTGTCTAATTCAGAAATGGCTGAACATTTTTTTTCTGAACTGTAGGTAACTGAATCTTTAGCATGCATAGATATATTATTTAAGCTTTTAAAAAAGTTTCTAAATGGTAATATGCCAGTTCAGCCATGATAGTTCAGTTTAACCCTTTCCTCACATAAGTCAAAAAATGGATTCTGATAGCTTATTTCTTCTCATTCATTCTGTTCCTGATGTCGATATAAAACCACATGAAAAGGGATGGGAGTCAGCTGGCTATATGGGTAAGCTATTTGATTGTTTCAATGTTCGCGTACTGTACATGAAGCTTAAAGCCTGACTTCCTGTCTCTGATTTTCATTACTCCTGCTCTCTGGAGTTGTGCCATTTTTATTCTCTTCTAGTATTCTAATTTATCAAAACTTAGTATTTTTTTTATTTTGTCCTAGTAAAGACCATAAAGTGACATTGGGAAGCTAGGAACGAGTTATTTCTAACATGCTGCTGTTGTGCAAACAAGTCTTCCATGAATTGGTCAATTTTTTAAATTTAAGAATATTATTTTTTGCCCCCTACTACATCTCAGGGCAGTGACATCTATTTGTGCTGTTACCTGCCTTTCTGTATTTTAAAGTTTCTGTCTGATAGCTCTTGTTATGAGAAAAGTGTACAATCACTCCCTTGTCACCATCTACAGGCCATCCATGAGTTTACAGAACTCTACTACGCTCATGACAAGTCTCTTTCCCAAGCTGGGGGGTCACAATGTGTATAATTTCTCCACCTACAGAATTTTTGCCAGATCTTTGAAAATAACAGTGCTGCCTCATTTATTCTTTGTTCCTTTCCTAGTAACTCCCAACATAGTTTTATCTTTTGACTGTTTTGAACTCAGTGACAGCCAAGATTTCCTTCTTGGCTGGTAGGAACTCCGGTGTGTAAAGCTGAATTCTTTTCCCATCTGCTTTCTTCCTGTACAGTTATCAATACTGAACTCCCATCTGCTGGTATGTCACTCAGCAGACACTCATTCTGAGATTCTTCTGCAACTCCTTGTGCTTCAGTTTAGTTTTTACCTTGTGATACTTGGCAACATGAGACTATTTCATCATTTCTCTTTAGTTGCTTTTCTAGGTCATTCATGGATATGTTAAGCAAGATTGGTCCCAGATGGATTCCTGTGACAGTCTACTGGTAACAGCCTCTCCTATGAAATGTTTTTGGTTTTTTTCTTTCTTCTCTATCATCATTTACAGATGGATATGAGGACCTCCCTTTTTACCTCAGGAGCACTTACATTTTTTAAGGTCTGTTTGTGAAAAGCCTTGTTAAAGCTACTTTGCATTATACAATACAGGCAAGTGTCATGCATTTCTTATGTTGGTATTCAAAATGGAGCCTTACTGACAAACTATTGAGAGTTCATTTCTGAGTACATCACACATCAGGCTATTAACAGGGCAGTTAAAAGAAGGATAAAACTAGGAACCTAATATATACAGCTAAGAGAAGAAATGACACATTTTCACACAGGTTGTTAAAAAGAGTTTACTATGAAACTGATAAGTCAAGAAAGCATACACAAAGGAAACAGGAAAAACAAGAGATAATGCTGGATAAAGATGATAAGGAAGCTAGAAAAAAATCCAGTCACAAGCTGAGCAGTGAACAGTATGGCACTGTGATGATTCAGTTAATTCTACAGCCATCAGGCCATGGAGGGCAGGATACCCCTGCTGCCATGCAAGATGGACAAACTCAACCCTATCTGTGGGGAGTCTCCATAATCCCATTGCCACCTTACTGAAGCAATATTGTCATGTGTTCAGCCCTCTCATTCTTTTCTCTTCCCCAGGTAAATTTGGTGCCTGCTACTTATTCACTATTACATTTCTCACATGCTATATTTCGTGGATAAATGCCCCATTAGTTACAATCCACAGTGCTTTTTCTGTAGTGTGTTTATGTTAGTATAGGATTATTTACTTACTTATGGCATATTACAAATTCTGAAAGAGCTTATTTCGGAAGTTTCAGTCTTAGCAAGGAAAATGTTTTTTTCTTCAGGGGTAGTGAATGAACAGAAGTTCACAGTCGCTGCCATTTCAATTATGCAATTATATTTTCCTTCTGTAACTTTTTTCTTATATAACTATCACAGCAGAAAATCTCTGCATGTTCAAAGTATCATTTTAAATTAAAGCAAATCAGGCATTGAAAAGTCTACACATAAAATAAATTGAACCTTTGCATGCTGGAAACATCTGGCTTCAAAAAGATACAACAGAGAACTGTCTTAATGATAAGAACTGTTTATTTTTGAAGTCTTTGTCATTTTACTGGGATGGTAGGTTAGCACAACATGTAATCATTCTATTTTTAATAACAATTTCTGCAAGAGTAGCCTGAGAGATTAAAACCAGCCTTTTTTTTTGGAGTATAATACACAAAATCCTCTTTTCTCAGAAAAGGTTCAGAAAATGAGAGGAAAATTTGCAAGGCTTCTGCTGTTTTGTCTGTGAGGGCAGAGATGAAAATTACACTGAAAGATTAGCATTTACAGAACTAATAGCACATGCATTATTTTACGATTACATTCAAAACCATTTTGGTATAAATTTCTGCAGGTCCAGGGGAGAAATTGGAAGGGTATCAGAACATAAGATACAGTATAAAATACAGAAGCTGAAGGAAATTTGACATTCTAATACATTGTTCTGACTTTATTAAAACTTAACTTGGCCTGGTGTCTGGTATATGACACAGTTTTGAATCTGCTCCTTTGTTTTCCCACATTTAACAAGTAAGTCTGCTCATAAAGCTGATTCCACTGGCTCAAGCGACCATTTTTAGGCAGTCTTTTGTTGAACATGTAATGCGGAACTTTGAAACCATGAGATGAAATAAATCCATGATCTTTATGCCATCAGTAATGGCATATGAGTGAGAGAAAGAGCTCACAGTGGCCCAGGGGAAAATTACATCAGACCAGCTAGAACATGGGAAGATTTTTATGTGCTGTGCACACATAAATTGTGTGACATCTACTTAAATAAGACAAAGGTTATGGTTTGGGACTTCTTATTATGTAGAAGAGAGAGGAAGAGAGCTTAGTTCTCAGGGTTATAATTAAATTGCCTAAATCACGGGACTATCTTTTTCTGTGGTGTGATTCCTCCTCCTCATCTACCAAACTAAATGTAGAAAGGGAATTAGCAAGATAGAATATAAATAACTCTAGCAAATAAAGTATATGTTTCTTGTGAAAACTATTTAAGTCCCAAAGAATATACTCATAGACAGAAATGGACAGCTTTATACCTTTTGTAATTCAAAAGACAAAACTTAGTTTTATCTTGTTCAACATCTTTGTCTCTGACATGGACAGTGGGATTGAGTGTGCCCTCAGCAAGTTTGTTGATGACACCAAGCTGTGTGGTTCGGTTGATACCCTGGAGGGAAGGAATGCCATCCAGAGGGACCTTGACACGCTTGTGAGGTGGGCTGATGCCAACCTCACGAAGTTTAACCATGCCAAGTGCGAGGTCCTACACCTGGGTAGGAGCAATCCCCGGCACAGCTACAGGCTGGGCAGAGAAGAGATTCAGAGCAGCCCTGCGGAGAAGGACTTGGGGGTGCTGGTTGATGAGAATGAACATGAGCCGGCTTCAGTGCGTGCTCACAGCCCAGAAAGCCAACTGTATCCTGGGCTGCATCAAAAGGAGCGTGACCAGCAGGTCGAAGGAGGTGATCCTGCCCCTCTACTCTGCTCTCGTGAGACCTTACCTGGAGTATTGTGTGCAGTTCTGGTGTCCTCAACATAAAAAGGACATGGAGCTGTTGGAACAAGTCCAGAGAAGGGCCACGAGGACGAACGGGGGACTGGAGCACCTCCTGTATGAAGACAGGCTGAGAAAGTTGGGGCTGTTCAGCCTGGAGAAGAGAAGGCTGAGTGGAGACCTCATAGCAGCCTTCCAGTATCTGAAGGGGGCCTATAGGGATGCTGGGGAGGGACTCTTCATTAGGGACTGTAGTGATAGGACAAGGGGTAATGGGTTCAAACTTAAACAGGGGAAGTTTAGACTGGATATAAGGAGGAAATTCTTTCCTGTTAGGGTGGTGAGGCACTGGAATGTTTTCCCCAGGGAAGCTGTGAATGCTCCATCCCTGGCAGTGTTCAAGGCCAGGTTGGACAAAGCCTTAGGTGACATGGTTTAGTGTGAGGTGTCCCTGCCCATGGCAGGGGGGTTGGAACTAGATGATCTTAAGGTCCTTTCCAACCCTAACTATGATTCTATGATACCTTTTTTATTTTCACTCTGCACCTGGGTGTATAACTGCAGAAAAAAAGTAAAGAAACTGATAAAGTTGATATCATAATGACTATATAGAAAAAAGTAAAATAAAGCTGCGCAGGCAAAGGGAAGCCTGACATTTTCTCAAGAAGGATTTTTAATATTATGTAAGGTAGGGAAAGCTCAATAGGCCTCATGGGACAAAGGAAAAGGTTGAATTTCTCTCTAGCAAGTGAAAAAAAAAGCTACTACGCACAGTGGAGCAGCCATTGAGATACTAAAGCCCTACCTTTTCTAGAAAAAGATGACTGTAAAAATGCTTTAGAAAACAAATAGAAATTTTTGATATGGGTTATTGTGACTGTTATTTGTCTTTTGACTGAGGTAAAACTCAATTGAAAGCTTCAGCATTTCTGAGAAAATTACATACCAGTGAACAGTAGAAACATTTTCATATTTCCTGAAGTTAAAACACCCATAATTTAAATTCCATTCCAGCATTAAGGCAACTAGCAACTCCTTCATGAACAACTTCTCGAGGAATTCCAATGGTTCAATTTTCTACACAATTTTTATCCATGATCCTTTCTGTGTTTCACTATAGTCAAGAGCTGGGAAAACACTGTGTTTCACTGTACTCAAGAGCTTGGGGAAACAATCAATGTGTGTGTACATAGACAAATAAGGCTGTTTGTTAGCTAATTTTATTTGAGTTTGACTGAGGGGTAGAAATCTAGAGACATTTATGTTTCTACAGGTTTCAGGAAAACGAGATTGTGTAGCATTAGCTCAGACCATATTAGGTAAGAATACCATAACTATAGGAAAAACTTCAGTGGGAATTCTAACCGGGTATCAGTAAGACTATTTTACATTTCATAGAATGGTAGAATGGTTTGGGTTGGAAAGGACCTTAACATCATCCAGTTCCATCCCCCTGCCATGGGCAAGGACATCTTCCACCAGACCAGGTTGCTCAAAGCCCTGTCCAACCTGGCCTTGAACACTGCCAGGGATGAGGCAGCGACAGCTTCTCTGGGCAACCTGTGCCAGGGCCTCACCACCCTCATAGTGAAGAATTTCTTCCTAATATCTAACCTAAACTTCCCCTATGTAAGTTTAAACCCATTACCCCTTGTCCTATCACAACAGTCCCTGATGATGAGTCCCCCTCTGCCATCCTTGTAGGCTCCCCTCCGCTTCTGGAAGGCTTCTATGTTTCCTGCAGATAAGATATTTGTACAAACTTTCTAGCGAATTACCTACCAAAAAGCAATTTATGCTGTGGTGGATGCTCAGCCCTTTCTTTAATGCAGTTAAAAAGATGGTGAACTGTTGCCCTGGGGGTCCCAGACCCACTGCCTGACAGATTTCAATAATTTTAATACTCATGAGATTATGCAGCTTTTTTTTTTGCAGGTAAAAAAAGGCAAGACTCTTTGGCAGTCCATAGTGCATTGGGAATTGTGTGATGGAACTCTTTACTCTCATCTTAAATAAGCCAAGTAAAGGGAATACATCATTGTCAGGTTCTGGAGGGTTGTGCTTGGGCTCAGGGTTTGTCTTGTGTGTGGAAGACCTGCCTGCTGACCCACTCTTCTTCCACTGAGGAAGCGTTGTGGAAGCACGACTGTCACTTGGTTTGCTGCTTTTGCAACTTCAGACAGGAAGTGCTTCCTGAAACCATATACCTCAGCACAGCGATAGCGTTACCCTGACCTTTCTTGGAGCGTCCAAGTGAAAGGGAGGCAGGAAAAGGACATACCACAAAATGTCTAGGGTTTCTGCCGTCTCGATCTACCGCCTCACCCCGGCTGTCTTCTTTTAAGCGAGCAGCCTCCGAGCCTGATGCTCGCCTGTTTCACCTGTGCTGCCTCACCGGCAGCCGGCAGGCCGCCCTTCGCAGGGGCGGCGGCAGAGGACAAGCGGCTCTTCAGCTGCGGGCTGGCTCCACCGAAACCACGAAGGACGAGACACAGCAAACCCCACAAGGCCGCTGCCCAGGTGCCTGCGGCCCCGGGGACGATGCAAGCCCGGCGCTCGGGGACAGGCACCGCCAGAGCCGCTCAGGCCGGGTCTCCGTACACCGCGGTACGTACGGTCGGGGGGCGCTCGAACCCCTTCACCGTTAGGCGATGGCGGCGGGAGGGGGGACGACGAGGCGGGCACCGGGCGGGGCCGCGCGGGCAGGTACCCGGGTGGCAGGGGCGGGGCGGGCGCGCGCGCGCGCATGCTGCCGTAGCCGCCCCCCCCCCCCCCCCTCAGGTTTAGTCATCGTGCCGCCGGCTGGAGGAGGAAGAGGAAGGGGAGGGAGAGAGAGGAGGGATGGAGCGGCTGCCGGCATTAGCATCCGTGACGGGGGCCTGAGGGGCTCCGTGCTTGGGACGGCCCCTTTCCCACCACAGGCGCCGTTCGCTCGGGGGAAGGGCTGTGTGTGAACGGGAACGTGGAGATGAGCTAAGCCCTGTCCCCCAGAGCGGCCTGAGCAGACCGGGCTTCCTTCCTCCTTTTCTCCTTCCCTCCTCCTGCCCCGTCCCTGCCGCCGCCGCCATGGCTCACTCCCCCGTACAGACGGGCCTGCCGGGGATGCAGGTGAGGATCATCCCCTGGGCGAAGGGAGCTGCGAGCCCCAAGGGCAGGACCTTCGCCGCCTCCCCCCGCGACTGGGGATGGGGGGAACGGTGTGATGGGGCGCTGGGCGAGCCGGTACCGGGGTTCTCTGGGTTGGAGGGGGGACAAGGCGAGGGGGACTTGGCCCCGGGGTCTGGGCTGGGGGGCACGAGCGGGATCTCCTCGTAACCCGTGGAAACGAACCGTGCTGTCAGCACTTCGCGTAATGCCTAACGAAGTCCCTCCGCCTGGTGAATCCTTCCCTTCCTCTCTCCTTCCTCAGTATCCGCTGTTTTGCTGCGCGGCTGCGGAGCGGAGGAGTGCGCGGTTTGCCTTCCCCCCCTCCCGTCCGGTAATTCTCGGTGTTTTAATTCGTGAAGCAAAGCGTGCTTTGATGGGCGACTTTCGGTCCCGTTGTTTTGACGTGATTAAGGGGAACATACATAAAAAAGGGGCCTGAAAACGTTGACCTTCAGCGCATGCTGCAGTGCCCATGTCTGTGGTGCTGGCTAGTGGGAGTGCTGTCTTGAGGTGGGCGTCCAGGGATTGTGTTTGGGAGCCAAACTGGGAGTTGGTTAGTTGCTGCTGTTATACGATGGAATTTGCTGGTTCTGTGTTATAACTATATTTTGAAGCAAGTGGTGTGGCTTTCTGGTAAGTGAGATGCCTTTTCTCCGCTTGTTTTTCTTAGTTCAGATGCAATCTACTGCCAGAAAAACATTAAGGTCATTTGTATTTGTGTGGTGTTATTCTAGTGCGTCCAGCATCTTATTAGAGACTTCCCTGTCCCCACCTCCAAAAGGAAAACTTATTAACAGCAAGTAAAGTTTTTCTGAATTTATCTCCTGGATTGAAAGTTTTTGTGCTTAATTTGGTTTAAGTATTGATTTACTCTGGTTTGTTTTTCCACGACTCAAGATTCAAAGTCACGAATCTGTTTTCTTTACATAACCTGAGGATTTGAATTTAAAATGTGACATGCTTAGGCATAGCACGAATTCTATGCTCAGGCATAGTACTGGATGCCAAATAGAGTATGTAGGCCCTCACTGTGAACTGATTAATTTATTGCTCTGCAGGTACTGCTGTTGAGTGCTCAAGTTCACCTTCCAAATGTGAGCAGTTTGCCTATTGCCAGAAACAGAGAATAAGGGTTTCTTGCTTTGGCTAGGGCTAGGTTATTGTTGCATTTTTTTTATCCTTTTGAGGCATGTTAGAACGAAGATAATGACATATTTACTTTAAAACAGAATCTGTAATCTTTTAGAATTAAGAGGTCAGATTTGTAGGTGCTCAGAAGTGAGAGGATGAAGATCATTCCACCAATATGCGTGTACTGCTTATGTGTGTTATTGCGTGATTTCTCTGAGGAGATGTGGTTTTTATTGACTTGATTTGTTATTTAGTTTGTGGTACTGTTAGCTGTACTAAATGCATAGATATTCAGTTTTTTTGTTAGATCATATAATTTTGGAGTTTACTTCTAATCTCATTTTATTCAGGACAGTGTTATTTTTCTTATGAATTTTTATTGTATTTTATGAGAGTTTCTCAAGAGTGAACTTTACCAGTGTAAAAACAAACAAATCCAAACAAACTTCAAAGTAAAGATTTGCTGATAGGTAGAGGCATGAAGTCTGTCATCAATGTAAATGCTACTTGCTAATTTTCTGCATCCAGTTCAAGATGTCTGTATCCATTTCCATTCTGTCAGAGTATATAACGGTCTTTTGGTGGTCTGCTTTCAGTACATGATTCTCTGTGCCTGTACTTGCAGATAATGTTCAAAGAGGAAGGTACATACAATGTGTGACATCTACTTATATAAGACAAAAGTTATGGTTTGGGACTTACAATGTAGGAGAGAGAGGAGCAGAGCTTAGTTCTCAGGGTTATAATTAAATTGCCTAAATCACGGGACTGTCTTTTTCTGTGGTGTGATCTCTCCTCCCCATCTACCAGCTTCTGCAACAAACTCTATAAGCAGTGTCAGTGACAAGTTATGCAGCTTTTTTCTACATTCTTTGCTGTATTTACACAAGAGAGCAGTCAATATCCTAGCTGTGAACAAGAGCAACTTCTTGACCCCCAAAAATCACATGCAGGGACAAAGCTTTATTGAATGCTATTTGGTGTAATCTGAGTACTGTGTAAATAGAGCAGCGGAATGAAGGATTAATGTATTTCTCTCTGAACAACATCTCTGATCAATGTTTGAAGAGTGATGCATAAAAAGTGAGTGGGTAGAAAGTGAGCCAAAGGAATGAAAAACTGTGGAGGAAATGTAGGATGGTGCTGGAAGGTTGTCAAAACCTGAGATTCGCTGTCTGCTGCGAAGTGGCCATGTTGTAACCTGAATAAAACTGAGCTGGGTTTTGACCTAAATTTCTATGTGTGCAGATGAGTTTGGACCCAAAGATTATGCTGTCCTTGGTTTTAAGGGCTTTGTGTAGGTACGCATTTGAGTGTGTGCCGTGAAGGTGCATCATTACTAAACTGAGATTATGTTGTCTTCCTTATTTGTGCTTTATAGAAGTTGCCTGGGGAAGATCCTTGTTTGTCTGTAATGCCTGAGATTTCTGCAAGGCTGGCTTGGAATAAGTGTGTATGACCTTGATTTCTGCACTGGCCTGTGTTCCAAGGCTGTGATAAGCTTCTATAGCTTGTTTATGGAAGCTATACTTTAAATAATAAAGTACCGTGTTTATACACTTATAGTAAGTGTGCTTGGTGAAATGTGACATATTTTGGAGTATGTTGGACCAAAATGCTTGGGAAATGTAGGCTGGCAGAGAAAATCTTAGTGGATGAAGTTGCAGAGCACAGTGCTGCAGTACATCAAGCTGTTGGATACGGGGCAGTAGCCAGTTTGAAGGTAATTTTTAACAATAAAATGCTAAAATAAATAGTGATTAAACATCTTTCTTCTCTCTTTCCCCACTTAAAAAGTTTTGAGGTTAAGGTGTATCTGGTTTGCTTGTATTTTTCTTTGTCTCTGAAGTTGGAGAACCAGCAAACCAGTTAGGTTGTGGGTGTGGGTTTTTTTTTTGTTTTGTTTCGGTTTTGTGTAGTTTTCTGTTTTGTTTGTTGGGGTTTTTTGTTTTGTCTTTTTTTGTTTGGTTGGTTTGGTTTTTGGTTTTTTTACCTTTTTCTATATACTTCTAATTGTGTGACATAACTGTATGGAACAGTTTTTATTAACCTACTTTAAAATGAGCCCTATATTATGGTAAGACATAATGGTAAACAATAAGAATACTTTAAACTGCTATTGAGGACAGATAAATGGCTCCATCAGTTTCAGATCCTAGAGAAGTGGGAAAACCCCACAGGTGTTTTACCTCTTTCGAGTTCGCTGTGTTGAGATGATACAGTAAATGCTACAGTTTAAAATGGATCTAAGTTTGACTTCTAGTTGTAATTCTAGATGCTTCCACAGTAAAAGTAATTTCAGGTGAATAAGAGTTTCAAATACACTTCTGTGGCATAATGAACACTGGTACTGGTTAGAAATAATTATTGTCACCTTTTTTCCTGTTTCAATCTCCTAAAGGGGGCAAGAAGAAGAACAGCTGAAAACACCTAACCCTCCCTCCCCCAAATGCCCTGAAGCCCTGAACTTTTTTGTTTTTTGGTGTTTGTTATTTTTTTTCTTCCAAAATAATTATTTTCTGAGAAGCTTTATTTGTATTTTTAGGTGTGTCCCTATATCAGCTTCATAAAATTCCAAAGGTACTTTTAAAATTCCGTCAACTTTAATCTTTTTTGGTCCAGAGAAGCTTGGCTATGAATATAGCAACTTCATTTTGACAAAGTTGCTAACTCACTCACGCTGATGTGTTTGAGTTATGTGCCTAATTGAGTGTTGAGCCACGATCAATACAAGGTGATGATGGCATTCGCAAGTTCATTGATGTGAAAAATCTCTATATTTGTTTTTCCCAGGCTTGTTTTAAGCTTTAGTGTATTATCAGAAACCAAACTCCTGGATGTGCTCAGGATGTATAGTTCCCAAATCGGATCAATGTAGTTTGCTTTTTTGAAGAATTATATTGAACAGGCCGCCCTTTTTAGTGAAACTGGTTTCATAAGCCAGTAAATGCTTTGTTTGTTAGAAGTATCTATGCATGGAATTGTTCCTTCTTAGTCGACAAGAGCAGATCTGAAAGTAACAAACATTAAGGTTGCACAAGCATCAAACTCTTCCATGTGTTGATTCTACCTTGCTGTAGAACTAAGAGCCTTCTGTGGTGTAACTATAGAAACTGAGGCATGAAACAGGGAAATTTTGGAAATACTTTTACTTCCCTATTTTCTTTGTAGTTGCACTCTTCAGCAGCTTCTTAAGAGACATACATTTGAATTTTCTTGTCAGATGATAGAATGGGTGAAAGAAGAGACTCGCCTCAAATTATTAGATTGCTGTAGATCCTAAAACTCATTATTTTTCTTTTTTTGCTCAGTTAGTATTAATGCAACATAAATTTCTAATGGCCTCTATCAACACGATTGGTTCAGCCGCTTGCCAGAACGGTGAGAATTTCCACAAAGAGCCACTACTTTCTGTTGTTTTGTTTTTTGTTGTTTTTTTTAATCAATAACTTAGATAATTAATAATAATTTTTACCATGTTGGAACTTTTTAGCAAGTGGAAACAAGTGAGAGACATTCTAAAATGTTTGGGTTTTTTTGGGGGGTGGGGGGGCCCTCTCTTCTTCAATTGTCTTTCTCTTAGTGTCTAAAAACACTTTGGGTTTCACTGCTAAGCCATGTCTGCTGTTGTTTTCCCTGTGTGCTCAAGGCATGGAGAGATTTTTCAGTTGCAGTCATTTACATTTTAAAAGTGTAATGCATGGAGGAGGGGAAGTCAGTTATAGGTTATGAAAGTTTTTAGTGATCTTACATTAGAAAGAGCTTGAGAAACTTCAGAAATTCAGCATATTGGAATTTATTCTTTCTAACACGGGGGGGGGGGGGGGGGGTGGGAGGGTTCAGGTTAGATATAAATAAGAAGCTCTTTACTGTGAGAGTGACGAGGCACTGGAAGAGGTTGCCTAAGCAAACTGTGAATGCTCCATCTCTGGCAGTGTTCAAGGCCAGGCTGGACAGAGCCTTGGGAAACACTGCCTGGTATGAGGTGTTCCTGCCCATGGCAGGGGATTGGAACTAGATGATCTTAAGGTCTTTTCCAACCCTAACCATTCTGTGATTCTATAATTTCCTTATGCTAGCGTGTCTAATTACTGGAGATGGAAAATGAGAAATATGGAATGTGTATATTTGAATAATAAAAAAGAACAATCCTGGGTTTTTCGTATGTACGAATTCTCAGTGAAACAGCTAGATCTTAGTTTTACACATAGTTAATGCATATGAACACTTTCATTCTGGCTCTTGTACCTTTTGTTATGTTTTGCTGACTAGTCTTCTAAAAAGAAAAAAATCCGTTGTTGCTATTCATGATAATTATAGATGTCTATCCTAGTTCAGCTGATTTTACTTTATTGTCAATAGATAAAATTAAGAGCTCCCTTTGTTTCAAATTTTAAGGCTTCTTAAAATTTTCTTTCATTGTTTTATTTTTGTTTAGTTAAGTCCAAGACTATAAATTAAAATACTTCTGATATTTGACTGCACTTTTAAAATACAAGTAGGGCTTGATACAATGCAATAAAGTTGAGCGATTTATTTTCTGCTTACTGCATCCATTTTATTTTAGTTTCCCCTCAATTGCAGGAAATGATCTTGTGTATTGTATCAGTTATTCACATATGGTGTATATGTGTTGCTGAAAGCAAAACCTTGTACACTTTTCAGAAAGGCGAGTTGCTGGGTTGCAAAATCTAAAGCTTCTTGTTCATAGAAGATTTTCCTGATGTGACACCATCTTGTATGGGTGTTTTGTGGAGATGTTTTTTCTTTTAATTGTGGTTGTTTTGTTTTTTGGTTTTTTTTCAGTACAAATTTATGCTTTCTCTCCTTTGCTGCCTCTTGTGCGACTAGCTCTGTGGGGGGAAAACCAAAAATAAAAGCCGCTTTATACTGGTCTGTGATGAGGTGAATAGGCTTTGGATGATCTGCTTCAAAAGAGCAGACATAGAGAAATAAGAGCAAGTAAAATCAGTTGCCCAAATAAGCTTGAGAACTTGAATATAGATATGACTTGTAATTCTTGTAAGTTAAAGAGAAAAATAGGGATTTAACCCTTTCCTAGAATATCTGGATGAATAACCCTTCATAAAAAGAGGTTAGAAATAAGAACTGGAATGAGATGCAGAAAAAGACTCGGTTAAAGCTGTATGTTAGGTCAGAATGGTTGTAGATAAAGTTTGATCTAACTAGTTTGAATTTCAGTAACACTTTCTATTGAGCTATACAAGCAGTTAGTATAGATGAGTTGAGTAGTATTCTCATCTACAGTTAGATAAGAATTAGAGATTCATAAAAATAAATACATTGTAAGACCTGTGTAGCCCTTGCTATGAGGAGAGTACTAGAGAGGTGATACCAGAGCAGATGATACTGCTGGTTTCTCCAGGATTGTTCTTGACAGTTGGTGACTGAGAAGTGACCTTATCATAAAAAAAGGCAATGCATGCTGATAAAATGTGCTGATGGTACAAAATTTAAAGGCATCTGTTATGCTTTAGAGGCTGTTACTGAAGAACTACACAACCTTGAGGATTTGACTTACTCAACAAAGTAGCATGAAGTGCAAGGTGTCATAAGTATGAATTATTTCAAAGAACATTTGCAGGAGGCTGGGAGCTCCTACCTCCTTTCATCACTTGGAAATGCAGAGGCTTAGGAAGAGGTAAGTGGGTTTAGCTGGTAACAGCTGAGTTTGAGCCATGAGGCTAATTGAATAAATAGAATTTGAGAATGTATTGGACTATCTTTATTCTTAGTCGAGGGTGACAGTGATGTTAGATACTGCGAAGAGATAATTTTAAGTGCAATATGTATTTTTCTGGCTGATTAAGGTCAAAAGTAATGAATCCAATGTGGAGCAAGTACAGAGAAATTACCCAAGCTCCAGCTTATGGCGAAAAGAAAGGACTTTGGTCTGCATGGCTAGACAGTCTGGAGACTGAGACAGGATGGTTGTGATTGGTGTTTGGAAATGTGAAAAACTATTAAAAACAAAACCCAAACTAATTCAAGTGGTTATGGAAGCGGAAAGTTCTGTAATCATTACATCTAAGTGTTCCAGAATTTGTTTTTGATTTGCCACAATGCGTTCTGTGACGCACTTTGAAGATCTGTCTCACTGTCAAACCAGGTGATTAGCTTTATCCATTTGCAGCAGATACTGCTATTCTATTCTGTGGTTTCTAGCAATGTTTGGTGTGCCCGGTTACATGAAGGCTCTTTTATTGGTTCCCTTTATTTTAATATTGGTAGGAAAAAGCTATAGGCTAAGTGTAAAAGCTTGTGAAGAGTAAAGCCCGCAAAATTGTAGTAACACAATCTCTGGAAGACATTTAATCTATTCAGTCATTTAGAGAGGATATTTATAAAGCTGTTTATTTATTTTGGCTCTGTTGGAAGTATCTACAAAAATAAACAAAAATAAATTTGGAGAGAATCCTTTCCAGATGTGATCTTGGAAAAATGAATGGGAATTGGCCACTCGTGTATATCCAAATTCAAGCAGTTCATTATGTATCTGAAGGCCTAATCTCTCCATTTTTGAAACAGAGCAGGTTATTAAAAAGAGGTCAACTGGTGGTTGTCATTAAACAAAGGTTGCCAGTAGTTTAAGGTTCTCACTTCAAACATGTGGCCTCCTGAGAAGAAAATTCAGACTTTCTTACAGAGCAAAAGAGCTTTTTTTTGTTAAATAACCACTGCCTCCTGTTGCTCAGAACAAAATTCAGGAATGTCAGCTTTTAAATTTTAAAACTTTACAAAATAATTTACAGAAGTTCTGATTTGGGAAGGAAAAGGGGTGCTTTTTTTTTTATATAAGAAGTGATTTCACAAGGAACTTGGAGTAGGAACTATTGGTAATAATTTTAGTTATATTAATTCCATCTATTATTGAAAAATTAACATTTCAAAATGGCTGCAAAATTTTGATTGTAAAAAAAAAAAAAATCAAAGAGGAGCAATTCTCCCCTGCTTCTCAGGACTTCCAGGAACCATTCTCTTCCTGCTTTTCTGGAATTCTTAGCACAAAATACCTGGTACAGTGTTCTTTTGTGTTGTTTTGTAAAACTGCAAAAGCCTAATATCAGAATCCCAAGAGCCTGACACTGTAAAAATGAAGCTGTGAGAGTTCTGAAAGTCTAAGGAAACTGTGGTGCCATGGTGTAATTGACTTTAATATACAATTGTGATAGAGGTTTGAGGGGAAAAGGAAAAATAGGGGATGAATACATACAGCCAACAGATCTCAAAGAGCTGCTGGCAAATAGCTGCTGTTTTTCTCCATATAAACAACTCAAGTACACTGTGACTTTGTCTTTGGAGGTGCAACACAGAATTCTTTTAGGCCGCTAAAACTGGGATTGGTTTGTGATTTACTCAAATGCTTTTGTAATGATGTAATGCTTAGATTCCTGTGGCTAGTGAATGGAACTAAAAGACTTGTTTGGATGGATTAGGCATGCACAGCACTACAGCATGTTATCTCAAACTGTTAACACAGTAGGTATGAAAACGTAGACTGATAATTATCTCCCACAAGGAAAAATACCTGATGCAAGTGTTAAGGTTATTTTTATTCATGAAGGACTCTCAGAGAAAACTGTTTTTAAATATTGACCAAAGAGCATTCTGTGGACCATGAGGAGAATCACTACAGCATGATTAGGTCCCCAGTTTTGTTATTTCTTATAAATGTTGTCCTTAGAAGCGTTGGTAAGGGCTACTCTGTGGCTAAAGGGTAACTACACTTGCTGGAAAACATGAAGTGCCCTGGTCTGTTTTCCAAGTGGGATATACATTGGCATATTATGTATGTAATATTTAATAGTGTGTAATAGTGTGTAGTAGTGTATAATTCTCATTACATTGAAATTAAAAACTTCTTTTGGTGGAAAAGAGCTTGGATCTCTTGCTGTGTTCCTTTTAATGGTGAAAGAGTGCTGAAACCTGATGTCCTTCTGTTTGTTTCCTGAAACTGACTTTGGATAGATAAATGAATGTAAATTGGGGAAATCCTTGGGACTGGTGAAGTCTTGCCTTATACTTGGAATATTTTTTCTTTGGACTGATTGTGCCAGTGATCAGTTCCTGGGATGATCTGAAAACTGTATGTCTAATAGCTTTCTTTAAAGTATTAGAAACAACAGTGTACTCAAAATTTGCTCCATATGATGGTAGAATCCAAACTGCTTCACAAACACACTGCCCAGAGAATTGGGTAAGTTTCTCTCAAAACTCCTAATTCAGCTGTGAAATTCAAATGCCACCAGGCAAACTAAAATATCTTCTAGACTATCTTCCTCTAGGGGCAGCATGGGTTAATTACGTAGCCTTTGAGATGTGAGAGCAGAATTAGAAGTATAGGTGGGAGATGCTGTGTAAGCTAAATTGAATTGTTAAAGAGAAAATGTTGGCTCAGTGCTTACCACTGGTAACTTAGAAATTTTCATTCCCTTTCTTTATGCTTCTACAAGGTTTGGCTAGATATAAACTGTGTGGTTTTATGCTTATTTAGGCATGAGCCTTTTTCTGTATCAGCAGTGTATTTTCACTTAGCATGAACCTTATCCTCTTAAGAGCAATGACAAGTCTTTTGAAAGGTTTGTTTTATTTCTTAAGGGCAAGATTTGAAGTAATCTTATCCTATTTTTCTTCATTTCATGCCTATTCCCTCTACCTATGACTATTCCAGTTCAATTGTGATTTATATATATTTTTGTTAGCTATAATGGCTCCTTGGTGTTAGATTAAGAAGGTACACAGTAGAGCTTACCTTACATGCACTGAAAGTGACAAGTCTAAGAGCAGCAATATCTAACTGAGAACTTGACAGCGAAGAATAAACAAATACGGCAAAGCAATCCACCTAGGTCCTAGTCGCATGTTTAGGTGAGCCCTCACAGTTTTCTGTGACTGTTCAAATCCAGTGACAAGACAGCTGGAAACTGGATGTTTTTAGGAGTGAACATGTTTAGCCAACTGAGAGAAGAATAAAAATAGAAATTCTGCTTGAGAAAACCTTGGGATTAGGAATAAGGAAGCATGGCAGTTCATGCATGTAGTTTCCTAGTAGGAGAAAATTGAAGAGGTTTGCTTGCCACATCTATCAAAAGGAAATAGTAGTCTGCACACTGATGAGTGGCAGCAAGATCCTTAAGAGGCTGAGATGTGAATAATTCAAGAGAGTAGGACGTGTGGGTTCTGGGGAACAGCTAATTTCAAGAGGAAATGGTAGACAAAAAGTTTACTTTTATTGTTAGTGGTATTTGATATATTTTGGCTTTAATAGAAACTGAATCTTTGTTAAGGATCTTTCATTCTTCATGCCTGGGCATGGTTTATTGGCAAAGAAAAAAAATTGAGGTAACAGCACTTTCTGATGCCAGAGAAAACCCTGTCAGGGGGGTGGTGTGACACTTGTACTATATATACAGGAATATAAGGGATGTAGGAAGAAGACATTAGTTGTGGAGATAGAAAAAGAATAGGTGAATAAATAGGAATATGTAGAATTTGAAGTATTTGTTGCCTTTAAAAATATCGCATTTTGTTTTAATGTTACAAATACTGAGTAACTTTTCTTTTGCTTTTAACAGACTCTGAAGGCAGATCCAGAAGAATTGTTTACAAAACTGGAGAAAATTGGTAAGGGTTCTTTTGGTGAAGTTTTTAAAGGAATTGACAATCGGACTCAGAAAGTGGTTGCTATAAAAATTATTGACCTGGAAGAGGCAGAAGATGAAATAGAAGACATCCAACAAGAAATCACAGTGCTGAGTCAGTGTGACAGTCCATATGTAACTAAATATTATGGATCCTATTTAAAGGTAAGATGCCTACAGATGATGGTGGTTTGATTTTATAAGTAGTTCTTTCCCAAGTTATCCAGTCATGCCTGTTTTCATTGGCAAGGCTTCAGTCAGACCTCAGTTGAAGAAAAGTGTATTTTTGTCCTTTCAGTTTTACGGAAAGAATGAGATACTGTGTTTTGTGAAGTATGTGACAGAACTTAATAGAAACAAACAAACAAAAAAAAAGACATGTGTCCTTTGCTGTTTCTGTACAAAAAGAAATCAAATAACATCAGTTTGTTAAGCTCTAGAGTAATCTGTTTAGATTCTCTTAATATTAGGAGAATGTTACTCTAACTATTGTTTAAATTCAGAAAATATAACCTAAGTCTGCATTTACTTTGAACTGTCAAAACCATTGAAAAACAATGTAGTATCAACTGTTTTGTGAATCTTGAAGTTTTTCATCAAGGCTTGATCAGTAGCAAAGCTTAGGTTGCCTTTCAAAGGAGAATGCGCCAAGCCTTGATCTGAGTGATGTAAAAATTAAAATCTAAAAGTTAATTTATTTGCACATTTGCAAACAGCACGTTGGCTGTAAGTGAAGCTAATAGGAGTTTCCATTAACTGCCTTCTGAATCTGTTTCCTTTCCTTCCCCCTGCTATATTATTTAATTTCAGGGCTCAGTTTTAAGTATGCTAGATAGACGTGTGTTGTGGTTTTGTTTGTTTGTTTTTAATTGGATGGATATAGCAATTTATTACATCTGGAGAGTATTGAAAATATCTGGAAGCTTTTGGTACTACTGTATTTCTTTGGTCAGACTGTCGCCATCTGTATAGCTCTTTCTGCTATGACAGTGAGATGGCAATCTTGATAAGAGATTATTCTCATGATAGGGTTTGAAGTTACAAGTCGGCTGAAAATATTTTAACTTTCAGTCTGCTTTTGCAGAAGCATTCTGTTCATCAGCAAATCCATGAAGGTTTTGAAGGGGTCCCTATTTTATCTCTGGATTTCTGAGATTCCCAGAGAGTTTCCAAGTTAAAAATGGACTTTTTTTTTCTGAGTCCGGGAGATGTATTAGTGAAGGGACGTATAGTTTTTCCTTTCTTTGTTGTGCTCTGAAACATTTTGTCTCTGAAGGCTTTGTCAGTGGTTTCAGACCTGACAACTGTTATCAGTACTGGACTTAGAAGTTTATAGCCTAGATCTCAGAAGCATCAGGAGGCGCATAATTGAGCACAGTAAATCGGATATATTTTTCATCATGGCTTTTATTACTACCTTTGAAATTTCTCAGTCTAGGTTGATAGTTAAATATGGCGAAAAAGGTATTTCTCTCCTGGACTGTGTCTCTGCTTCAAATCTGTTCCTTTTAGAGGGGAAACAGTAAGAACTTGTAGGATAAGTGAAATAGAATATAAGAAAAATTGTTTAATGGGAAGGCCACTTGTTTTTAAAATGTATAATAGCAATATAATCTTAGAATCATAGAATAGGGTTTACACTTAAACAAGGGAAGTTCAGGTTAGGTATGAGGAAGAAGTTCTTTATTGTGAGGGTGGTAAGGCACTGCAACAGGTTGCGCAAAGAAATGGTAAATGCTCCAGCCCTGGCAGTGTTCAAGGCCAGGCTGGGCAGAGCTTTGGGCAACATGGTCTAGTGTGGGGCATCCTGCCCATGGCAGGGAGGTTGGAATTAGATGAATTTAAGGTTCTTTCCAGAGCCATTCGATGATTCTAGGATAATATTGTTGAAAAAGAGAATCCAGTGTCCAAATTTGAGCTAAGTGAATGTGAACAAGTTATGAACGTAGTATGGCAACTGCTGCTTTTCCTAATTGAAGGAGAGTCGTGACTGTAGGACTTGGTAGCCTGTATGGGTTTGGCTTGATGGAAGTGGTAGTGATATTTGTGATTATTGTTGTGAGGAGGACCCTCTGAAAATACTTGTGCCTTTTGCATCCCTTCAGTCAAGTGCCTGTGAATTTTCCAACCTGTGTCAATTTTCTTAGATATTGCACTAACAGTGGCTGTGTAGGACTCCGGAAGAAAAGTACAGCTCTTTTTATACCTAGTAGAATGTACTGCTACTCATGTTTACTTATTGCTTCAGTTCTTTGTGGATGTATGTTGTTTTGCAAGACACTTTGTACTACAGAACTTTTGCTCTTCAAAACAAAATCTCATTTCTTTATGCTGTTAAAAATTAATATGTGCTGGTTATTAGGTCATGCTGAAGTGACAGAATCTTTGCCAAGGAAACATTTTGCAGGTCTCTTAACTTTCTAAAGAGTTAGGTCTTGTTATTGGATAGTAATAATGTGTCATTATATATATATATATATACACACACAGACTCACACTTAAAAAGGGCATTATTAATGTTTAATTGGTTAATATTCTTGGCTAGGAATCTAGGTTTATTTGCTGCAGATCTTTGTTGTATTTGCAAGCCAGGACTGCCATAAGGGTCTGAGGGCTTCTAAGGACCTGACTGTCGTTTAACTCTTTCTGACAGTGTGATAATCCATCACCAAGAATGTTCAACAGATTAGTTTTCCACATCCTGAGAGATTAGGAGACATTATTTCTTCCATAATTGGACATTTTAGCACTAATTACAAGTATGATATTCATATTTCCTCAGAGAATGAACTTCTTTGAAGTAAGCAAGGGGGAAAATGGTAGGAGCTTAGGTTATATTGCCAGCCACTGCAGTGATGATTATTCTCTAAAGCCTGTGCAGTGTGATGTGTGCTGTCCATGTGTCTGGTGCATCTTAGATAGAAAAACGTTTCTGTTTATAGAGAACTCTTATATTGATTTTCTTTACATTATTTTTGGCAGACAAATAGCAATTCCAATAACAATTTCAATTGTTCTAATTTTTTTCTTTCTGGCTCTAGATCAGTCTTTTTTTTTTTTTCCCCTAGGTTTACTGCATATCCTTTTGTGAGCTGAAGAGGTGTCTTTTACTATATAATAACTTTTTTCTACATATTCCCATGTCAGTTGTGAAGTAGGAATATCTTTTGTGAGACCTTTTTGGTATTTGTTTGCTATAACAAGTTTCAAGGTGCTGGAAAAGAAAAATATCTCATTTGGGATACTGCAGACCTGATGATTAATACTTCATGTCCCTTTTGAGAACAAGTTTATGTAATTGCTGAATACTTGCTCTGGTATCCTTTAAAATAATCGTCAGATTTTAAGAGGCATTCTATATTTTCAACAAAGGTGGTTAATAGGCTTTGCCAAGAAGGTGTTTGTATCTTTAAAGATCTTTTAGGTAGCCAGAACGTTTTGTGGTTGATTTATTTTTTCCTTTTTTTTTTTTTTCCTTTTTTTAACACCTGAATCATCTATCTCTGGTAAATCCTTGTATTGTTCTTCGTTCTCTGTTATTTCATACCTGCTTCAATTAAGCTACGAGATTATACATGCCAGTTAGAATGGAAATATTAGAGTGCTTATATAATACTGCTGTACTTGCCTGAGGCCTCTCACTGTCTTCAGGTGATGTTCATGAGAACAGCTTGTCAAGCTGTTGGTGTCTACTGCATGATACTCATGGAAGTACAACTTGAAATGAGCGTTATCATTTGATGGGTTAATGCATTTACTTTATCCTAGAAATTTACATTAAAAAAAAAAACTCTCAAAAGTAGCTAAAAATTAGGGTTCTGTACCCAAAAGCCTTGTAATTTTTTTTTACGCTAAAATTTTGTGTATATCCTAATTAATTCAGAATTATTTATTTATTTATTCATTTTCAGAGACTAATCCATATCTGTTACTGCTTTAACACAGTGTGTCTTGAATAAAAAACAGGTTATTGCTCACATAAATCAAGCCTTCCATTCCCTTTGGACTTCGTTCTTTACAACTTTTGTTGGAGACGTGTGGGCAATTGCTGTGGTCAGAGCTAATTCAAATGAAGTAATAAGCAGTAGTGAAGTGGGTACCAATTTAGGAAGTTGCGGTTGTCATCTTGAATATAAATCAATTTGCAGAACATGTTTTTGTCAGAAACAAAATAGCTACATAAGACAGAAATGCAAATTCTCCTCTCTAAACCACATTTTAAAACATGACATTCTCATGTTTCCATTCTGTTGGGCCAAAGGACGTTTGTATACTGTAGGAGATAGTAAGTAGCCAGAATGTTGCTCTTAAGGTACATTGCAGTGACATGGTTTATATGGGTGCATATCTAGAGGAATTGCTCTTCCTTATCTGTGGTGTGTTAAAAACCTGTATCAGTGCTCCTTAATGAACTAAGCTTAACAAAATAGGTAGTGAATCTGTTATCTCTGTGCTCTGGGAATCATCTTATCCATGCTGTCTTCCAAATGAAAGGTTTATCTGTTCCATCTGTGATCTGATTAAATGCTTCATGGATAGACGAATTAGAACTCTTTTCAGATCCTTACAAAATTCTTTAATGAAACTTCTCTGGGTCTGTTTACAGCTTTGGGTTTTTAGGTAACGGCATCCATTGCCTCTTTTATAATCGAACAAGGATTCCTTGTGATTCTTCTTAGATTTATTTTATTTTAATTATAAAATTATCTGAAGTCTTTTTCTGTCTCTTCTGAGTTTTGCCATACTGTAACTCTTTAAAAATACTGGTATGCTACCTATTCCAACAGGTTTTCTGTCAGCTCTTCTTTTTGCATTTTTTTTTTTTCTGCTTTACCAATTTTTCAAGAGCTTCATTAGATTTGGTTCTGAAGTTGTTACTCTTGTCCTCTTTAGGTCAAGCTGTTTGGAATCTGGTTTGTTTTCAAGATTCAGATGCCTCTCTGATAACTTTCTTCCAGTTTCATTAATAAGTCTAATTACTGTTTTATTATAGCTTCATAACATTTTCATTTCTTTGATCTTTTATTACTATTTAGAAATAGATGAGGAAATTAATTTGTCTTTCAGTGGTTGAAGAATAAATTTCTTGGCTTTTTTAATGTGTATATATATATATGTCATGACATACATGTGAAGAATAAAGGATCTTGGCTTTTTTGCATACATATACATGTATGTCACTCAAAGCTGAGCTATATGAACAGAAGATTAATGTGTTTTTTTAATGTATGCATACATTAAAGTCTTAAAATTCTCTTAGACTTCTATACATGTGAATATAATGGTAGAGCAAATGTTCACTAAGTAGTTTCAACATCCAATATAAGAAGGTACAAGTGATACTGTATTGAACTGGTATTGAGCTAGTCTTGTAGTACGTGTTTTAAAAAATACTACTAAGCACGTATTTCTTCATCCTTCAGGTGTATTTTTCTAGCATGCTTTGTAGCTTTTCGGATACCCTGTTTTGAACTATTTAAACTTCTTGACCCAATGAGAATCGGACATCTGGTTTATTTTCCCCAGTTTTTAACCAGACAGCTTCCCATTCTATGAAAGTATTTTAAGAGTTCTTAAACAAAAAAAAAACAAAACCAAAAAGAAGCCACAATAGAAATGAAGCAAACCCATCCCCCCTCCCCCTAAAAAGCCCACCTAAACAACAAAAAGAAAACCAACAAAAAAAACAACCCCGACAAACTTAAGGAGTACAGATGGCAATCAGTTTCTAAATAATAGCTGCTATAATTTTTGTTTTAGTCTTTACACCTGTATGGGGTTTTATCTAATGCCTTGGATATAACATACGTACTGCTGTAAGACAAGCTGCTATATAGACTGCAAAACCCCCAGAAAATAGCTTCTGGTTACATTTTATGAATGACACAACATAAGCTAATGAAAAAAAAACCGTGCCACTTCTATGAAGCTTGATTAACTGAGCCTGTAGAACAAAGAGTTCAGGGAAATGAAGTCTAGAAATAAAGATCTGGTTTTGAAAAGCAGTGATTCTGGAAGTGATTCTGTAGTTTATTTTGGGTAATGAGACTTCAGTGTACATGGCATCAGTGAGACCGTTCTTGGAATAATACAGCCAGTTCACAGTGTGGCTGAAAAACTTTAAGGTATTTAGTAAAGAGCTTCAGAAACAGTTTAAGGTTTGGAAAGCCTGAATTCCAGAGAAGTGCTGAAGTTTGGGCTTGATTTTGGTTATCTAAGGAAGGTGTAGAAGTGACTCTGCATCTATGAAAGCTTTCCCATGTTTAAGTGCTTATAGTTTAGTCCTATTTTGGCCTAACAGATTAGAAAGCACAAGACGTAATTGCTGAGTGGTCAACCTAGGCGAATTTCATCTGGCAATCACATACGCTTTTTTTTAAAGGGAAGACAGCTTAAATATTGGAAAAGTTTATATGAGGTGTATTTTATGTCACTTGCAGTTACTTAAAATCAGTACTTGCTGAATTTAAAGAAGGCTAAGCTTGTGTGCTTTAGGACTTGAGGACTTTAATGTGGATATGTTGAATGTTCTTGCCATGGCAATCTAGGTGATACAACTTTGAATGTGGGTGTTTATATGTGACTTCAGTAAGTTTTAAGTCTATGTTCTTTTGCTGTACAGGTTTAACTGGTTTCCTTTAACATTAATGAGCATCTCTGAACTAGTGTGACCTCAAATATATGCTGTGGGTCAGCCAGAAGTTAATGGACTTGGTGCATTCTGTCGTCATTTGGTAGGCAGCCTGTGCAAGTTACATCACGCTTGTCAGGATGGGAGAGCAGAGCAGAGATTTTCCTGCTTAACATTAACTGCAACAGCATGGATTCTCAGCACAGGGAGCAGTGAAACGTGTCAGCAGTTTCTTGATGTCAGATCATTTGTGTTGTGTGCCCAGCCCCGCAGCAGCAGCTAGTGCCCTTTCACACTTGATTTGCACAAGCCAGTCACTGAATTTTGAATGGGGGTTGGGTGCACTTAACTGAAAAATAACTGTAACTATCTCTCATTTTGCCTACTACAGTTGTCATGATTGCATTTTGTAAGGGGCTGAGATGATGGAGCGCCTTCTCTGTTCTCTTGACCTCAAAGCCAGCTGGAATTGACTTACTCTGTAGGACATCCTGCATCTGAATCAAGAGGGGGACTTGGACTGCAAATTCTCTCTTACTGTGATGGTATTGGGAACAAAATGGGGCACAGCTTTCTGTGAAGCAGTCTCTGTTAGGGTCTGCTTACTTTTCTTCTGAAGCCCCTGGTAACCTCCTGTGTTCTCATTAGGCAAGACTATATCCTCCAGAAGAGTTGAACAGGCATTGCCTTCATTTGTCCATAGGCAATGTGAAACTGACTTCTGGCTGAACAGCCCAGAAAGAGGTAGCAAGAGCGTTTCTGTAATGGTTCTGATAGGCTTTAAGATATAGTTGGTCTACTAATTTAAAGAACAAGTTGAAAGCTTCCCCTGATACAGACACTAAAGGCCATGAATAAGACAAAGGCAGAAGGGTGTGAAGGAGCCCATGAACTCTGTCTGTAGCCCAGGTGGTTTTGCTGTGAGGCCCTGATTTCATATTTCAGAAATGGTTACTTTGCAACTCTGAACCCTTGTTTCCCATAGTTTTTACTACTTTTGACCTTTCTATCATAGTTGCCAGCTGGGGTTAAACTAAGTACCATGCAGCTGTTTGCTCACTCCTCCCCCCCCTCCCCAGGTGGGATGGGGAGGATACTTGGAGAAAAAGTAAAACCCATGGGTCGAGATAAGACTAGTTTAATAATTAGAATAACATACAAAATACTATTAATAATAATGAAAAGGGAAATAACAAGGACAGACATACAAAAAAACTAACCCCAAACCTAACAAACAACAGTGATACACAATAACACTTCTCACCACCCGCTGACTGATACCCAGCCTGACCTGAGCAGTGATTGGTGCTTCCCGGCCAGCTCCCCCCTGTTTATATACTGGGCATGACGTGCTGTGGTATGGAATACCCCTTTGGCTACTTCGGGTCAGGTGTCCTGTCTGTGCTCCCTGCTGGCTTCTTGTGCTCCTCCTCACTGGCAGAGCATGAGACTGAAAAAGGCCTTGACTGGGGTAAGTGCTACTTAGCAACAACTAAAACATCAGTGTGTTACCAGCACTATTTTCAGACTAAAACCAAAACACAGCACTGCGCCAGCTACTAGGAAGAAAATTAACTGTATCCCAGTGGAAATCAGGACACTTGCCCAAGGTCATTTGTGGTGCTGTTAATGAGGATAGTCCCTTGTTTGCAGTGTCTTTATTCAAAGATATTGTACTGAATTTAATTTTTAGAACCTTTTTATTTCACTACTTACCTTTAGCAGTCCTAGGGATTATTACTGCTTTCTGGAATTTGCATCATATAGTCCTGTTTTTCTAAATCTGTGGAAAAATCTACCTAGTAAGCAGTGGCAATTTCAAGATTTTTTCTGTTCACCAGTGTAATCAGTTCTGCACTGTTAGTCTTTTATGGCTAAATAATTTTACTGTACAAGTGTATCAATGTTGGGAAGCATCAGTAGCATATCTCAAAGAAAACAGAGTTTGTGTAATAATTGTATTTTGTATTACCCAGTATTAAAGTACTTAACTGTGTCATGTTACTCTGATCTTGCTTTAAGTCAAAATTCAGAAAACTCAATGTGAAATATAATTTCTTGAAAATAACATGTCTGTGTTCTGCTTGTGATGGCCTTAAAAGCTGCCTCTGTAATGGTCTGATTGCTGATTTTGGTATGGTATGAAATCCTCTGTGCATAATTTCACGTTGATACCTGCTTTTAGGCAGATCTATTGGGTAGCTGCTGCTGAAAATAGGCAACAACAGAATCCTGTTCCCCATCCTGCCATTTTACTTGCATTTGATCTGTTGACCGCAGAATGACTTGGTTCACCTGGGAAACAAGTTTTCCCCAATGCCTTCTCCTGCCTCTTCCCAAAAATAACCTGATTCTTGGAAAGAACAAACCCCAAACCCTTTCAAATTAGCCAGCTCAGACCTGTGGCTTCAGAATTGCTAGGTCTGGTTAAAAAAAAAAAAAAAAAAAGAAAAAATGGTGGAATTGGGAGATTAGGAAAAGAGAAGGATCATGGGTTTTGGTAACAGCTTGCTTCTAGGTTAGCTGTAGTGTGAGGCCTTATATTTAGTTTAGCCATTCAGATCAGGATGACATAGCATTGCTTTCTAACAGTACCCAGTACTGTTTATGTCAAATGTCCTTCTGTTTCTTGTGTGTTAACTGATACACTTGGTGCTGTGGGCCTGTGGGATACCTGAAAAGGGAGTACTGCTGTGACATCTAGGTGCAAGGATTTTTCTGCTGCTGCCTTGCCACAACCCACTTCTTCACCCTTACCGGAGGGGCTATTTAGACTCTCAGTTAAGGATGGGGGGAATTGTACACTGATGGCTTAGACTGATCCAAAGCTTTATGGGACCACACTGCCAGATTATTTTTATAAAACTTAATCAGCTAACAGTCCTGCTGAAAATAGTGCATGTGTGTATGTATTTGTGCCCAGGTTTAGCGGAAGTAGTTCTTGGGCTGGTTCCCCATCTTGTTGCCCAAATAGGCTTCCTGAGACAAGGCTTTTCAGGTACAATGTGACCAACGACATTGTCAGGTGGCTGCCAGTCTATTGATCTGATGTTCTCATCAACATCTCAAACATTTGCTGTTTCAGTTGAAAACTCCTCTCTTTATATACCTCGGTTATAACCGTGTTCTCTTACATAGTTTTTGTGATATCTTTGTTGTGAACGTCAGGCAGTTTGTATTGCTCAGTTAGCTTGCTTTTGCTTCAATATAGTTTGGCCATGGGTCTTTGGGTAAAATGAATTCTTCTAGGTCTTCACATGGTCTGTATGGAGATAGTTGTACAAAAGCAGAAAAGTCACATCCCTTACACAAATAAGACAATATTATGGCATGTTACAGAGCATGTTAATAAACATATAAAAATGTTTTTTTATATGTTTATTAACATATGTTGTTGTATTGGCTTCAACATTCAATTGAATGTTGAACTCTCAGAAACTTATTTGGAAACCCAAAAATACTGAACTTCAAATGGAAATTTCCATGGTGGATAGGTTTATAGACTGTATTTAGTTCTAAAATATTGCAGTTCCTTATTCAGGGGCCAGTTATTTCAGCTGAATTCTTAAGGCTCTTTCCATCTAATTTTTTCATTATACTACCTAATTTGTTAGCTGTTGCATGACAGTTGGGATAAAAATAATCATTTGGAGATACTGAGGCTTTCTCTCTCTCTGTTTTCTTTAACAATTCCTTGAAAAAGCAATTTGGAAATTGCTTATATAGGGGAGGAAGACAGAGTGGAAATGATGTGAATAGAAGGTGGTTTTAGCAGTAATTAGAGGTTGGAGAAGAGTTGTAAAGAGAAAAATAATAAGGGGTTTCTGGAAAAATTATGTGTTTTGCAAGGATTGAAGCAATTAGCTTGGCAGAAGTCTGAGTGGAAGGTCCTGGGTAATTCTTGGGCTGATACATACAACTTAAGTAGTAGTAAAAGTTTTGAAGGATTGGCTTGTGAATATCTTGTAAAGGAAGCAGTGGGATTTAATAGCAATGTGAATGCAAAAGGTGAAGGGAAAAGGAGTAAGTATTTACAGGCTGCAGAGCAGGAATGCAAAAGATCTTGGAAATTGTATACACGAGTGGTGAAAAAGGATGAAACCAATGAGTGGATTCATATTTATGTGACGAAGTAAATTTGAATTCTATTTTTCCTTTTGAATTTAATTTGATGTAATGGGTAAACAGGAACAGGTGCAAACATCAGAGCAATTTGGGTTTTGGACAGTGGAGGTGAGGGGGTTCCTGTGCCTCATATTTTCTGTTGGAATTTTGTTTCTGATGTAGAGAGGGGAGTGTGGATAATAAAACTCCTGAGTGTTATTGACGTGAACTACTCCAGTGAAATAGGCTTAAGATATGTGGGAGCAAGTAGGGTGACGTTTTGTTGAAAAAAAATTACTTGGAAGATTACTAATCTGTGTTCATTGAATGCAGGGTTCATTTATTAGCTCTGCTTTTGTGCAGAGCTAGTGCACTAAATGCAATTTACCTGGACTGTAAACTAATCCTGATTTATTTTTGCTTCCAATTTCCCATTTTGGGACTTTGTACATTAATAACAATTTGATGTATCTCAGTAAAATTCAGTCCTGTATCGATCTTTCCTTATGGGTTACACTTCCGTGTTTCTGGCATTCTTAGTGACTCTCTGTAAGAGGTGAATAGACAAAATGATGAGATTGTCATAGAACTGTGTAAATTATGCGTTAATCTTTGTGTGCCTCTTTAAATGGACTGCCTGGTGTGTCTTTTCCCTCCCCTAGCCCCCCACTACCCCAAGGTAATGACTCAGTAGGCAATTATGAAGTAATTATTTGCCAGGTGGACAGGGAAGGTGGGGGAATGACTATTATCAGCCCCACCAAGTATTAAATAAAGTTAAAAGGAAAATGGTTGTAAGGGACGGGTGTTTTTGTTTGTTTTTTTTTGTTGTTTGTTTCTTTTTTTTTGTCTTGCTCTGCTTGGTTGTTGCGGTGAGAAAAGGGAAAACGGCTCTAGTCAGGGAGAAGAGGAAGGGTATTGACTTGCATCCACTTGGTGTTCCTACGTGGTTGCTCACTCCTCTAGGATGTGAAATGTGTATCGTTCTTCAGTTATAAGTTTCTTGTGTTTACTAGCTGGAAACTTGCTTTGCAGCCAATACAAGAAATAGGTGTGTATTTACTTCTAGTGTAATATACTTTGGTATGAGAGTTAAAAACTAAGACTGCCTATTAGTTTGAAACTTTAGGAAACCATGTGCTTAATATGACATGCCTAGGCTTGTGACAGCTGGGCTATAAAGATTCATTTCTGTGGCTGAATGGCATGTGTCCAGGAAATGTGCCAGAGAGGCTGTGAATATGGACACTGTTAGAGATGACTCACGCTAAGTAAAACATGGAGCTCGTGGCTCTAGCATGTTGGCATGCAAACACAGAAGTCCGCTAAATGTTCTGCAGAAGGAATCTTTTATCAGTAGTGTGACAGAACTTTCATTGTTTGCTTGTTTGTTTGCTTTTTTTTCCTAGCAAATGGCTCTGCAAGCTCTGTTATAACCAGCTTGTGGCAAAAAGAATGCATTTGAGGATTGATTGTATACTGCTGTGGTAATGGCAAGAGGTAATTGTTGAAGAAGAATGGCTGCTGCATTAGATTGTAGAATACATTGACTAGCATGTATACTTAGAAATGAAAATGTGATTATTTTTTCTTGAGATCTGAAGAAGGCAGGCATTTGAGTGTTGCAGAATGATTCCAGAAGAAAACAGCTTTTTTTGTACATATATACATGCATAAAATACTGTATACTGAGGTGGTTCTACTTTGAAAAATCACACTGCCTGTGTTTTCCGTGGACTTGATAGCATCCAAACCGGAATGAACAATTCTTCTCTTTCCTTAGTCTCTGTTCTGCATTGGCTACCCAGCAGATGCATTTATTTTTTCCTTTGTGGTTGAACACGTTAGATGGCTGACAAACCTTGATTAAAGGACATAAATGCGCCACATGCAAAACCACAATGATTTCTTTGATTGCAGGGACCTTTTGGCCAGCTTGCAGTAAGGACTTGTGTTTAGAAGAGAACCTTTGGGCTCATCTGTATCTCCCTCCCCTCAAAGGGATGGCAGCCCGAGGACAGCTAGCATTCATCCTGACGCCAAGAGACTTCAAAGGAGGTAAGCACCTCAGAAATGCTCCCCAGACAAAAAACTTCTCATCAGTCCAGCACCCCAGTGTGGTCAGATTCTTTAGTACAGTATTACCAGCTCCTACAGGCTTCTGTTCATGGCTTCTTCATGAAAATATTTTGACAACTCTGTGAGCCCTCATCAGCTGCTTGCTGATGATCCCTTAAGATTCATGGAGTTGTCTGCTGCTGTCAGTCGTCCTTATCCATTTTAATAATAACGTGCCCCCACTGTAAGGGAAAAAGACATTTTTCCTGGGTTTGTACACAGACATGTTCTCCTGTCCTTCCCCTGTTTGGATCTTCATGTTTTGGATGAGGTTTAGAAGAGCTTTTCTCAAGTCATGATCTTTAAGGTTAAAGGTTGGGGAAAAACAACGAACCAATCAACCAACCTCATTCGCCAAAATACAAAACCTGCTTTGCTCCACACAGTTTTAAAAGGGTTAAAAAAAAAAACCCACCCTCACAAAAAACACACAAAGAGAAACCAACAAACCATCTCCGATTCCTTAATGTCCAGATGATTTCCACCGAATTCTTTGTGTGTTTAAACTTCTAGTGAGCATTATCCCAGGAAAGTCATGTAGGAACAAATTATTGTATTTCATTCTCCTGGAGAAAAATAAATCCTTAGGATGGCACGCAGCTGCTTATGTCTTCTAAATGCCTATGGAATAAATATTTAGTAGAAAGGGCAATTTAAAATCAACAGAAGTTTACCTTGACATCAGAAGGATAAACACAAAAATCCCTTGTTTGCTTTTTGAATTTATTTATTTTTTTAATCAGACTTTTCGGGGTGATTTCCACCCCTTTAACCCATCTACCATGAGGTCAATTGTATAAATACTCGGCTATAGATGTTGGTGTTTTCATTTGTTTTTTTTTTTTTTCTTATTGCAGTAAGCATAATATGAGACAAAATAAGAATATGATTGAAATCATAAGGCAGAACTTTCTTGGGTTTTGTTGTTATTTCTTTTTAATGGGAATATTTGGGTGTGTAGTAGACCATTAGTAAATATGAATTATGTTCGGTGAATGTTTTGGGATTTTTTTTTTTTTGGGTAGCTTTTTTGGTGGGCTTTTTTTGGGGTGGGGGGAGGGGTGTTTTGTTGGTTGTTTTGGGGGTTTTGTGTGGTTAAATTTTATTTACTTTTTTCTTTCTAATGGAGTGGATTTGGAGAGCATAGCTGGCACTTGGATCACTTAAGCTATATCTGTTATTAAGTCCTGTCCTTGTTTTTTCCATTTATGATGAGGGTATATTGTTTAGCTGTTAGACTTACTTAAACCCAAGTAAGAGTTTTCTAATTATGTAGAGTACTTTTAATAATTGCTGTCTGGCTAGCCTTCTTCTCGGGCTCTACTATATAAATACAAAGGTTCTGTAGATTGTAATTTAAATATGTTAAGGTAGTAAAGAAGTGGATTGCCCTGTAAAATAATACCCCACCTAATTATACACATACACAGCTTTGGAAGAGATTTACCTATGGATATTGTGAACAGCTTGCAGATCCCCCAGACCTAAAATATTTCAGGTCCTGGCTATGTTGATAGATTAAATTAGCTTGGGTTTGCTTGGTCTGTTGAAATGTTTAGTGGCTGTTGCTGGTTTTTGTGGGTTTGGGGGTTTTTGCTCATCTCTATGCTTGGTTTTGGTTCCCTTCCCTCTTTCCCCTTCCCTCCTTCAAATGCTGCTTTTACAGTAGTCAGTTTCCTTAGTTTCATTGGAAAATTTTCTTTTGCAGTCTTCTGTGTAGTGTTGTTCAACTGTAGGAGTTTAGGATTTTTTTTCTTTCTATATTGACTTTCAACAATGTGTTGTTTCTATAGCCCTTCTTCTGGTGTTTAGAGGCAAAATAAATCTACAGATTCAAAGCAGGTCACTTTTAGAAAGCCACAAATATTTTTCTTGGAATCATTCTAACACTTCAGTAGTACCTTGTAGAGATTAAAAAAAAGAATAGGCCAAAATGAGCAGTAGTACACTCCAGTTTGTGTAAATCTTGCCAGGTTCATTCTATTCCTGTAAGACAAACTGAATCGCAAGTATAGTTTATTTTTATTGATGAGTTGCCATCCCCTGTGAGCAGATGAGAAAGAAACAAAGGCACCTTTTATTTCCTTCATTTGAGTGGCTTTTAGTGTCAGTGAAAGTGAAGGTGGTTTTGTTCACTTGGTCTTATGTCTACTTCTCTAGGAATTCAGCAAGGAAGAATAGAAACAGGGCAGGAAATTGCTAGAATGCTTTCTAGTCTAAAATAACATCTGTTGGCGGACATAAATTCTGATAAAATGAGAGACCTAGCAGTAGGCGGGAAGTGTAATGTTATTTGGAGGCTCTGAAATTCATCAAATACTTAAAGAAATCCTTTCAAAAGTAAATGTAGTTATTGATTCATCCATTTTTCCTGGAGAGAACCAATTATTCAAAGCAATATTTTTTTCTCTTTGGAGCTTTTCGTGTTGATAGTGAAATTCAGTCATTCATTTAAGAAGAAAAATAAATTTTAACTGTTTTCTTCAGTAGTATACTGGATGATCTACTGCAGCATGGCTAGATTTTTGTTCATACTTCCTTGATGACTACATTAACGTAATCTGTATTTCATAGCATCTGCTTTTGTTCTTCTTACACTCCAAACCCCCAAAGGAGGATATTAATTTCCAAGGTTAAAAATGGATAATTCACTGAAGCTGTTGGTGTTTCAGTTACTTTTCACCTAAGACCACTGGACAGTACTTCAAGACTCTGTTCTAAAACATGGACCGTTGTTATGCTAGATGGGGGAGGGAGAGGACAATTTATTCAGAGGATATCTTTGTTGGCTGAGGCAACCTCGATGTCTTTAGTCTCGTCTCAGAAAATAGTTACTCTTGTTCTTCAAAGCTAACAGTTGTTCCTCTGTGCCATCTGATTTTCAGGTGTTCTGAAAAAGGTGTCTTTAGGAAATACTAGTTTGTTTTTATTTAATGAAACCTGTAATGACATAAACAAAGAACTTCCCTCTTTAAAAAACGCTACACCAATCTGCATAAGCTTGTGTTGTAGTTGTAGGTGGAAATAAATGGGAGAACATTAGTAGATGAATAGATTGTCAAAGAAAAGTTCACATCAAGGATTAACTGTGTGATGGAACTCAAAATGCTTCCTAGGAACTGTTGGAATGATGGTGGCATACTTTATTCCTTGTAATGAGGCTGGAGAGTTTTTTGTTCATCAGATACAGAAGAACAGTGGTAGTAGTACTTACTGAGATTGTCTTTTAGAACAAACTATACTCTTAGAAAGGTGGTGTGAATTGGCACTGAAAGATATATGCATATATGTGTTTCCTCTCTTCTGTGAAGACAGTTCCAAAAGCTTGTAAAAACATAGACTTTCTTGATAGCTGTTAAACGGTCATAGGACCCTGAATATAGAGTGGTAAAATCAGTTTGTCATTTCAATGGAAAGAGCTTGATTATTTACTACTTACACTAACAGAATTAGGTACCCATGGTGTTCTGCAGTGTAAATAACTTTCTTTTGGGATTAGTAATTCTATCCTTTGCACATCCTTTCTGTCTTTCAAATGTTATTATAGGACATTGAGCAATCCAGCTGGCATCTGGGTAGGCTGTTTGAAGTTTTGGGTGCATTGCTTACCTTCCCTGTCCAGAGATTGTGTACTGTAAAGAATGGAGTGAAAGCAGATAGCAGTATGCTTGTCATTCTGCACTGTTGATATATGGCAGCACTGGATCTAGTTCTGATTAGATTGAAATAGAAGCAATAGTGCAAATAGGTAATATTTATAACTAGACAAGAACTGATGGCATGAGGTAGGGCTGTATGTATTCCTTGCCAAATCCATGCATTTGCTGAATAACAGTAATAGCCACCTTGTACTATTAATACGACTTTTGGCAAATGGTGTCTGTTCTAATACTAATCTGTGCGTCTAAAAATTGAACAGTCAGCTAGCAACTGGAAAGTTTGCAGCTCCTGATGCATTTCAAGGATCTAACAGCAGTATATCAACTCACAGGTGCCATCTCTTTAAAACCTGAAATAATTTTCTCGTATACGTATTCATTTTTTATGAAAGGATAAGCTCCGGGGAAAGGGCATTTAAAATAGTTTGGAGGTCTTGATACATGTTTTCAGACTTGGCAACATTTAGTGGTGGTGCGGAAAGGTTTGAGCTTGTCTAAGAGGAGCAGGAACCGCAAATATGTAAATGCCATTTCCTGTCACTGCCTCAATGGATTATTTATGACATTGTACAAAACAATCTCTTCTGATCAGTCTGTACCTTTCCTCTGCATATAAGCTCACAGATGTCCTTGCGAGTTAATAAATAATGAGAACTCAAATGCCATGGTGTGCCTGCTCTTCATTCGGTATAAGAAGACGGTGACGACTGTTGTGACCTGGTGTTGAAAGAGAGTGAATGAATAAAATGGTGCCTGAATCTGAACTTGAGGATTGTGAGGAAAGGAAAGCATTTTGAAGAATTGATATATGAGTGATCATATTCTTAAAGGGGCATTTCTCTATGGTTAATAATTTCTTCTTTTTGCGAAGAGTGTCAGAGTGATAAATGTTTTCAGATTCATTTTGAACAGGTGGTTTTGTTCTGTCTTCGATGTGTTGCATAGCTTCTTTTAGGGCCCTTCTTTGTTGGGCACTTTGGTGAGAGACCGTCTTCGGTATGTATTATGTGATTCTGCCACCTGGTGGCTTCGGTGAGCAGCATGAGTTTCAGACGCATAGTGAAACGCACAAATGTGAGGAAATCCTGGAGAGAAAGAAAAGTCCTTCCACGAAAGGGAGCCTGTGGGCAAGGTTGCTTAAAATAGCTATAGAAGACAAGTTCTGTGATCTCTCATCATGTTTTTAAAGTCGGTCATCTAAGTATCATCGTGTGAGTGTTTGCTTCTGGTTGCTACAGTGTCAAAACTTGCCTGGGTGTTAACAAAAGTTAACAAAAACCCAGATCCCGTGATGAGTGGTAATGACCTGTAGCAGAAACTACTGTAGCAGTAACTTGGCGAGGTTACCCTGTTGCACAAGTTGTCTTATCTCAACTTTCTTTTAGTGTGGTTTCTTATGCTGAAGAATCAGTATGATTATTAATATTAAAATTATACCGGTATTGAAATACAAGTCTTTTTTCTGGCCTGTATTGCTTTGGCATATATAAACCAATTAAACTGAATTTTTTATTAAACAAAGTATCACATCACGTTGTGCAATGCATATCAATTTTGGAATTAGTATGTTCTGTTCAGGTTAGTTGAGGTTCTGTCCAAGGTGTTCTGTTTCTGGTTTTCAATACTGTAGGTTTTTCTACTGATCCAGTGGTGGCAAAACGTTTATTATATAGATCAACGTAAGGCTAGTTCTTTTGTGTTATTTCAATCAAGTATGTAATTTCTAGCTTGTGAATGTTGACAAAGTGTTTGTAAATATAAGTCCTAAGCAGAATTTGGGGATGGCTAGTTTACAGAAAGCCTTTTATATGTATTTATAAAACCCCTCTATTCTGCTGCTAATTATGAACCATAAGTTTAAGGTGGGATATACCCTTTCTCACAATAAATTTAAGGTGGGGAATTCTCTTTCTGACAATAAGATGGGAGGATTTTATTTCCCTTAGAAACAAACATGTGCTCATGTTGTACTACTGTTTTCAGACTGTATTAGTTCACTTCCTTGATTTCAGATCTTTAGGTAAATTCTAAATTACTGTACAGGTCACTTGGTGCTTAACTTCTAAGCCCTTCTAGTCCTTCTTTTTTTTTTTGTGGCAATGTGTTATGTTTTTCTCCTGCTACCTCTCCTTCAGTCAAGAAAGGTGATTTAAAAACATTTTAATCCATATGTAGAGTGGATTGGCTGCTTTAGGTCAAACTTTTCTGTATAATATCAGAGGGCTAAGAAATGTGCATGTTTGTCATGTTAAAAAATACGTAAATAAAAATACAGATTATATCTATATATAGGTCTGTCCGTGTTTTAGATGTATAACTTTGTAAGGACTTATAAACAACCATTTTAATCTTGATTAGTTATTTCTTATATACTACTCCAATTTCAGTTACAATGTACTTCTGAGACTCTAGGGGGGTGTTTTGGATTTGTTCAGTGTATAGTCCTTCATTTATGCATGTTAGGGAAAGTTCTTTACTTGCTCTAACTGTACTCGTTTACAAATACTTTTGCGGTATCACACTGACACTAATGTAGAATACTTCATTAGAGGTAAAGCTCGTATTGTAAGGCTTTTGTGTAGTTTCAGAGTTAAAACCAGAAGACAGATCTCAAGAGCAAACTGGTTTGGAAAGGGTTTATGAAAACTCTACCTATCTGTAACAGGAGCTTCTTCTGGTTTCCGAAGTTGTTCCTTTCCTCAGTTTTATGGCATGGGAGGAAAATCTCTTGTTCCTGCTGTGAAAAAGGAAATGTTCCCTGTGCCCTCATTAATGTGCTCATCTATGTTTATAAAGAAATAATAATCCTAAATTTAGATGGGTGACTCACCATGGCTTTGCTGTATTTGGAAGAAAAAACAGTTCTGTGTTGTGGCTGATGCTTAAAAGAACACTGGTCTTATTTCACATCTTACAGTGGAGCACTGAATGTTGATAGTCTCAGTATGTAAGTGTAGTATCTTCCTGAAAATATAAGTGATTATGTGTAGTATGTAATTACTAATCTAGGCCATGGAAGAAAATTTAGTGCTTTCAGTGTCCTACTTGAGAGGGAAAATGGGGAATATATAAAGAATGGGAGAAGTACAAGAAAAAAAAACCAAACTTGTGCAGCTTTAAAAAGGAAGGTGACAGTAGGTGTCAGGGAATGTGAAACATGCCAGAGATACTTGGAAAGGAAGGACAGAAGGAGGCAACTCTCTCTGGTGATGCCAAAGTTAGTTGATAGTAGTGTTCTACTTGCCTTGTGCTGTTGTTACAAGGCACTGTATTGTGCTTGTATGGCAAGGTTTTGGTAGCAGAGGGGCTACAAGGGCCAGCTTCTGAGAGAAGCTTTTAGAGACTTCCTGTGTGTATGACAGAGCCAGTGCCATCGGGCTCCAAGATGGACCCGCCACTAGTCAAGACTGAGTCCATCAGTGACAGTGGTAGTGCCTCTGGGATAAAGTATTTAAGAAGGGTAGGAAACTACTGTGCAACAGCAGCAGCAGCTGGAGAGAGGAGTGAGAGCATGTGAGAGAAACATCCCTGCAGCTACCAAGCTTCAGTGCAAAAGGAGGAAGGAGGTGCTCCAGAGCAGATTCCCCTGCCGCCCATGGTGCCAGCCCATGGTGATGCAGGCTGGGCTCCTGCAGCCTATGGAGGACCACAGTGAAGCCTCCACCTGCAGCCTGGGGAGGGCCCCACACTGGAGCAGAGGGATGTCCAAAGGAGGCTGTGACCCATGGGAAGCCTGTGCTGGAGCAAGCTCCTGGCAGGACCTGTGCCTATGGAGGGAGGAGCCCTCACCGGAGCAGGTGCTGGCAGGACGTGTGACCCCATGAGGACCCACGCTAGAGTGGTCCCTGCTTCCACACTGAAGCACTTACTGGAGAGCTGTAGCTTGTGGGAAAGACTCATATTGGAGAAGTTAATTGAGAATTGGCTTTACTTCGCATTACCCTACTCTAATTTGATTAGAGTACTTGATTAGGTAATAAACTATTTTCCCCAAGTCTGTTTTGCCCCTGACAGTAATTGGTGGGTGATCTCTCCTTGTCCTTATCTTGACCCATGAGCCTTTCAGTATATTTTCTCTCCTCCATCCAGTTGAGGACAGGGAGTGATGGAGTAGCTGTGGTGAGCACCTGGCATTCAGCCAGGGTCAACCCACCATAGGCATAAGTTAGAATATGTATTAAGCAAATAATTCAAACTGTCCAAAAGCATTTCTTTGTTTTCTTGCTAAGCAATGTATGCAGATTTTTAATTAAGAAAGCTAAGAAAAAAAAGTTCCAGCAAGAGTTAGTTAATAGTGATAGTAAGTTTCATTACAATAGCAATTACATCTGTCGAGATACTTCATATGAATGATGTGAGTAATATTTCTCTGGCAAAGGGGAGGGGGGAACTGTAGGGAATTAAAAATCGCTTTGAATCTAGGGCTACAGATATAAAAATGCCATAATTGTAATAGATTGCTATTACTTAGCTTCGTACTGGGATACAGTCCTTAACTGTGTTTCCATACTTGTAAACCCAGCAATCCTATGTTTTAAAACAAGTCATTGACTTTTATACTGTAAGTTCAGATGTGTGGCTCCAAGCAGTTACTGATGAAAGTTTCAGGAGCAAAGACTAAGGAGACCAGGAAAAGAATTAAAAGGATTATTGATGATTTTAAAAGACGATGAATTTGTAGCTGTGTAATTGTGTGGCCTGATTGTATAGCTACACAATTAAAATTATGTTCTTAAATATTTCTCTTTAGATATTTTCTGCTACCTCTAATTTCTAATTTTCAGCTGGAGAATTTAGTAGCTGGTTTTATAGAGAATTTCTCTTTTTGGGCATTGTATCTTGAAATTGTTAGCTCTTTAAATTCATGAGGTAGTCAAGATGATATAAAAGGGAAGATGCATCTCTTATTGACTTCTTGTCAAGTTTTTTTGGTTTTTTTTTTTTTTTCTGATTTTGAAAGGATCAAGGGGTTTGTTTATCCTATCATATTCTTTCCCACCCAGTCATTTCATTGACATAAAAAGTAGCGATACAGTTGACATGTTTGTGTTTAAATTACTATTAAAATTTAATGTAAGTATTGCAGGCACATAAAATCAGTATATTAGGGGGATTTCATGCAGCTTTGAAACACATTATCAGGCTGAAGCAAAGTATGCATGTGAAATTTTGATCAAGTTTAGGAAGACTCCTGAAGATGAAAAGACTTTTGCTATAAGACACATCTCAGAAGCATACTTATTCTGGAACATTAGGACCTGGATCTTTGAAGGGGCAGGCAAAATCTGAGAAACTCAGCAGCAGAACAAGTATTTCAGTACTTTAAGGGACTCTCTCAAGATGGGCTGTAGTTCTTGGAATATCTGTGGTGTCTGCAGAAAGTAACCTTGTCAAAATGCTGTATGTAGATACTAAGATTATATTTTTAAATTACTTTCTCTTCCTAAAAATGTGTTCTCGCTCTGTTAAAATATTTTTTACAAGACTGTGTTTGTCAAATAGTATTAGTTTATTCCCGAAGAAAGGTATCTAAATTTAGCTGTATCTGTGTGTTAAAAATAGTGGGTGATGAAGGAACTCTAATCCAGGGTCTTACCTAAAAATAGTAATTTGTGTAACTGAAGGTAGGTGGGGAGGGCTGTGTGTATTTACCTGCACAAGGTGCATTCTGAGGCCAGATAGAAAAAGTTATGTTCTGCAGTACATGTATTGCTTTTCTAAAAGCTTTAATCCGTCTTCATAGATAGGTATTCAGAGTCTTATGTGCCCTTGCTGTGAGCTGTTATATTTACATGAAGTTTTATTTTGCAGGCTAATGAGTATTGTTGCTGTTTGTGCTCCTTGCTCTGAGAAACCCCTGTATTTTTATGCTAGAAGTCTTGTGCATCTTTAGTACATAGAGTTAAAAATAACAAACCATAATACAACTTGATAATCATAAAAACTAAACCAAAACACACCATATGTTCTATGCAGCAGTCTTGGATGAGTATGTAACTGGTATATTTATGGCCTTGCGTTAAAAGATGTTTCAAGGCTGGTACTACAAGGAAAGATGGACTAACTGCTCCTTGTAGGGTATTTGGGAATAACATACTGCAAACAGCAGAAAGAAAGGATTTGGGTCTGCTCTTTGTATATCTTATATTGTATATCTTGTGTATTGTACGAATGTTTAACATGCCATTCCTTGAGAATATAGTAGCTTGTTTTTTGTTGCTGTTAATTTTTATTTTACTAGCTAAAGTTAGCAAATAGGTATAGTCACCTTGAATAATATTTATTGCTAGTTTGTTTCATCTTTCCTGAACACAGTTGTCTAAAATTCTGTACCATATATCAGATGAATAAGCATCAGTGAAGAAATGTACTGGTATTCTTCCTTAGGTCAGAGACAATTGGCTGTTCAAGAATATGAAACACAGAGGTGCAAAGAATAAATATAAAATTTAGCCTACATGGGAGTCAGGCTTATTAAAAAATATATTTTGAAACATCTGTACAAATAGAGATAACTGACAAAACTAGGACACTTGTTCTAAGGAAATGGCATTTTATGTGATGTAATTATTACTTGGTATTTTGAATGTCTATAATCAAGAGGTTTTTAAATGTAAGTATATTCTCCTCCATTTTCTTTGAGTGGCCCCTGTCAGTCTCTTGTCTCAGAAGACACTTGCAAACTGTACTAAGGATTATGGTAAGAACACATAGGGGGATGGCTTCGGGGAGTTAAGGTGCTGGTGAACTCAGGCTCAGAATACTTGTCCAGTTTAGCTGGTATAAAGGCAGGAGGTTTCTTTCTGCTGCTTCACTCTTTGGTAGGGATTAAAGAGATTTATTTTTTTCTTTTTTCCCTGGATACTGCCTATATTCTTGCATTATTAGTATTGGTACAAAGAAGAGGTACCATGAAATGAGGTGGAGGTACTGTGAAATGAGCTGGAGTGCAACATTAAGAGTATGCATCAATTATTTGGAAGTAATGAATTTCTAATCTGTGCTTTTCCCATTGGTAAATGTGAAGTAGTTTTCCTCTTGTTAATATAGAGGAACAGAATTAAACTTTCTTGAACAGACATGCACACACACACACTGGTGTAAATAGCTTGTGACAGCTTAAATTAATTCCTGATAAGATGGAACTAAAATATAATGTATCTTCAAAATGTCTTTGGATTATTCTTTGAGGAACAGCGAAACATTAGTGCTGTTTCAAAACTGTAGATTCTTTCTTCAGTAAAAAGTGTTGAACAAGTCCCATTAACTTAATAACATAATTTTTAAAAGAACTTACTACTTTTTTATTGTTATTTTTTGTTTTTCAGGATACAAAATTATGGATAATAATGGAATATCTGGGTGGAGGCTCTGCCCTTGATCTAGTAAGTAAATTATGTATGGGTTTTGTTATTTTACCTCACTTAATTATTTTCCTGTCTTTTAATTCTGGAAACTGTAATATATCATTTGATTATGGCAATGTTTGCTTCCAGTAAAGAAGTATTTGTCAATGCCAGAAAAATGTTATTTCCATGAGACAAGACTGATTATTTGTATAGATGGAGGGGAACTAAGCAACATAATATTGAAAGCAGGATATAAACATCTAATCTTCAGTCAATCAGAGAGCACTAGTGGCTGAAAATAGTTTTGTTTTGGTTTTTTTTTTTCTGTCTCTTAATTCTGCCACCACAACTCCTCCTAGTATCCATTTTAATGCATTTTCCCCCCACACCATCACCAGAGTCTCCCTGTTTGAAGTCTCATTAGACTCTAAATAGACAGAAACACAATTTAGTCTGGTATTAAAAAACTGTATTTCTAAGAAATAGGTGGAGCCGTGGACTCCCTCGAGGGTAGACAGGCCTTACAGAGGGACCTGGATAGACCAGAGACCTGGGCGATCACCAGCTGTATGAAGTTCAGCAAGAGCAAGTGCCGCATTCTGCACCTGGGATGGGGTTCCCAGTTTTGAATCGTGATTTTAAAAGCTCAGTGCAGGTTGTGTTTTCTGTGATTGGATGCTGTCCATTCACTTTAGCTACTAAGAAACCCTAAGCAAACCCCACTGCTCTATCAGCCTAGCAGTTTGCATTGTGGTTTAGGTTTCACAAAATCCCATGCAGTACGTAGTAATAGGATGTGATTGATATGGTACTCTATATGCCTCAGTTTCTTGAACAGACTTTGAGATTTGGGTCCATGTAAGACCTGTAGAATTGCATGTCAAAGTTTAGTGTAATGTTAATAATCAGATTACAGTATAGTTGCTTTTCAAAGGCAGTATGCGTATCTGTGATGTGATCACAAAGCAATAACTTGAAACTGTGTCTTTATGGAGCTTTTAAAAAACTTTTGAAAAATGTTTTAGATAAATAAAGTATTTATTTTCCAGTTGTTCATAAGACCACTTAGTTTAGAACTATGTCTTTTTAAAAAGAACATTCTGGGTTGTATCTCATATTACAAAGTTAGCAGAATGGAAGTTTTGAGGTGTGACGGAGTAATTTCTCTTTATAGTCACAGTGTTGTTTCTGTTTCTCCTTTTTTTTATATATATGTACACATACATGCATATGTGTATCAAATATCTCTTGTGTCTCCTAGTTAGAACCTGGCTCGCTCGATGAAACCCAGATTGCTACAATATTGAGGGAAATACTCAAAGGACTTGATTACTTGCATTCAGAAAAGAAAATCCACAGAGATATTAAAGGTAAATAGTTTTTTGTTTGTATTGTAAGAATATTAGAAGAGCTTATGCAATATAAATGAATACCCTTACAGTGTCAAATGTCTTAATTTCCTGTTTGCCCTTCTTTATTCCAGCTGCTAATGTACTGCTGTCTGAACAAGGAGAAGTAAAGCTAGCAGATTTTGGAGTAGCTGGACAGCTAACAGATACGCAGATAAAGAGGAACACCTTTGTGGGAACACCATTTTGGATGGCACCTGAAGTAATAAAGCAATCAGCATATGATTCAAAGGTAAGGTATTTCAAGGCATGGCCAAAGTCCATTCCTTTTTTAACTGGAATTACATGGGTTGGTCTTCAGAATGTAGTTAATGAGTTTGGCTGCATCTAGGTAGGTGTATGTTTAGATGATACCTAGCAGCTAAAAGCTGTTGGTGAGAGAAGAAGCTTTCCTGATTTGTATCCAAACCTTAAGTTTCCTAGTGCATTAAGCCTATCCAGATGGCAAAAAATGTTAGCGTTGACAAGTACATCCCACCTTTTATCCCACCCTACTTACGAGTATTTTTGGTGGTTGTTTAAAAGTAGAGGAGAAAAAATATATACAAAATGTTCATATGTTTCCACTTGCTTTTAGAAAAAATAGCAACATTGTTTAATATGGATTTGAGAGTGTGAAAGGCTTGTTTGAAAGTGGTGGTATTCATCTGTGGAAGAATGTACTGCGTGGGTCTGTGCTGCTCTATGACCATGTTCTCTTAGATAAGCCATACAGGGAGGGTTTAATGTTTAATATCAAATTTACTTATTTGTAGATACTTACATTACACAGGATTTTGGTTTAGCAGAGTGGTACACCAGCATACTGAAATCACAAGACAAACATGATTTATATTGTAATTTACAGTTGGATTACAATAGGAATGTGATTCCTGTTATGGGTCTCCATGTCCTTACCAGCATGGCACTTGGGTGTTCCCAGTTGTCAGGATGGAGTAGATACACTGAAGACAGCTCAAGCCTATTGTTCTGTCAAAGTTGGTTTTTTTGCTTATTTGGGTTTTATACTTCTGTTATGCTGAGCTGCATAAACCCCTCCTTGCTGTCCCTCCCCTCCCTTCCCTTTCCCTCATGCTGGTCTGACTCAGTAAGACATTGCTCTACTGGTTATGTGTGGAAGAGTGAGCTTCAAAGTCAGTCTAAATTTTACTCATTAGAATGGCAGTATTGCAAAAAATAGTAGCTATGAATCACTTGCTGACTGTCCTGTGAACATGGATGAATAATTTTTCTTCAGGATTTGAAACTGTAGAAGTCACAACATGTGGTAAAACTTAATGATTATACAGTGTCATCACTTCTTAAGGTCATGCTTCTCCCTCCCTATTTGGAGGACCTGATTTGCACTTGTTCTGGAGTTCCATTGTCACAGACAGGTGCGTTCTAGAAATGCTTAGTTGGATACACATGCAGTTGGTACTTATATCCCTGTTTGAGATCCTTTATCTCTGAAAGGAGAGGTTACAGTTCTAGAGGAACTGGGGGGTTGGGGATGGCGGTTATTTTTGGTGCTTCCAACAGGAATGGGCTTCCAACCCCCATCTTGGACTTCATGTTCAGTGTGCAGCTGGGGTGTGCTGGACTTTTTAGCCCAGTTTTTGTTGAGGAAGGTCACTAGCAGTAGAAAGCTACAAATATGTGAGGGGAAAAAAATGATGTATGTATGTGTGTGCATGTGGATGTCTATGCACGTGTACACATACAAGTTTGATTTTTATATATACACATGCTCCATCTGTGGCTGAAAGTCTGACAGAAGAAAAATCTATCCATTTGTTTTTTTAACACATTCCTCTTGAGAAACTGGAATTCAGAATAAATTGGAAGTACTAATGCTCAGTTGTTAACACAAAGACTCATCTTCACAGGTGACATTGTTCTTTCATAACCAAGAAAACCTTTCCTTCTAGAGGGAAGTAAATCACAATTATACTGGGACATCAGGAGAGCTTAGCTGATAATGCTGTTATTAAGATAAATGAAATTTAGAGCTCATATACCTATGTAATCCTCTGTGCTCAGTGTGAGGTGGCAGTTGTGTAATATGGGTTAACAAAACGTCATTTCATAAATTGGATAGTATGTTAATTGACTCAGATTTTTTCCCCCATACTTCCTTACAAAATTAAGCAGCTAAGCTCTTAGCAATAGAATACTGTCTGAACAAGGAAGGAGGAGCTGGCTTTTAGTCAGGCAATGTAGCTATGATAGTGGAATGGTTGCAGCCTGTAGTCTTGTATGAGTTCGTCAAAGATACCCTAGCATATCAACCAAGCAGGCACAGGTAGATTAGCTGGACACTTTGTGAGGACAGCAGTGATAAACAAATTCTCTCCTCTGTCTAGTACCTGGAAATAGATCTGTTTACAACATAAGGAAGTTTCAAATGTTCTGTTTGGGAGTAAAACCAGATACCTCACTTCAGATCTTTCCCATTTTCCTGAGAGCAAGTCTTGGTTCTGCCTTGACTTTGAAAGAAACAGAAAAGCCCAAAACATAAATATTTTTATTAATGTTTTGTCCTTTGGAACAGACATTTCTGTGATTGACTTTATTTTATTTTCATCTTTCTGAAGGGTTTATTTATCCATTCTTTTGACCTTTTGATCTGTTATGTCAGCAAAGCCTAGAGAATTTTGATGCGTTACCTCACATTACCTCAGGCAGATTTGGCAACAAGACTTGGATCTAGGGAGACAGTTTTCTGTAAAAAGAGTAACACATTTTGATGATTAAAACCTAGGAAACAAGTATGTTTAAATATTATCTTCCCTAAAAGAAACCAATATGCATATTGTGGCATCAGTATCAATGTGAATCCAACTCCTCAACAAAATTAAATGGTGGTACTGGTTTCTGCTGCATCACTTGACTTGTCCCTCTAACTTGGCAGTGAGCCATTTGATCTGCATTCACATGTGCATGACTTGGAGTATTTTGATTTAGATCAGACCTTCTTGGCATACAGGACATGACTTACAGGAGAAGGTCTACAAAGCATATCAGGTGGAATAGTGCTGTCAATATTTCAGAAGCTACTTGGACCAGATACTTAACAGGTTGAAAATGGTGGATAGCACTGTTCCAGACTGCATTTCTCTAGTCGGTGGATAAGAATGATGTATAAGACAGTGTTAAACCCCAGGAAAATTATATTCTTGTTGTTGTACTAACTGATGCTTATTGAGGAAAATCTTGTGCATGTTATAACATTTCCCTTTATGCCAGTATTTGAGCCTTGCCCCATATTTACATAGTGTACTTGAATGAGGTGGATAAAATGCTATTTATAGTAACTCTACCATTACTTTTTAAGAATATTTGTGTTTTGAGATCAGTTATAACTGCTGGTGCAATAGCACTTTCAAAAAGTTTTGCAAGTCTAGTAAGAATGAAAGAACTGCTTTATGCTGTCGAGTAAAAACAACCAAGGCACTCTGTACTGGTTAATCACATAAATCAGACCATGATAATAAGAGCAGTTTAGATACAAAATTACTTACAGTAAAGTTTTAAAATCTGCCTTTGCAAGTGTGCTGCTTTTGGCTGGGATAGAGTTCATTTTCTCCGCAGTAGCTGGTATGGGGCTGTGTTTTGGATTTGTGCTGGAAATGGTGTTGATAACCCAGGGATGTTTTAACTGTTCCTGAGCAGTGCTTGCACAGTGCCAAAGCCTTTTTTGCTCTTTACCTCACCCCACCAGCAAGCAGGCTGGGGGTGCACAAAGTGTTGGGAGGAGCCACAGCCAGGACTGCTGGCCCTAACTGACAAAAGGGGTATTCTAAACCTTATGGCTTTGTGCTCAGCAATAAAACAGGGAGAGGTGGGCTGGACAGTTACTGTGCACAGAATGGCTGGGCAGTGGGCAGTTGGTGATGAGCAATTGTTTTCATTTGCATCACTTGTCTTTCTTGGGTCTTATTTCTCTCTATTTATCTGTTTTCCTTTTCATTACACATGAAATTATTATTACTACAGTTATTTTTCATGAAACTGTTCTTAACCCATGAGTTTCCTCACTTTTACCCTTCCAATTCTCTCCCCCCCCCCCCTCCCATTGAGGGGAGAGCAAGTGATTCTCCAAACTAATCTTAAAAACTTTTTTTTTCTTACAGGCAGATATCTGGTCATTAGGCATAACAGCCATAGAACTTGCAAAAGGAGAGCCACCTCATTCAGAATTGCATCCAATGAAGGTTTTGTTCCTTATTCCGAAGAACAATCCCCCGACGCTGGAAGGGAACTTCAGTAAATCCCTCAAGGAATTTGTTGAGGCCTGCTTAAACAAGGACCCAAGCTTTGTGAGTTTCATCTGTTTGTCAGTGTATAGTAGGGAACCTGACTGGTTTACATGAATGACAAGGAAAAGTGCAGTTCACTTTTTCTAATACGGGGCAACGTATCAGCAGCATTGTGGTTTGTTTTTTTCTTTTTGGTTTTGGTACCTTATTTAAAATCTCATTTCTATCACGACTGAAACTTGGATTTCTTAATCTTTTTGTAGGGAGTCACTTGGCACTCTCAAATGCAGTAAAGAAATATTATTTTCTTTTTCTCTTTCTAAGAGACCCACTGCAAAAGAGCTCTTAAAACACAAATTTATTTTACGCAACTCAAAGAAAACTTCCTATCTGACGGACCTTATTGATAGGCACAAGAGGTGGAAAGCTGAACAAAGTCACGATGACTCCAGTTCTGATGACTCGGATACGTAAGTTTGATTTTTTAAAATATCCTTAGTAAACATAGGAGCCAAGTAGTTATTTCTAGCACATTTCTGTCTTTTGCTATTTACAGATTTTCAGCTTAACAGCCTTGATGAGCTAATGAAATCTTGATTTTAGTATTGCAAGGGATTTCATGCAAGTCACAGTCACTGAGAGCAATTCTGTCCCATATTCTGTAATGCCTTCTTTTATTTAGGGTCTAGGGTCCTTCCTAGACATAAGGCCAACTGTTACTCCTGTTGTGCAGACGGTAGGCCTTGCCCTGCATGGCCCAGCAGCAGTGTGCATGTATACTGTGCCGTGTGTGCCAGTGGTCACCTAAGGAAGGGAGTTGTCTCTGTGGTGGCAGGTTGTCCCTCGTTTTGGCTATCTCAGTGAAGAGGCAGAAGTGTATCCTTGCATATAAGAGGGAATTAGTGGACAGTGCTTCCCTGATAAATGGGGTTTTGGAGTACAAACCGTATTACCTAGGTTTTTCAATGAGAGGTTTTTACTGACCTTCTAGGAAGGTTGGGCAGTTGCAGCACATAGTCATGAAATGTCAAATTATTTTTTCAGAAAGGAGAAATGTTGTAAATATTTCCAGATTTTTTTCCTTTGCAATTTTTCCTTCTCTCCATCAAATTTTGATGGACATATTCAATAGATTTATGTGTTTCCTTAGGAAACCAAGTTACAAATAGTTATGATTTGGTTAACTTTTAACTTTATGGGTCTAAGAGTAATTTTTAAAATAGTGACTATCATCAGATTGCATACTTCTGAAAATCAAGTGAAGGGATTGCCACAATTTACTCACAGATGGGTGAAATTTCTCATAATAAAGAAAACACAACTATTCTCTGCAATTCCAGCCTGTGTGCTAATGGCGGGCATCAGCCTGGTTATGATTTCTTGGCTGCTATTACAGCTGTGTATTTGTCCTCCGTTAATAATGGCTTCATGCCTTCCAGTGTTCACAGTTTCAGCCCCAAACCGTGTCTGAGTTGAAAAGTAAATTACTAGTCCTAAAACCGATTTCAGATCATTTACTGACTGAACTTTGAGGTTGCAGTTCATGTTCTGTGGGATATTAGCTTTTATAGCTTGTCATAGGAGAGTAGTAGAACTAGAATGGTTATTAAGTGCTTATGAGGCAATTTAATGTTATGTCTAAGCCTGCTTTCCCCTCCTCTGTTTCCACAGCAGCTCTTGCATTAGGTATTACAAAAGAGTGAGTTGATTTGGCATGCTGGAATGCTAACTTTTCAAACTGGTAAATATTTTTCTGTTGGATCAAGTTATTAGAGCTGATGTATACAAGAAAGGTACAGTGACAGCCAGAAGTTATATGTGACTTCAAGCAGGAATCTTGGAGTTTTCTTACACTGAGTACCTGCTTTTTGACTTGGTAGCTTTTTGTACAACCCTTTTAATTGGCAGTTTTTCTTGCAGATCATTTTTAATTCACAGATCAGCCAGCAGTGAACTTAGAGAAGGGCATTTATGGTAATGAGAGGAGAAAGGTAATGCAGTGATTGATTAGTGTCAGCATAAATGGTTTTGTTCTTTTAGCTTAGCACAAGTTACAGGAAAAAAACTACTATGTTAGCCCCAAAATTGAGGCAAAAGATTAATTTTTTATGGTGATCTAGTTTAAAGCCATGACATACCTGTACTTTTTGGGGCATTTTTGTTTTTAAGTGGGAAATTTACCCTGCTAATGGGCGTGAACTCTCTTCCTCAAAGGTATTCTGAGGTAGTCTGCACTTGTTGTTTAGGCAAAAAAGGGAATTAAATCTTCTCATTTTAATCCCCTTCCCTAATGATTTGAGATACTCCGCTAAAGCCAGTTTTCAGATAGCACTAGAACACTTCATGTTAGTTGGTTTGTGTAACTTGGGAAAATGCTTTAAATCTGTAATGCCCCTTTTTTTCTTTGAAGTTAATTTCACTTCTAGTGAAGTATCTTTGTTTTGTTTTGTGTTTTGTTTGTTTGTTTTTTTATTTTGTTTCTCCAAAAGACCAAGTACTTTTCATACTTGTCTTTATACTTATTGGTCTGTACAATTGAATCCTGATTTTGTCTTGATCGTAGTTTAGATGTTTAGTGTGTATATTGAATGTAAATGGACAGTAAGGTGTAGGTAATTAAACTTTTTGTATTTGTTTTCCCTCCCTTGAAGTGAACAAGATGGCCAGGCTTCAGGTGGGAGTGATGCAGGAGAGTGGATCTTTACAATAAGGGAAAAGAACCCCAAGAATCTAGAGAATGGAGCAGCCCAGCCTCTGGAGTTGCAAAGAAATAAGGTGCTCAAAATATTGACTATATTATACCAGGAGATAATTCTTGCTTTAATAACATAGTGGATTGATTTTTATTTTACACCTTGAAAAGCATTTAAATTGTAAAACTTTCAGAAGTTTTGCTAAAAATGCATGTTTATTTGGCAGTTGCCTTTCACAAAACATTTTGAGTAAGTCCTGATGTTTGGGTGTTCTGTAAATGTGTCCTATTTATAGCACTGGAGGAAGAGCAGGCAGGCAATACTTTATTTTAAAAATCTTCCTTTTGTAAAGTAAACTTAAACCAGTGCAGTACAAAGATAGGGGTTTGGGGGAGGCCTTCTGGTCTCTTGGGAAGAAAGGCTGTGCTGTAGCAAAAATAGGATGTGCATGTATCCAAAACCAAAATAACCAAACCTAAACCAACCATAAAAACCCCCAACAAAACCCACCAACACCAGGCCCCACAAAAAAAAAAAACAACAACAAAATAGACCCCAGGCCAGACTAAGGGATGTTCAGGAGCTGCTCCATCGTATTTTCTGCAGCCTGTGTAACTAGGACAGGTGGTTGCTACTGCAGCTGTGAAAATTCTGTGTGTGTGCTCTTATCAGAACTGGAGAAGTACAGGAAAATATTGAATGATATGGGAGGATCCTAGTAAATGTCAGCATGTCTGTGATTTAGTACCTGCTCAGTAGGATTGAGTGTATGGGTGTTAGGTTTTGTCTTTTCAGTTTTGAGCTTACATGTGTTTGAGGTGCTGTAGCCTCAGATAACTGTAGCATGTTGGAACTACTTTTTTATTTAATTAGTAGCAGAATATAATGAGGTTGCTTTTCTCTAGAAGTAAAATTGATCACAATTTTGTTTTCTTTAAAGGAAAAGGATATCCCAAAGAGGCCTCTGTCCCAGTGTCTGTCTGCAGTTATATCACCTTTATTTGCAGAAGTAAGTTATTGCTTTAAAACCTAACAGGTCCAGGATTTGTTTCTGAAAAATAGAAAAATACAGTGAATGGCACCTAAGGTTTCTACAACCCATTTGGAACATAATGTGTTACAGCTTTAGCTGTACCCTTTGCTTTCATGCCTGCCTGCTCTTAAGATCTTTGTTCTGCTTCTAATAGTACTTCATGTGAATGGTAGCAGCGTCAACCATGGTAGCCTAAAGCGGTGAACATGAGAAATACTCGGTGCAATAAAGCAATTAGAATTATTTAAAGGGGATGTCCTCTGTATTGGTTAGTCAGACTCCAGTGTTAAGTCAGCCTGACATTCTCCTGCGTAGAGTGGAGAAACACTTTAAATGGGGATTTTTTTATTTTTTTATTTTTCTGGCATTCTCCATTGCAATTCTTCATGCGTTATCCACTTGCTTGCCTCTGTTTGCGAATTTTCTTTCAGTTCTCTACCCTTCCATCTTCCACACATTTTTCTGGTTGCTGTGTGTCTCCTTTAGGTCTTCCTTCCCCTTTTCCAATACCAAGCATGATACAGGTCCTGCACCCAGTGTCATCCACACTCCATCTTCTATTTTCGTTCATTCTTTATTTTTCATTTTTCTCATCACCATGCCCTTTATTGCATGATTTCTAGAAATCTCTGCTCCGAGTTCTTCCTTCCCATGACATTGCTAACTGGTTGCTGTCATTCTTTACCTTTCTTGCTTCCTATCTTCATTTTCAGTGTCATTCTTTTGATTGCCATTTGCTGATCCCTGTGAGTATATGATTCCCCCAGCACTGTTGTAGCAACACAAATATTTTTCACTACAGTCCTTATTCAAATTGCCATTTACTTTCATCTCTATAACATGTAGAGGCTACAGAAGGTTTTTTCTTCACACACATCTTTTCTTGCTGTATGAGAAGACTCTTGGTCTGATATCTGCTGTTTAGTTATACTTTAGACTCCTCTTCCATGCAGCTTCTGGAGGATAGCCACAACTTTCCCAAACTCTTCTGGAATCTTGTTTCAGGGTTTCCTTTTTATTATGGGCATGGTCACTGTCTCTACTCTCTGGGGATGCCTTATGTTACATTTTCAGTGTTCCATTTATTTAGCATTCAAACTGAAGGTATCTGCACCATCAGGAGTTATTGCAAGTTAAGTTAGTGAGTTGCTCTATGGATCTCCTCCAGAAAGAACAAAGCTGCCCATTTGAGCTTTTTGTCATCATGGAGGTGTCAAAGGTTTTGGCACAGAAAGCCAAGTACTCTCCCTAAGTAATCTTAGTGAGGCACTGAGACCTTCCTTCTCAGCCCTCAGTTCCTGGCTGATTGTGGGATCCTTTGCTTCGGGGGCTGGGGGGAAAATGAGAGAGTACTTGGGGTACCCTGTTAATAGAGGTGATAGGGTGAAAACATTTTCCATCAGTGCTTGCACAAGTGTACCTGCAGTGTATACATATAGGTGTAAAAGTATGTATACTATAGTGAGTATGTGTAAGCAGCGCATATTGAAATTACACAGCTACAGGTAAATAGCGCATGTAAATAGTGCGTCTTTCTTGGAATACTTTGTAATTTTTCAATTGAAAAGGATATGTGAATGATGGAATACTTGTGAAGATGAATGATATCCTGATAATTACTGCGAAGACTGACTTCAGGATGAAAAAGGCCTTCAGGATGTGAAGGTGTATAATGAAAGTCAGATCCTGGCATTGTGAATACTGTTGGTCACTTTCTTACGCAGTTTTGCTTCATATTGTTTGTAGAAAAACTTATGAATCTCTTATTAATGTATCTCTTCCTGGTTTTCTTTCAGTTGAAAGAGAAGAGTGAAGTGTGTGGTGGTAACACAGATTCCATAGAAGAACTGAGAAAGGCTATTTATTTAGCTGAAGAGGCTTGTCCAGGCATTGCAGATAAGCTGGTGTCGCACCTTGTGCAGAGGCTTCAGAGGTAATGAAATTATTTCCCTAAAGGTTACAGAAAACTGCAGATTTGATTATGCAAATATTTGGCTCGTGTTAATTTGAAATAATTAATTTCTATTCAAAGAAAGTTAAGTGCTTGCTTCCACTATGAGAGTGGTGAGACACTGTAACAGTTTGCCCAGAGAAGTTGTGGCTGCCCCATCCCCAGCAGCGTTCAAGGCCAGGTTGGATGGGGCTTTGAGCAACCTGGTCTAGTGGGAGGTGTCCCTGCCCATGGCAGGGGGATTGGCACCAGATGGTCTTCAAGGTCCCTTCCCACCCAAACCATTCTGTGATTCTGTGAAAAAAGGCTGGAACTTCAGCAGCATAAAATGGAGTAACTTTTAGCTGCCGGTTGTTGCAGAACTCCTTTCTGAAAATCACATCAAGAACTATTTCTTTTCTCTTTCAGATACTCACTAGCTGGAGGAAGTACTTCATCCTACTGACCTACTGTTCCTGGTTTTTCTAAGACAACTGAAATTCCACAGTATCTGCAGTGAAGGCGTACACCCTGATGTTGTTCTGCTCCTCTGTCATTGGAATGTCCTTTGGTGGAAGGACATTCCTAAACATACAAGAGTGAAAAGGAAGTCTCTCGGATGGAGGCAGACCTTTTCGTCAACTTAAAGCTATAATTTTTTTAAAAATGTTAATGCACATATTCCAGCGGGGTGACTTTTTGTAAAATCTGAAATGTATATTTAGGTTTGTGATAGAGAAATTGAAGATATTGAGAAACCTCAGGTATCTTGCTTTAAGAATTCCACTGGGAGATGGCGTATGTTGGAATTGTGTACAGATATGTATATAATGTCTTTTTTAACTGAAAGCCTTTCAACGTGGATAAGGAATCACTGTGTACAAAATGGTAAAGTGCTTTTGTAGATAATGTTAGTGGGGTAAATATTTGACAGGCCATAACTGAGTATTGCCTTGCCTTTATTACATGTAAATTTTGAACTCTGTGATAAGTGACTCTTGGTTTGATTTTTGTATGTGAAGGATTTGCCATTGAAAGAGTTAATCCTGTACCATGGAACCTTCTACTAGTACCTCAGCAATGACACAACTTTATTTCTCCAGTATTTCTTACTTCTTAATCTATATTCTGAGCGTGACTTTCTAATTATGGTACTATTTCTGGTTGTTTTAATTCACCTTGTCTCTCAAAACTTTAAGTTTAAATTATTGTTTTCCTAAAGAATAAGCTCTTTCAGTTCTTCAGTTTTAAATTGTGCCAATGCAAATTCTGAACACTGTATTGTTCAATTTTAGTAATAGGTGTTTGTGAAGCTTGTAGTGAAATTCAGATACAATGTTTTTTCCACCTGACCGTGTTTGAATGCTCACGCAAATAAATTGTTATCTTCATTTATTCTGAAATATTTCCATAGAGGTTGGCTCTGAGCTCTGAGACAGTGGCATGAATTTAATCCTCATCCCTATTCACATCATTAAAATGAATGTCTTGCCGTGTAAAAGAAAAATTATCCACAGACTCAGTATTCGGTCTTGCTGCCTAAATCTGTGTGTCTCTTTACTGAAAGCGATGGCTATTGGACAGAAAGGCTGCAGAGCTGAGCCTCAGTGAGTTGAGTGGTGTATACCATGCCCTATTACTTGCCTCCCCAGAAAAAAAGTCCAAATTTTGAGATTTCCACTGTTCTCAGTGCTCCTAGTAGCTGACTTAACATTTTTTAATGACTGGAAGCAGTAACATTAGTGACACACACTGCTGATTGGGCAGCATTTTGGTTTTTCATGCTATTACTCTAGGTTCATCTTGGTGTTTTTCACCAAGGCTATATTCAGGTGCTGCTTATTCTTGTAGCTAGGAGAGCTCTTTTGCCTTCTTTTAATGAGGAAATTGATGATTTTATGTTTTGCATGACAGTGAGGTAACTTACCTGTTTAATTAAAAAAAAAAATATGAATTTTGGAACAGAAAGGATTAAAACTTTTTCAAAGTACAGGTATATCTACCTGCCTTGGTACGAAAAGAACCGGGTTATCTAACCAGTCTGGAAGCTGGTGAGGTGTCCTTGCAGAACTTCATATCACCCTCATTCTATGCATATAAATTGCCTTAATTATTAATGTAATGATTTAGCAGTACGAGGACACTGGAGCTATGAACTTCTGACCTGGTTGAAACAAGTTTGAGTGGACATGCGCTTGTTCTCTAACCGGTGTTCTTAGACACAAGATGGTTGCCAGCATAATGAGGTAGTGGTTTTCCTTTATGGCTGCGTGGATTTAAGGTAAATTGAACAATGCCTAAGTCTGAGCAATGGTTTATAATTCCTCTTTTATTAATACCTTTAAATACGCTGGCTTGTGTGCTCTTAAACATTAAGGTGAGGCTTACCCTTGACGAAGCAAATGTAGCTCTGCTATTGCAAAATGCATCCCTGAATACAGTGCCATGGGAAACTTACCTGTGCCCTCTCAGTAGCAGAACATTCAGCCCTTCAGTAAATACGTGCTGTTACAGCATACAGAAACAAATTGCTGTGTTTGCATTTGAAATACAGATAGATTAACAGAAGCTTTTCTCCAGTCATCTGTTCATGTAAGGATTTTAAATTAAAGTGAGTGCACTTGGGGATGCACAGAGCTCAGAGATTTAGTGGGGAAGTTAAATTTATGGTGCTGGCTGAGACCTCAAGAATTTCTCAATCAGAAAATTGAATGAAATTGCAAGTTACGCTCTTTTTGAACAATCATTTAAAAAGTTACACACACATTTATTGTTTGAGTTGCATTTCAGTTGTGTTCCAGGACTGTATGCTGAGGAAATACTTCTCAGAGTAGCTTGTGGCAGAATTTGCGTCGTGAACGTGTCCTTTGGTTTAGAAGCTTAAGATGCGTAAGAGCTACAGCCAGGGCAATGGGCCAGAAGGCTGGGATCTTTAGGAAAAGACAAGACCTCATTTATGGTAGAGATGTGTATTTTTATATGTGATATATAGGTTATTTAAATATAGACTATCTTAAACTGAGATTCACTGCAAAACAGGTGTGCTTTATCTTGAATGCAAAATTACAATCATTTGCTTTGGAAAGTATGGATGCTTTAAAAACCGGATCTATATTGGTAACAGAAGGGGGGCTTTGTTTGAAAGAAGCTTGTCCTCAGTTTGTGAGAGAAAAAGAAGCGTGTTGATATTTTAAGAGGTTATCTTATGCTAAAATCATGTCTGTGTTATAATGTTGCACTGACGATTTTTTCTGTGCAGGTAGTGCTTCACTTAGTCTTGAATATACTAAGCGACAAGCTAGCCCTATTTATGCAAACATTTAAGTTAGTGGAACTGCATATTTGTCAGGGATTTCAAGATTAGGCATTAAATAAACTCACTGTGTAAAGAAAACAAAATCAGTCATTTGAACTGAAGGCTTGCTTTTTGTAAGTATCAGATGCGTAATCTATTTTTTTAACTTAATTTTCCATGCAGTTGCACTTTGTCGATCACTAGTTTACTAAAGGACGACAGCATGATTGCCGTCATTCTGAATGCTTTTGGTGTGCTAACAGAGCAGCTCTTCCTCAGAAGAGCCACAGTTCCTTTGTAGCTCAAAACGTTTTGTGTACATCCACATTAGTATGGGCAGATCAACCAGTTACTGCGGAATGATTTACCTGTGGTGTTGCACCCTCATGGTACAGGGGGAAGGTAAGAGCGTGTGCATTGGCACTTACCTGCAAAGCAGTTAATACTTTGACTTCTGTTCCTTCTCTGTCCACTGGAACTCCTTCATCTGCCTCCGCTTTCAGTGTGCTTGTGAAATGTTTAGCTCTTACTACTTCATGTGGCATTCTGTGGTTTTGTTTGTTTTTTTAAACAACATGCTATCAGTTTGCAACAGTTTTACATTAGCCTTACTTTTAGGGAAGCGTATTTTGCCTTCAAATATGTCACTGCAGGAACGTGGCCAGAATTGCGAAGAAGCATGGGGATAACACAAGGATCAGTACGATCGCAAATTATTTTTCTAAGTTGCTGGGGAGGAGCTTGAAGTATAGCACAAACCTGCAAGCTTGCTCTTTTTAACTGTAGTTTGCAGATGTGCAAGCATCTGCAGCGGACAAAGTGACCGCAATGGTTTCCTGCCTTCTTGGAAAGCATGATTACAGAGGATGATTCCAGTGTGTATGTGGTTTTCTGTAACATTGCTGTCTGTTTATAACCGTGTATTTAAGTTTTACTTTTGTCACTCTACACCAACATAATAAAACTTGTAAACTACGTGACCTAGAAATAAAGAAGGAAAAGTTTAATGAAATTTTGCCATCTGAGTGGTCAGTAAGATGAGATTTGGGGCTCTCCTCCCAGAAGGCGATGCTCCTGCAGGGTTCCACCTCAGCTATTGTGCCTGTGTTGGTACTGGTAAGCAGAAAGGTTATAAACTGGTGATCAGGTTTTAGTTGTAATAATCTTAGAATTTGTACAAGACAAAACTCTTGCATAAACTCAAACACTTTCTGAACACTGAGAATGTTTTTTGCTGTTGGGATATTTAATAAGCTGATTTCTGACAGATGGTCTAACCATGTGGGAAGTTTAGTTCTTTTCTTGATTAAGGTGGATTTTTATCTCCACAGGAGTGATTGCTAGTGTACTGTCTCGGTTACATATGTGCAGCTCTGTATTAGGGTTTGTCCTATAGCAAGACAGTGTGCATTTACAGAGGGCAGTGATTTAAAACCTGCTTTGTATTCCCCATCCTGCCAATGAAGACCTTGTGTCAAATTGCATTAATGGAACCCCAAATATTGCATCCATAAGTGCTCATGTAACCTGTGACAAACCATGTGACAGCTATACTCCTGTAATTACATTTAATTAACATCTTCTGCTATTAAAAACCGTGCGTGTTCCACCAACTTTCCTGTATCCCTGGTGGAGAGGTGGGGAGGGGCATATCTGTGCTCTAGCAAATGCTGAGTCCCTGTACGGCCATCCCTATGGTTTGAGGGAGAAGACCACATAATTGGTCCTCTATAAAAAGGAAAAAAATGCTCAAAATGGGGTTTTTCAGGTTGTGCTTGTTTCTCTGGTTTGCTCTTGGCTGACAGAATAGTAGGATAGTGCACCTGGTTTTGCCTCTTTCCTTGCAAGCCCTTTTCTCTCTAGTCAGAGACCTTTATCCAGATTTCTGCAATCAGAGCAACTTTAGCTTTGCCTGCTCCCGTGCCTTTCAGTCTGCCATTTGTGGCAAGCTTCAGCTGAATTTACAAAGGCACTGACATCTCAACAGTGTTGTTAAAATTTTGTGACAATAGGTAGGCCTGAGGTATAGTGATCAACAGTCGTGTCTTAATGGAGGTTAAGTTGGACAGCAAAGAAATGATGGAGCTCTTTAGTCTTGTGGAAGAAAATCCCTAGGAGCCCGCTCTATGTGCTGCAACTTCCTAAGGTTCCTGTTTTGCTTTTATTTGTTATTTGAAGAAGCAACTGGTTATTCATGGTGAGTAATAACAGCAACAAGAGTAAATCTCTTACTGACCAGTTTGAGGTTTTCCCACTGCTGCAACAGCAAAACTGCATTTAGGCAACAGCAAAACTGCGTTAAGTCTTGGCTGCTCCCCAGGGACACGCTGTGACCTGCCTTTCTTTGTGCCCCACTGGATGGGATGACCAGCAGCATGCTGTGAATTGGGGTTGGAAGCAGCTGCTTAAGTCTCACAGCTTTCTAGTAAACTGCAAGTTTTATCCATACATATAGACTTCAACTGATTGTAAGATATGACTATTATCAAGACAGTCGCCTTTATTCTCTTACTGTTCACTTTCAGCTTGGGGTTAACCTTAGGAGTAAAGAACTAGGAAATGCTGAAAAATGAGGGCAGTTCAACTGGTTCCATTAAAGAAGAAAAAAGGGATTACTCTGGTAGAGAAGGAAGAAGAAGAAAATCTATCTATCTTATTAAAAACTTCTTATTTTGTCTAGGAAAAAAACTAATACAAACAGGTGAAACTCCTGAATCAGGTGCATCCTACGAAATTGCAGCCACAGACTACCTCTGCTCTCTGCCTGCAAAATACTGTCAAGTTGTTAATCTCTCTCTGCTGTGAGCTGTCCCTGCCTCATCACTAGCATCCTCTTCACCTTCCCAGTCAGTGCCAAAGTGCTCATTCCTGGATGTTGTTGGTATGCTGAGGCTGTGGAATTCACTTGCTTTGGCGCTACAGAACAGGGTTGCAGCCTTGGAATGGACAAGATACTGGGACCTGACACTGCCACAAAAAGTCTTCAGGTCTTTTTCTACCTACTTGCTAAGTTTGTCCTTCATGTCATAAACAGACAGAGGTGATGCCAGAGGGTAGATGTGATCATTATATCGATACTTACTTATCAGGGGAAACGGCTACGGAGAAGAGCAACTGCAACAAGTTACCTGTCCAGGAGTGGGAAGGTTTCCAAACAGCCAAAGGAAGTATGCAGAAATCCTCATTTCCCTGTGCCGGGGAAGTTGGCCATGGGGTCTGCTGCTTGTCATAAAGGGTTAGGAACCCTCCCTCTCCCTGGATGGGAGTCTGCATGTACCTTTGGTTGGGGGAACGTGAGGGACACAAAGAAGTCTTTGCTGTCTCAAAACAGGAAGAGTATGATCATGTTGTGAGGTATTTTATTCCCTTTAGTTGCAAGCAAAGCTGTCAGCCATTTTATACATTGCACATCATAGCTAAGCCAGTAACAAAGTGAAGAGCTAGATGAAGAAAAAGTAGGGGTAGAATAGTCCCAGCTTTTTTTTCTCATATCCAGGCCACTCTGCCTAGCTCTGTCTCCTCAGAGGTTCCTAAGGGGGATAGGTGTATTTCCAGCATGTTGAACTTGTGTTCATGGGAGTTTTAAATGACCCTCGTGACAAAGTATTTCTTTAAACATAAGGCAAAGCATCTAAGCATAGCAGACTTAGTGCTGCCAACCTTCTGAGAGGGGCAACAGCTTATCCCGACTAGGGTGTTATCCAGTGGTAAAGCTGGGTATGTGAAATGGAACTGCTGCTCTCTCTGCATACTGAGCATGTGAGAAGAGAGGGAGAGACTGAAACTCCAACCAGAAACTTACAAGTCATGCCAGGAGGTGTAGCAGGCAGGATAAAAACCTGGGGCTTCAGGGGTACCCCCAGCTGACAGCAACTGCATTACCAGAACACTCTCCAAATCAATCACAAACAGCTACAGGTCACATAGCATACGGGCTTTCTTTCACACAAACAGCAGAATGTCACCACAGCCTTTAATTTCTTCTTGTACATACCATTCACAGTACATTATCAGCCCAAATAATATTGCACTGGATTATTTTAAAAAGTTTTCATCTTGCAAGTAGTATTCACTTTTCAAAGCCAACAGATGAACAGTTTGGTCAACTTGCACCAAGAAAAGGGTTAGATAAGAATCCTATGTTTTATTTATACCACATGGATTTGTAACCCCAAAGGGAGATGAGAATGAGCTGTAAACTGTTTCCTTGTTAAAGATAGAAAATTAGTAATTCCTTGCTGATTAAATGTAGAAAGACTGGGGGAAAAGATGAAATCTGGAAGTTATCATCTCATTCCTGTTAGACTGCTTGCTGTATATATAATTATATTCTATACCGTGAAAGTCCGTCTACATTTAAAAATCCAGCAGTCTACAGATTAACATGGTAAAAAAAAAAATATATTTTTATGAAAAGAGAAGAAATAGAGTTTGCCTCAGAGGAGAAAGTGTTCAGATTGTGACGTCATCTTTCTTTTCTTTTTGTTTAGGTGCAATCTTTGAGGCAACAAAATGTCTTTTGGCATTTGGCACTCTAATAAGGACAATATTTTAATACTGGCACAAGCTAAAAACAGCACAGAATGACAAAATACAAGACATGAAACAAACCGCAGCCACTGGGATGGTGGTACGCTAGCCTGAACGTACGGAGAACTTGCTTACTTAAACAGTTTCGCTGAGGAATTGCAAAGGTTTCTGCAAAACCCCTCTGATTCTTGTTTCTTTGCTTTTACCAAAGTGTGAGCTTTCCTAAGCTTGGAAGGAGACAGGAGTTTCAAATGTCCTCTAGAAAATCAGCAGCTGCTGGACAATCAACACGGCGGCTTGTTTAGCCGTCAATAGGCGTGAGGCTCTTTGTGACTCAGAGCTCGGGTGCGAGAGGCAGAGCTGGTGGCACTTCGGATCACTTCCATCCATCTGGGAGGAGGCACGAGGAGACACAAGCAAAAGAATGGTCAATTCCTAAGGATAGATTTCTTGAAAGATACAGTCTGCACTGCCAGTTGTACAGAGTTTTATTTCCAGTGCCTACAGAAGCATCTCTAATTCACTCCTAAGTCTAGCTGAAGGCAAGAGGATCTAGATCTAAGTGGCTGACAAATGCATATACAAAAGGAAGTTTAAACCCCCCCCAGATTCATGAACTTAGGGTTTTACTCATACTGCAGACACCCAGTCTCCTTTTTTTCTGGATGGGCCAAGTGATGACCAGTCACGACCAACCACTCTTAATTCTAGAGTGAAAAAAGGTAATTCAGCTGCAGGTCCTACTACTTTTTCCTAGAACTGAGAAGGGGCTTTTGTGCTTTTCCCTGTTCTATTGATTATCTCTTTCCCACAGTTTGCCTAATTTATACTTTTAAGCTGATATGGCTAAAACTTAAAAATAGCTTTCTTCAATAAGGGATGACATTAAGATTTTTGACGTTAAATGTGTCATGTAAAAGTTACATTAGTTCTCAGAATGAACAACCTCAAACTGCCATTTAGGAGGAGCAAAATTTGGTTCCTGGCTTTCCATGCACCTGAAATTCAGTGGGAGGTATAAAAATTCCATGCTGAAGTGGCATAAACACATAGTAAGAGTTTTATTTCAGGTGTGGATTTTCCATTCAGTTGCACCAGAGGGAGTGAAGTTCTTCTGAAGAGTCCTGTGATCTGTTTACGTGCTCGCTGAAGTGTGAGACACAGAGCCAAGCTGATCAATTTTGACTGGGTAATTCCTGTTTTGTACTGATTACTACACTAATCAGTAGTGTAGTAGACTGATTAGTGTGACACTGATCAGTCACAGCCATCGCATCATCAAACCCAACCACTTGGTTCTAAAGTTATCAGATTGAAAAAGTCTTCTGAATTTTGAAAGGTTTTTTCTCTCATTGTTCTGAACTATGTGCCTGTATTACTGAATCAATTTACCTACTTAAACTTCCATTCTACTTACCTTCTTTGGAATCTACTAACCATCTACTAACCTCCTGGAATTCTACCAACTTCCCTCTCACAGAAGACCGACTTACCTTTCAAATGTGTATTCACTTTCAGCCCTGAAGTAGTACACGTGGGACTTGAAATGTAGCTTGAACACATAATCTTTGTGAATGTTTTCAGATTCAGAAGGGATGGTAAGTGAATATCCCAATAAAGGAAGGCTGGCTAAAGGATGATTGTCCTGAAAAGAAATAATAAAAAATGCTCTATGGTCAAATGCTCGTAAGTAAAGAGAGCCCATAAAATGGAAGACACATACTCATTTGAAGTTCATCATCGTATTTTTTCTCACATGCATGAAAAATACCAACTTTATACAAGCACACTGAGCTTAACTGTCTTGTAGTTTCAGATTGCCTATCTTTATAGACCCTTCTCACAAGGATCTGCTGCAGGCTGATCCCATCGCTATTTCCTCATGAGAAACTTGTCTGAAATCTTGACCATTCACTACTTTCAAGCTGACAAACATAAAGCCCCATCATTTGGCATCAGCAGGCACAGCACACATGCTCACTGGAACTGGGAAGTGAAAAATTTCTTCCTAATGTCTAATCTAAATCCTCCCTCTTTCAGTTTAAAGCCATTACCCCTTGTCCTATCCCTACATGCCCTTATAAAAAAATTCCTCTACAGCTTTCTTTTAGGCCCCCTTTAGGTACTGGAAGGCTGCTAGAAGGCCTTCCCAGAGCTTTCTCCAGGCTGAACAAGCCCAGCTCTCTCAGCCTGTCTCCATAGGAGAGGTGCTCCAGCCCTCTGAGCACCTTTGTGGCCCTCCTCTGGACTTGCTCCAACAGGTCCACACCTGTCTTGCGCCAGGGGCCCCGGAACTGCACACAGTGTTGCAGGTGGGGTCTCATGAGAGCGAAGCAGAGGGGGAGAATCAATATTCTACGAGTATTTTTTTTTAGTGCAGAAACTATCAGTAAGGATTTCTATGGCAATGAAAGTATAATGTAGGAACTTGAATTATTTTGTGTTTATGTCCTCCTTGAATACAGAGCTTCAAATGTCCAGCAGATTGTAGACTTTTGCAGTGGAATGTTTGCTGATATAGATTAATCATTGGCCACTGTTCTCTCTTGTTTGACTTAAGCGTCCATAATGGTAAACTAAATTGGTAAGTCACTATCAGGTCTTTAATTGTAACAATCTCAGAATTTCTATGCAAGCAAACTCTGTTAAAACCCACACCACAGTTTCTGAGCAGCAGTGGTATCTGTTGTGCTTTTAGGGATGACACAGACGGTAACTGATGAAAGTTTCAGGGAAGAAGTATGTGTTCTTTGACTGCCAAGTGAGCAGATAGAGAAAAGGCTCTGCTCCACAGTCCACCTGCTCCTCAGCCATGATCAGTGCACCTGCTTCTCTCGCCTACAGCACCCCTGACTGATGGATGCTTTACTCCCTCCTTTTTGACAACACAAAAGGTCTTTTCCACCACCACCCCCCCCCCCCCCCCCCCAATTGTGCAGTCTGTTACCTGGTGCGATTTATAGAAGAACATACAGAAGTTGGTGAACACCACCCAAAGCTTCTGCCACCCATTGCTGTTCTTAAATTTTCTGAGGAGATTTCCAGACAGCTGGTTCTGAAACAGATCAGAAGGAGCCAAATAAAACAGTGAAGGGTACCTGCACTTTGGTTATTGTAAGAAAAATTATCTGCCTTTATCTGGTTGTACGTGACCTTGTTGTACGTGAAAATGTCTTCTGCACTGTTCTACTTCTGAGTAGTATTTTATCTAATATATATTGTTTGTAGCTGGATACTTCCAAAAACTTGAAGCTACTATACTCATTGTTTTTGTTTTAATTGAGCTGGCTTTTCTGTATTACATTACTAAATATCAGTCTTGTTATTCTAGTCTGTCTTTGCTCTTTTTAAAATGATACTTAGAATGGAAACAGAAAGTCTGACATGAATTTGTGATGTAAAGGAAAATTATGACATACTTTAGAATCACAGATAGAGATTGAGCTCTCAGTACCCAGTGAGTTCACATGGTAACTTTTCAAAGATTTCAAAAACAAGGACTGTTAACGTTAGTCTTAGCTGAATTCTGGATGTTTTAAGAAAAAGGAGGAGGAAGCCGTAACCAAGTACAAGTATTTAATGGCTGGCTGACTCAACTCTCTCCACATTGTGACAATAAGAAGTCCAGTATCATTGTGCCTTGCAGATCAAAGGGAATTCTCAGCGAATTAATTCCTTCCCATTCCTTGCTGACTGTAAGGGCTCTCATGTGGATCAAAATAGCTGTTTACATCATTCTCTCTATATAATGCAGAAGCTAACAACTTCATTTGTAAAGCTTAACAGTCAAAGTCTGGTGGTCCTGATGTATCTACTTCAAATGAAATATTCTTGAAAATGTTCTGTTTTCACCAGTCTTGGGCATATAATAAAGCCTTTGCTTTAAAATCATCCCCTTCTCTGATATCTGGACTGGTGCCTCCTTGCCCTAAGTTACAGGCGTACTCCTTAATTTTCTGTTACCTCATTACTCTGGAGGATATCATAAAAGGACACGCTTTGCATTCGGTACCAGCAGACATATGAAATGGGAACAGGCCGCTGATCACTGATCAGTCCAGCAGGTAGGGAAGTACAGTCACTGACAGAGAGAGGATCTTCTACCATGAGAGAGACAGAAAGGAGGGAGAGACACAAAGAAAATAAACGATAATGCTGAAGTGAGAGCCACCAACAGAATGACGTGAGCATGAGCATAACCTGCCACGCATGGAACAGCAGTGGAGCTGAAGATGTTTTCACAGAACAATGTATGTCTCCTGGGGTGCGTTTGGTCTTCGCAGCTTTGTTTGCATTCATTTGAGGAATAAAAATAAGGAACAATGAGCACTATCTCAGACCAGAAGATTTGCCTCACTAAATGTTTAACTGTTAGCATTGGTCACTGGTTTCAGTTTCATATCTATTTATAATAAGCCCTCTGCTTTAGGGGAAAATATGAGACCTTGGGCCGTGCTGAACTATTCCTCCCTTACAGGACGTAAGGGTATACAGAGCAGAAAGTCCACCTGCATGGGACTGACATGAGACTCTACAGTCAGCGTTTTCCAGTAGAGAATAATTTTCTCTGCCATATTCCAGCAACAAACTCTACTTCTGTTTAGAAACCAAGGCAGTCACAGAAAGCATAAATACGTCTGTCCTTGCATCTCTACGCTCTGCATCAGCAATACGTTTTCTCTAGGCCAACGGTAGCCTGATGTCTGAGGGCAGCCCAGTGAGTGCAAGTCCACTCTCAGTTTTAAGATTCCTGTTACCATTTCCATTGAGCATACATTTCCATTTGTTGAGAACTGTGATAAAGTACTCAGAGCTCCCTGGAGATTCCCTTGAGCGAAGGAAGAACACCTAAGCCGGCTTACCACCTCATCCTACAACCTATACTGAATGGGAAGTCTTTCATTTTAATCTTTGAAAAGTCAATGACTGCATCTCGTCTGTTGAGTACAGAATTAAGGAATGCATATCAAATTGGCTTAGGTGTGACTGGGGAGGGAAAAAAGGATTTTCATTTTGAGGTGGAAAACGCAAATAAAGAAAAAGCAGATGAGACTGAGCAATGAGACAAGGTTCCAGAAAAGATGGCTAGGTAAAGAAAGTATGTTTGTTAGTAATACATGTAAGTAAAACTGGCTGCAGCAGCTAAAGACAATATCCTTTCAGCTCAAGCAATGGCTTAATGCCTCTATAACAGAGCATTAAGCAGTTCAACCTGCTTTAAATTTTAAAGGGCATCAGCATTGTTTTGGACAGTTACTTCTATGAAAATTACTGCTCTAACTGAAATTATGAAGATGCACTAAGGAGTGGATACGTGTTTCTTGACTGATGGTTTATGCCATCTTTTACGGATAATTAAATAGATGTGCCTGAAACTTCCCCAGGAGGAGACAACGGAACAGGGAGGAGACAACGGAATAGTGCACTTATTAAGGAGGAGCAAAAAGGAAATTGTCATTCAAGAGCGAATCTGGAGCTGCAGTTCAGATCGTTCTGAGGTAGATACCTCCACAGCAATACTAAAGTCGATCATTGAAACACTGGTATTTCTGTGCCAGCAGACGTGCACCGTAGTGTTGCCACGGTGTGGTGACTGACGTTCGAGTGAGGTGCGGGATGCACTGAGGTCGTCCTCAGATTCCTGGTCTACAGTAGTTTCATCAGGAGACTCTATGAAATGCAGGGAAAAAGCATCTTTCTTCCTCTATGCAACAACATATATAATTGGAAAAAATAAACAAATCAATTCTGTCCACAATATTGTGAACTAAAACACACTTTTAAAAGTAATTTTGTGCAGATGTTAAATAGATTATATCTTTTTTACGTGTTTCTGGTTTATGTGTTAGAATCAAAGACTAACTACCATGCTTTGTTGCTGCTTTTAATACCTTCCAAGGACAGGCACTGCCCAGATCTTGTTAAATAGTTCCTGGAATCTTTATGCTTAAGTCATTTCTCTATTCAGTGAAACTTTCTGCTAACATCAACAAGAACATTAAAATGGCACATATATAAATATATACATATATATAAATCAGCTCCAAATGTATCAGTTTGACTTGTGGCCAGCATTTTTCACCATTTTACTTAGAAGCAATTACCAATCATACTTGATAAAAATGAATAAAACCTCCTCTCCAGCATTTACTTACTGTTGTCAGGTGGGCTGCTAGCCAGTAACTCTGGAGCAGGGCCACTGCTTTTCTCTGCCAGGTCTATTGCCATCTGAATGTCCTCAGTCCACTTGTCCATTTCAGAGCGGGTACTAACAATGAAAATTCAGGTTTTATTCAATGTCATACATGCTGGAAGCAAACGCTAAAAAATAGTCACAAACTGAGCTTACTTTTATGTCAAATAAATGAATTACAGATTCATGGAATGGTTTGGGTTGGAAGGAACCCTAAAGATCACCCAGTTCCAACCCCGCGGCCATGGGCAGGGACACCCTCCACTAGACCAGGTTGCTAAAGCTCATCCAACCTGGCCTTGAACACTGCCAGGGATGGGGCAGCCACAGCTTCTCTGGGCAACCTGTGCCAGTGCCTCACCACCCTCACAGGGAAGAATTCAGACACAAAATGCTAGCCTTTTTCTCCTAATAACTTAGGTTTGGTTCTAACTTGCCCAGTTACCACTCTATTCTGCCCATTCACATTTTTTGTTTTTTAACAGGTGGCTTTCACAAAACAATACGCTTTTGAAACTGTTTTAAGAGAAAACCCAAACAAAATGCTGCCTCTGCTTTTTTACCTGTCCCACTGCTAAAGCTGCAGAGATATATGGTTTATACATGTATGTTTTCCTCACTGAATTACCTTGCAGCAACAACGATGGACTGGTGTTGACCTCGCAGTGTTAGACAATGAGGAACCCCCCATTCCTCTTCACTTTCTTCTATCTGAGATATAAAAGCCCAAATGCAGTCAGATTGCAGAAGTACACATTTCTTAAGGTGAAACAGTGAACTGAACAAGCTCTTGCCATTGGGGAAAACTAAGAGAAATGTTCACAAACAACAATTCTGAGCTAGGTATTGCGAAAAAAGGGTGGCTTGAAGTTGGGAAAAAAGTAAGTTCTGCAATAACCTCTTACGCCAAAAGCATGGCTTTGTCTGCTTAGTGCCCAAAATCAGAAGGAAAAGAGTGACGTTTTTATCAGAAGAGTGATTAATCATGCAAAAGGATATGTTAAATGCTGGACACTGCAGCATAATGCAGCTCTGTTGTGAACAAGTCCATGCCAAGCAGACTACCAATAGAGTGGATTTCTAGAAACCCTAGATAAAACTTGAAGCCTTGCAGGTGTTCAGAGTTATTCAGTTACAGCAGTAGTGATTACCTAACTCAATTCTCAGGAAAACAGTACTGAGAGATTCAAACCCATGAGAAGTTCCAATGAAAATCACAGGGGGTGATGCAAGTGTTTTGAAACTAGCAAAAATATTTTGGAACTTGTGTAAGAAGAGGAGGTAACAAGGTGCTATTGGCTTCAATTCACTGCTTCCCACAGGAATTGTAACGAGCTCCAACACATTGCTGCCAGCTTCCCACCACTTCGGCTTTAAGATACAGCGCTGAAAACATTAGGAAATGGTTTTTCATGGAAATTAGACTGTCGCTCCTATTTACTTGCATAGCATAGGGTGTCTATAAGCAATTGTTGATGAAATACTTGTAAGAAGCACAGATAAATTTACAGTTTAAAAAGAACCCATCTCACAAGAAATTTGCATTATGAGGAAGCTGCCCCCACAAATGCCTTTTTTTTCTCCTGTTCTGCTATATAATCACCTTTGTGTAGAATGCTGCATGAACACACACCAAATCCAACACAGCCCCATCAGGCTTCGGAAAATGTAGCCACAACTCCTCTGAATCAGAGAACAGCCTTTGGCTGCTGCTTTCAGTCCAGCAGAAATTCATCAAGCAATGCAGATGGGATGACAAATGACCATTTATGCACATATCCCTTAAGTTAAGTTCTCATGATACTTACTGTCATGCCATACAGTGGGAGATGCCCATGGACTTTAAACTGATTTGATGCTGTCAGGCCTCTACTTGTGTACAACAAGATATCATTAAACTAAAAGGCAAGAATAAGCATTATCAGGATGACGTTGGCATGTCTGTATGTAGAAAAAAATATGGTAAATGAATGGTAAATATGGGAAAGCTTCTCAGTAGTGGCTATATATATGGCAGTCCTAATGCTTGAATCCAAAATATTGGCTTCCACAATATTTCAGTAGCTAGGTTTAGCACCAGTCATTTCCCTGCCTTCCTTCCCAGCTGGTCTCAGACACATTCCCACAATTTTCCACAATATATTATGTTGTCTTCTAATGCTCCCTTCATGATCTCTGGGTCAGAACTAACAAGCCACAATAGCAGTGAAACCAAGTAATACGTTTTGCATTCTCCCACACTTTGAAGCTATGGAAGATAAGGGTGTTTCACCAATGCTGTCTTCTGATTTGTGTGGAAAGATAAGAAAGCATGACCGAGAGGTGTGTCCAACACAATTTTGAAGTAAGTGGCTGTTATTCCCCATATTCAGAAGGAGAGGTACAGATGGCTTTAGGTTAGAAATACCAAGGTGAAGAGACTGAGTATCTCAATTTGTAGAGCTTCCTGCATGTAACAGCAGTTGTCAAAAGCATGTCAAATGACCACCTGCATTTTGTTGCTATGAAATGAATGACATATTTTCACTGTGCCACCTGGGTCAAAGGATTTCTGTCTCAAACTGGACAGTTGCAGCAAGGAAATCACACTCTGAAGCTGAGCTCTCACCACAGACATTTACAACCCAATAGCAGTAACTCTTAAGCTGTGTGGATCAGCCACTAGAGGGGGATTTAATTTTGCTAATGATAACTAACACATGTATTCAGAATCCCAGAATACGGACCTGGGATTTTACCTCCAAAAAGATCCTGGTGCTTGAGACAGGCCAATGACTTTTTTGACAGCACAAGAAACTGACTTTAAATGTTTTATACAGGTATAACATGGAGGCATCCTCTGGTAACAAGAATTGTGGTACGCAAGAAGATGTGCACCATATGCACTAGGCTTCTTCTTTAGTGCCTTTAAAAGCAGAGGATAATCCTACCCAGGTAGATTTAGCTGTTCTATCTTTGGCTCATTTGAAAGATTAAATGTCAAACATCCTGTAAAGCCTAGCACACTTGCAAGCTGCTTCTACATACCCCCAGTCTTCACCTTCTGCATATGAGAAGACAAGGAAGCATCTTCCTGGACTAGAACTGTAACACTGGACTAAAAAAATCTACACACTCAACTGGGCAACCCACTGGTGCCCTGGCACCAAGGGCTCAGCAGCAGCAACAGGATGCAGAGCCTGGGAGCAAGCCAGCTGGCTGGGAAGAAGGAGGAATCACCTTTGCAGTTCTTGTGGATCAGAGACTGATCCACATAACCTGAAAATGGTGCAAGCGATGGTGGAAGGAGATCACCTTTCCTCATGTGAGAGCCACAAAATGTATCTCCAGGTAAAGGCAGGTTCAACAACACACTGGGAGATTTTTGTGGGCTGAACCCTGGATAAACTTGGTTTTGTAATGTGCCCTGTGAATGTGGATTATTGTTCATACCACCAGGAGTTACTCTTTATCTTCCTTTCTGGATATGATCACTAACCCTGGTGCCACTTTTAATTTTATAATGACTGCTTTTATTTAAGATGGTGTGCTAGGAGGCATAATTTTATTATTATATTCACAGTGTCATATAAAAATTGCTTTATCTTTTTTAAGAAGCAGTTACAGAGAGAATATTGGGTTTGGACAGAAATGTAAGTTCTTTACAACCAGCTACAAAGGTTGATTATAAATTAATATAGAAATTTATGTTAACTTAAATAAGGCTGTTTAAAAATACTTGCTGTAATTCACAATTCAAGTCTACCAGTATGTTTAATAGTTGCTTGTAGTTACATTTAATTATGTAAAGAAAAGCTGTCTTCTTGCTTACCAGAAAGAACATCCGTTGCTGTAAACCTTTTCCAGATAACTTACTGAGGCTGCCCAGTCGAATGAACTCCTGCGGGAAACAAATGCAAAACAAATATGTATCTTCAGAAATAAAGATTACCATTACTATGCAAACAGAAATATGACTAATTGGTCACGGGACTGACTTGACTATCAGTCACCAAGACATTTTCTTTTATTATACGTGTTAAAAATCTTATTTATAGGACAATTTCTTTTGATTCGTAACTGTCTTTAGGATAAACTCCTCCGTAGTCTTTCATTCACGTTTAGAAAATTCAGCTAAGCAAAATTTTCTTTACCTAACATTGGTTCCTTCAGACAGCTCCTTCTTTCTGTTTTAAGCATTTTTCATGGTACAAATGATGTAAAAACTAACTATAAGTTGGCCTGTATGTTACTGCTTAGTCACTGGTAAGCTTTTGCTGTGTGTATGGCACATATAGCTCTTCACTGAGATGTAAAAATCAGCTGCACAAATCAACATCACCATCAGGAACGAAGGAAATTTGTCTGGCAGTGTGAGTTGCGGGTACTATCCATGTCATATCATACAGTACATTAAATCAGATCAAACTGCTAAAGAATGTTTAGCGATGGAATTACAGGAAAAGTAGCACATTTGAAACCTTTAAAACGTTGAATTTCCTGGGATTACTGTAAACTAGACTGCAACTCTTCCTTCCACTTACCTGAAACCCACCAAAATACTGTTTTCCAGTCACTCCCTCCAGCTTCTGCCAATAGGTTTATATTTATTTATTACAGTCTTTCTAAGGTCATTCTACTTGTAATTGTGAATGTAAAAGTTACATAAACCATGAGAATCACCCGCAGCTTAGACATAAACACTAAGATTAATCAGTTCAGAGAGACACTCTGGTCACCTTAGGGTTGTTGTGATGTGTCCAGTTCCTCTACCTGCATTGTGTAAGGGCTAAGGGGTGGAAGAAGTGGCTAGAGGTGGTTACCCCTGTCTCACAGTAGGCTCATGTTACCAGAGCAGCCATTGGTAGCTGTTGCTGGCCACCAAATAATATTAATCTTGATTAAAATGTATATGGTACCACCTAATAGTCACTTGCAGGCTTAGCACCATTATGGTAAATGCTGTGCAAAGACGTGAATCAAGAGCTGCAGGTCACTACAATCTGCAGGCACAATCGACCATGGGATGTTTTAACATTCAATAGAAGAACCAGCTCAGTGGCAGTGGAGACCCCACTCTGGGACAACTGGAAAAGGATGGTTACCTACAGCCTCCTTTAGGACAGCTGAATCACCAGCCTAAAGTGAGACTTCTCCTCTGAGATGTGAAATTCAGCCACTTTAGAGTAAACACAGCTGTGGGCGACAGTGGCATTTGCCTGCCAGCCCAGCCTGCACTGGGGCACGGACTTCACTTGGATCCAGAAAGGGTTGGAAGCAGCAACATCTTGGGCATGTGCCAGAGTATAGTGGCCAATGCTTTCTGCCTTGGCAGGCAAACAACTTCTGCACCCTGTCTGCCTTCTTCTTGAACTTCCTATGACAAGAAGGCTTTAAATAGAGCCGGGTAACAGAAACACCCGATGACAGCATTTAATTTCATGTGATAGAGAGATGCACAGGCTGTGAAGGGCTTGCCAAGGAAGTGTCTGTGGATCACTGGAAGGAGTCATGAGCCATGACAGATTCTTGGGAGACAGGGAAGAGGCAAAGTGAGGGAGTGGGGAACCACCAGAAATCCAGAAATGCCTGTGCCCAGCACTGCCTTCACAATGGCACATCAACTTCAACCCCCTTTTTTACATGGTTGAATGCTTAAATGAGCTGCACTCTAGAGAGCTCAGCAAGCTGCCTCCCTGCCACAACCCTGCTGTGGCACTAGACACGGACACAGCACAGCAAGCAGAGCAGCTATCCTGTGGGATCTACCACGGCCAGATGGACACACTACAGGGCAAGTTCAAGGGCTGCTGTATTTGCAGTTCAATGCAAAACTCACCTTTTCCCAAGCTGAGAACAGTCTAACAATGCATTTTACCCACCATTTCAGTTGCTGCAAGTACTGTTTTTGTTTATTACACACAAAAGTCAGGGAGTAGGGGGACATTATTTCAACAACAGACAGCTCTCAGGTTTGCATGTACAGATACATGCACCTAGAAAAGTAAAAAAGGCTAAAATATTACACTGAGGCTTCTTTATTCTGAAGTAAGCCTATGCTTTTAAAAAAAGCCTTGACAAGTAAGAAGAAGATGTTGGTATTTTATAACATAATTAGAAGTGTTTACTTAAGGCAACACTGTCTCAAAACGTACTGCTTAATGTTACAGGTAGATTAAAGAGACTGCTCGCTCCCCAGGGCCCTGAGTTTCAAAGCTAGGTGTCATAAAAGGGCTGAATGTCCTCCAGAACTAATGTCTTAACTTTTCCTTTTATCTGCCATGCTCTAGCACTGAGGGTTGGAAAAAACAAAAATTAAGGGCAGAAGGAAATCAGGAAAGGTGCAACTCCTCAAGCTTTGAATGCTGTGATAAATATTACTTTTTTACCACCTCTGATGTAATAGGTGTTTGGAATTGCCTAAACCATCCAAATCTACACATAAGATAAACTTAATAAAAACAGTAAAAAGGTAATAAAGATGATTGCTTCTTCCCACTTTAAAGGCTGTTGTTTTCTATGGCATTATGATGTTTGCATTTGATAGTTATTGGTGAGGGAAAAAAGGTTAGTATGAGGAAAGGCAGTTTCACAGCTGCTCCTAAAAAACAGGTTTCTAATATATACCTAATGCTTTGAAATTGTATCAGACCTTTACCATAACTCTGGTACTTACCCTTCCTGGGATCACCAGATTGTCTATGCCTATCAAGTCTTTCTTGAGTTCATGCAGCTTCTGGAAGTTCTCCATCTTTATCATATTGCCATGGAGCTGAGCCACCATTTCAGAAACCTCAGCCAAAGCAGCTAGATTAGATGGACAAAACCATAAAATGCTTATTAAAAATTTACAAGAACATTCAAAACCAAAGATGGTTTTTGTCTGCAGTGCCCAGCTCATGAACCTCACCCTTCTTGTGTTGCCCTTCTTCACAGTGTAAAGCTACTCAGGCTGACTGAAACCCACACAAACTCTGGACATCATCTTATGGAGTGGAGGGGAGAGGGTGGAGTGCTGTAATGAAGAAGCAGTCTATTTCCTCAACCAAAAGACTGCTCAGTTTTAGTCACAGGAACTTTGTTAGGAATACTCCAGTCAATTCAGTGCAACAACGAATAGGTTCTCCTAAAGGGCATCTCCAATGAATTTAGGGATCTTCTCTATGCTTGAAAAAAATACTCATTTTACCCCTGCTTGCAGCACATCGGGCCAGGTCCACATCTGAAAATTCCAGGAATTGGCAGTGTCATTTATTGTATCATTTCAGATAGCAAACAGTAATTTTGGGGTTTGCCCTCAGTCCCAGCAATGAGAACAACTAAAAGAACTGCATGCTGCTGACTTGCATCACATTCTATTTCATTCTCTCCGAAGACACTGCAAACAGCAAGTGACCTAACACTTGTGAGTGATCTTCCTAAGGAAAATCTCCAATGTCGAAGGGAGTTTTTGCTGTGTGAAGAAGGATTGGGTGGGATACAGGAGGAAGCAGGCACTGTGAAGTCCTGCTGTGGCAGGAGACACCAAATCCAGCACTCACAAGACCAGAAATGGCAGAAGCCAAATCGGGTGCTGCCGATCTGCTTTCTGTGTCTTTCTTGTCTTTTTTCTGTGCCAACAATGCAGTAAGTCAGCTCAGAGAACTAAGCTGAAAATCACTTCACCATTTGACCTTTCACGGGCAACCAGCTCAGGGACTGACTCCCTGTGCCATCATGTATGTGAGCACCAACCTTGATACACCAGGATGGAAGGGCAGTCTCTGAATGGGCTAAACACACTTTAATGACTGATTTTAGCACTAGGAAGAGCAGTTGGAGTCAGTTAAAAAATACAGTCAAGGCAACAGTAACAGTGCTTTTTTCTGCCCTCTTACATCATTTTTCAGCGCACAGTTCATCCGTTAGTGGGAGATCTGTGCTCTCTGGTGGGATTCAGATCCACATTTCCCTTTAACAAAAATCTGCAAACACCTTGGTAAGAGACTGACCCCAGAGCAATGGTGTCTTTGAGCCACTCTGTCCTTCTCATGCTCTCTTATTTTCACCATCCATTTCAACTGTGGAGCTGGAAATAAACCTTGATAGGCACTGCACTCTGTGGGGAGGTGGGATCAGACACATTGTCCTCATGACCTAGCCTTGGCTAAAAGAAATGCAGGCACTACTTGCTGCATTCCTTGAGATCATTCAGGCTGTAGCTACACCCAGGCAAACATCCGTGTCACGCAGCACTTCAGTGACACAGACCTCTGTGGCACTTCCTATTGCTACAGGTCAAGTTACTTCTGCACTTTGTGCATTGTCTGCTGTGGGTCTCATCATATAGCATCTAAGGGAACTTAGGCAGCTAACTCGGCTAACACCTTACAGCTGGGAGCAGTCATATTGAGCACTGCTCCCCGCCCAAGTCCTTCCATGGATGTGCACTGAGTGCTAGCTGCATAGATAACATACAGTTATCCTTAAATAGCAATAGGACTATATCTAGTAGTACTACAGTAGATAGCTTGCAGTGGGGGTGGGGGAAGTGGGTGAGAAAAGAGGAAAACAAATCATCAGAAAGAAACAGCAGGCAGTGAGTTCAGGCTATGGGAGGAAAATTTCTTCACATGTAGAGAAAAACCATGTTGGCAGCTTTGAGCTCCTGAAACAAATCATGGGAATGGGAATAGAGCAAACTGTATGTCTGGAAAGAAAAATGACAACACTTAAAGAAATAATAGCAGCCATACTGAGTCAAACCAAGGGTTCACCTGGGCCAATATTCTGTGTTCCTAGTGGATCTGTAGGGAAATTCAGAAACAAGGCAAGTACATATGGTATGTTCTCTGCCCTCTCTCCCAAACTCTCAACTGTTTTCAGTTCCAGTAACTTTCTGAACTGCATATCATTTCTGTGTTTAATAACCCCCAGCAGATTTCTCTTTCAAGTACTCGTCCAGACTGTGACATAACAGGTATACAAGAGCAATCTTAATCCTACCATTTCTGGTCTTCTGAGTGCTGGATTTTGAAACTCAATCATCTTTCAGTGTAGGCTTAAAAAAAATATTATTTCATCCCACCAGGCGCATGTAATGAATTTGGGTGCCATTCCCCAGCTCCAGGAATCGGAATCTTTTCTCTTACTTACCTCTTGAATCCCTGAAGTCTATGTGGCTTGGTGGGTAGTATTTGCAAAGCCTCTCCATTATCTGCTTGTAGTGCATCAGCCTGTGTAAAGGCCTGAGAAGGAAGGTGTTGAGAGGCAAGTAGCAGACTTTCTGTAGCTCAAAATCTCTGCAAAAGGTCTCCAGCTTGCGAGAGTTCTTGATCCCGTTCTCCAACTCCATTAAAATCTCATTGTGCTTCCACAGGTGAATTGTCAGTTGCTTACATGAACAAAGAAAAGAGCATGTGGTAGAGCTCTTAGTAATTACTGTGAGGCATGACTCAGCTCAAACCAATTCCAATAAAAATCCAACTAGCACAGCATTTGGGATTTTGCAAACCAAATCACTGTACAACACAATGGCTCTGATATTCACTTGAAAAGCAGAAATGACATTACTCATTTAAGTGTACCCCCCATTCTCTCTGCATTCCCTGTAAAACAAAAGTACATGAGCAAACAAAACTAAGTCTCACATCAGTAAGAAATCTAAAGGCAAGATGATGGCATGAACATAGCTCATGCAAGTAGGTGCAACAGGGAGGGAGCCAGACAATGTGAATACAGAGCTAAGAAACAAAATGGGATTTTCTAGGAGGATGAAGGGAATTAGGTGCCCCAGTTCATTTAGGTGCTTTTGGGGAACTGAGATGCAGGCAAAGGGACTTCTAGCTCTGCTCCCCTGTTATTAATGAGAAGTTGCATCTCTTGGGAATCTGAACAAACCCAAAAATGGAGGCACTGTCTGACAGAAATGTCAGATAGTTCTTTGTCCTTGGATTACATCCTCTTCTGCATCGTACAGTTTCTAAGATGATCCCACTGGCAGGAGGGGAGTTAAGCACGAGCCAAGTGAATGAGCTTTGCATGAAATAACATAACTCCCATTTAGGTCTCAGTGTCACAGGCATTCACAGGTCCTATTTAAAACAATTCAGCAGTGTGTTTTCTAATAATTATCATGGGGTCTTCATCTGTATTTTGCAAAAGGTAAACTGGTTCTTCAGGAAGCACAGAGCTTCTCTGAGCAGCTAAATAAAGTCTTCTGGTACCAGGTGAAATATTAATGAGCAACAAAAAGAAACAATGTGTATGTTGAAAGGACTTGAGAGTTTAGCTTAATGTAATGCTTGTGCTTTTTGACACATTTCCAATCAACTCCCGCTCTTAAGTGATTTGTGACTCCTTTACCAGAAACACACCTTCCCTAAAGCCAAACGGCTTCCTCCATAAACTGCATATTCATTTTATGAGCCTGTATCTCAGGCAAAGACACAGAAGACCTCTGGACTGCTACAGAGGCTGCCCATTAATTACTTGCTCTTAACTTCTTTCCTATATTAATTAAATGAGGAGTGTCAGTTTTCAGACCTTTTAACAGGTCTCAAGATAAATATGTAGAGTTTTAACTACCTTCATTGTTTCCTGTGCAGATCTTTAGGTCAGGCTGGGTTTTGCCTCTTTTCTCTACATATCTGTGCTTGTAAGTGGTGGTGGATCTCAAAGCAAATGCAGAAAATCCTCTAACAGGAAAGGGAGAACGGCAAAGGTGAAAGCACGCTGACAGGCCTGAGTTACAGTGAGGACTGTACACTACCTTTAGAATAGTGCCACAGATGGTCCTGCAGACAGTGAAGGACAGACAATTTAATGTTGTAAGGTACCAAAAGCAGAAACAGAGTCTGTCAGAAGCTCTCTTGCATTCCCCAAATTGTTTGTGAAAAGTGGATACTTGTTGAGAGCAGGGATGGAGGTAGAAAAGTCCCCTCTGTGTTTCTTCTGGTGCAAATGAATTATGTCTTGAGGGGAAAAGGCAGCTCCTGCTAAGTATACTGCAGAAAGGGTAAGACTGCCTTATTGCTGAGAAAGCTGTCTATGCTGAGGACTGTAAGTTAAGATTCCCATGTTCCCTTTTTCTGATTTATTGCATAATCACCTGCATGTCATTTAACTTCTTTGCATCTCTCTGTCCTCCTGAAAGAAAAGTCTAGCACTAATGAACAACTCAGGAGAGCTGTAGAGATTAAACTGCCTTTTCCTCCAGCCAAGGACTCAAGGCCACTCCAGTTAGTGCTAAAGTGGTGATCACCAAGGAAAGATTTACCAGATAGTTTCAAATGTGCTTTGAGATGCACATGCCCAAGGTGCAGTGCCATGTTTTGCCACACACTGACCTGGATGCATAAACTACAGTACAATAAGGAAAGCTGTTATCCATCTGTGCTGTAGAAGTCCATAGAGTTTTCACAGGTTCCTGTGCCTGCCTTCCATGCTATGTGCTCAGTAACACAGAGCATCAAATATACTACTCCAGCCAGACTAAGAAACGGATGCAAAGTCTGCAGAATGTTGGAATTAGATGATCCTAAGGTCCTTTCCAACCCTAACTATTCTATGATTCTATGATTTACAGTTCATACATCTTTCTTTGCTTTAAAGGGATCAAAGGCAATTATTCACATTTATTTATTATTATTCATATTTACTTTTCATCTACCTTGTCATGATAATGCACAAGTACAAATTTCCCAAATCAAAACAATATCCAGATTACAGTCACTAACCCTGCAGTATCTTAACACTTATATTTGCATGAATAAGTAGGCACACTTGGCATTTGAGCAGTCTCTTCAGCCATTTAAATTCCTCTCTTTCGCCTTCTTATTTGAAACAAAAAAAAACTGGAAATGAAATGTTCCTGAACTTTTGTGTTCGCTGTTCCTGTATTTGGAGAATGGAATGAGGAAAGAGGCTGGACAATTTAAAATCAGCTTGCAATTCTGAAATCTCAGGGCTCACCAAATGTTTTCTACTTCATCAAAGGGAACTTCTACTGCATAAGCCTTGATTACAATTGTCAAAGACCAGCAAAAGAGGCAACATCATATTAAAATAAAAAGCACACTAATGTTAATCCGTGTCAAAGCTTAATAGTTATAGGATCATTCCTACCTTCATATTCTGAATGTTCTTTAGCATAACATCTCCAATTCTTTGGTAATCTCCTTTAATGTGAGCATTAGAGCGGCCTTCCCTGTCAGCAACAGAAGTATCACATTTAGTCATGCAATAAACCTGCATAATCACTTTTAAGTACAGAAAGGGACTCAATAACTCATTTCTTTTAAAATCTTAACCCCCATGCTCCCTTGCTGGGGAGCACGTGAGGAATCTTCCTGATGAACATGTAATTCCCAGGTACAGGACACCTTTCACCCAGCCTGGCTTGCACTTCTGGCAACAGAGAGGGCAGGCATTTATCGAAGAATTAGACTTTTAAAGACAGCAGCTAGTGGTTTTAAACACACCAGAGAAGGCTGGAAATGGCTGGAAGGAAAGGAAGACAGCAGAATGCCATGACAATATGTACGCCTAGAACAGAAAGATAATTGTGTTTAGAAATGAGGACTGCGGCCCAGAACAGGACCCGCAGGTGCTCCTCCTCTGAAAAGCTTTCTGCTTGTACAGGGGAGGGTGGGACAAAAAACCCCAAATCCATCCAGCATCTGGGATTGACTCATAAATGTTGCATACTGGCAGGAATTTTCTTTCAGTGTGTCACTTCTGTTATTAAAAATGCAAACAGCTCCCTCCCACCCAGCCAGCTGTGCTTGGGTGAGTGCTCCATTTTGGTGAAACCCAGCTCCTGATGAAAAAGATATTCCTGCTTCTAAACCCATGTGTGAGACAGGCAGGGATACCACACACTGACTGAATCCAAACATACATCCTAGAAAACAGGAGTGAAAATCATGAATGTAAGAACCCACTAAAGATCTGTTCCAATCAAGTCAGGTTTTCAAAAGAAATTCACTACAGGGGTGCGGGGAGAAGCACTGTCCTGCTCCTCCTTCCAGCTTCTAATACTGCATCCAAGTTTCCTGCAGTGTGGCTTTTTACATGCTGCCCTTCAGCTCCCACATCAGCACTGGGATACAGATCCAGTCCTGATGTGAGCAACTGCAATTCAGCCAAAGAAATGCACTACCTTGGTAGTGGGTAGAAATAGAATCTACCTATAAATGAACACAAGGTTAACAGGACCTTTGTTTTAGGTTTCACCCACTTGCAGTAGTTCACACTTTAAAGAAAATTCTATGTGTAGTGAAGGGGTAAGTGGACAGCCAGGTGGTAAATCTCTGCAATTTAGCCAGAGAGGTCCCACACTCACCAGATCACAGAGGATGCAGATATTGTTAGGAATACACTTTCACTGGTAAGACACATAGAATTTATTTCCTCTTTAAACCCGTATCATTTAAAACCATATTAATCACATTAATAGATGCATATTCAGAAATATATTTTCTTTTGTAGAGTTAAACATGGTTATGTCCATGCTGGACAATCTCTCTGAGTGCTTTTCTAACTGGGAAGTGTGGAGGGCACAACTTGCAAACACTACACAGTAACATCTCCTATTTTATCCTTCAACAAAGAGACTCAGTTGATAAACAAGGACTGCTGCATGTTCATTTCAACAATATCCAGTTTCATAGGCTGCCTTTAATAATTTCCTATTGTGTTAAGTCTCCCAGGCATTCAGATGCCTATTTAAACAAGAAAAATACAGTTCTCAAGATTTTTTATGTGTTTCTTTTTTAATGAACCCAAAGGTTACACTGGGATGAGAAGTCGTTTTGTGTCAATGGTAACTTTAATTAGCATCACCAGCTTTGTAAAACCACTACGTTATATAAACACTGCCATAGCTAAAGTGTGCCCCAAGAAATGTTCTATATTGCAAGGAACAGCAGAGGTATGTATGGACATTACAAGACTACAGTCTCCACACAACCTAAGGATAAAAGTCCAATTTCTCTCTCTAGGAAGCCTCTGCCTGTCAAATCATCTCCCCTCTATGCTGCTCTCTGCCTTTCCCTTCCCCCGTGTCCTATCCATTCAGCTGCTCTCCCCACTGAGATTTCCTCTGAGAGGCTGTAAATAAAGCTTCCCAGTGCTTAAAGCTCTGCTCAGAGTGTGTGTATCAAAGTGCCCCCGACTGAAAACCACAACCATTTGAGGTCCAAGGCAGTAGCACCGCACAGGCAGGGAGCAAGGGGAAGTTGCCCTCCACCCATGCAGTGAGCATGCAGCATCTCGTCCCAAACGGTTCACACTGTGCCACTGCACACAATCCCAGAAATGTCAAAGCCAGATGAACTTGTGCTGCTTTCAGTAACAACATAGTATTTGGCAATTATCTCTAGAAGAATTCTTCCTTTATGTGTTGTTCTCTAACACTCTGGCACTACCGGGATCCTTTTGTCTCTACCTTTAATTTAATCTAATGGACTTCAGTTCGGTACCTTTCTGATTTACTGCCAAGATAAATATTAAATACGTCATTACAGACTGATACTTCTAATCAGAAATTGCTATTCTGATCTCAAGGCTACAATACAGGTTGGCCTGAATACTTGTTGCTAATTTCTTTCCTACTCGCTGGCTACTCAAAGGCTGACCACAAGCCTATTGAAGTCCTAGCGAGTGCTTCCATTGACCTTGTGAACTTCAGCCAGTAATCAGTGCAGTTGTTCACTGAACAGTCAGGTCCTTATTTCCTAAAAGCTGACCCCCCTGTCTGCACAGCCAGCACTGGCTTCTTGCACAGCATCTCACCACATCAGTCACACAAAAAGCATCAGGGACATTCCCCTTCATTGGCTTAGGACACAGACTGGTCCAAAGGCTGTTTTTTAAACAGTCTGAGGGCTTTCAAATCTTCCTCTGTGTCTTGGCAGAGTGACAAAGAGGGAGAGAAGGGGGTTCCTCAAAAGCAAGAGCCTCTCTCCAGCTGCTGGCTGAACAGTAAACTGCTGAACTGTACCACAGCCCTTAGCCCAGGCCAGCAGAGATAACCTCTGCTGCAGGCAGATGCATACTACTGGAACAACTAAAACCCTAGGAAAACCCAGAAATGTGATGGCTGAGTATTCCTCTTTGTTCCAGCCATTCTCCTTGCTTTGGTTATTTATTTCCATGCAAACACTGTATGTTGCAACAGAGACAATTTTCCCACTGGGGATGGTGCATACGCATGTGGGCTGTGATGTGGAGCAGAGGGGCAGGGAAAGCTGAGGACAGGCATAGGGGAACATGTTGACTTCACATCTGCCTCCTAAACCCCATCCTCCACTCCACCCCAGCTCTCTGCCAGGACTCCATAGCAATCCCTACGCTACACCGCCCTCTTCCCCCGTTCCTTAATGGTGCAAATCCCAAGTTAACAAGAAGAAAAGAAACCCCAAGAAAAGAGCATCCAAACACACAGAATATTAAAATAAAACCCAAACACCCACCCCATCAAATGGTGTCTTACTGCTGCAACAGCCAGAAGCACAGCAGTGGAGAAGAGAGCTCTCCCTGTGTGTATGTTTGGAATAACAACACTCGTTGCACTGGAGGGGGAAGAAGCTGCTCATTTGTTGTGCATCAATGGCTAAATTGTTCTTCTTACTCCTTGTTTTCACAGGTCACTGTTTGGACATGGCATCTACCTGCCAGTGACAAGGGACAGGGCTCAGAGACTAGGTTTTTACGGATTTTTATCAGGAGCTGATTATGACCTGACATTGCACACAGGATGTAGGATCCGCCTTCCCCACACATAATGTGCCTTCATTCCACTGACATTGTGGTCTAACACCTCTGAAAATCATGCTGAATAGTTATTCAGCATGATTTAATATCAGGAAATATAATAATATCAGGAGATACTATTCTATAATAAGCTAATTTCCCATTTTTCTCCAGATAGTCCCTTCCTTTTTAGAGTAATGCAAGTGTAAGATTGCAAGCGGAGGACACCAACTGTTATATCTGATAAGAGACTCAGACGCTACCGTATATATTAGTAAAAATGGCCAGCAGCTTGACTTACAGGGGCTACACAAGCAGCTATGTTGGATCTTTTAATTACATGAACTTCTCAGTGTACATCATTGAAAAATTAATGAAAAGAAATCTCAAGTCAGCCAATACTACCCTCCATCATCCAGGTCTGGTAGTAGAAGGAACAGAAATTTGATGGGGATGGTGGGAGGGCAAAGAAGGAGAGAAAGATACCTCAACAGAGATTTTGTCCTCAGGTAAACATAAAAAAAACCTTTACTTCAGCCCTTCAATTAGAAAGAAAAAATAATAACAATAACAAAAAAAAAGTAAATTATATTTACAGTGTGTAACCTTTGCTAGATGTTCAGAACAGCATCTCCTTCCTGGAGACTATAGGCTGTCTTTGAGTACTTAGACACTTTTGACTTTTTAGGACTATTATTAACAAAGTTCTGACATTACAAAATACCTTAAACATTCCTCATTACAACTACCTTTTAAATAAGAGGAACATTCCGTAACTGGAAAAGAAGAGCTGACACAAGTAAAACATCCTCTTCCTTGCATCCACCCTATTACATAGTGCCTCTTACTGCCCTGCCCATTCCAGCCCCTGATGCAGCTGTCCTGTCAGCAGGAAGTGGTGCATGAAATGCTGCTCAAAGCCTTAGAGATGTACCGCTGAAGTCACCAGAACTCCCCAGATTCCCACCAAGCCTTCAAGGAGCGTTCACGCATTTGAAAGACTTTGGGCTGGCTATCCCTGTTGTGGGAGGAAACCCAATATACAGCAAGTATGTGTCACTAATACTTTTAAATGGTAAGAGAGTAGAGCAAGTAACATCATCACATGGAAATATACTTCAGTATATTTCACGCTATATTTCACAACACTTCATGCCTTGCCTTGGAATGTCCTCAATGGTGATCCTGGGCACATTCCACCAGGAGAGGCACAGAAACAAATGTAACATGGCACTGGTGTGACTAATGGAACCTGGACAAGGTATTTCTCTCCCATGATTTCTAATTCATTTGGGTGTAGCAGGCTCTAAACCCCAGAAGTAACCGAAAGTGACTTCAGAAAAGAAACTGTCCTCTCAAAAGTGAGCCCAATGCTCTGCCACCAAGCCCCTTTTCATCTTAGGAATCCACACTGCATTAACTCCAAGGTTTGTACTACAATACATACCTCATTTCTGTACATAGGACAAACACTGCCCAAACTGCCCCCTTCATCCCTCTTCACCAGACATGCAGAACCAGCTGAGCAGTCAGTGCTCATGCATTTGCGAAGCTGAAGATAAGGGTGGCTGCCTTGTTTATATAAACTGTTTTATCAGAATGTTCTTCAGGACCACAAGTACTACTTCCCAAACAAAAAATGGTTAATAAACCAACATTTTAGCTCACCTTCCTACACCTCTCTGAGTCCTCTTTATTACAGGTTTTAAAACTGGCTTCCATGAATCCTGATGAAGGCTTCTCCTTTCATACGCTAAGATCTAAGAGCTTTTTTCTTGCAAATCACCAGCCACACATTTCTCAGCCACATCTGGTCATACTGAGTAACAGCTTGCCTCAGAAGTGACTGTGAAGTGGGAGTCAAACTACTGGCTTTCCTGGGAGGAGAAGAGTCTGCCTGCATTTCTGCACCACACATACTAATTTTCTTCCAAGCCCATGTATAAGGCACAAAATACAGATTTGTACTAACTGATAGTGCTTCTTAAGGTAGAAATGGGTATTCTGGCTTGCCCCAGCATTGCTCTCTGCAATGCTTAGGGGTCAACCAAGGAGGGAAACTTACGATTCTCCATTTGCCGTCTTCTGTCAGAATTTACAGAAACCAGTATGGAAATTCGTAATACAAACACTTAAAGGGGTGTGGGAAGATTAGCTCAGTATTTTTGGCTGGAAAATGGTGTTTGGGGCCCAAATGAATAGCCTATTAAACAGCTTAGATAAATAAAGGAGTAAAACCTAAGTGACTTCTCAGATTCAACCAGCCAGATGCGAAGGGAGCACATCACACTTTGCCTGCACTGCCCACAGTGCATAACATCCTTGCCTTAACATCTCTCAGGATATGGTGCCCTCAACATAAAAAGGACATGGAACTGTTGGAATAAGTCCAGAGGAGGCCATGAGGATGATCAGGGGGCTGGAGCTCCTCCCCAGTGAAGATAGGCTGAGAAAGTTGGGGCTGTTCAGCCTGGAGAAGAGAAGGCTGCGTGGAGACCTCATAGCAGCCTTCCAGGATCTGAAGGGGGCCTATAAGGATGCTGGGGAGGGACTCTTCATTAGGGACTGGAGTGATAAGACAAGGGGTAATGGGTTCAAACTTAAACAGGGGAAGTTTAGATTGGATATAAGGAAGAAATTCTCTACTGTAAGGGTGGTGAGGCACTGGAATGGGTTGCCCAGGGAAGTTGTGAACTCTCCATCCTTGGCAGTGTTGAAGGCCTGGCTGGACAGAGCCCTGGGTGACATGGTTTAATGTGAGGTGTCCCTGCCCATGGCAGGAGGATTGGAACTAGATGATCTTAAGGTCCTTTCCAACCCTAACTATTCTAGGATTCCATGCAAAACGGGAGCTGAGATACGCCATTGCTGAGATATATCGTCCATATTTCCTCCCAGCAGAAAGGGTTGAGAACTCCACACCCTGCCCCCAAAGCCTTGCTGAGGAGCAACCTGAATGAGTCCAGGACTAGGACCTGGATGCCTGTGTGCCTGACACAGCTCTCCTGGCACTTGCTAACAGAACAGCCTGATGTGCACTGTTCTCTGTCCCACATCAGGCAGCTTCCTGCTCTTTTCTCTCCTCCTCTCTTGCTGCTCAAGAGAGCAGAGCCCCATGCATGTCTGCATCCCCTAAAGTTCGTCCTTCCTCCCCTCAAACCCCAGGGGGTCTAGTGGAGTATTTTCACTTGGTCCCTGGAACATGGACAGTCTTGTGTAGAGAGGGTTCAGCACAGTTGGGGTAACTGGGAGGATTCACAGGCTGCTTCACTGGCCCTGCAACAGCACAGGCCAGGTAGAAAACATTGCCCAGAGCAAGGTATGACTGATCTTAGGATGATGTGGAATAAGCCCACCAGGAATCTGCTCAGTTTCATGGCCAGAAAGAAACTCTAGCTGTGAAAAAAGCAGGAACTTTCTATATTCTGCAGTTAGCTACTGGTGTCAGCATCAATTCACATCTTGTTAAAAACTTTATCACTATCAACTAGACCAAGATGTGATACTCTTAGGAAATGCAGTACTAAAGAGAAAAATGAGTGAATTGTGTAAAGAAACAAATCAGACCTGCCAGGATCTATAAGTGGGTCAAAAGGATACCAGCCCTTAAGATGTTCAGTATCAAACAGCCTGCCTCTGACAGCAGATTCAAACAGTTCAGAGGGCCTTGAGCAAGCCAGAAATGATTTTAATAATGCACACAACCTGAGCTTCTTTGAGCCAAATACTGAGTCTATAGATGTTTTAACAAATTCAAAGCAGAAAGCCACCTAACAATTGTAACGTGCAATCCTCCCCTGGCCTTGCTCTCTTCACAGCTCTTTGAGCTGCTTGGATCACAGCTTCACTGCGATGCAAGTCCTGTACAAGCACCCAACACATGAAGGTTTGAAACAAACCTTAGACAAACACACTGATGCAAGCAGGCTGAACTGCGCTTGAAGTTGATAAAACCCAGCATCCTACTTGCTAGGGTAACAGAGATGACTGGTTGTAGGAGGCTCTTCCTCTAAGACAAGGTGCCACAGCACACGTGGGTAGCTAGGGGCTTTCCAGTAGCTTGATGAAGTCCACAGTCCTTTCATTGAAAGGCCCTTTTTTCACAGACTGGGAAGGGATCATCCAGTTCCAACCTCCCTGATGTAGGCAGGGACATCTTCCACTAGACCAGGTTGCTCAAAACCCCGTCCAACCTGGCCTTGAACACTGCCAGGGCTGGGGCAGCCACAGCTTCTCTGGGCAACCTGTGCCAGGGCCTCACTACCCACAGAATGAAGAATTTCTTCCTTATATCTAATCTAAATCTCCCCCCTTTCAATTTAAAGCCATTCCCCCTTGTCCTATCCCTACTTGCTCTTAAGAAAAGTCCCTCACCAGCTTTATTGTGGGCCCATTTTAGGCACTGGAAGGCTGCTAAAAGGTTTCTGTAGGACATGCCACCCCCCTCTGACAAATGCAGAGCATGCTCACATCTCAACACACGCATCCCACCTTCCTTTCTGCTCCACTTGCCTGGAAATTTAGAAGAGCTGACATGAAGGGTCAGATTTAAACAAGCCCATTTGAATCCTGCCCACCCCTTCCTGCATCAGTGCTGCTGGCTCAGCCAGGCCAATGAGGAGCTATGCAGCTGACATAGAGTCTGGGCAGTGCTCTGCACAGCGGTGATGAACACAGCCAAAGCCCACTGGCTTAAAACTACCCGAGGCCAAAGGCAAAGGCACAATCATGGCAATATGGATATCGAGCTAAGTGACCTTGACCACACCGCTGAAGATACTCCCTTCCACACTGCCACTACCTGCTTCTTCTACATGCTGAGGGGTTGTTTATTTTTTGCCACTCACCACTTAAATTAAACAGTAATCTCTACAGGATAGATCTTCTTGCTTGCAGCTTACCTTGGCATCTATTGCATTATGTAAAGGCACCATCTCCAAAATAACACCAGCCAGCCAATCCGCCTCTCTTCCTAAGGCAAGTATTCAAATCTTCCAGAACTTTACATAACAAACACCGTCTTCAATAGTGGTATTATGCTAGGTAAACTCATGCTGTTGGCTGCAAACTGGATGCAGACCAGGGGGAGGAATGTGATTACTTTACTGTCAAGTGAATGAGAGCAGCCATCAGAGAATTCCCAGTGGCTTTACATGGAAGCACATGTAATAGCTGAGCTGATAAAGTCAGAATGAGGTGCCCAGCTGGGGCAAAGTTACCTCAGCAGAATAATTTCGAACAAATTTGTAATGCAAAGTCACTTCATTGCAGATCAGCACGTTGTATCACAGGGTAACTGCAGTTTAAATATGGTATTAGGAGCCTTAAACTGAGGTTTACCACTCTGTGAAACCATAGCCTTAGGACACAAGGAAAAGCTGGAAAACAAAAGGCTTACTTAGCTCTAAAAGAAGCTAACTGAAAAGAAGAAACAAAATAAATCCATGGAAAGTCTAAAGCCTGAATATTCTTTCTTTCTTTTAACGCAGCTCCCCACACTTCCTACAATGCCACCTTTCCACAACGGTCTGTTATTGCAGCATCTTCCAGTTTTTGAAAAACATCACACCTGAACAGGAGGTTGGCACCCACCTGTAGTGCTACCAGCAACCAGAAGGATATAGGGGAAATCTCTGTTTCAACATGTGCTCAAGCAATTAGCACCCAGACAACTCAATAGATTAGACTGCTCTGATAGACAGCAGAACTTGGCCCTTTACTAACTGCATAATTATTTATTTTCTTACCACAAACCCTGAATGCCAACTAGTTGGGGATTATCCCCAACCAGTTGTTAATCCTACACCATGGTTGGAGAAACAACCACTATTTTGTAACATTTGATACTGCCTTATTGGAGTACCTGCAATAAATGTTCCTTACTGGAAAGCAATTAACACCTGTAAAAATCCTGACTGGATTACACCAGTAGCAGCCCTGTGAAAAAAAGGGGAATACTGGCAGAGTTGCTGTGCAGCACTCTGCCTTAAGAGTGACCTTACGTCGAACATCAACCATGGACCCCTGGGCGAGGATGTGAGCTCTAAGAGGCAGTATCACATTCCCCTCACCAGAGAAAACACCCACTAATTCTGGAACTATGCAGGGTGGGTTTGGATAGCACTAGTCTGCAATGTGTTGTGCTTTCAGTCAATGACCATGCTCTTCACAGCAAAAGAGCTGAACTCACACACTCTAAGACTGTGTTTTGCTTTTGTTTTGATTAATTAGTTAAAGAGGCATTAAACTGATTAGCACTCATCAGGTCTGCCTGCTCTGCTTTCACGTGGTTTTCCATTGTTACTTTTCTAACCACAAAGCAAAAGTTGGGCTCCCAGCACCAAAGATAGACTACCAAAAAAACCGTCTGCGCACAGCAAGACGATCTAGTCCAGACAGATCTAACCAGAGCAAGAGGGCTTCTGTGTGCTGCCTCTGCTCAGATATCAGTGGTCAAATGAACTAAGAGTCCTCCCAGAAAAGAATTACTCACTCCATAGCTATTTCACAAAAATGCCATGTTTTACTGTCACTATTATGCTAAAGGTAGATAATTTTAAAGTTCAGTGCCCTCTTCCAACACTCTGTCAATTCACAGAGTGCACTGCAGACTGTGAGAGTGTCAAAAATATGGTGCCTGCAGAATGGTCTCTGAAAACCTACACCTGTTTGACAGAATCCTTCTTTATCACTGGTTAGCCTGCTTGCAACATGTTTTTCAGAAGATCTGCCATATAGAAACATTGACATTTGGCAAAAGAAAGCTTCATCCAGAATTATTATCTCATTTGCATATGTCTGTACCCGAGACATCCAAACAACAGAGTTTGTCAAGTAAACACGAACAAAGCATGATTCAATATACCCAGTCTGTTAATAACCAACAGCTGCAACTTTCACAAACCTGCCACTACAGTGGAGCACAACAAGTTAGCCAAAAGGGAATGCAAAAACACTCAACTGCATGAAATAACACAGCTAAATAACAAACAACAGTCTTACCACAGAGCAAGTCTCTGCTCAATTTCCTTGAGAAAACCAGCATGAAATTTGTGCAAAGGTTCAAAGTTGGAGAAAATGAGATTTTTCAGTGTTTCAGGCATGCAATCCTCTTGACTCACTGCACTCTGAAACCACTACAAACAAAAAAAAGAAAGCAAAATTATCAGGGGGTGAAATGCAGCAGGTATGATAATTTGCTGTCTTTATACACCTAACCCAGTAAGGAACTCATTTAGCTGGTGCTAAGAATACAACCCAGGCTACCCCTGGCACTCCCGCATGCTGAACTGGTACTCCTATCTGTGCTTAGTTATAAAAGTAACTCCCTTCCCCTTTGCCATCCCTTATCAAATCGTGAAAATTCTTTTCATGCCCAAACTGGTTGGTCAATACAAACTGAAGCTGCAAATGCTGTAGGTGCAAGAGAAAGTGTATTGCAACACAACAAAAAAAATATGCTCTGCTTTTTGCTGAGTTCTGTCTGAAATCCCTTTCACAGGAGTTGGTACAGTAAACACTCAAGCCCCTGCTGCTGTGTGCAGGTAGAGAACAGCACGAACTTTGCACAGTGAACAAGGATGGTACTTTCCACCTGCAAGACAAGACAGTAGGAGCAGAAAATAGGAGGGTCAGTCCCAAACACTGTTAAGACTGCAAGAGGTTCCTGCTCAGTTTTGCTCCATATTCTCTTTATTTCGCCCTAAGAGACATATGGGGGATGTAAAGCCATAGGACTAGGGGTCCTGCCAAGGTGGCACAGTCTCTAATCTTCAACATGATAACACTACTACCTCCTGGCTGCCCTGAGGGATTCTAGCTATGTACAGTTGACTTCCAGCAGTGCCTAGAAGGCTGCGGGGACCATAGAAGGCTGTTACAGCAGTGTTGATTGGCACTGACTCAGCTGGAGCTGACCCAGCCCTGAGATAAAGAGAGATCCCTCCCAAGCCTCCCTCTCCCCTGCTTTGTCTCTACAGTGAGCAGAGCTGAGGTTGAAAAACTGCATGCTTACCAAGTCATGCATGACACTTGTTCCTTCTACCTTTTCTAATGACACTGGTTACTCTCAGTGGCTTCCTGGGCCAGTCATCTGTGGAGGACAGCTGATGGGTCTGGTGATTAGCTAAGAGCCACTTGTATGCCTCTTGGTGGCAGAGCAAATACAAATTTGCCTACCAGAAGAATAAAGACCAGGGTGGGAAATGAGGTTTAGTTCTGAAGACCTAAAACTTTCTGTTTCTGCAGCCACTGACGAAAGCAGATGAAAAAAGTGTATCTACTGTTGAGACTGCAGCAGTGACCACTGTCCCACAGAACCTGGCCTTTTCCTTTGTTGCCCCCGCTTCACAGAAAGCCAAGGTAAATGGGCAGTGGGACCACAGCTGCCTGTAACAATCATGCTGCTCTAACCCACACTGGCTATATCTCAGCTGGCGTCAGTGCAACTGCATCTGCCACGTGGGCTTCTGAAACAGATGAGAAGTTGGGAAGAAGGTGTCCGTGTTTCCCAGCTGGTACCAATGGAGTCTTCTCTGCAGCACATCCTCTTTACCACAACACTCAATGCAGGACATGGCCATGCACCTCACAGTTTCACACACTGGATTATTAAAGAGCTAGCTGATCTGGAGCTGGCAGCCCTGCTGAAATACCATGAGGGGTTTTGGATCCAGTGTCCTTTTAAAGACAATTGTTATTTAAGGCTAAATCTTGCACACATTACACTTGGAAGTTAAACAAGACTGTTGGTGTGTGTGCAAAGAAGACACATATTTGCCTTGGTGATTTTAACAATCACACCCTGATCAGATGCTATGGATTAGTGACTCATTTAACAGACTGAAGCTGTCTTACTGAAAAGTCAGAATCATTCAAATAGGTCCTCCACAATATTTCATGTTAAATGGAGAGCATTTAATCCAGCACAAAACATTTACACGTCACCCTAGAGAGCTACTTCAGTTTTAAGAGAAGTCATTGAAAACCCACAGGCATTTTTAGTAATTATGACCACAAAGTATGAGAGCAAGAAAAAAAATAACTCAGCTATGTCTCAAGTTCCTCAACCTAATATAGTTTTGTAGTGCATGTTACTAACCACAGTGCAGATCTCTACTCTCTGCTTTTTATGTTATTTCCTCCTGAGAGCTGTACTCCTGTGCACTGTAGAGACTACCTACAATGCAGAATATGGAAGTAGCATGGGACAGCTAAAATGTTAAATGGAGCAGATGAAATACTACTGCTGACTAGAGATTCACATGTTTCATGAGTAATGCTCAAGTAAACATACCGATGTGATGACTTCAAGGTCCTTCAGGTATGTTCGTTCTGTGGTTGCCGCTTCTTTAGCAATGAAGTAAGCTTTCTCAGTTGGGAATCTCTGCAAATTGCAAACACATTAGGTTCTCATCTGCTTTTATGAAGCTGCTTTCTGTAGGAAAAAACTGCAGACAACAATTGCCAAGAAATTTACAAACTAGAGACCCTTGCTTGTGGTTACTGTGACTCATGCTTGAATGTTCCTAAGCCCTGAAGCCCTGAAAACAATCCTTCATTGCAAACACAAGAGAACAAGCACTTTCTATGGGTTCTTGAAAGACTTTTTTTTCTGCCAAGGTGATTGCTACAGCTCTGGGGTGCTGAGGCTCCTTTTAGGTTATTCCACACATCCAGAGCAGGATGTATTCTTAAGTTCACAAAGAAATCCTTTGCAAGCTAAATAACCATTTGAATCAAATTTGACAAAATGACAATAATTACTGTCTGATTATTATAAATTTCATCATCACCCATCATTCTGAATAAGAATCCACAGTAAAAATACTCTTAAAAAAGTAAAATCTGTAAGCTTTTCCCATTGTGGCTTGACAATAGTGGGAGAGGGTTAGGGTCTTAGGGTAAATTACAGATTTCAAATTTCAGGAAAAAATCAAAACTAAAACAACAAACCAAACAAAATCTTGTGTTACCCAAGAGGCAAAAGTCATAGAATCACAGACTCACAGAATACCAGGTTGGAAGGTACCTCAAGAATCATCTGGTCCAACCTTTCTAGGCAAAGCATGACCTAGACTGGATGTCCCAACACCCTGTCCAGCTGAATCTTGCAAGTGGCCAGTGTTGAGGAATCCACCACTTTCCTGGGGAGACTATTCCAATGGCTGATTGTTCTCATTGTGAAAAATTGTCCTCTTGTGATCAAGTGGCTTTGATCTCTTAATTTTGAAAGGTCAAAGGACCCCAACTGATCTGCTCTTTGTTGCTCAGGAAGCAAGGAGGAAGAGCAAAACACCCTTAGATCTTTTGCTTCTACATTTCCACCCTGAAGATGCAGAGGATGTGCTAGAAAGGGATGCAAAGTAGATTGTGGGTATTTCCTAGCCAGTATATAACTCCATAGGAACCATCATCAGCTGGCATACACAGCAGTCACTGGCTGCTGTAACTTTGACTGACATAAAGAATCATGAGGCCATTAACTGATTCTTGTTTATTTTTCTTCTCAAATTTCTCTCATATCTTGCTAACTCTGCACAGTGGGAAAAAGGGATCTTCCTTACGTATGCTCCCATTTTCCAACAAAGCCATCTGAGTTCCTACCCTCTTCCTATTGAGATGCTCAGGCAACAGAAGGACAAGATCAAGCCCCTTGCCCAGCAGTACAGCAGAGAGAAGCCAGCAGGCATCCAGAATAACCTGGCACAGACAGAATTATTTCTATCTTCTAAAAGCAGTGTTGGATGTGATGCTCCCATATGGCTCTGCTGCAATGACAGGGCTGAGCCAAACTCTTCCTGCTGAACACTTCAGGCTGTGGCTCAAAGACAGCGTTTTCAACTCCTACAATCAAATGCTCAAAGTGGTGGTCCCAGTAGAGACAGACTGTAAAGCCTGGGTTGGACACTTCTGCTCAACGCCGTGTCTTTTCCCTCTGTCACCTGGATATTTTATCTCCAATAACACACTGTTTTGTTACAACAAACTACCGAACTCCACTCCTTAAAAACAAGCTGGATTTATAGCAGACCCTGTCAAAACATGCTTTTAAAGTTCCAAGCAACAGGACTGGCCCAGATTTATCCCACACTGAACTTAGGGACACAGAGCTACCTATATTCTCGCTCCTGTTTAAAAAGGAGCTGGGGCCCTAATTCCTTCACCTCTGCTCAGGAGAATGTACCAGGGCACTGAGCCCTCAGCTAAAGCAGTGCTGTGGTTCTGGCCTGACCTGCTCCAAACTGTGAATTTGGCCTCAGGAGCACAGGGATGCTCTTGGAAACAGCGTGGCTAAGGACAGCAGATACCAAGTCACCCAATTTGACTTATCTGTGTGAATCCTATAGCTGTAGGGGTCTAGATATTAGTCACTTCGACCAACAGCAGTAGCCACAACACAACATGGAGAAGAAACCCAAGGCTCTGCCTTACCTTTTTCTTGACCTCTTCCTCATCATCAGTCCTGATGCATGATGGGTCATTCAGCAAAGGGCTGATCAAGGGAGACGGCTGCTTGGCATCAGGGCTCAAGTTTGGAGATAAAGACATGTTTGCTACCGATGGGCCTCCTTGGGAATTGATGGAGAGCTCTGAAAGGTGAGGGCTGCCAGTCAGAGAACCTGCTAAAAGAAGGGTAAAAGAGAAATCAGTTAGGACAAGTTCTTTCTAGAAAGTACCAAAAGGAATTAAGTTGCAGTATGTGAAATTACACTATAAGACACAGGCATCAGGGTCCTCAAACTAGTTCAAATGGACTTGAAGCCAGAGAATGTGCATCCACTTGTATTAACCAAGGGACTGCAGCATTGTTTTAGCTGATAAAACTGGCTGAAATTAGTGTCTCTGTAGGGAAGGGATCAAGGCATACATGACTGGCTGCAATATTTACTGCTAAACATCAAATTAGTATCAAATTTTTCACTACTGTAATCCACTCTATGAAAAAGAATAAATACAACAGTAAGGGAGTCACTCTAGGAGTGTCATTCTTTCTAATGAAGTAGAACTGCAAAGACTCAAATCATTATTTCATATGAAGCTATAGGACACAAGTTAGAACAAAATTATCTAATGGAAGTCTAGAGAAAAAGAAACTACGACTTTCTACAGCAATGTTGCTGCTAAAACCAGTCTGATCTAACATGAAAGAAGAAAACTACTAGTTCCCCAATTTCTACACACAACACAAGTATGTATATTATACCTTGTAGGTCTTTCCATGCTCCTCTGATTGTTTGGGATGGAAATGCTAGCATTACATTTACATAAGAAAAGCAATACTTTTAATGCACAAAGAATGACATCTTCAGATTATCACAGATATAAAGTCCCATTTAATTTTGGATTAAAAATATTAAAGAATCAGACAATTAATTACACTTCCATGGATTTATATACACTACATAAAATATAACTGAAATTAGCATTTTGTTTTCTGGGAGGCAGCCAGACTACTGACTGCAGAAAGGAAAGAATTTGCCAAAAATGCTCAATGCTTTCCCAGTTATCCCCTCCTCCAAACCTCTGAAAATCTAAACCTGTTTTAGAGGATAGATCTGTCATGTGGAAGAACATTTACAGTCTGTAGCATTTTGGCATCATGCATCAAAATCCAACCCCAAAAATGTGACAGGTTCCTGATTACCTCATCTAATAGGCTGTCTAGGACTAAATGTAAACCACATACATTGCCATATATAATTACAGTCACACACATTTTACTATCATGTGTTTATGCCCTCCCTAGATTATGGTAAGTAAGTGTTCCTGCTGCTACAACACAGCTGAGGTACTCTAGTATACATAGGCACCAATAAATGTAATTAGGCCAGTAATAAAACCTATTTATTTTATGGAAGAACTCAATATTTATTCCTAGAACATGAATGCTTTCAAATTTCAAACCAGTTCATGTTTATATATCATTCCTTTGAGAAAGAGAAGGAAAAAAACAATACAGTTATCAGTTTATGTAATCATGACAGTTATGTAGCCTATTATAAATCAAAGTCAAAGCAGTACTTGTCTGAAATAAATGTCTGTATTATTACAGCTAGCAAGAAAGGATTTCCCAACAGTTTCACACTAAATCAATGTTCAGTGAAATTTGAGAAAATGCCACAGCTTGTTACACAAATGTCAATTTTATTGACACTAGCACACAACTGTATACAGTGTTTTCAAAAGAAATGGAATTCATCATTGAGAAATAGTGAAACAGATTAATAGCAAGGTTGTAAAGTTTAAAGTACTTAACTACATTACAAAAGACATAAGAAAAGTTGTATCACCTCAAACGTGGAAACAAAGAAATTCTGGCACTATGTCTGTCATATGACAGTGAATAAATGATTTGCACCTCTGTGAGAAGTTCACAGGCATTATAGTCTAGAAGTTAAGTAGCACCTATCTGTGATAGACAGATATAGATATATTGACATATCTATCTACCTATTTATAATCCTAGATCTAACTTCTAATGTACTGGAATTTTTATCAGTACAACTCAAGTATTTCAAACTACAGAATATCAAATGGATAATGGATTAAAAAGATTTCCTAACCTACTCTTGGAACACATGACTTGGGAAAAGTATTATGGAAAGTATCACAAAAAGTGTGCCTGGTGGTTCACAGCATTGAATATACACCCCACTTATTAAACACTTGCACATCAATACATCATTGACATTCTCAAAGTTACTTTGCAGCAAGCTGAAATGCTACATCCTCCTTTCTGGTATCAATATGGACATGAGCAGTGACCAAAGCCAACCACCACCACCTGCAAGCAAGAGCTCAGTTAGACCCCATCTGCCAATACGCTGAACAAGTGAAAATTAAAGCTAGGTATAACAAAGCGGCCTCAAAATGCTGTTACATTAGTACATTCTAGGGTTGAATTACAACCAACACATCCAAAAAGATTAACACATTGGATGTTGTCTTGGTAAAGGTGGGAAAAAACCTCATTCTGCTGTGAGAAAGTAAGTCAGGCAGAAATGAAAATGGAAGGTCTTCTCTCCCCCAGCTCAAATCAATCAGGGACAAGTGTCATGCTGATGGGTCATAGCAATGCTGCAAAGTGACATTCTCTTTTTCATGGAGGAACAAATAACCTGCATTGACCAAATCGTCTTTTCTCAGAGTTTCATCTGACCTCCTGTCACGTAAGAGTATGTTCATATATGCTCTACTCATCAACTACACACACTTCAGAATATAAGCAGAAGAAGAAGGGAGACCAATCTTATTTACAAGGTATTGAAATGTCTCACATTTTACCCTAAAGGGTTCATTGACTGACAGGCAATTATTAGTAATGTCAGTTGCCAGATTCAAGTGGTACTGCACAACACATTGGAGGCCTAAAAGGTTTGCAGCTAGTAACATGGAGTTGTCATTGCTTGTATATGATTTTATTTAGTTTCAGACTTGGGCCATCTTTCAAATATAATGGAGCCAGCTATATACACATAAACAAAGAGACAAGTACAAAAGGATGTTTACCAAAGGGTTGCTTAAGCACATGCTAAAATGACATCCTTGGTGGAGTGGATAGGAACTAAGCACTTGCTTTAATTCTTATCTGAGCTTGGGATTAGGAAGAGAAACGAACAGTGGTTGATGACTGGCAATAATGAGATACACTTTACCACGGTATGGCAGATTAGCCCATCAATGCCAAAGTACCTGGAGCAGTCCTTAGTTCCACTGAGCTGGTTTACTCTCCAGGCACTGGGAAAGGTGCTACAGCAGAGAAGGTGACAGAAAAAGTAAACCTTGATTGAAAGCTAACGTGAAAAACAAAAAGAGAACAACAATGGCATTTTACATGGCCATGAAACTATGGGTTATTGTCCTACCTTTACACGTGCCTCATCCCTTTCCATCAATACACATGTTCCATGTGCTAAGTAAAATGAAGCCAGTGGCTAAAATCAAACACGTAATAGCTATGCCTCTGTCAAAACACACATCACAGTTACATGCTACAATATGGTGGAGCACTGGAGTGGGGTGCCCAGCCAGAGAAGGACAGGCTAAGCTCTCTGCCTGACTGGCCAACTGTGATCCACCCCACTAGCACTATGTGCTTTACTCTAGGCTTGCACCATGCACAGATGTTAACCCATAGGAACCTGCGCCGAGGTTGGTGCCTACAGAGCCTTGGGCTGGCTGAGCTATACTGCTTTAAAACACAGCTAGTACCAGGAAAAAAAAGAGTTCAAATCAGTACTTTTCAGTTGATGAAGAAAGTCAGTTCAAATCATAGGTAAGCTGAATTGCCTGCTGCTCTGTTGATTACATTGACAGCATAAGATGATCTGAAATCCCTGGCTGATGACTTTGACCTAGCATGGGTGGGCTCCCCTCTTTGTCAGGAAGACAAATGGGACTCTGTATCCTGAAGATACTCCTCCTCTATGCCTTTTCTCCCGAAACTGCTGAGTAACAAACTACAGACACTTAGTGTTCTGCATCTGCTTCAAAAGTTCCTATTCCCTACACACTTTTAACAGTGAGGAAGAGTACAGCAGTGTTAAGATGCTCCTGGGTATGTTCCTCCTCTACGGAGTCCCAAGAAGTAAAAATGACTCAATTATGGGAACTGAGAGGAAGCATCAACCATTGCTGAAGGTGACTGAGATTCTGCTGGAAAACTTCATGTACAGCTACAGTGCTCACTAACTCAACTGTTGAGTTTATATTGCTCTTAAGGTTTATAGGTTTATTACAAATTTAAACGTATTAAGAGCCAGAAAAGCACCTTTTTTAATACCTGGAATGCTGCAGGGCTTGTTCTCTCTTAAGCCTGCTCCACAACCTGCTCTGCAGTCAGTAGAAGCTTGTGACATCCAGATCCCCGTTACTCTGCTTTAATGGCAGGTCAGTGCTTTCTAAACTCCAGTCTGAAAGATGAAACCCAAGTTGTTGTCCTTTTGTGTTTTGCATTACTGAACATACAACTTATGAAGGCTCTTTAATAGGAAAGTATCTGACAGAGCTGCTGCTGCTGTGACCACACAGGTCTAGCTTAATTTTCCATAGTCACAGTGGTTGCATGTTTCTAATTTCGAGCTAAAAAGTTTTGTTCAGAGAAAGATGCATAGTACAAAATGACATGGGGGACAGATAACACCACATGAAGTGGCAGAAATTTTCATATGCACTTCACCAATGACTGAAGTACCTTAGACTGGAGAAGAGTTTAATAAGGGTGTCTATCCCTTCTCTCCCCAGCTGTGAACCAGGCACAGCTGTGCTGCTGAGCTAACAGAGTTATTGGATGGAGATTCTGCATTGTTCTCCCACAATACAAGAACAAAATCCACTGACTGCCATGAAAGCTTGAGGGGGACTAGTTCATCAAGCTGCACTCTTCCCCATTATACAGAACAAGCTGGAGTGCTGGATACAGATTGTTAGAATTAAAAATCTTGAAAAGTAACTATACATCAGCCGTAAATTTATGTACAAATACCCCTGTATACGGTACCAAAGAATCTGGGGAAGAACGCGAATTAAAAACAACTCGGGAAGAGAGTTTCATGTCACACATAAGCAGTAACTCTGCCTGGCTTGAAGAGGAACATGACAGGGAGAAAGGTTTGCATTCGACTTCACAGCTTCAAAATGCATGCCTATGGCAGGAGTGGCAGTGAGTGGCAGGGATTTGGGAGAATGGTGCACTCCTTCAATGGACCAATTCGCTCATATTTAGAACAAAGCATCAGCCAGCAAATGGACAGAACAATTAAACCAGTCACAGTTTTACAGCAAAATACCAATTAGAATGAGTAAAAGCCTTCAGTACAGGTAAAATTAAAAATAATAATTAAAAAAATTAATTCCATGCATACACAGTTAAATGGCTTGACATGCTTATAGTCTCATCAAGCTTGGTGTTGGTTTAGTAGCCAGAAACCTCTCCAGTTGGTAAATGTCCATGCTTTATTGGTATACTGTGGTTTTAGACAGTGGTGAGTGTGAAATCAGACAGTAACTGCTGTCAGCCTACATCAGGGTATATTTGCATCTTAAGAACAAAGAGTGAACAATACAGCCTGGGAAGAATACAAGGTCACTGGGCATCAGTCCTTTGTCTAGCCTTGATCCTTCCAGACAGAAATAGAGCAACCTATAGAAGGATTCCCTGATGTACCCAGAGCTAGGGCTGGTTTGCTTTTGTTTCTTTGCCTTTAAACCAACTTGACATAGTGCTACAAAAGAACTGAAAATGTTCAGCCCCCATGTAAGATTATGCCACAGATACTGTCCATTTCATCAAGACATCTCCCCAAGACTGCAGTGATCCTGCTTACATGAGCTATGGCAGACAGACTCCATCATCACTGGGTGCAGCCTTCATTAGGAAATGAAGGGCAATTCGGCTGTGCTCAATGGAGCTCAAATGGCCAGGAAAACAGACCTTCTCCCCCCCTCCCTCCACTCTCCTGGTCCTTAACAATGTGTTGTTTCTCAATTTGAGACTCACAACCTGGTGGGGGTTTTCTCCAGTTCTGAGGTGAGGAGTGCTCTATAAGACAGGATTACTGTAATAAGAGGAATTAGGTACTCCCAATACAAATAGGTATTTCTGCAGTAAAAGGACATTGAGACAGTGCTCCAAACAATGCAAGGAACAGAAGATACACCATGCTTTGAGGATAGACAGAACATTGAAAAGGCTTCTTCTCCCAGAGAGGTACATGCTGACAAAACAGTGCATACAATGAAACAAAAAATGTTTATCTTTAAACGGTATTAAACAAATGACAAAAATGAGAATGAAGTCCCCAGCATTTTCAATTTTAAAAATTAATTTTAACTATTGAGATTTATTTAAAAAAATCTATGCATGTGCACACACAGAAATCAGGAAAGGGCTGGATAAGTGAAACGCTGCCAAGCTTATGAACTTTGTTAGTGGGCCCAGGTGAGTTTCTTAGCAGGAAAAGGGAAAAATATAGATTCAGCTAATCAAAGATTTGTAAGTGCTTTATGGAAAGGCAACATTCATGAGCTCTAACATTCACTGAACTGAACAGAAAGACCAACCTCTGATCTTACTGTAAACCATCAAAGGAAAAAAACCTGTTTTCTTCTCAAAACAGGATTTGCAGCATTTTAAAGCAAGCATCTAATCTAATTTTACAAGCCTGAAAGCTCTTGAATAAGAAAGCATTCATTTTCTTTCAACCTTCCATACTCAGTCCATGACAGCTGTATCATTACTGTCTTTAGAGTTAATTTTTATCAGTAGGAACTCTGGGTTTTTATGGCTCTCAGGAGCCAAAACTTTACCAAAACCCCATCAATTAAAATTATACCTTAAAACTCTAATGATTCTAGAGCAAACTAAGTATTTACCATCATGTCATGTAGATTCATGATTCTAAGGTCTTTACCCCCCTTACTGTAATAACACCATCTCTTATTGTGAAAAACATGCCTGTGAATACACAGCTCAGCCAGGCACACAGGCTTTAAAGATCTCTTAACATTTAAAATGAAGTGCTCACTACTTTTAATGACAAACAAGATAAACCAAGCTTATTCTACATGCTCTTTATAGACCACAGAATTAGAACAGAAGACAAAATACTCTATAAAGAACTGCTACATGTCACCCAAACTAGGCTTCTTATTCATAAAAAGCCTTTGAGTTTTAAGTAGAAATTCTGCATTTTAAAATATCAATGGCACCACACAGCCTACCACACGGAGGAATGCAGAAGATGCTTTTGCTCAGGATCCACCCGTTGCACAAGAATTATTTTCCTTATAAATATAAGTAAATAAGATACATGCCCTTGTCTAGGCTTATTTCAGCAACTAAAGAAGTTACTGAAATAGAGGCTGAAAGATTTTGTAAATTCTGATTTCCTAAGATTTAAACTTCCTTCCTTTCTAGAAACTGACAGCACGGCCAAAATTTTCTCGTAAAGCAGCTTGACTGAAACCAGAGTCTGCTGCTACTCACATTTGAGAAAGGTTACACACTCTAATCTTTGGTGCCTCCTGATGTTAACACCGTGTATCAGACACAAAACCCCAAAACCTTCATCATCAAGTAGGAGACAGCAACAAACAACTGGGTTTCTGACAAAAGGACTGTTGGCCTATCACTTGTGTCTCACAGCAGGGTAACAGAAGAAAGGTGTACATATAAAAAACTGTTCAAGAAGATTCGCTTTCCTTCCTATATTTAGGGTCTTTCTTATTTGGTATGGAGAAGAGGATTGATCCCCTAAATGAAGAGGAAAGAGGTGCGCTAAAATGTACAGAAAATGCCTTAAGAAACTACACTGTTCAGAGACAGAAGCATTACTGGAAGACTAAAAGGGACTTCAGCTTCCTTCACTTTATACATGCTTGAACAGAGAACCTTGTGCCTTCACACTCACAGCCCTTCCAGCTGATACAAACCCCACTGATGAATGAGGTGGATCTCCAGTCGTCCACGTCCTTGTCCACAAAAGTAAGTGATAGCCAACTCCTTCACACACATGCGGAGGTCAGGAAAAAAGTTGGACTGTTAATTTGTTTTTCAACATTACAAGTTAAATTGCAGCAATTAAAATTTCATTCTTAGGTCACCTCTGACAGCAGCCTAATGCCTCATTATGACAAATAAGTCTCTTTAAACAAACATGGTATTTGACAGAATTTAGAGATCAGACATCCTTTCTTCTCCTGAAGAACTGTTCCAGAAATAGCCACAATTCATGCTAATTGCACATAAATCATACTGATGAGATCTGAATCACTGCTATCAATATTCAAAATCAGGTCTATTACCAGAGCTCAACTGACCAACACAATTCTTGCTCTCTATACCCTAAGGAACTACTGGGGCTTTAAACTCTCAGGAAAAGGGTGGAAAGCATGCTATGCCAAAGGGAACTGTAAATAAATAAGGCTAGACATTTTCAGTGTGTTTAAGGTATTTCCTGTTCTCTTTTCTTTTGTCTTCCCAACCCTGGAGCCCTCCAGAAGAAACTTCAATTATGGAGATAATATGTGTGCGTTTATTGTGGGACAGAAGACAACATAATTTAAAACATTTCTGCTTCTTTAGTGAAGAAAAGGAGAAGCTATAAACAGGTCTTAGATCAGTCTAACCCATTTTCCATTTGACTTTCTCTGATCACCACCAAATAATTGCATGCACATCTGTACATGCAATCTGTACCTGCGTAAGAGGCCAGATAGGAACTTCTGGTGTGAATGTTACCGCTTCAGAATGAACACAGCTGCTTCAACTAATAAAAGCTGTTCCAAAAACATCTGTGCAAACAGAAACCAGCCCTACAAATACTCAAGAAGGTCCTAAATAACTCTGGTGTAATAATACTCTCCTCACTAACTGAACTAATTTGCAAACCACTGTTTTTTCACTGTTTGCTAAGTCCTAATGATTAGGTTCAGCATCGCTAATGCTCCTGTCAAGAAAATTCTGTCTAATTTTGCATGCCCTTTAATCTTGAAGCAAACTGGTAGATTGATTTAATTTTTCAAATTATTATCATGCAACTCTTTGATTAGGCTTGGGCAACATGGTCTAGTGTGAGGCGTCCCTGTCCATGGCACTGGGGGTGGAATTAGATGATCTTAAGGTCCTTTCCAACCATCCTGTGATTCCTTGCTCATCTATCTACTCTACAACTGATCTCAACTCCCTCTAGCTCACATAATGTACACTCAAATACAGCAAACCTAAAAACCTTCAGCTACATATTGACATTTTCTTAGCTACAGAACTGTCTCTTCCAGTTTTTCTTCAATGTAATTTGCATATAGTGTACACTGCAATGGTTAATGGGTTAACTATGCACTAGGCATTTGCAGCACTAGGTACAAATCATCTTCAGAGAACACCCCTGTCCATCATGCACAATGATTACGCTTGCTAAAGGATACGGTCTTAAATTGAAAACAATGTAGTCTAGGCCATTCAGATATCAATTACTCAAATCTCCATACCAGCAATATCCTATGTACTTCCTAGCTCCTACATCAACTTGCCACTATCCACATTTCCTTCAGCTAGCCAAAATTATTGTCAAATTTTACATCTCAGGTCACTGAGGAAAACTAGCTTCTAGGAAAGGCTGATTTGAAAAACAAAACCCCTCCACAAGAAGATCCCAACAGGACATAGCAAGTTTGAGCTGCTGCTGGGTTGGAAGAAACTTAGAATTGTCTGACACAACTTTTCTATTGTCATTGCAGAACATGACTGAAAGTTATCAGGTAGTTGGAATAGCAAAGAAAGAATCAGAGTGCCTTTTATCCATAGAGTAACTACACCTATACATTATCTTGGGACAAACCCATAAACTGCCTTTGCAACTAGTTTCCACATTCATCCAACTACATGGACAGAGTTGGCTCAGCACAACGATAAGCCATCTAGGCAGCCCAGCAACAGGCTTCCTCCACATCCTCTGGTAAGACAGGAGATGGGCAACTCAGGACTTCTCATCTACAGCAGACGTAGCTGCTTGATCTTGCTGGGATATTCGGCTCCCTCATTTGTAGGAACTGCTTAAGGATATCTGGGCATTGATGGGTATGGGATTTAAACATTAATTATTGAGAATAAAAGATTTAGAACAGTGAATCAGAAGTACTATCAGCCACACTCCAAAATCTACTGGAATGGGTGGGAGAATCAAATCTTTTACTTAGTCTATAACTACCTCTGTTACACTTGAGACACAGGTATGCTTAGACCACTGCTGTTGATCCATGTATGTAGATTAATCAATGCTTGCAATGACTAAGTTGAATTGACTGGCTCCTCTTCCCATCTCATCCTTAGTCCATTGTGAACCATCTCATCTGTAGTCCTCCTCCAAAGGCTTCTGTTCTTTCCCGCAAGGTCTTTCTGTATTTGTCCTACAGAAACAAACTACCAGATGGGTTCTAAGGGACCTGATCCTATGTGAAAACATCAGTTTAAAACTGCTCTCACAATTCTTGGCAAGCGCTCAGATATGAACCACATGTCTGGTGGAGGAATTTGGCCCACAGATTGTTTTTAATTAAATGCTTGTCAACTGATATTAGACGGAACTTCAGTGGCATAAGAATGCTGCAGAAATGATTCATCCTCAATGAAACTATTTCCTATGTAATTTACAAACTTCATTTCTTCAAACTGGAAGAATTTCACATGTGTTGAAACAACAACCACTTAAACAGTTAAAGTCAAAAAAATGCCAGATGACAGAAAACAGCCACAGAAAAATCCTCATATTTCATTTTTGAGGATAGTATTCAAACGGGAAAGTAATAAAAGCTGTTGAGGTACTTCATTAGAAACCAGGCTAACTCCAGCTACCATTAAGTCTGTTCTTATAAAATTATAAATCCATTATCCTTGTAGGCATATGAGACAAAAAAATCAGGCCTGAAAATAGTATCTGAAAGGATGCAAAATAGTAAACAACACTTTCATATTCACTTAAATCCAAACAATATGAAACCTATTCACTTTTCCTAAGCAGCAGAAATGACTGCAAATCCTTTTTGCTGAAAATCCATTATCTGAACTGTAATTTTACTGGCTAACAAAGCAATTAAGCCATCTGTCCAGACTGTTAGTACCTTACTATATAACTACTGGTACTTTTGCTACACAGGCAGCAAAAAAACCCACAACCCAAATCAAAAGAAGACTCATGCACCCACTCCTCAACCTCATGCTATCTGTCAATGCAGGCTTCAACTACTTATATTTCATCTTAAATATTGAGAAGTTCAAGGCAATTATTTTACAGCTGTACTAAATCCAAAACATAAACCATCTTCTTTTAGAATAATATACAAGTAAGCTTACCCATAATTACCAATCTTGTTGTTTCTTGATTCATGCTTTAAACTACAGGAACAAACAAGAGCATTCCCTGTCACCAAAGTATCACTGTCTAAAGAGACGCTTTACATCTTCCAGCTCAAAAATGAGGTATCTAATCTTTAAAAAAACCTAACACACTAAAGGAGATGAGCAGGTTAGAACTTATATTTACACAAAGTATATTTTACTGCAAAAAAAGTTAGGTATATAACAAGACATGCCTAACTACTGTAGGTATCTTTTTAAATATCCTTCACTCACATTAACCTCTTAAAGTGTGCATAGACCAAGGCAGTAGAAAAATTAAAAAGAATTCTTATATTATTATTTTTGTAAAAACAATCTTCAAAATTCTATATGGCCTAGATTTATGAATTCCTGTAACTTATTCATCAGTACTTATGTGGGTAGACCATTATCGCTGCATGCATGCACTGCATGATGCAGATCACTGCAAGCGACCTGCATTTCTGTCAATGCTTTTGTTCATCACTTAAAATTCACAGATTTAGTTCCACTCCCCCACAAGAAAAATACATGAAAGTTGAAAGTAAGGCCAGTGTTACAGAGAACATCTTGTCTCCCGGCTCTAATAACTGCAGGACACCTTCTATACAGGAGACCTTTTATCTGAATTTCCTTAATTAACTCAAGAAACTATAATCAGATTTTATTAGGATACAGCCTTAATTCTCAGTACTTTGAGCACGTGAATTTGAAGTTTACAAAGAATTATTCAGTCTGTCTTTCTGCACATGGGCTAAAATCTCACTACGCTATGTACATTAAAGCCTGGACCACAGTTAGTGCCATCCTTTTCTGTGTCAGGGGATGAAAAATTTATGAGGTGGCACTGTAAAAAAAAAAAATTGCCTACGACAGACTAACTGGATCCTGTACAGAGAAAGACTTTTCATGATCAAAGAAAAAATAAAATTAAACAGCCACCATCTCCTAACCCCCACCAAAAATCACCCACCACAAAACTTTGATGTCCCCGTAATAATTTCATTGAAAGAATAAGGGAGGGGGGAAAATCCCTGGCAATTAATCTTTATACCACACTGACAAAGGATATAAAGGATTGCTTTGCAAGTAATACTCATACCACTCTTTCTCAGAGCTATTTCAATCTAAGTTTTTTGTTCACTTGAATTATCTTTTTCATCTTGTTCTCTTTCTTGCCCAAGGAAGAGTTTGGAGTTTCAAAAAACTCCATCACCAAATCAGCCTGTTGAACCCACTGAAGAAAAATCTTATCATTGTTCTGTCATTGTTCCTGTACACATGCCTGATTTGTATCCTCAGTTCATCAGTTAAGATTATAAAATGGGTTATGAAGATGAGTAGACTAAACACATTCTTGCTGTGAAAAGATTTTCCAGTGTATTTCAGGATTTCAACAAGACTTGGTCCTGAATAGCGAGCTGCCTGCATTTGGCTGCAAGTTTTTAACTCTGTTGAGGCACTCATTAGTTGCTCTCCTTATACAGGAGAGATAAAAAAAAAAAGTAGTAGAAATACAAAAGAGCACAACGTACCTACTTAATTTCATTTTTGTTTGTTTTGTCAAAATAACTAGTCAAGTGTCAAAGTAGTAACAATATATACCTAAAATGTGACTTCATACAAAGAATTGGTGTCTAAAGTCTTACAAAGGTACCTCAATCAGTAATAATTTTCCAATCCTCCTGCCTTTCAGAGGAGATGTGTTTCTGTTAAGCTTCATTGAGACTTACTATTGTATTTCCAGCATCCCTTCCCTCTGGCTGGTCAGTACAATGATAGTCTTTCAAATAGCCCACACACTGAAATTATTATCAACCACTCTTCATGAGCACCAGAAGATGCAACCACTTTGAGCAATCACAGTACCCACTGGTCTTATACTCCCTGGTCCCTAGCAGCTGAACACCTGCACACCATCTTCATCACTGAGACGAACAGACACATCTTCCTCTACCTCCTCCTCAAGCTGAAGGCTTCCCAATGAGTACTTATTTCTAGGCATGGGAGAGGAACTCAGCACAATGGGATTTCCAAACACCAGAGGGTGAGTGAAGGGGTTAATGATTTCTGAATCAGAATCGCTAGATTCTGTCCCACTGCTGGTAGAGCCCTCCATCATCTGGACTGCAGCCATGTGATCCACCATGCCACTGGCATGCAGTGACTGTATGATTGGGCTATGCTTTGATTGTGCCCCAGCTGGCATACCATTTGCCATCATTTTGCCTTCTGGAGAAGACACCTTAGCCACCCTGCTTCCTTTATAATACCTCTCTGATCTATACTCTTGTCCAGGGGTTGAGGATATCTGACTTAGGATAAATGGATCTGTAACTGATTTATTGCAGAGATCTGCTTTTTTCTGTGCACGAGACTGTTGAGAACCTGGAGAATATCTGCAATACCCATGGCAGCTGCCATCATGGCTATCTTCTTCCCCAGTCCTCACCCTACAGTCATGCCCATTTTCTGAGACATAACCCTGAGATCCAGTTCTACTCAGGCTCATGTTAGGGCTTGACCCTTTGCTGCTGGGAGGCAATGGAGTGGCCAGTGGACTACGACTCCCTGGCCCTCTAAACATTTCATCAACCAGTGAGCTGTGCCTTGGCATCCTGGGGCTTCCCTCAGTGTAGAAGGAGATATTAGCTGGGTTATCATCATCAAGGTACTCTTCAGAGAGATACTGGGAAGACTTTAGAGAAGCTGAGGAATCCCTGTATCTAGTTCTATTGCAATTTTCATCTCTGTAGTGAATATAGGCACCACTGGTCAAATCACCCTCATAATTGTCATTTGTTTGGGAATATGACCGGGTTATTTGTCCTCTGAGCAGATCATACTCGCTATCTACATCACTGCAGTCAATGAAAGGAATGGAGGTGCTGCTGCCATGAGCAGCCCTGGAAGCTGGACCTGTGCTTGGTTGCTGTGATTGAGGTCTGTTCTGCAGCATCCTGTCCTTAGCAGCCTCCTCTTCTTCCTCCACTGTTGACACCACTGCTCCATCCACCTTTTTGCCTTCCTTTGGGCTCTTCTTTAAGGAATGGCTCTTGTGCTGTCCAGTGTCTTTTGGTGACGCTTTCATTTCCTTTCCTTGCCGGCAACTCTGCACTGCTGCAGTATCATTGTCGTCTCCATAGGCAAAGCTAGAGCTCTGGAAAGATAAAAAAAGGAAGGCAAGGGGGAGAAAAAGGGGGAGGGAAAGGGGGTAGGGAGAGGTTTGGGAGGGAAGGGAGCCAGAGGGAAAAGGGTATGTGTAATTACACACCAGAATTTTGCACGGTACAACATAGGAATCTCTTGAAAGCAGAAGAGGTAACCCAAGCTTCAAAACAAATACAATTTAAAAAAAGAGGTCTCTGATCTTAAATAACAGAAAAATATATAAGCTAAGCAAGGGAAGGCAGACAATGTGGTGGTATTTGAGGCCTTTCCATGCCCTAAGGCAGCCATCAACACTCTGGAGCATCAACCTGTTCACACTACTCTGAGAAGATGGAGGTAAAGATAAACACATGAGACAAATTCTGCACAGCCTACTTATATACACTAAAAAAGCCATGTGTAGGCTTTTGAGCACCCCACATTCAATCCCTGGACCATACCTGCCACTAGTTCATGGGCTGACTTTTCTGCATATACAAATATGTCGCATTTGGCCCTGTAGCTATGGTCTACCAACCTGAGCTTGTCTTTGTTATTTTAAAATGCTAAAAGATAGTTCAAATGGGCTGCATTTGTAATAGAACTCTCTGAAGTTCTTAGATTTGCAGAAATGAGAGATACTGTGAATATCAAAAGGAAGCAATGCAATGAAGGTGAAGGTTCAGGTAGCATTCTTAAATACACTAACCTAGTAGCTTGATCCTGTCATTTACATTTTATCTAACATAAAGTTATGTGATTAAAGGTTTGCCTCAACAAACACAGATGAGCACAGAAGAACACTGGCAGGTGGAGGAACCCCAGTATCCTAGTCAGGAAAATGGAGCTTCCTGACCTGGCTCCTCTGGATGCTGTCCCAAGAGAGCCATCACCCCATGGTCTGGGTATGTCTGGGATAGCAGCAACTGGAGAGACCACAGCAACAGACCTGGCTGGGTAGGTAGGTCAATGTGTAATTGCTAGCGAGCACTCAACTGGACTAGTTGATAAGTAGCGTAAGAGTTGGAAGCCACATACTGGAGCAGCTGTAAGTCAGGCCAGCCAGATGCTGGAAAGACCATTGGGCCTGGAAGTCAATTACTAGCAATGTCTTAAGTCTGTGCCAGCTATTGGAGAGATATCTTTCATGTGTTTGTCTCTGTGGCTGAGGTAACCAGGAACCTGAGGATCCAAGTGCCAGTTACTGGACAGACTGTCTAAGATGAATTACTGGAGAAATCCACATGTGTGTGCCTCTATATCTGAGCAACAGTAATTGGAGTGGGGCTGTGAGCCTTGCAGGATTGTATGTCCAGCCACTGGGAGACCTAGGGATCCAGGGGCCCACTACTGGATAGACTGAGTGTCTAAGACCAGTTGTGGGAAGGATCCATATTGTATATGAGTATGAATATTTTTCACTAATGAACTTGTATCCTGATCAGCCAAAGAATGTAAAAGGGTGAGGCTACTGGCACTGTGCTTGTGGGAGTGCTGTTTTCTGTTTGCTTTTACCTATGTGGCTGGCTTGTGTATATACATTGTATATTTATGTTTATGTGGGTGTCTATAGTGAATACATTCGCAGCCTTACTACTAGCTGGACCTGGGAAAATGCAGCTGGTGCAACCTCACTGCCGTTGGATTTGCAAACTCCTAATTCATAGCAGCTAATAATGTAAGACAAATACTTTAGGTATCTACCAGAGATGACTATAATGCTCAGAGCTGTAATTTTTCTAAGGAAATAATTCTTCTCCCTGGCTAATACAACAAAACACCTTGTCATGGACAACTAAGACTTCCCAGTGAAGGAAAAGAATTAAACTTTTCCCAGATAAAATAACCAAATAGAACCCAGGACCCTAGCAATAACACTGCGGACTGCAGCTTTTTCAGATGGTCATTAGTACAGCTCAGATAAGCTCTGTATTTATATTTGTCTGGTTGTCTGGAAGCAACACTATTCCACAGGGAAAATGAACCTGTCCTACTTGAAGAACCTAAAACTTACGACACCCAGGGCTCCTCAGCTCCCAGTTAAACAGTAAGTGAGCAGAAATCTATGCTCCTAGAGTTTCAAAAACTGTAATCAGGGTAATCTAACAAGAAATGTCTAAAAGGCATAAGCCAGGGTTTCATCAACATCACTGACTTGTTTTGGCACCTCTGTATGCTGTTCTGAAGGCTGTGCAGTCAGACTTCTGATGGACTGAATCTTGCTGTGTTTCCTGGAGATAAAAGGAGAATCACAGTAAGAAGCCATTTCGTTGCCTTTTTTTTTCCTACAAATAGCAATCAAGAGAAATGCCTTTTAAAATTAAACCTCTCAATAGCAGCTTTCATAAAAGTTTGCTCCCAACCACATTAACATTCCTCCTTTCTGTAAAATTTCAATGCACTATGTGCTGCAAACACATCACTGTAAGAAAAGGGAGAGGCACTGAAGCAAAAACGGTCTATCACATGAACATGACTCATAAGCAAGGAACTGTTGTCATGGCCTTTGTGGCATCTTGGCCATTACTTTCAGTTCATCATGAATAAGATGAGCTCAGACAGAACTAGCTCTATCAGGTTGGAAGATTTCCCTGGAGACTCTCACTTGAGGTTGGCTATGCCCATTTCTGTTACTTTCAGTATTATTATGAGCTGAATATCCCTGTTCCTATACATTAATGACAACCCACCAAAGAGAGTGCAAATCAATATGGGAAGAAGTTACCTGTGATGGTAAGACATTCACTGCTGAAAAACAGACTGAAAAATAGTGACTTGTGAGGTGGGCTGATGCCAACCTCACGAAGTTTAACCATGCCAAGTGCAAGGTCCTACACCTGGGTCGGAGCAATCCCCGGCACAGCTACAGGTTGGGCAGAGAAGAGATTCAGAGCAGCCCTGCGGAGAAGGACTTGGGGGTGTTGGTCGACGAGAAAATGAACATGAGCCGGCTTCAGTGTGTGCTCGCAGCCCAGAAAGCCAACCGTATCCTGGGCTGCATCAAAAGGAGCGTGACCAGCAGGTCGAAGGAGGTGATCCTGCCCCTCTACTCTGCTCTTGTGAGACCTCACTTGGAGTATTGTGTGCAGTTCTGGTGTCCTCAACATAAAAAAGACACGGAACTGTTGGAACAAGTCCAGAGGAGGGCCACAAGGATGATCAGGGGACTGGAGCACCTCCCGTATGAAGACAGGCTGAGGAAGTTGGGGCTGTTCAGCCTGGAGAAGAGAAGGCTGAGTGGAGACCTCACAGCAGCCTTCCAGTATCTGAAGGGGGCCTATAGGGATGCTGGAGAGGGACTCTTCATTAGGGACTGTAGTGACAGGACAAGGGGTAAGGGGTTAAAACTTAAACAGGGGAAGTTTAGGTTGGATATAAGAAGGAAATTCTTTCCTGTTAGGGTGGTGAGGCACTGGAATGGGTTGCCCAGGGTGGTTGTGAACGCTCCATCCCTGGCAGTGTTCAAGGCCAGGTTGGACGAGGCCTTGGGTGATATGATTTAGTGTGAGGTGTCCCTGCCCATGGCAGGGGGGTTGGAACTTGATGATCTTAAGGCCCTTTCCAACTCTAACTATTCTATGATTCTATGACTTTAAGGAAACCATGGGTTATACCAACTTCCACCAAATATTCAGGACCAAATTGGAATTATACAAGTGATAAACTGTCAAACCAGCAAAGAAGGATTTATTTTGTTTTTTTAAACTTGGTCTGGTTCCAAGATCATAGAATATAATTACCTGGAAATTGTTACTTTTGTTTGATTAAAAAACAATTGAACAGGTTACTTATTTCTTCTCACCTTTCAAACTGCACTTTTTTGTGCCCTCCTTCTTTAACATAGTCAAGAACTTGCTTCTGAGTCCGACCACTGGAAGAAAAACACAGAAATAAACACATATTTTTATCAACTTGCACATTACTTGCCTCTTTTTTTTTTTTTTTTCCACTATGGAGCTACTTTTGGGTGCCATTTCAGAGCTGCTTAAATTCTGTTGTGTGCCCTTTATGGGGTACTACACTACTGGGAAGTCACCACAATAAAAAGCAAAGCTGGGTTTAAGTTTTCATCTCATGGAACAAAAAATATTCTTGAATCATTTTGAGTCAAATACCAGCCTTCCCTAGTAAGAGTAAACCACAGAACCAAGATAAAAAGAGCAGAAATGCATTTCATGACTCAGGTACTACTACAAAAAATGTCAACTAAGCTTATATATATTTCCTGCAGAAATGTAGGCTGGAAACCCCTTTCACCCTTTTTGCTACAGGCTGTGAAAAAGTAGTGAGAAAGCCCAGCAATTCTTACTGTGCAAAGTTATAAATTCCAAAGGAAACTGGGACCAGTAAAGGAAACCCCCACCTTGAGAATGCTCAACAGAGAACCAAATTCCTCCTGTTCATTAGAAGCTTTCAACCAATTGAATTACCATAAGGCGTGGAAAAAGTTACTGAATTTATTTAGCACAGACAACACTGAGCGGAAGACATAGCCAAAACCTGCTCTCTAAAGCAGAAGGTAAGTTGAATGGACCTACAGTTTTCTATTTACTCAGGCAGAAACTTGACAAGTTATGGCTTGTTTACTCTAACACAGGTCCTTCCATCTTGATTAATTTACTTTGCAGGCAAGAAACAAAGTGGAAAGAGAGACTGAATGGCTGTATCTGCTGCGTTCTTGTGCAAGACAACTGGAGTGTACAGCTTATCTCATAAAGAGGGTTTCTAGCTGATCAGCTTATATCAGCTTTACAAACAAAATAAACTGTATGAATGGAAGGATATCCCCCCCAGCATATGCAATGCAATACAGTATCTACAATGAGGCTCCTGTCAGTGTAAGGAAAAAAACACATTAACCCAACTATTAAAAACTTTTCTACAGCTTTAACAACATTGCAGGTAGATTTGGTCTCAACATAAGTGGTCATCTCACATGAATCCTTTGCAAGCATAAAGGTCTCAGCATGAAGACAAGCCATTGTTTTTTACTGCACAGAAAAGGGTTTACCACAGCAACATGCAATGGAAATAAAAATCCCTACTCTGTTACACAGGAAAGATCCCATGCTAGAAGCAGAGGATCCAAAGAATGCCAAAAAGTTGCCAGCTAGCGTTGCTGAGGACACACGTGAATTTTCTTATGTGAAAACAGCTGGAATCTATACACTTTATATCATACCTCCAGAAAGCTATGTTGCAACACCTAATATAAAATTAATGCAGGTTTTTTCCCTACAGTGTTTTTTGCACTGTTCTGGCTGAGAAGATGCAATGGAAAATATAAAGCAGCAAACTACAATATAAATAAAGGATGGCGAAAATAATTGGTTTAATCTTAGATCATTATGGATGTGATTTTGAAATGAGGAGGCAACAAAGGTGGAAGAAGAATGCAGGTCTTACCTGAACCTAAATGATGAACCTCTAGAAAAAAGAACAGGTTTAGGCTTTGGTTTAGGTTCCTCAAAGAGCCTGAAAAAGGCATGATGCTCCACACAGATCTTCCAGAAAGACTTGCAAAAATCTCGACTGGCCATAAGGAATTCCAGGGTGTCCTGGAATGAACTCTGCAAACAGATAAAGCATTCGCAATGTAAAGAAGCATGCAACGTGTTACAGAGATTTACATTGACACAGAGGTGCTATGCCAGAAAAAAAAAAAAAAAAAGCTTTTTTCACTGCCCTTTAGGTTTAACAGGCCCCACCCTTCCCACTTTGAGACAACAATTTGACTGACAGCATCACAGCTATTGCTCTAACTTCCTTTCATTGATAAATATGAGAGAGATAAAACGACAAGAGGTGGTTTACAGGCTACAACTTAAGAACTGATAATACAGTACCAGAGTCACAGCCAGAAGACAAATCTGTGACATTCAGTTAACATTTCCTTTGCTAGGACTCTCACCTGAGATGCCAGGTTGATGCATACAGTACCAAGAGTGAACATAAGATATTAATTTAAACAAAGAAATCTTGAGGTGACAAAACCGTATGTTTGATCTGTGAGTAGAAAGTTAGAATCATAGAATCGTTAGGGTTGGAAAGGACCTTAAGATCATCAAGTTCCAACCCCCCTGCCATGGGCAGGGACACCTTACGCTAAATCATATCACCCAAGGCCTCGTCCAACCTGGCCTTGAACACTGCCAGGGATGGAGCATTCACAACCTCCATGGGCAACCTATTCCAGTGCCTCACTACCCTAACAGGAAAGAATTTCCTTCTTCTATCCAACCTAAACTTCCCCTGTTTAAGTTTTAACCCCTTACCCCTTGTCCTGTCACTACAGTCCCTAATGAAGAGTCCCTCTCCAGCATCCCTATAGGCCCCCTTCAGATCCTGGAAGGCTGCTATGAGGTCTCCACGCAGCCTTCTCTTCTCCAGGCTGAACAGCCCCAACTTCCTCAGCCTATCTTCATACGGGAGGTGCTCCAGCCCCAAATTACCAAATAACCTTTTGTCAACTTCATCAATTCTTGACAAGAACTTACATTCACATCAGGACGTAGTTTGATAAGAAAACGTTTTCTTTTGAAGCTCAGCTTTCGAACCTTAGCCCAGTTGAAGGCATTGATCTTGGTGTGACCCTACAGAGAAGAAAGACAGCAGAGTTTAAGCATTCCAGATCTGAATGGAGAAACCTAAACGACTACAGTAAGCTTGTCATAAGTAAATCATCTATTCACTTCACTTGAAATTATGTTTTTTCTTATCATTCATTCTCTGATAACACAAACCATAAGGCAACTGGTGTTATGAGTGGAAGCAGATACTTATAATTAAACTCTTGCACCTAAGACTAGGTATACTGAGTTGACTCAGTACCAACTGCACAAAACAGGGCTGTCCAGTTTTTGCTCAGATTATGTTATCTTGTTCCACTATGCTGACTCCAATTTTCAGTGGACCAAATCACCTCCCAGAGGTGCCTCCTTCTCCTTTTACCAGCTACAGGGAATCCAAACACATAATATGTCACCTCACTTTGGTGGGTTAGATTTCCTCCCTCTCAGTCTTTCTACAGGGCAAAATAAACACCCCTTTAAATACTACTTATCTGAGGAAAAAAAAGCAACTGAATTGGAAGTATTCTGAGCTTTTATCATAGGGAGCAATGGAAGTAAATGAAAAATAAATAAGTTGTCTCTAAAGAGTCATAAAATGCTTTTCCCCAAAAAGCAATCAAAACCCTGAAGCAAACAACAAGCCTGAAAGAAATTATCTTCAAAATAGTACAATTCCCAGACACTGCATCATTAGCCCCTACCCCCCAGAAGTCTCAATCTTACCTATGTTTAGAAGTATTTGATGTATTATTTTAAAATACTCATTACAGCAGTTTGTTCAGTAAAGACTTTAGTACAAACATGCTTACAGCAGAAAATTCTGAGAGCTACTATAGGATTGCTGAATGCAGAAACCCATGCTGATTTGGGTGCCGTCACCAGACGCCGTAGGAGTAATGACAGTGTGAAGATCTCTGCTAAGTCAACCTGCTGTCTAAGAATCCCATAATTAATCTCCCTTAGAATATTCAGCAGCACTGACACTGATTTCTAAATAAATGACAGACTTATTTTAATAAGTCTGTCTGACTACTGCTTATGCCATTTGTGAGTGAACCTTTACTTTTCTCCTAATGAGGTTTTCATAGTTCAATATTTATCAGTTATATCCAAACTAAAGAGATGAACTTAAGGCTTTTGCCCTGTGAAGTGCTTAAAGGAAGCCTTAAGATTACTGCCACACACCAATTGCTGGACAGACTCCAGCAGGTTAGAACCTGACTTCCTTTTCAGCATTCAGTCTTGGAGCCTGACCCAGCAAAATCTCCAAGCATTTCTGAAAGTTCATAAAAGATGCGTTTTGAAAGTCCCAAACACATTAGGACATAGAGAGATGACTGAATTTTAGAGCTTTACAAATCAGGCCAGTGAGGTCTATGCTGTTTTATGTGAACATGTACTTTCAGCTGAAAGACAGTCTTAATTTATAAGGCTTTGCAATTCAGTAATTCAGCTGACGAAAATACTGTGGGGGAGCAGGGGATGGGCCTGAACATACAATTAGTTATGTGCATTTCTAACATCACAGTGGTGTTCTGATGCTTCAATCTATGCTTCAGTTTTGGGGTTTTACTAGCTGCGTATTTAGTTGTTTGCGGCTTATATATATATTTTTGGTTTTGTTGTTGGTTTTGGTTTGTTTTTTTTAATGTCTATTTCAGAGCATTTGGGTCAGAGTGTTCTGGGTTTGTTGCTGTTTGTTTTTCTTCATAAAAGGACTCAGAGTACTTTATAAAGTTGGAAACATTAGTATTTTAACTATAGTAAAAAAATTAATATGAATAATCAATTACAAGTGTAAAATTGTGTATTTTAAAGAACAGTTAACTTACTGTTTTTAATACAGAGTGAGGTAAATATGATTTTGGATGCTAGCAGACACAATTCCATCTGAGGTGAAAGCCGTTTACACCAGCTGACTACCTGTACCTTCACAACTGTAAAAGCCCAATTTGTTACTTACCTAAAGGGAGCTGCAGAACAAGAATTTGATAAATCTACTAATGACATTTCACAAACATTTGCTAGGCTGACTGGGGTAGGAGAGAAGAGGAAAGAAATCTAAGTAAAACACTTTGGATCTTTCAGAGAAAGAAGTAAGATTCATGGATTCAGCAAAAGTAGAATGGCCAAGGCTGGTCAAGAAAATTGCAAAAACTTTGACAAAGTAATGCTGCAGAGATTACATTCACTACCTACGTCCTTCTCCATGTACTCCTGTTTGCTGTTTAAATTTGTCCCTGCTTCACATCCATTTAGTATGCACCACACCTGCAATACCTACCTTCTGGTATATGTAGGAGGTATCAGCATGACTAGCTTGCAAATTGTAAGCTATGGATCAGTTTGCATCTTGAACAGCCCATTGTAGCCATAAATGGAGTTTTACCCTGTGCAAGCAAATAAGGTAAGAGTCCCTGGAAGTGAAGTACCTAATGCAGCTATAAAAGGTTTAAGGTCATTGTTAGAAAAATTGTGGAAGTTCCTGAATTTTCCCAACCAAATTCTTTCAGACATGGCTCAGGTCCTAAATTCTCATCACTGTAAATCTCTGTGCTTTATAAAGTACGAAGTCATGTCCTGAGCAGCTCTAACCTGAAACACAAGAATGCCTGTGTTGGCAACAGCCAGGTTGATTTTTGTCCCTTCCCTGTCCTTGGCTGGATGCAAGCGTATTCCATACATCTCCAGACGGCGGGCAATCTCTAAAAGCTGGAAGTCTGACTCTGCTGGTGTCTGCCCCCTTGAGAAAGAAAACAGAGAAGACACACAAATCCATCACACATTTTAATAGAGAGTAACAAGTCCTTCAGAGAACAAAGAGACATTTCATCAGAGAGACTGAAACCTGTCAGAAGTGTATGATCTATATGGTTTTATTATATTCCCAGATTTATATCAGCTTTATCTTAGTCTAAATCAGTACCAAAGAATCCACAGATTTTACAGTCTATTAGAAATTTTGATTGCTCCAATTATGAAGCACGTGATAAAGCCAGATTTTGAACCATTAACTTTAACAGAATTCACTACCTCTCTTTGTATTTCCCATTAGAAAAACATGCTGTATTCCTAAAAAATAATAATAATAAAAAAGTCAAAACAAAACAAAAAAACAGAAACATGTATGGGCGTTGCTCATTGTAAAAGGAAATGCAATACCAAAATTAAGTAAAACAGAAGACGTTAAAACCTTAACATAAATGTTGGGGACCAATGAGCACTAAATTAATCATGAACAGAATTATGCAGAAGTTCTGATTATTACTGCTACAGAACTCCCTACCACTCATATCTAATCCAATCTAGCTCAAAATGAACCTATTCAGGTCTTGAAAGTGTTCTCAACAGCATAAAACCCCTAACTGTTCTATGCCATATTTGTAATTCTTTTAACCACCTTCTTACCACTAGTCTTTTCTCCAGGCCTTAGGATACCGATGTGTATCATCATCTTGAATTCTATTACCCTAAATCCCTAATTCTGCAAGCAGTATGTGCTTTTCCTGGAACTATTGCTAAACTCCTTCACTCATCTCTAGATGGGTGGTGAAAACGATGGGAAGCTGAAAAGGCAACATTCGATATCCTTGAAATGAAAAAGACTGTTGTCAGAAGTGCCTGGCTAATTTGCAATCACACCTGCATGCAGAAAATCAGCAGTGAAGCATTTTGTATGAAATAGACTGTAAAATCATGGCATGTTTGAATGAATATCAAAATCAATTGCTCTTTAAACATCTCGTTATGATGACGAGAAAAAGGCAGGAGTAACCTTCAGGAAACTCATAGGCTTGAAGATTTTTTAAGAAGGAACCTCTGAGAAACTCAGAGGTCCAAATCTCTTTTGCACTTATAATGTAGCACATATTTACAGTTAGAACTACTCTAAAGGAAAAGATGACCATTAACAAGAACAAAAAAGACTTACGTGTGGCTACGGTGAAATTCCATGATTTTGTCTTCTAGTGCTTCTTGCTGAGGTATATACTTGCTCTTCGCCAAGTGTTCACGATCTATGGTTTCATCAAAATCCCCAATCTCAGCTATGGAGAATTTTAAGAAAAGTCTGTTAAAACACTGTATTAAATCTGAATTATCTGTGCAATCCAAAAGGTGCAGACAGCTGGGAAGAGGACAAAGAATCAGTTTCTTGCAAGCTGTGTCACGGTTTTACAATTCAGATTCCCACTGAGTTATCTTCCAGACACTCCTCTCTTCTCCTGTTAGCATGTGATATGCAAAAGAAGCCCAAGGTTTCCTCCCATCTAATTAGCTGTTGGATGTCAGCTGAACAAATTAAGACATCACAGTGCCACCCTGACTTGTGTGTGGGATAAGTGTGGGGGTGACAGGGAGGACAGCACTAATTCAGCAGAACTCATCCGTCTCTGTCACACACATCATGGCGCTCACGTGCCTTTCCATGGAGCAGCCAAGCACAAGCTTACTCCCCAGGCCCATGCCCCATGCTGTAATCTTGGAGGGAAATCTGAAAGATGGCTTTTGTCTGCTTGTTTGAACGCAGGCATGTATCCCACCTCATGGGGTTATGAAACATTTGTCTTCCTCTAATTTTGCAACAGTTTGAGACACATTCTGTCTCCCTCCTCCTCAAAGTTGCTCCCATCTGCTGCAGTTATTCAGTACCGTGTGTGCAACAGTATGTCACACCCACCTTCCATTTTGCAGCCCATTGAGTGAGATTTCCTCTTTTTTGGGGTTTGGGGAATGGGAAGGAGACAGTTTATGTGTGGATGCCAGATTACTATCTTGTTGCCTGCTATTCTTGGAATGCCTCTGAAAATCTTGCCATTAGCTTTTTCACTGAGGAGCCAGAGTAGCAGCTTCTGCCAGCAAACCTGCTGCAGTAGCAGCAATATCGCTACAACAAAGGCTGCTACTTTAATAATGCCAGTGAAATTAAAATGCAGTGCCCTCAAATTAAATCCAGGTTGCAGTCACACACATTGTGCAGTTGACCTAGAGTATCATGGACCCAAGCTCAGATATTCGCCTCAGTCCTGCTCATGTAAATGAATCCTTAATCCAGTTCTGTCCAAAATAAGTTTGTTCAGAAAAAATAGATGCTTCAGATGATGTTTATCTGCAAATGTGGATGAGGAGGTAATAGCCTTGTGTAAGCAGGGAAGATGAGGACCAAAGCATCTATGAATGACAGAGCAAGTATCACAAATCTTTAGGATCTGCTTTTAACGCTAGTTCAAATAAAAGGCAAATTTCTCTTCTTTAATGAAGCTGTAAGCCTGTGTAGGTTTGCAACACCTCAAATAATATGAGTCTTGATTCTTTAAAATGCAGTTCATACCTTATACGTCCTTGTACATGGATGGATTTTAGCCACCTTCTGTAAGGCTTTCTTCAGAGCCAAGAGTACAGAAGCTCTTACTTCACTTTTACAAGGTTTCTATAACGCTCTCTGCATTTGTCAGCTGCAAATCCATTATCCAAATTGTCCTCCTGGCTTTCAAGTTACTTCTGAATTTGTTCTGACTTCATACAATTGCTTTTACTTGCCTCCTTAGCCCTCCTTTTCCCTATTAAGTTCCTTCCTACTAGCACTCCCTCTAAAATGAGAGGGAGTTGTATTTTGAACATTGTCAGCATCAGTTACAACTCTTCTCTAAAATCTTCTCATGCGTTTTAACCAAAGGCTGATTTTCGTTGATGCTTTCTTTTCTCTTATTTACACGTGCATTGTATCATGCTGCGTTCTGTCTGCATTAGCACTGATATGTCTAATGCTTTGTATTTCAGCTCTTTTCCTTTAATCAGTCCATCTTCTTACTTCATATTCACGTTACTGCATCATTTCCAGTATCAAAGTGTCCTCGCACTTTTAATACTTTCTACAATGTTTTTAAGGTATTTTTAAATAACATGTTCCAAATATAAATTTTATTCTGTAATATAAATGCTAATTTAACAGAAACCTATTTGCTGTCATATTATGTTTTCATATAAATAACAGTCTCTAGCATTGACATAAGCTTGTATACATAATATAAAGGTCTCCTGGAATCAGATATCTCCCATAGAAAACGCTGGTAGGCACAGCACTGATAAGACATACAATCCCTAGCCTGCATTCTCAATCTTTCCACTTTGGTATCATTACTCTTATCAGCTGTCTAGTTTTATTTCTATTGCAGAAAACACATAATACGTGTGGGTGTTGTTTTTTTTTTTGCTACTGAATAATAATCTAGAGAGAAAATAAATACGAAAGACAGCCATGGGGGTGAGGTACATTGATAGATAACTCAGACCAGAGCAAATTTTCACAGACAAATGTTAATGAGACAAGAAGATAGATAAATGAATGAGATAGCTGCAAACTTCTACCAGAGGTTTCTAGCAAACACTGTTACACAAAAAAAAGGGAGAAGGGAAAAATCATAAACAGCAACCAAAAGGTCCATCTTGCAGTCAGGAGATGGCAGATGCACCATAAGGCGCAACATCCCTCTGCCCAAAATGGCAGTTCAGATTCTGTGAATACTCTCTCACTTCTGCATGACGAATCTCTCACCTCTCTCCTTCTGACAAAGGGAAAAATCTAATTTTTCAGTACAGAACTCTCTTACCTTACTCACTCTATAATTAAAGTACTACTTGATTACTAAAATCTCAGTTCAGAATCACTCCACATCTCCAGCTCAGAGGGGAAAGTGACAAAAAACTAGAAATATTTCAAATGCATCATGCCAGCAACTGAAGAGAATTATTTAATCCAACAGTATAATTCACCTCAGCAGCATAAAAGCAATGGTGGTGATTTGCCATTTTTGCACACTTTCGAAAGAAAGCTTCTTGCCAGCCTGCATAGATGTGTCTAGGGGAATGGCGAGGAGTATAATGGGGGAATTGAAAAAACACAGATATATTTGAGTTTGACTGCACAGAGGAGGGAAAGGGACAGTTTGGAAATGTGAAAGGACATCCTGTGTTTTACTCTCTTAAGCTGTTGCTTTAGAAAAACAAGCTAACAGTTGCTCTCTGAGCAGTTCAGACACGAGAGATGTAGGTGGTTCACTGAAGAACTTCATAGAGTAAACAATAAAAGATAAGTAAGACGTGGAAAAGGATCTAAGTAGAAATTATGCATATAAAGTATAAGAGCTCAAGAGAGGATAATCATGGAGCAATACCTCAAATGAAGAGAGACACAAGCATTAGGGTGTCTTCTCCCCAGCACCTTTCTTTGGTGCACAGGCATTTAGTAGGAAAACTCACCCTCCTAGAATGCAACGTAACAAATGAAACTCAGTTCTCCCCAGATGATCAAGACTTTTTTTTCCTGAGATGAAAGTAAGAACTAGCTTAACCAAGGAAAGAACCACCATTGGCATGATGAACACTGTAACAGGATAAAATGAAAGACATGAAAAGCTCACTAGCCAAGAGTCTCAGTTTTAAAATGGTATGAGAAATACAGAATTTCAGAGAGGATGTTGCACACCTTATTGTTACTCAGTCACACTGGGCAATGATGACCATGGCAAATAGAAAACTATGCAATACTTGCCTTGCCAACAACAATTGATGAGAAACTGCCATAACACTCACAGCATGACAAACATCTCTGTCGACTGTAATTTCCACACAACAGCATTTCAACGGAAATACGCAATACTGAATTACACAATGACCATTCAAAACAATGGTCTATTATGACCATTATGCAAGCTACTAAGCGTTTTTTACTAACATTATAATCAAGATGAGTAACCATAAAATCTTGAAATGAAAAACATACATTGCCTTTCAAGTGATCTGAAAGCTAAAACAAGTTTTGATTTGGTTAATAAAGTTAATGTACAATTCCACTGAACAGTGTTATTGTGCATACTTAGCAATTAAAGAAAAAAAAAAAACTTAAAATCTGTTGGTTTTTACTTCCCTATCAGTTTCCTCTTAGGACTGTGATTCAGTCTGGCATTCTAAGCATGTTTGTTTACTACATTCTCTAGACAGCATACACAGATTTCCAGGAATTTGACTGCTCTGCTGACATGATACAAAGTATAATTAAACAGGAATTTAGAAGAATTCAACCCATTTGCCACTGCCTGTAAAGTTTGCTTTTTAAATGATCCTAGGCAGACTATCAAGTGCAGTGCCTTAAAAATGCAAGTCGTGCCCAGGAGCTCTTCTTTATTTGAAAGAGTAAATTATCTGTATTTGAATGCCGTTATACAGAAACTCAGTCAATGGTCCATATGGCTTAAACCTGTCCCTAGAGCAGCTACTAACAGCACATCCAACCAACCGTCCTGTTTATCCTCCTGCAAAGAAGAGAAAAGGGAACTTACACTGTACTATGTGTGAGATTAAGAGGGCAGTGCTGGTATCATTACACGTTAGCCTTCCCTGTGCCAGGTCCTGCTTCACTTGCAATGCAAATAGGTACCTGCGAAACCAAAGGGAACAAAGGGTTACGCAAAGCATAAGGGAAAGAGGGGAAAGTATTTCAACCCCAGCTGCATTTTTGACTCCATGTTGCTTTCACTTCTTGGAATCTACGGAAGTGATCTGCATTTCCCAAGTTTAGAGGGTAAGTAAAGCATAACAGCTACTATATTACAGCCATTACAGTCTTACATGGTGGCTGCTTTGCAGAACCAAGATATCTTTTTCTCTCTCCTTCCCTCCCTTGGAACCACACCAATGACATATGACTAGAAGCAAATGCGACAGCTATTAAGTGCTCAGCAACCGCACAGCAAGTAGCACTAGATAATGGAGCTGATTGTAACTAAGAAGAAATGCCAGATAAACCAGTGATTTAGAGTCATCAGTTAGTTCTTGCAGAACACAAGAACTCTACCACCTTTGCACTCACCTGGAAACAAGGAGCAAGGTCTTGATTAAACAACTCTAGCTAGCTCTGGTACTTCTGTGGTCCCATTACCTGCACGGCCTGTGCATCAGCCATTTTTAACACTGCCTCCAAACCATTTCAGCCACGTAGGACAATTCTACATTAACAGTTAAAGTGCAGGGACAACACAGGTCTGTGACATTATTTCAACATTTAAATTTCTTTAAGCTTCAACAGGAATTTAAATTGCTTAATTCCACTCAGCATACTAGTAGAAGAATATAGCACAAAAGTGTTGTATTCTCTGCTTCTTCAAGTGATGAAGCTGTTCCCTGTGGATATGCTTTCACATCCTACACACTGCTGTGTACATATATTCAAGTTCCCTACTATGCACATTTAAGATCTAACCAAAAAAGTCATTAGGATTCAGAGACACATCTCCAGGTGCAGAAAGAGATCAACAAAAATCAATTTACAGTTCACATACTAAGCAACTGTTATGCAGATTATCTATTTGGAAACAGAAATGTTTCATTACCAACATCAATCACATTGTGAGTTTTCATTCATCCATTTTATTGTTTTTACTTAGTCTTTCAAGTAAATATTCCCTGTTCCTACCCCACTCTTTCACTTTTCTCTGTTCAGGCCAGCAAGAGATATCAATAATTTCTTTTTTTCCATTCCATTGCTTTATTACCAAAATAAAGCAAGACAGAGACAAACACAGAACAACACAAAGGTGGGCTTGTTCTTTATAAAACAAGTCATATGGAAATCAGAGTTCTTTGTAAAACAGAACTTCCTTGTGTCAGAAGACTGAAACCAAAAACTAATAGTGAAAATACTGAATCAGAATGGAAAACTGTAATTAAAACTAATAATACTGCAGAACAGAAAAGGAGTTGAAAAGTTGCAGTGAAGAAATACTGCATCAGAACAATGTTTCTCACCATAAAGGAAGGTCCTTTTCACAAGGAAGAACCTTAATAGATCCTTCATATACATACAGTAGCAGGTTGGAAGGGACCTCAAGGTCTGAACTTGAAGCTAATACTAAAAGGCAGCCATTGATCCTCTTCCAGTCGATCCTCACCCAGCCATTTCAAATTCCATGTTCTCCCCGGTGTGCACTAGAGATTTAGTAAGAAAAAATAGCCATGTAGCTACCAACCTTGTCAGTTCCTCCTGCAGCTGAGCGTGGTCAGGTGGGAAGAATTTTACCACAAATTTTACAACAACATGCTTCGGTCCTATGGGAAATGTCAAAGGAAGTTAGTTAACATCAGTAATGTGCTGACCAAATTTTATTACACAGAATGATGTACAAAGGACGATTCTTGGAACCTGCAGTGCATACATACATGCTAACCTCCTTTCTTTGTTATTCAGGTTATTTAGAGACTGCAAAATAAAATTTACACACATAAAATAATACCTCGGTTGTGGGATACTCTGCCAAAATGGACTCTGGTTTTAGTAATTACATCAGTTGATCCAATAAAATACATGTGTCTATTTCCCTTGCTTCAGAACAGGAGAGAGCTAAAATACAACCTATTTTTCAAGTCCACTAGCAAATTACAATTCCTGTTTTAACAGCAGCACATTTGTTCTTACAAGTACGACTCTTACAAGTATGACCACAGACAGAAGAACCAATAGATCTCTCTTTTGTGAAAAGGAGAGGCTCCAGATGATACACTCAGACAATTATGACCAGAGAGACACCTATGAAACCTTAATCTCAATGGCAAAGCTCAATAGATGAAGCTAGTTCCAAGTTCAGCAGCAATGTCCCTCACTGTTGTGATACGTTTGCTAGCTCCTTCCCAGTAATAATGTCTCCCTGTTCCTTTTCTTTTATCCTTATTACTGCTAGCTGTTGACAGTGTATGCTTCCTCAAATACTTCTTTTATTGCACTCTTTTTTCTCTACAAAATAGTTTCCTCCATTGCCACCACTACCTCTTAAACCGACTGGCTAAACCTCAGCCTCCCACTTCATATGTTCATGTGTTCATGTGGCACAATTTCACAGCACATCCAGTACATATTTTAAGGACAGACTAGAAATAAAAAATAAATAAATACATTTAGTGAAGAAAGTTGAGAAGATCCCAATTGTCAGAGTCCTAATTTATTCAAGTATTCACAGAATGACAAAAGTAAATGACAGCAAGGAAATACTTACTTCTAATCTGTTTTGTAACAGGCTTCAAAAGATCAAGCCACACCTGAAAACAAAAGAAGGTGGCGTTATCATCTCTGAACAAACTACCACTCACAGAGGAATATTTTTCATTGCACTGCTTAGATTACCAATTACTTATTTATTTTTTTCCAGTGTGGTCATCATTATTACAACGACCTTCTTAATTATACATAGTGGGTATTCTCCCCAGAACTGTGGAAGACACTCAGGAAACAGCACTGTTAAGGAGCTGTCACTGTGGCACAACTTTTGAAGCAGCGGAGATTCGGAAAGCTAGGGAACAGTGAGGAAATCTCTCTCTCACACATCTCAGACACTGGGAACCAAACTAATTTTGTGGAAAGAAAACTGAAACAATCTTGAGAAAGGCAAGTGAAAGGGGTTGGTGCTTGCTTTTGAGCTAAGAACACTGGACAAATGGATAAACAAGAAACTAATTCTGTGGAAAGAACAACTGAAACAATCTTGAGAAAGGCAAGTGAAAGGGGTTGGTGCTTGCTTTTGAGCTAAGAACACTGGACAAATGGATAAACAAGAAGGTGGCAACATCCTGGTTTTGTGTGGCCAAGAGGAATCCCACTGTGAGGCTTAAGCATAAAGGTGGAGCTCCTTTGCTTAGCCCAATAAAGATAAAGGAGTCTTACCACCATCACCTGGGGGAGGAATGTTCTCTCAGGTCGAGGGTGTGAGGCTCACAACACTGTGAAGTGTGGGTGGGAAGAAGCTCACTTTTGGGATGTGAAACACTATGTCTTTTCTATAAACCCAGGAAGCTCAGGCATAGGCTTTCTACTGGGGGGCAGTGTAATTTCTGCACATAGTTTACTTTCATCCATTTCTTAAAAAAACATTTTTCAGGGTGGCATGTGGGTTTCTTCTTCAGCTTTCAAAAGAGCAGCTGTGGGTAGAAATACACTTTTCAGAGCCTAAACCCCTGTTCTGAAGGAGCTGAGGAAAATGTTATGGAAAGCCAAGGGACAATTGTGCAGAAGGTAAAAGCTAGACTTGTAGAACCTGGAGAACTATGACAGTTCAGAATCCTCAGCTGGTAACTACCTATTGCTCAAGCTTTATATTTTGTTATCTCACTAAATTGCACAGAGCCTCCTTTGGAGACATCTGGAGTTTGTGAAGGAACATCCTACCATTGCCACAAAGGTTAAAGTCATTAAAAAACAAATTAACCAAGTCTTCCTCTAGAAAAAGAATATGTATGGAAATGAATACATCTTAGACCTTTAGTAATTTTAGATTATGCAGAGCCTGAAACATATTCAAAATATTCACTATAGAAAATCACCTGCAAAACCAGGCGGGAACAGGCCTGTATTGCTATTATCACTGTTCCAATGTTTGCTATTTTCATCATTACTAATATAAGTACTTTGAATTAGCAAAGACCTCACATTACTGCCCTTTCACACCCATGTTTCTCAATGGAATTCTTTTTATGTTTCTCAGCCTCTGCAGGTATTTTTTTTTTTTTCCTTCTGAAGGGTTAAAGAAACTTAGTTATCCAAGAATGAGAACACTGTGCTTATCAAACATCAAGCTGGCTCTGACACTTTCTGCCATTTCAGTAACTTAAAACTGAAAGTTCTGAAAGTTGACATGTACATAATCTGCAACGAGCGTCAGGGACTTTGCCAAGTTTAGTGGGAGAAAAAAAATTAATCTTGAATATTAAACAATCAGTTTACAAGAATATGGGAATAATGTATTTTACCTGGCACCTAAAAATAAAAATGTCTCTCTCCAAAGGGAGTTTATGATATAGCATGAGCACACAAATGACACAAGTCATTCCTTTCACTTTCTCAATCATCCTACAAGCAAGTAACAACATCTTTGACCAGACTGCTGGATACCAGAAACAGAATCACAGAATCATAGGATAGTTTGGGTTGGAAGGAACCTTCAAAGGTCTTCTAGTCCAACCACCCTGCAATGAGCACCTTCAATGCAAACACCTTCCACGGGATCAGGTTGCCCAGAACCGCATCCAGCCTGGTGTTGAATGTCTCCAGGGACGGTTCATCCACCACCTCTCTGGCCAACCTGTGACAGTGTTTTACCACCCCCATTATAAAACATTTCTTCCTCACATCCCTCCTGAATCTCCCCTCTGTTATTTTAAAACCATTAGCCCTCATCCTATTGCAACAGTCTTGTCTTCTATAGGCTGAACAACCACAACTCTCTCAGCCTTCCCTCACAGGAGAAGCGCTAGAGCCCTCTGATCATTTTTGTGGGCCTCCTCTGGACCCTCTCCAACAGGTCCATATCTTTCCTGTACTGACTTCAGAGTTGGAAGCGGTACTCCAGATGGCGTCTCAGAAGAGCAGAGGAGAGGGGCAGAATCACCTCCCTTGACTTGCTGGCCATGTGTGGAGGGAGAGAGGGAGGGTGAAACAAAGACCTTACCACTGTCACCAAACCTGAGCAATCAAAACTTACACATGTGTAACTCCCACACCGTATCTAAACATAGCCAATCTGAGACCAATATATAAACTGGAAATTAAAAATAATGTGAGGATTCAATTAAGAGTCATGTTTTCCATTTTCTGAGGAACTACAAAGGCTAGATTATTTTTTTAAACAAAGTCTGGCATGCCCTCATAGTGACTGGATGTCAGCAGCTGGAGAACTGAGCAAACATCAAGTGTGATGAAACCCCATGAAAACCCAGGCTTGGCCACAATGCCTCATTTCTCCTTGTCCCAACAGGAAGTGCAGCCCTCAGACCCTCCACGTTCATCTCCCATGCAGATTTTCTCTGCCACAAACACAGCACACTTGAATGCATACAGCTGCCAACTGACATCAATACATCAGATATGAGCTCTGGAGCCTTGCACGTTGAAACAAACACAGCTGAACTGTAAATATATGACTTCAGGTACATATGATTACATCCAAACAAATATGCTCTAAATATTTATTTTTCTTTTTACATTGCACTCTGCATTGGAAAAGCAACTCATTCTCTTTAGATGATATGAATGTAAAATATACATGCCTGGTTTATTTCTCAGACACACCATTAACTGCATTTTTTTTTTAATTTGCACAATGCTTGAGTTCTACATTATGGCCATTATGAAGCTCAGAAAGTTTTAAATCCCACAGGCACATTCACCTCAACTGCATGATATAAATTCATTACTATAATTTAAGTGTAAATATTACTCTCAGTGCTGCTTTGCATGGAAACAACGATTCACAGAATCACAGAATAGTTAGGGTTGGAAAGGACCTTAAGATCACCCTGTTCCAAATCCCCTGCAATGGGCAGGGACACCTCACACTAAACCATGTCACCCACCCCATCCAACCTGGCCTTGAACAGTGCCAGGGATGGAGCATTCACAACTTCCTTGGGCAGCTCATTCCAGTGTCTCATCACCCTCAGAGTAAAGAACTTCTTCCTTATATCTAACCTAAACTTCCCCTGTTTAAGTTTGAACCTGTTACCCCTTGTTCTATCACTACAGTCCCTAATGAAGAGTCCCTCTCCAGCACCCTTGTAGGCCCCATTCAGATACAGGACAAGCAACCACCTTGCTGTTCTTCATGTGCTTTAGCATGCTTTCCAGGAGAATCTGCCCCAAATTTTTGCCAGGCACAGAGGTGAGACTGACTGGTCTATAGTTCCCTAGCTCTTCCATATTCCCTTTCTTGAAAATGGGGTTGTATTTCCCTTTTTCCAGTCATCAGGAACTTCACCTGACTGCCATGATTTTTCAAATATGATGGACAGTGGCTTAGCAACTTCATTTGCAGGACCTTCAGGATCCATGGATGAATTTCATCAGGTCCCATGGCCTTGTGCACATTCACGTTCTTAAGATGATCTCAAACATGATCCTCTCTTACAGTGGGCCTAAGGCCTTCATTCTCACAGCCCTTCCCTGGGTGGGGTAAACCCCCAAACTAGACACATGAATGGTAATAAACACAAGGAAGTATCTAAACACCCTGTGTAACAAAAGCAGAAGAGATTTCTTAAATTATTCTTCTTTCCAAGAAGGCTTCTTTTTTTCCAAGAAGAAGACCTCACCATAAACAGCATAGTAGCAAATGCCACTTGGAGTACTGATAAGGAATGGTGAGGAAATCCTGTATGCTCTCTACGTTTCTGCAAAGTTCATGCAGAGGGAACCAAAACCCCTTTCTTTCACTTCTGGGATCACCACAGTCAAACGACCATATGTGGTATAAACGCTTTATTGATACAGTCTGAACACACAGATTAATTTACAGGGACACCCAGCAGCGGTGCCCAGTGTGTGGCTGCCACGGACAGGAACATCCCCCTAGGCCTCCTGGACACAGGCACTGCCTCAGGGCCAGCAGCCCAAAGGCCTTTCTCCAAGGGATGCTGGGCAAAGGGGCAGCAGCAGCAGGGCTGCAGTGGGCAGGGCTGCGGAAGCCCCGTCATCCCTGTGTCACAGTGACACCACCCACCAACGCAGCATCACAATGCTCTGGGGCAGTATAAGGCAGCATCCTCCCGGGTCCCACTGCCAGAGTACCCGGCGCTGCCACCAGGACAGAGCTGGAAGCCTGAAGGCACCCAAGAGGAATTCCTTGAGACACCCGTGGAATTACTTGGAGGGGCAGAGGGGGGAAGACTGCCCGAAGGTGCAGGAGGTTCTCTGCTGCAATTCCAGCACCTGGAGGGGCCACACTCGCAGCTCATCGGATGGATGGAAATCCTGCTTCAGTCTGCGGGGGGATTGCCATCCTCATCTTCTGGGGAGATAGTGGCAGCAGCCATAAGGAATAGGTCCACAGATGGCCCAGTGTCCTCCTGCAGCGCTTTATAGCTCCCACTGCCAGGCACAGGAAGGGCTCTTGCCCCCAGGGTTGATCAGGCCAGGGTCACTTTGCTGTTGTTGGAAGCCCCTGAGATGGCTCCAGGTGGAAGCAGAAAAGGCAGTGCCAGTGTTCCCCAAGAGCCATAACCAGCCTGGACCAGGAGCAGGTCTTGCTCAGGTGCTCAGGGAATAGCCGATCGCCAGCAATGGGGTCAGGAAGGAATTTTCCCGCGGGGCAGATTGGCACTGGTCCCCGGGGGTTTTTTGCCTTCCTCTGAGCACTGAGCATGACCACTTGCCAGGGCTCCACAGTACATTCCAGCTTGGTTATCGCCTGGTGCTCATGCTCCATGAAGGTGGCCCTCGCGTCCTGCAGCTGGGGGGGAAGAGCTTTTTTCCCCCCAGGTGGACTAGCAAGCGTTTCCGGGGTTTTTTGCCTTCCCCTGCAGCCGAGCACAGCCCCTTCACGGGGCTCCTTTGGGTTATTGTGGCCCAAAGGCAGCGGCTCGTGCTCCACGCAGCTGGCCCTCGTGCCCCGCATCCGGGGGGAGGCAGAGTTCTGGACTCCCAGGGTGGTCCCAGCGTGGCCCCAGGATTGTTGCCTGTTCTCTGTGGCATTGAGCACCACCCCTTGTCAAGTCTTCCCCGGCCCATTCTGGCTGGGTTCTTGCACGGCTCACGCACCACCACAGCACTGCTCTGAAAGATTTAGGAAAAGAAAATATAATCTAAACTAAACTAGGCTAAAATTCAGTAAACTAACCTAACCTAACGTAATCCAACTAACTTTACTTATAAATAAATAAAATACTCTTTCCACCTGTAACCTTTCTGATTTGTGTCTTTGAAAGTGTTTTTGGTGCTTAAAACCCCTTGCCATTTCAGGTAAATAATGGTCTCATCATTATACAACTTATTGTGAGTGCAGGGAATGGAATGGAATGGAATGGAATGGAATGGAATGGAATGGAATGGAACAGGGTGGAAAGGAACGGAACGGGATGGAAAGGAACGGAACGGAAAGGAACAGAACTGAATGGAACAGCATAGCTCAGAACAGCTATGCTATGTTATGCATACAGTTCTGCATGACAAGCTCTGACTTAGGTCTGAGGGGCTATCTACAGTGCAGGTCCCAAGGGAGGCCAGTCCCAGGCACTGAGGCCTATGTAAACCCTCTGGACCCTGAGACAGAAGTAGACCTGTGATAGTAGAAATTCACTAAGACAAAGAAGCTTTGAATACTAAGAAAGAATACTAAGACAAGGAAGCTTTAAGAAGAAGAAAAAACATGAAATTGCAAGGTCAGCTAATTAATTAAGCAACTTTGTTACTGCTTGTCTAGGCCTAAGCCAATAGGGACTGCTTGTGTGCTAAAGATGTATACCAGTTAGGACTGCTTTGGTGGTTTGGGAAACTGCCATGAAAGTACTGCGCATACTTCAAGAAAAAAGGTAAAAAGTTCAACCTAGCTGAAGACTTTGAGCCTTCCTCCTCACGACCACCGTCAATCACCACCAGAGGCCAGCATGCATGCTCAAGGAGGAGTGGCAGAGTTCCAAAAAGGACCCCTCCTTTTCTCAGAAATCTTATGAATAGGTATATCTACTAACATAAATTTGTGACACGCTGGATAGTGAGTGCGTGTGTTAGGAGTGATTCTCCACACACCCATCACTGAATAAACAAATACGTACTTAATAGTTATATTGACAATATATTGAGTTTCTTTACAGTGCTTTTCTCGCCTGCCCTCCTCATCTACTCTCCTTTAGACATGTACGGGATGCCACAGGAGCAAGAGTACTGGGCCAGATGGACTCCTGATGGAGCACTGTTCTCAGGCTCTTGTGTTTTGCTCTGTTTCTCCAGAAGAAACAACTCAGGCGTTTTTACAAACCAGTATTTGGGGGAGGGGTGGGGATGGGAGTGGGTGGAAATCACAAGGAAATGAGCAGGTCTTGTCTGCATGAACAAGATTTGCAACCACTCAGCTCAGGAGCACGTCCTGCTTCAGGCCGAGGGATAGATCTTTGAGCTTTGCCAATGTCAGACATGTGGTCCTTTGCTATCCTGTGGAAACCCAAATAAACTGGATGAACACAGAAGAGTTTCACAAACCACCTCACACGTGTTTTTCACAACTCTGTTCAGATGCCCAAATGATCCAGAGACAATCGACATCTCTCACCCCCAGCAGAAGGCACAGGCCTCCTTCCCACAGAGTGACAGAACCAATGCCTATGATGGGACATGATGCCTGTTCAGTCCATTTTGCTAGTGGGAAGAAATGTCATCCAGTATTTCCTCAGCATGTACTGTTATGGAAAGAAGTAGGGAGAAAAAGAACGGAAGCTGGAAGAGACCTACAGTGATCAAGTCCAACTGCTCGACCACTTCAGGGCTGGCCAAAAGGTAAAGCACATTATTAAGGGTGTTGTCCAAATGCCTCTGAAACACTGATGGGCACAGGGCATTGGTCACCTCTCTAGGAAGCCTGTTCCAGTGTTGGGCCACCCTCTAGGTAAAGAAATGCTTCCTAATGTCTAGCCTAAACCACCTCAGGCACAGCTCTGAACCATCCCCACACATCCTATCAGTGGATCCCAGCAAGAAGAGATCAGCACCTCCCTCTCCAGTTCCCCTCCTCAGGAAGAGCTGTAGAGAGCCACGAGGTGCCCCCTCAGCCTCCTTTTCTCTGAACTAGGCAAACCCGGTGTCCTCAGCCGCTCCTCACAGGGCATGCCTTCCAGTCCTCTCAACAAATTTGCTCCCCTCCTCTGGATGCATTCAAGGAGCTTCATGTACCTTGTTCAATGGAGGGGCCTAGAACTACACCCAGTACTCAAGGTGAGCCTGCATCAGTGCTGATTAAAGCAGGACAATCACCTCTTCCTCCTTCTTTGTGTTTTCTTTTGTTACTAGCTCCCAGCTTCCTGGATTAATGCCCTCCTCCTCTTCTGTATGCGCTATGGTGTACGCTTATGTCCCCTGCACAGTGGGCCTGGAGCAAGCAGTTCAGCTCCCTCTCAGTTCCCCTGACACCTTTCAGCTACTGACAGTGCCCGCAGCTCAGCCCCCGCTGCAGGAGGGCCTCCACCAGGGCCCACCGAGCGCAGCCCGGCCCATGGTGCACCCTCGCCCCACGAGACCGGTGCAGGCACTCCCTGCATCCCGAGCTCTCCGCTGCAGCCTCCCCTCTCACCGGCTCTGCCCGCTGCCGACGCTGCCACCGCCGGGGCAGCCAGAGCAGAGCTCCGGAACCGGGCCCCGGCTCTGAGGCGAGCGCGCCCACTCCCGCCCACTGCCCGCTCGCGCTGCCGGCACCAACCGCCGCGCCACGCCCACGCGCTGCTCCCGCCCGCCCCGCTCGGGGCGGGGCCGTGCCTCCTGGCACCACCCCCTGTGGGTCCCTGCTCGCCTCAGCAGGGCTGCGGCTCCTGGGCAAGGCCTGGCGGGGGCTCGGGGCCACCTGGGGGGCTCTCGCCACTCAGAACTGAGGCTCCTGCACGCGGGGTTTGCCTCGCTCCGGAGCTGGTGACTCCTCTCTGGGGATAGCTCTGCAAATGATTCATAACCAGATCTGCTGCGGAATTTCTGAGTTGCTTTTAGGGGGTTAACAGCACTACTTCCTCTGAATCTCTCTCACCAGTCTTGGGGCATAGCTGACTCGATGCGGGCAAAATGTGGGCAGTCTTTTTCAGAAGCAAAGAGTGGAACCTACAGCAGGAAGACAGACCGCCACTCTCAGATACTTGGCTGTATTTCCTTTTGCAACAGTAGGGGCTAGGTGAATTTTACCATGCTTTATAGATGGAGGCATTTTCCTTCAGGTCAAACTGGCAATAGCCTGAAGGCTTCATCAGAGCTATGGCTGACCCGCTGTGATTGTCTAGACCTATTTCTAGCCAGTCCTTGCCACTGCGAAGGCCTCAGGCACTGGCAGCACCTCAGTCTCTCCTGTGTTCTGCCTGAAGCAAATAAACCATTTTGTTTTCACGAGACTTAAAATTGTTAGTTTACTTCAGGTTTCTGAGCAAAACAGAGGGTCATCTATTTGAAACTTAAATGACCTGTGAAGTACAGAAGGTTGATCAAATGACCTTCTCTGTTTGCTAGAAAACTAAAAAGGAACTGTATATACAAGAGACTTGAGGATTTGTTTCGGCTTTACATCCATTCATCCGTCAGGAATGTCAGGATGTCATTATTAACATGGCTACATGGGCCCTCTGTTGCAACAGTACTGTACAGTTGCACTGTACGTTAAGCTCTCAAGTTACCTAAAGCATTAGCCAAGGATATCTGGCAGAATGTGAAACTTTCTAGTAAAATGTGTTTCATGTAAATCCAGGAGCAAACTGTGAAGCAGATCACTTCTAAAGATCGATGCCCATGTTTTTACAATGTCTTCTTTAATTATAGTTAGCCTAAAACATTCTGACCATGAGTTTTCGGTTTTAGCGTCTATGTAAGCCTGTACTAAGGCATGGCAACTGATTACTGTGGCAGCAGATAAATCCTCTTTTTTTTCCTTTTGTTAAGAAATACTGCTTCTTGCAGAAATTTATGTACATGGACAGAAAATAGATTATTTTTTTTAATATTTTTTTAATTCCCCAAAGTAATTTCTGTCAGCCAGGATACTGATGCAGAATTCACTAACAAGCAAGAAATTCAGTACACACCCGAAGGTGCTGGTCTAGCCATCTAGCACACATGCCGCTGGGTCACACAGTAAGTCTAAAGTAAAATAAACTTCAGGAAAAAATGTCATTAGAGGGTGAGAAGTCATTAGCCTTTGGCTTTCTCTGCTACCTGATACTCTTTCCACCCTAGAAGTGTTAGTGTAATGCCTGAATGTTTCTGGCAGCTCTTCTCAGAGTTGTGTCAGGACCAGAACACCTTTCAATTCACCAAACAGGTCTTTCATCAGTTTATTTGTGTTTTTTGATTTTGCCATCCTTTTTTTAACCTTATTATATTTTATCTATCCATTTCCTTGCCCCATGGTGGTTTTCAGGCAACTGTGTCACAATCATGGCAACTTCTCTGTCTGTGGAAAAGATTATTTCCACACTCTATATTAAGCGGGACTGTAAAATCAGAGTTGAGATGCTGCAACAGTCTAGCCTTTGGCTTCTCTACAGCAACTGATTATGATAAAATGCTTTTCCAACTTGTGTCTGAATTGGCTGTTACTTTCAACAGAAATGAAATCTGACAGGAGTAATCAGGTTTTAAAAACACTTTTTCAACATTAGCAGGCAAGAATATTTTTTTTAAAGTCCTTTTTTCATGTTGAGATTGAGGATTAAACATACCTTGTAAGTAAGGAGCAAAATGAGAGAATAATACAGTGTGTATGTAGATGGAAACCAGCTGAAAAATTAATCCTTTTACCTACCATCATCTTTTTATGATCTGGAAATTCAAGGCCAAAATAGTCGCCTTCAACAAGGTTCAGGTGGTTGCAAACAGCATCATGCAAAACTTTCCCTGGAGCTCTTTGCTGGAAGAAGAAAACAAAGACTAGGGTTACAAAGATGTTTTTAATTAGCAGCAGAAAAATTATTATGCTAAGAAATTGTCCAGCAAACAACACTGTCAAAACAGTTTGCAAAATCAGTGGATATTCCAGCCATACCCACAGGGCAGCTGACAATTATTACATTAGTTTTAAAGCTACAGAAAACATTCATCCATCTCTCTGGATGGCAGCTGAGAATCCATCTTTAGTGTATTTTTATATTTGAGGGAAAAATACCACAAAATAGAAGAGGTAGAAGAAGGGAACTTGGGATATAGTTTTCTTATGTCTGCCAAGGATAATTTCTAATGTAAATTTTGCAAGGTAGCTATTTCATCCCATGGCCCTTCAAATGTCAGGTGGTGCTATGTACATCTGTGTACCACATACTGAAACCAAAATGTTCATTAACAGACCTATCATACAAAACACAAGGTACTGAGGGTTTGTTGGACACTGCATGATACAGACTTAAGTCTTGGGTTCTGACTTCATATGGGCTTATCCCTAGCCTCCTGCTGTGAGGCACTGAGGCTAGTCAAAGCCCATCTGTGCTACCCTAACAGAGTTCTTGGGTAATTTGGAGGAGTCAACAGCAAGCATTTCCTTCCACACTGACTTCCAGACTGAAAGTCTTCCTTCTATAAAAAGCAGATGTTCTTGTTCAATTATTAGCTCCCAGAGCTGCTGCTTTGCTGATCGTAAGGATTCGTCTCATCAGCACGTCAATTAAATCCACACCTGCAGCAAATACTGCAAATTACAGCTCACCAGCAAGTCTTCAGCAAAAAAACAGTGTTTCTGTATCAAAAAGCCAATCACTGAAATCAAATATTTTTGTTCCTTGGACAAATGCACCTATTTTAACTCAAGAGGCCCTGAAACACAGATCTCCACTCACTTCAGAACAAATAATAATCCATTAAACCGCACAAACTCCACTTTTACAAGAAACACACCATATCCCAGACAAATGCTCTTGTACTCAACCTACAGACTGGCCTTTTCCCTTTGTGCCCAGTAAATAATTACTAGAGCAAAATAAAAAGCAGTAACTGAGTGTAGAACAGAAGACCATTATAGGTGGGCAGTTCAGCCAACCTGGCTCAGATCTGAGCCTGAGCCCAGGTCCTGGTACCTCCAGGCAGTGCTTTGTACAAACAGGCTACTTGTGAGTGGGCAGCTGCTCAATCCCACCTCCTCCCAGATGCATCACTGCTCAGTTTGGTCTCTGCTTCACTGGGATACTAAAAAATAAATCCCCATTTTTTTCCCACCTAGGGTAATACCTGCTTTTCAGCCACAAATTGAAGTACAAAGCATCTTTACAAAAGCAATTTGTCTAACATTGTTTAATATGATTTGTCAAAAGTAACTACCCAGTAGTGAGGCTTACACCAGAGATATTAAATGCATGATGTTTTCCTGGGGAAAGCACAGGATATATGCACCACCACAGCAGTGCTGTCACTCAGGTGATGGAGGACACAATGACTGAATCCTTCAATGCTGACTGGTTTTGAAAGTCAGAGGGGAAAGGCCAAGTTCACCTGCCCTGGAACTTGCTGAGCAGGTTTTTGCCCAACATACTCTCATTGCCTCTAACAGACCTATGCCACCAGGAAGCAATGCTCACTTAGATTATCTATTTTATTAACTGTTTGAGGGGAGATTCAGGCTGGAAGTGAGGAAGAAATATTTTACAATGAGGGAGGGTAAAACACTGGCACAGGTTTCCCAAAGAGGTGGTGGATGCACCAACCCTCAAGGCATTCAAGGCCAGCCTGGATGTGGTTCTGGGCAACCTGATCTCATTGAAGATGTCCCTGCTCGTTGCAGAGGGGTTGGACTAGATGATCTTTGAAGGTCCCTTTCAACCCAAACAATTCTATGATCCTACAATTTTATAATATTGTCAGAAAGCACATAAAGAACAATGGCAGATAGAAGTACTAATTTATTTTTTTTTTTAGCATTTGTCATAACCAACCTTGCAGTAACTGAGTTCATAACAAAATGCTAAATAAGAGATACAGAGAAGATAAGGAAAAAAAAGACATCTATTTTTCTGTACTGAACATTTTTCATCTGATGCAATGCTATCTACAATAAATCTCAAGTGCAAATATATTTGAACACACTCAATGTTCTCCAGCTTCATTAAACCAAAAGCATCCCCAATGACCACCACCCAAGCCCGTGCCAGCCATCACACCCTGTGTGTCAGTTCCAGCAGAAAACCTCCCATATTTTCCACTTCATCTATCCCTGTACATAGGCACATCCAAACATACATCATCTTTTAATGAAAGAGATCCCTGCCAAGTGCATTTCATTGGAGGCAACAGAGTAACATTAAAAAGACATTAGATGGAATGTAATAATGATATTAGTTTAGTGCTCCGAAAATACACCTATAAAGGATTTAGAAACTTCAGACAAATGCTCTTGCACCCAGACTAGTCTCAGGCCTCCACAGTTTGGCTGAGGCTGTGGAAGGATGTATTTATCAGCCACCCTTGCAGCAAGATACTTGCTTTCATCCTCATGCACAAACAGAAAAATGGAAACGTGCCTATGCTTATGTATGTGTCTTACTAAAGTAACTGATGGATTCTACCTGATAAAGACCAAACTTCATCAATCCTCCCAGCAAAAAAAGGCATACTTTGGAGCAGGGATATTTTTGACCAACAGGAGAAAAGGCAGAGAGCCCACCAGTGTTACTACACTGCCCAAGGTTAGCTGAGGAGAGCAAGCCTGTCTGCTATCAGCCCATGAGTAAAAGCATCTGATTAAAACCTGCTAAGTGTTTTCATGGAGTTTTTTTCTTGCAGGCATTTAGACAATGGAACAGCAGTCTTGTAGCATTTATGTCACTCAGCATTTTCACTGGAGTGTGCCTCAGTAACATGAAATGCTTCTTACTCAAGTATTTGTAAATAAGATCATTATTCCAAACTCATCTTAGCTTTGATCAGTCTACCTCAAAATAAAATCTGACAGTTTATTCAAGTGAAACACTGTGCATATGAAATCTGCTGAGATTTAGAGCCCGATGACACTCCAGTCTTGCAGGACCAGGAGAAGTACAACATCCACAAAAGCAGGAACTCTTGGGTCTTACAGAGATGTTGATTCAGTGCAGTTCTGTGACATCCCTACTAAAAAATTTAAACACAATAAATTAAAATCTCAGTCTGCTGGGTATAGAAGCAAACCAGCAGTCATTCATGGCACAGAAAATAGGAGCTGACAGAGGAAGCATTCAGGAATGAGTGCACCACACGGATGACATCATCTGTAGCCAGCAGTCGTGTCTGACTTGAATGTGGTTACAAGGCCTATGAGGCCACACAAATTTTCCACAGAACTTGGAAGGCATTTTTCAGCCATCGAGCATGGCCCTGCTGCCATACTTCAGACAAGTACTAGGCAAACTTGTCGGCCCGTTCCCCACAGCCCTGCAGCTGCATCCATCTCCTAGAAGCTTGGCTGCTTTCCCTGCTTCACACTAGTACTGTTCTGATCCATAGGGGCTCCATGACTCCCCCAGAATAGCTGTGCGTTACATGACCATAACAAAAGCCTCATACACTGGACTGAAAAAGGTCATGAACATGGTCAAATGTGAAAGACATTAGAAAGGAGAGCCAGAAGACCTATCTACTCTCCCTGAGCATCATAGAATGAGAACTCACACCAGGGAAGGAAAGAAGTGATCCCAGGGTGAAGATCAAAGGAAGAGGATGAGGCACACAAGTGGGACATTGATACGGAAGCTGCCACAATGAAGGCTAATGGCAAGACTGTGCCTCCAGGCCATTTGCTACCACAGATGCCACACTGTAAGGTAGTGAGGGAAAGGAAATGTGTGTACTGGTGGAATACAACTTGTAGCAGCACCTGGGATCTGGGAAGCAGCTGCAGTGGGTGGTGGTCCCCTGTCCCTGTTGCTCTTGACAATCAGGTTCTTTGTATAATCGATGAGGAAATACTGCAGCTCCAGAGAGCAATTCTTCCTACCCCAAAAGAGCCACCTGAGCACACCGGAAATGAACTTGTCCTTAGCAGTACAGCTGTACTTTTTTAGTGTCAATGACAAAGAGCCCAAACACCTGTGTTACAGGGTCCCTTTTAGGTGAGGTGGATCCCAGACATAATGACAGCAGGAAATGACTATTATTCTCTCAAGGTGGTACTTAGTTACAAAAAAACCCCAACATTATAAATTTATTGCAGTGAAAGGAAGCTCATTGATTTCCAGCTACACATCCTTACTGCTTTATGCATTTTGAACTGGCCTTTCATTTAGCTGTGTGAAATCAAATTTTAAAAGTCACTTTACATTTTCAGGCAACATCAGGCCACTAAGTTGTAAATTATGAATAATGCACATCACCATGTTTAGCTGCAAGCTATGAAGGTACCCGGTCAAAGTAGCCTGCTTTACACATTATGCATTCAACATTTGCTGTCTGCTCATTTTTCCAGTCCTACTCAATTCATCCTCCCTCTACTTCCACCAAAATCCAAAACAGCATGCTGCTTATGATATTCCAATACTAAATATTTTAATAGTTTCACCAATTCTTTCATGTTCTAGCAATCAATAATCATTTAAAAAAAAATCTCCCTCTACTTACTTGCTTAGGCCATTCTTTGGCACAAACTGCAATACAGAATTCTTTAAAAGGAGAAAGTGCCCAGCAATATCTGGAAGATATCCAGGACGTATTCCCCCACCTCCCAGTTCATTTAGCAATTATTTCACTAACCATTTACCGGGGGAAAAAAAAAAAAAAAAAAGTACCACCTGTTTAGGATCAAATAGTGATATTAACATTTCCATCAATCCCAAAGGGAGATTTCAACTTTTGATTGAAAGGTTTTTGTTTATTTTATTACACTTGCTTGTGCATTAGTAACAGCTGATAAGGACAGAGTCCCTTTATGTTCCTCTAAAAGAAGAAGGTACATTCATCATTCACACCTGCCACAGTAAAGACAGCCATTTCATCCACTGATGCCCTGTGTTCCCATCACATTCTGGGTGCTCAACAATGAGATGTCACAATTTGGTCATGCTAAATATTTTACAAATACTTATGTATCACATTGTGAAAAGTTTAAACACAAAGTTCAAGATTTTGTTTGTTCTTTCCTGGGTAATCATCCAGAAAGCCGCTTGTACTTCAGCTCAGTCTGATTCCCAAATTATTTTTATACTTCAGTTTAACAACTGCACTGAAATGACAGTGAAAACTTCATCCAGTGTTTTCATTACTATTTATGAAGTCAGATACAGTTGTAACCAATACTAAAAATAACCATTCCAAATTCTGAACAGCATAAATTTTCTCAGTAAATTAAAGCTGCTAAAAATTCTATATGTATCTACAGCTTTGAAAGGGAAGAAAACCAACCAGTAAGTGCTCATGATAGGCAACTTGTATGAAAATAACCTTAAAGATGATATTGAGCAGCAGGGTTCTTAAACAAATAACCCTGCCAGAAATCTATACTTCAAAAGAGGCTTGAAAACTACTCACAGGAGAACAACGCTGTCAGCCTCCAAAGACAAATTCCTGTTTCAAACAGTTCTCCTTTCTGGCGTAAAATGAAATGCATAATTCATATTTAAGAAAAGTCTACTGCTTGAAGGGTGGGATTAAAAGCAAGAAGCAGTAGTCCAAGTGTTGTTGCTCTGGACCTAACATTGCCAAGACACTTGGAGTTCTTCCGCCGTTTTCCTCCTCTCCTCCCTTTTAAAGTGTAGGTGTTAACCCTATAGGAAGGATTAGATGACCATAAAAATAGCTTTAGACCATAAAGATAGCTCTCACACCTGGGCTTACTAGTTTTTACTTTGCTGTTCAGCTTATACTGCGTAGTTAGGAAGTGTTGGAAGAAGTGTGATTCATCACCCCTACATACTAGGGCAAAGCAAAGAGGAGAAGTGACACATTTAAATTGAGCAGCCACACACTCCCACACTGCTTTTAAATTTCCAGATCTCCACTTTGTGCCTCCAGCCACCAGGTATGCACCCCATTTGCATGGAGGGTGTAGAAGAGGCAAATTTTCATGATAACCTAATGGCACCTCATTCCTTTGAAGATATTTTCCATCTGAATGTAGTTGAAAGCTCCACTCCTGGCACATATCCCACATGCTTTTGCACAGACTAAGCACATACCATCAAAGGCAGGATAGAGGCCAAATGCAGTAACAGAATAAGTCTCTTATACTGCTTTAAAAACAGGCGATTGATCATCTGCTGTGTATGTACAATAAGACTATTTAGTGCTCCTTTCTTTCAAGATTTTAGTGGACTGCTTTCCCACTTTATGCTCACCACATAAGCTGAATTCCCTTTAATGCAGGCGCTTGCCTTCCATTATCTCTGAGGTACAGTTTTATCTCTCAGTTGATTTTGATGGTGGTGTCTTGTTTTTAAACAGTGGGGTTTACTTTAGGTGTGTTTTACTCCAAATACCTGTCCTTAAAATAAAACACGGCAGCAAAGTTACACCTTTTGCCCCCGCTTTTCAGCTGTGGCAAACCAGACGACTTCAGAAATTACTATTTTGGGTATGTGATTACTAACCAAAAGTCAACACTGTAATTAAGAAAGTGAAAATACACAGAGAAAGATTTTAATAACAGTCTCATTCCTTGGCATTTCTAGTATGGTCTCCAAAAGAAACTTGCCATTTTCTACATTTGAAGATACACAGATTTGTTATTGTAACCATGGATTTGGATTTCTGAGCATGACAAACTGGCTTATGTCAAAATATTTTCTAAAATAGGCAAAAGCAGCAGGATTGCTCTGACTAGACTTTAAACTCTCTTCCAGTGCCCCAAATCAATTAGTGGAAATACCTGGCAGTAAGATTCAGGTGAAAATTAAATATTTATCAGGAAAAGTAGTAACTAAACAATCTTCTTTAATAGTTAAACAGTGTGGAAGTTAAAAAATTAAAGTTGTCTAGGAAAGCTAATGTAAAGTTTTATGACAAGGCTATTTTCAGTAGTTCTTGGTTAAAACTTCTTACAGCAGAGTCAGATTAATACAAATTTCAGCTGCAGCAAATCCTCAGGTAGCTATACATCTCCATAATTACAAGTTCAGCAAAGCTACTGGAGGCTCTGCTTGGTCTCTTTTCACTTGGCTAATAAAATTGTAGCTGTATAACATAACGGGCAAATACCACCCACGCTGTATTATATATGCTATTTCAGTGTGCAAGTGAGGAAATACAAAAGAAGAGATGACATGGGCACCCACAGATACGGACCTTTCATTCCACAGACCAACCTGTCATCTTCATGTGTAAAGATCCAATCATTTAATTTCTTTGCAGTTCTTACAAACATAAATTGATATTAATACCGATTTTATTTCCCACCTTTAAATTACGCTAATTTCTAGTTGATAAGGAGTTTGCTACTGCAAAGCCAGCAGCAACCACCACAAAACTAGCAGAGCCCTTTGTAAAGAAGAAGAAGAAAGGGGAAGAAAGGCAGATTCTTGTAGCTCAGAGAACTTCCTCCTCGGGTAGCTGTAGGGACAGAATCCTACAGGGGAATTTATTTTGCACATCCATCCCACTGTCATCAATGCCAAAGGAAATCTGGAACTTCTCAGCAGCTAAACACCACAAACCCTATAGACCAGAAAACATTCAGCCTTTGGTCACTGTAGTCTAAGTACCCATCTGTTTATTACAAAATGTTATTCATGGCGAAAAGCATTAACAAAACACTTCATGATTAGTTTCCCAGTTCACTGCTTCCTTTAGCTGTATTTACAGCATTTTAACTAGGTGACATCTAACCCTCATTTAGAAAGTTCAGCTGACCTTTAACAGCCTTAACTTCTCTGTACTGATTTAAAAAAAAGTACATTTGACACATATGCACTTAAAAAACACTTTTTCAACTTAAAAGGGATGCTCTGATCCCATCTGCTAATTAATTCAGCTGGAAAATTTCACTGTTATCTGCCTAACACTCCTCTAAGAACTGTCCCCATGAGGTCATTCATGCCTTCACATGAAATGCGAATGGTGATCTTGGTAACTCCCCAGAAGCCTCAAACTGCAACAACAGGTCACTGCACAGGCTAATCAGTCTTCCTGAAAAAATATCCAAACAACCCCAAACCTTGTTTCTTGTAGCACAGCTATTACTGCTGACTTTCTTCAGATACATGTAAAATACTTGTGGGAAACCAGTATTGGCAGAGCGAGTCTTTTAAGTAACTGTTCAAGGCCGCAGAATTTCACACACCAGCCATTCAGTTCTTGGACACTTCCATCTGGAAGTTCTGCCAGAGCCACTGTTACTAGACCAAAATTACTTTCCTTGAACATTGTTTCAAATGCACAGTGTGGACAAGAAAAATGAGGCATTAAGAGAACAATGAGAAAATTTACTAAAAATATGTCCTCTTACTCCCTAAATTATCTCTGCAAATGCTGAGTCATCTCTACCTAATTTTATTAGTAAAACTAAAAAGTGGTTTGTGGCTGTTCTTTAATCCATTAGCAGAGCGAATATCCACTGCTGGAAGAGACTATTTTCCCCTTCTGAAGAGTATAATTGGCACAATGTATTGCATCTTCAGGGCCTTGAGGCTGAACGGTGATGACTTGCAAGAACCAGCGCCAGGCCACCGTGAATTTCAGATCCTGGAGTAAGTTGCAGAGCAGATGCGTTAAGCGGTGCTTTCCTCATGACCTGAAACACACTACTTTGCAAATCAGCGCATAAAAAAAATAAGAAGGCAACACCACTTTTGTGCTACTTTGTGCTAAAACCAGGTGCATGCTAAAAAAGCTTCCCTGAAAAGCTATGTCTCCCTGAGAGGTGCAAGAAGGGAAGGAGTCACCCCAAAGCCATCACAACTATGACACTAAACCCCTTGGTAGAGACCCAGAGACGCCAGCAGGCACCTCTCTGACAAAGATTACCTCTGAATTATATATGTTTAATTGACAGCCAGGGGGGTAATTGGGCAGATGTCCCCATCTGGCATCAGCTGCACGTCCACCAGCAGCCTCTGCCCACAGAGATGTGCCTGATGGGCACAGCCACACTGTCTGCAGTGCAGGGATGCCTATAGCACAAGTCCAGCCTGTGCACTGTGGGCAATGGCTTTGGAAAACACATCACAAGGCACATTTTCAGAAACTAGGAGTTTGATTCAAAGCTTATAGAACCTCATTTTTCGGGACGTTTTCTATATAGAAAGCTGTTTTACTGAAGCTTAACTCTGGAAGCAAGTTTATATCTGTCAAATAAATGTTGATACTACTTCCCCTCCCTGTGAACAAAAAACTGAATGAGTTTAACCCTTGGCCTAGGCAGTATTTAGCAGCACACTGTGCTCCTTGTTTCTTGGGAAGAGCTGCAACTGAGGCTCAAAACACTCATTAAAAATACCTCAGATTGAATTTCATAGCCCACAACTTTTGAAAAGGAATATAATGGCACTATTCAGTGTTTTCAGTGTAATGCAGCAGCACAGCAGTCAGCGCATAATTTGGGATGGAAACCCCAATCTCTGTGACACCCTCCACCCCCTGCATCCCACTTCACCACTGCTCTCTGTTTCAAGGCAAAAAATCATCGAACCACCTTCTCAAGCTCTTTTTTTAACATTAAGTAGTGCTTGAGAAGAAAATAAAATCATTCCATTATTCCAAATGCTTTCTTCTGCTGTTTTCTTTGCCTGCTCATTTTTTGTCATTTTCTTTACCCTAAGCAAATACTACTATAATGCAGCAGTAGGCAATTTTGAAGTCATCAGATGTGAAAACAGAACCCTTATATGCGACTGGAAACATGAGAATATGGAATGTTATGAGTATACAGGAGTTATTAACTACAAAACCAGATTGAGCTGCAAAGTGTTTATTTACTGTTTTTATTTAGATATATTTTAGCTTAGACATTATTCTAGTAAAAACCTTGAAGAAATCATTTAAATGTACGAACTCTGAGACCTGAAAAAAAAAAAAAAATCAAACCAACCAACAAACCCCAAACATGTAAAACACACAAAAATCAACCAACCAAATGAAAAAAAAGAGAGATGTTCAGGCAAAATATTAAGTCCTAAACCTAAAGCAAAATCAAATGTAACAGGAAAAAGCTTCTGATAATCCCTGTTTAGCCCTGCATCAGTCACAACATAACTATTTAGCTGAGCACGAGCTGCTACCACCGAGGACTGTACGTATTTTACCTTTCACTCTACTAGAAGGAAAGCATGTTTTAACAATAGGATACAACACTTTTTAAGACCAGACTGCTAATTTGAAAGGACATCCTTAGATGAAGCCTTTAGGCTGTGGCCACAGCTAACCTATAATGTACTCAGGTTACACCCTTGTCTTCAGCCAGACTACTGCTCCAGCTGGATCTGGTGCTCCTATAGCCACAATGTGAGGCAGGGTAAGGAAGGCAACCTTGAATGAAACTTAGAATTTCTGGAGGATCTGCTTGGTACCAGCCTCTCTTTCAAAACCGATGTGGACCAGCTAAGGAAAAGCTCGGCTACAGCATCCTACAATTGCTCCAGAGTGGATGTAACCCCGTATTTTATGTGTGAAATTGAAACAGAAATGGTCCTGAGTTCATGTCTCAGTGAATAAAAATCATACCCACAAAATGTCTGCATAGAAAAGAAACCTTCAAGTTCAAACCGTAAGTCTCAAAGGCTCCTCTTTTAAATATACAAAAGGCAGAACTTTTGGGTTGTTTTTTTGCCAGTCAAGTTCCCAATACTCATAAGCTTCTTGTCTGGTCATGAAAGATCTGTCACCAACCTGACAGACTGAAAACATCTTGGTAACCTTTGTACCATGGATATACAGAGAACGTATTCAATGTTTCCCTAAGCAGCCTTAAAGGACCTTAAGACTGAATTCACAGGGAACCTGAACTGTCTTTTAGACATGCAAAGAAAGATGCAGAAGAAAAAGTGAGAACCATCTATACACTTATGGGATTTGCAAGGGAAGGCACAAGCTCTCTGTTTTGTGCATCTAAAGTACTCCCTTTGGTGGGACTCAAACCAGAGCTGAAAGAAGAGTAAGGGGAACTGGTGTAGTGGGTGTTAAAATAATGGATGCTTCTACCAACAGAGTTCAGAGACACCTCATAATGATGCAGTCAAGTCACATTTTCAAGGAAAGATAAAAAATAACCACCTCCCCTTTTAATAGAGCTGCAGTTTTCCGGAAAGATCCTCAGGAGCTTTTCTGCTCGTTCCTTGCAGTCTGTCTGCCACTTGCAGTGTCTCCTAACACTGCAGACGTTTTGAACAATCCACCCATGAGTCATACTAGGTCAAAGATGAAACTGCCTCTGGATTGTAGAAGTCTGATGAATGGTTATGTTAGCAAACAACACATAACTGTAGCAATCATCGGGGAACACAAACAGAGGAGCGGTGCGGGTGTACGCTGGGAGAAACAGTGACTTAGCCTCCAGTCACTTCAAAATCCAAAGCTGCTGGGACCGACCCATATATTAAATCTAGCATTAAATATAAAAGCAGTGCAGACAGAGCAGAGATCTGCCTACGCGTTTGTGGCAAACCAGGAAAAGTAGGGATTTGTGCTTGTATCTGTGGGGCAGGGTGAGGTGGAGGGGAAGAAAGGCCAGCAGCACCTTCTAAGGTGCACATGATGTTTGTGAGCTGGGATAAAAGCCTCTCATCAGTCTTCAGAGTGGTTCCTCCTGATTACAAGCAAGGTTTTACCTGTGAACTGGGGACGTTCAACTTTCACCTGTTTCCCATCCCTTCTTCTGCATGTGTGCGTGCTGCCAGTGTGTACCTTACAGAATTGCCTGTACCTGCAGTTAATGCGCAATACTTCAGAGGAAAACAGCTTCTGCTTCATTGCTCATTTAACCATACAAAATGTTCAAACTAAGGAGATTCCTAAGAGATCTGCTTTCTATCACTGAGAGAGAGGCCTCAAATATCAAAGCAAAAGCATCATCATGTTATCATCACAAGTACATTAACACAGTCTCTGAAATACAACTTTTATGGCTTCTATTTTGTTTTAACGTGCAATACTGTTTTCTTTTATACTCTGTTTAAAAACATGTGTTGTACAGACTTAGTTACTGTGATCTGGGCTTTGGACTGAATTGTTAAATATTTAGGCACAGCAGATTTACAAAGGCATGTGAGCCACTTTACTGTTTTTTCTTAAGGTCAGAATACAGCAGTACTGTAATAGATACCACTTTGATACAAATGAGCTTTATCAGCAACAACAGGCTTCGTGGGAAACAAGCCTTCTCTGTTCAGGATACGTCAAAGTGAAGTCTTTGGGGATGTACTATCAAAAGTCAAACATCAGGCTGACACAATGTGACTTTTTTGACCGCATTTTCAGTCTTAGGTTGAACTCCTTCAGAAATAAAAATTTTAATTCATTTAACCTTAAGAATAATGTGCGTAAAGGAAAAGGATTTGATTTCACCTAATTGGCAGGAGTTTTTTCTCTTTGTGCTGAAAATCAAGTCCTTATGTGATTAAGAGATGGCATGCATCTCATTTTAAATTTACATTTACAAATACGTTCTATTTCATGTTAATATTCAGGTAATTTCCAGATTCCTGAGCTATGCAAGAGCAATACTTTTATTTACAACATAACTGGATGCTGACAAGTGATTATTACCAAGATGCCATTTCAGTATATCAATAAAGATTGCCACAGAGTTACTATCTGTCAGGATTTTAGCAGCTTGTCAGGAACAAACTTCTCCACCTTCTGATGTGCACACAGAAATCTAAATTAATCCCACCTAACCCTCAGCATTTAACTGACATGCCTAAGACACAAGAGGAATTTTCGCAGATTCCTGTCTGATCAGCAGAGGAGAAATAAGCACTTTCAAGACTACCTGTCAGTCAACCTAAAATCTGAATCAGCTGGGAGGTGGCCCCTCTTCCTCCACTTTTTTATAAACTAGAGTAACTACAGCTGGCATAAATGTCTTGCTGAAAGACAGTTTTTCATGGTTATATATTCTTTACAATATTTAAGTTTAAAAAGAAAAAAAAGGAACTTGTAGAAAATAAAAGATGTTCATGCTTATTTAGAACAGAATTTTGGCTCCTACAAGAAGACATTTCAGAAAATGACCAAAATAAAAGCAGAAAAAGACTTTTTCTGTACCTAATATGAGACTTAATAAATATCCTTCATCTTTGCCTATTTAGAACATGTTTAGGTTATTCATGTTCTTATCAGCCCTTAAGTGAAGTTCTGGGCTAGCATATACACATACTTCAGTCATCTCCATCAAAACTGACTTGTTACCAGCTTCAGCTTCAGAAATTACCTTTCTCCATCATAATTTACTTAGAGAAATCAGGCAACCGTGTCAGGCTCAGAATATATTTCCATAGAGAAAGAATTTCAGCATGCAGAAGACCACAATGGCATTGAACCAGTATTACTGCTTGCACACTTCCTGTACTGACCCTTTACTCATTTTTAAGCACAATGTCTCCTAATACTTGACAAAGAACACCCTGTGATTAAAACAGCGAGAGCCATAACCCTAATTTGGCATTAAGGAGCCAATATTATCAGCTCTTGCTTTTTTTTACACTGTAAATATTTCTTCAGTTGTTGATACCAAACAGCTTGAGCTATCCCATCTACTCTCAAACATCAAACAAGGTCTTCGGGTCTCATGACCCTCAGAGCCTTCCTTAGGTTGATCTTCATTCCTTTTTAACTGCCATTATGTGTCTAGTTGCCCTGGACTTACTTCCAAAGAAACATGGATGAACTTAGCCTTCATCTTAGCCTTCATCTCACTGCTACTCTGCTTCTCCCTCTGGATTAAGCAATCTTTAACATGGTATGCTTACTCCTCGTTATCATTAACTTTCATGGGGTATTTTGTCTACTGTGCTGTTAGGAAACAGGTAAGTGCTTACACAAAAGGTATTACACATATTAGTTGACATCATCAGTGTATTTTAAACAGTCTTCCCAAACTGAATTCAAAAGACCAAACTACTGAAGACAAACATTTCCCAATAAAAGATGTAATTCATACCCATTAAGCACCAACCAGCTATTTCAGGATATCCTGACCTTCAGTGAAATATTTAAGGAAGGGTTTATATTTCTTTTTGAGCAATGCTGAATATATCTGGATACATTCCCTTGCTGGAGATTTATAATTAAGGTTAGCATTACACTGGGCAATTTTAAAAGCTTGAGAAATCACAAGATCTGTTGAGGTCATTTCTCTGACATCACATGTGGATCCAATAATGAACGTAAAATTTCCACGGACCACATGTTTGCTGATGTGCAAAAAGCTATTAATCCTGAAAGCAGTGGAGACGTGAACTTGCCCCGTCAACTGCACTTTGACAAAAGCACGATCTCCTCTCTTCCACTCCCCATAATTATGATCATGAGAGGGCACTATTAAAATTCATTAAACTCCTCGTAACTGCTGGCGACAGTGTCCCCAAATTTTCCTAAATATGCTTTTAACTAAGGCAATGAATGCATTAAAAGCAGCAGATTTCTGTCAGGGCTAGGCTGTGGGCTCATGCAGAGCGCTCCCACAGCTGCACTGGTGGCCACTGTGGAACAAACCCAACTTCAGCTGTCTAGAAATTATGTGTTTAGTCTAAGCTCATTGTCCAGATGAGAGAAGTCCATGCAGTCAGAGAAGAGAGAAGTACTGTGAGAGAAAATTAATCCCATCTGGAGACAGATGTGTCACACACCCAGGGTGAATTGCCTGCTGGAGCACCTCTCATTCCAACTGCGGGAGCCTTTCCTACTCCCTGTGAATCCAGTGTTCAAACAACTAAAATCAAGTGAGATCAATCTTACTCTTAAACTTCAGCACAGGTAAGACTGTATTGCCTGGAACACTTTTTCCTTGCAATTTTCCCATAAGCCTGAAATACAATACACATGGCATTTTTGCTCTGCGGGACGAAGGGCGAACAGAAGAAAGATAAATTCTTATAAAGCTGTGTATTTGTTTTAAGCAAGATAACAGTCTCAGAAGGGCTAAGAAGACAACAGCAGACAAAGCAGAAATAAAGATAGTAGCATTGAGAATGTATTACAAAAAGGAGAGGTCCCTAAAGCTGACCTACTACAAAGGCTAAGAGTAACAACAAAATCCTCCATTTTCTAAATCTGTTGCCCAATACTTACGAACCAGAACTAGAAACAAAATGTAAGTCATGTTGTTTTCTCACAGTAAAAATAACTGCTTCCATTCAGTATCATGTTGAGGCCTATATTGAAAAGAAGGTCCAGTAAATTAGTTACCTAAACAAAAACACTGAGCAGTTTTCTACATCTAGAGCTCTGATGAAACTCAAGACTCAACAACACAATATTCAATAGCACTATCTTGATCAAAAAGAAGGAATTCTGTCTTCTTTCATTCTTCAAGTGATGGTTTTAAGGAGATTGAGAGTCCAACAGTAGCCTAACTGAATAAGGATTGAATTTTGATGTAGCACATCCATGCCATTAGGTGCTGAGTTCCTGTGCTGAGGCCCTGCATATAAGTGGTGATGCTCTTCAGGAACTGAGCATCTTGCAAGGCCAGCTTGCTGGAATGTTTCACAGTATTTCCCAGAGCACACGTGGCCGCACAGGCAAAATTTTGCTAGCAGAAAATTGCTCAGCAACGGTCTTCAAGAGCAATGAAGAAACTCATTTAGGAAAAATGTAAATAAAGTGCTTTATGTGTAGGCTGCTGCTTAAGCTCTTAAAATAGATGCCAAAGAATGAAACAACATGTCTGTCTACCAGCCATACTTTTCTAGGTATGAAGAGCTGGCATTATCAATTAAAAGAAACAGTTAAGCAACTGATATACTCAGTCTCTGATTCCAGTATCTCCACCTATCAATAGGTGATTTGGAATAATACAACTTCTAAAAGCCATTAGATAGCTATATATTTATATAGTTATATTGAAAATACATGTATGCATGTTTTTTTTCCTTCACCACTTTGAGTAACAGATTGAAAAATACCACACAGACAACACATGCAGTTATACAAGGAGCAATTTATAGCCCTTTTTTAATGACTGCATTTGCCAAAGGCAAAGATCTGCTTACTGTTATTTCTAGCAATAGTATACTTTACTAAACAGCCAGTCTTGTGTAAGAAAAAAATCCCAGCATAAAACATACACTAACCTTTCACGCTGCTGCTAAGTGGTTTGTGAAATCTGGCTTTGTGATTGCATTCAAGATGTTTTATGCAGTCACTATTAGCCAAGCATCCTACAGGGGGGCAGGAGGTACCTCTAAAGTATTCACAATACACTTGAAATGCTACACAGTAAATCATGGTTCCAAGCATCACAAAAGTCCATAGACCATAAGCAGATAAATAAGGAAAATCAAGTAAAAACAAGGCCTTGCTTTCTTTGTTAAGAATGTCTGAAGGTGGCCAAAGTTGACAATAAAAACAACCTACATATTCAGATTCCTACAGCAGTATGTATTTAATAAAACTGCACCTCTAAACTTACGTATTAATAGAAAAACATTCTAATAACATAATAACACAGCTGCATGCTATGATACCAACAACAATGCTTTAGAAAGAAAAATATCACTCACTGAAGTTTTCAACGGGTGTCATAAAAAAGAGACTTGATCCTGCAGTTACACCAATCAGTGTGATACGCTGTATAGATCATATACTACTATTTCTGATGGCTTTTACGTGGAAACAATAGGCACTATTCATATAGAATCACAAACCACTGCTACAACACTAAGTATTACATTTTCAAACTGTCAATCATCTATACAGAGTGGTGGAAAATTACAACCAAAATACTGTGCTCCAACTCGCCTCCAGTACTTACCATTGTGTTTACTTTTCTGAAGAGTTCCACTTCTATTAAAAAATAGCCCAGAACTACAGACACCGGTCCCTTACAATCATGCACCTTGAACCAGAAACTCTTCATGTCTTTTCAATTTCTCCTTAGTGCTGCAAGAGGATGACTAAGTCGGAATCACTTTGTGAGCAGTTTTCAGCAAACAGTGGGCTGCTCACACTCAGCAACATGCTCTTCTCTCTTGGTTTCCTTTTTTGTAATAATTGCCCTGGTCAGTACACAGCTGGTTTTTAAACATGTGGTCTCTGGCCACAAAGGCAAGATGTCACTTTGTCCATATCTGGAAGGCTAACCTAAGGTGGCTGTTGCAGCCCCAGCTACTGCTCTTCCAACACACGGATGAGATAGCACACGCTTGTGCTCGCCAGTCAGGCTGGCGAAAGCCTGTGCCTGTGACATCAGTAGGTAAGGGGCACAAGCCTTCACATCAAAACTCTGCCCAGAAGTTACTTCCTGCTACTGCAAAGCTGTTTTGTGTCCTTAAACCAAGAACAAGCACAGGGGGAAGGCAAGAGAGCGAGGTTCCTAAGATCCACCGGGACTTGATGGTAGCCCTCTCCTTGGAAATGCCCCCTATGATCTCACAAGGCCAGGGAAAGGGCCAAAAACATATTTGGAAATGGGTGTTGCGCTTCACTTCTGATGTGTGTATGTTTTACCTGTAGTCAATGTCATTATAGAAAGGCATATACTATCACAGACAAGCACATTTCAAAATCATACAGAAACAGAAGAGGCAGCTCCTCCCACCCCATAACCCTTTATTTGCAGTTAAAAGTTCATGTCCAGTAGAATAAAATTTAACCTCTATGTCAGGACTGAAATGATACGTATTACATTTCCTCAGCCTCAGAAGCCTATCTTATTGCTTTCTTGACCTTTGTTTATATGGCTAAAACAAACAATAAACCCCCCAACCTTTTAGCCAAGTACCATAACAAAGAGAGAGGACAGCTAAAGCAACAGCTGCTCTGAGTTGAATCAGAGTCTGCCTAATGTGTTTTCCTCTCAAAACTCTGAACGCCTGCAACAACAAAAATAAAGCAACTTACTGTAGATTCCCCAGGAGGTGAACAGAAGTCCAAGCAGGAGCTCTGATGAGGAATGCAAGCTAATTTACACTGGTCAGTTTCTGAGCTACCTTCTCTTTTTTGTCTCACAAGAAGGTGAAGCCTAAAAGCAGAGCTCACCACAGGAGTGGCAATAAGCTTTCTAACTCATCGCTGGTGCCCAGACCTATGCAAGTGATAAATTATCTGAAGTGCTGCTGGGTTGTAAGTGGATGTCACCTTGCCATCCTTTCCCACTTGGGCTGGCAAATCTCAATAGCAGAAGCACCTGAAACTCCTTTCCCTGCAGGGTCTAGCAATTCCTACGTACCACAGCCTCGTGAAAGTAATGATATCCCTTCACTGAAAGTGATGGGGAGAGAAAGAAGCATAAGCGCATTTCAGAGAAGACCCATGCTGAACAAGAGCAGGGAGCTGAACACCAAACAAACTGTATTTGGTAAGAGGCAAAAAGAACAAAATAAAAACAAACATGCACAGTATATTTGAATATTCGTTAGTTTGCCACTCTCTCTTCAAAGTAGTGAGTATTTCAAGGAGATTGATGTCCCAAAAAAAGTTTAAAAAACCCTTGCACTTTTTGAATAAAATTTCAAATGGACTGCTATTTCCATCCTCTATGGGCAATTCAAAATAGAAGTAACTCCCCCAAAAGTAAAACAAATTCTTAGAGAAATCATTCAAAATATGGTAGCCAGTGAGACCAAGATATCCCAAATTAACATATTTCTGACAGAAACAGCAGGACTCTTCCAGAAATTCAGATGAAATCCAGCATGTGGAGCATGTACTACTGTTATTACATAGAGTGATACTCATCCAGAGAAACAAAGCAACACCCCTCCCCACTGCTGTTACAGGGTTTTTGTAAAAACTCAGCAAATCAGTTCCAGAAAATCTGGTACTGTGAACTGTCATGCAATTAACCTAGGTAGAGTCAAACTACAACAGACTGGTGAGCATAGAAAAGCATTCATTTATGTACTGAAATGATGAATTATCTGTGTAAGAGATGACTCTCTAAGACCTTGCAGTTACCATTTAGGAAAGCGGTAACACAAGCAGCAACTGGTCATCCGGACTTGATCTTAAGGGTCTTTTCCAACCTGAATGATTCTCTGATTATATTCTATTATCTTTCTTCATTTTGTCATTTTAAACTTGTGTCTTTCACTGTGGGCATTTTATCTGCCAACCACTAGCAATCATAATCCTTTAGGAACCAGATTATCAAAAGGCTGTTTATTAACAGAGAACAAATAACCATGGAAAAGGTATCTCACAGTCAGGCATCTCACTTTTCACCTTCCTTAACCAAAACTGAATTTGAGCCACAGAGGTGAAAGTCTGAGATGGAGGTAAAAGTTTCCATCGAGCTAATCTATCGGAAACCTAACTGCAAAGAATCTGATATAACGTCCCGTATGTCCACAGACTTTGCTTTAAGTACGTCAAACAAGCCCAGGACACTGAAAAATTCTGAAGGAAATCTTTTAGGCAATTGAGGTGCAGGTTTTCAGCATTCAAATCACCACTGAGCACCCGAAAATGTCAGCAGAATTTTCTTATTCTTAGTATTCGAGTTTGACAAGTGTGTTCTCAAAGTAAGCCTGAAATGTGAGATAACATAATCTGCAGTGATTAGCTGGGACAATCTCCAGAAAACACCTATTCTGCCTGAGTGTTTACATCATTTCCACTATGACTTTCCATACATCACCAGTTAAACTAGTTACATACTAGGTTAGACTATACCAACTAGGAGGTAAGCAGCATACTTTCCCCGCTTTATTGTCATACTGCCATTAAATCACTTTGCATATTCACTTCTACTTAATCATTAGGATGAGCTGTTATTCAAAAGCATATGCATACTTTTGATTACACTGCAGTATAACCTTATCTCATTCTAAGCTATTCTACTTTTACTGTAACCGAGTCAACATCTAAGCATTACATATAAATACACAAAATCCCTAAAATTTGCTCACATCCAAGATGTGAAAGACAGGCCACTGTGTATTGGGGATGGTTTACAAGCTTAAGGTAGTTGGAGGCTATACTGATTTAGTGCAATTTCTCTCAGTTTGCAATGATGAAGTTGATGTTGACCACACCAGCTGGCTGTTGGGAAAGAGAGCAAATACAGAAATAATACTCAAGGAACATTATACACTCACATCAGCGGATGCACGATGTCCACACAAGAGCACATGGGTATTAGCCTGGCTATGAATAAGTTTAGACTAGAAACTAGAAGAAATTTTGTAACCAGCTGATAAATGAGGTTCTGGAAGAGTTTTCCATAGGAAATACACAGGGCAGTAAACATACACACCATTAAGATGGAGTCAAAATAAATTTTGGATGGGATTCTACGATATGGCTGTTTGCAGCAAGAGAGGACTGTGCTCAGTAACCCAGAAAATCAAGTCCCATCCTATACTCCCAAAGACGACCTCAAGGAACCAAGCAATGCCAACTCATGATTTTGCCATGAGCATGGAATTTTTCTTCAAGCACCCGTTACTGAGGCTGATGGGGAAATCTGTTTTAAATTTGAAGAGTGAATAAATAAACTGTTAGCCTGGGATTCAAGGGAAAATGCTTTTAAAATATGATCTCTGCAAGCTCAAAAACCAGAAGGCAAAAAAAAAGAACAAAACATCTGTTACTTCTTAAAATCTTATGGTTTCTAAGCCACTGGGGCACGGGGAGGCTGATTCATGATTTCTGAATGCTTAGGTTGACAATTCAAAGAAGTGAAGTGTGAAGGAGTCCAAAACTTAGCACACAAAAGCACTAAGATGCCTAAAAATGGAAGAGTCTAGATGCCTAATTTAAACATTCCACTTCCAAATGAGACTTCTTGAACTCCGCTGCTGCCTGCTGCTGCCTTTGAGCAGGAGGCTGCTCTGAGCTTTGACCACAGTCCTCTCTGGTTGCTCAAGAGCACTCCTGCAGCCTGTTGCCCTGGCCACAATGTTTTTTGTTTTTCAGCTGGTTTGAAATCTTCTCCCTTGGTTTTGTCCTGATTCATTGCCAGCCACAGTTCCTTCTCCTCTAGAAGCTGGTCATTTCTAAGCAAAATTCAATGGACCTATTAATAAAAACCTTTAAAACTGATGCTGATATATGAGGCAAACCATGGACTTGATCCTATTACTAAAAGACTTGTAAAACTCCTGCTCATTTTAAAAGCTCCAGCGCTTCTCAGGTTTAGGATTGCTTCTTCATCTTGGTTTTTAAAAGACAACTTACCTCTCAAACGTTTACTCACATTGTTTCTGCATATCTGTACTCAAATGATACCAATGTACCACAGTAATATTAAAAATAATTACTTGTTACAATTATAAAATTAATTTCTATTATCGCCAGCAGGCTCCTGAAAGCAACTGGTTCAACCTTCACGGCAGGATCAAACACAAGTATTTGGTAGAGGTAGTGAGGATGACTGAGAGTCCTCATTTGCTTTTCAAGAGTCTCAAGCACAGATGGTGGGTCACTGAAGAACTCCTTTCCCCCATATGCTGTTCTGCCTGCAGTACTTCCACAGCTGCTGTGGCTGTCTGGTCTCATCCCTTCACATTTTCCTGATATTTTTCCAGCTTTAACTGCTCTGACACTTTACATCATCTGCTACCTTTGACATGACACATCAAAGAAGCAGGGATCTCTTTCTAGAGTGCAACATCAGGGCACAGTTAGACTTTGCCACCACCTTGACAGCTTGAACAAAGGGCACTACTACACTAGCAGCAGCAAGCCCTGCATTATCTACTGATCCAAAGTGCTTTAACAGCTGATAAGATTCCTGATGGGAAGATCAAACCTCCAAACCTCTCTCTTGTGACAAACAATGAAATTATGGGTTGAATTTCATGCAATACAGGTGCTACACTATAGGGTTTGCAGTCAACTCATATTTGGCAAGTTTGGAGGCACTTTGGACTCATACGTGCATAACTGCGTAAGCAAGCATCCCATTACTGTCCAAAGAGAATGTCTGTCTAAATAAGAACAGCAGGTCAGGTACTGACACCAAGTATAGGAACACATTCTTATGTACTCCAAAAAGAAAATTCAGGTAAGATATTTCAGGCAGTTTTGATAAACAGAAGGAATTAGAAAATACCTTTAAGAAATGGGCTACATACAAGATAACACTTCAATGTGTCCATAGTGAAATAAGCAGCTCTTGCTCTATGCTTCTTTTTTAAAGCTGCCAAATCATACCTAAACTCTTTCACCTTTTCCTTATCTTATGTTAATAGGCAATATGTGTAAGGAGGTAATGAATATCAACCTCTAAACCCTTTCACAAATAACATTCCACTCAGGCACAAGCCTGGGCTTTGGTCTTCTTCATACCAATGCTAAGTACACTTTATATCAAATTCAAGTTTAGTGAGAAAATACATCCATAACCTCTGGAGCAGGGAGATGAGCTCATGACTGCAACTGAAGCATTTTCATCAGCAAGGCTCAGAGCCAAGCCCCCTAACCCTGCTCTCCTTGAGGCCACAAAACCACAGATGAACATCTAAAAATCTGTTCTGCTGGCTGGTTGCAGCATCCCCAAGTCAGCACAAGAAATGACACTTCACTAAAGCACTATGCTCTTACTGGTCAACATTTCACATGGCTACATCCTGAATATTTATCCCTCTCCAGGTGCCTAATCCCCAGAAGGGCAAACCCAAAGCTTCTCAATGAATCTGTAATGCAAAGTTATTACCTAGAGAACCAGTAATGAATAGTGTCATGTCCGTGAACAGAAAGATTTACACATTTATGTTCACCTTTCAGCTCCCCTCTGTATTTTAGATCATTATAAAAACAGAAAACAAGACTATTTTTCAAATTCTTGTTAGTTGGTGTTTGCTGCTCACTGCTTGTGCATTAGCAAAAGGTGCCCATTAGGAACAATCTGAGACATCTGTTTCCCTCAAGCACTGTGACTGCTATAGCAGAATTGCTGATTTGGACCTTGGAAGCAGTTTCTGACCTTGAATTTGCATGAAAAGGTTAAATATTTTAGTGGTAACACAACAATGTTCTATGAGTAATTATTTTTTATTACCCCAAGGGCCATGATTTTGTTTATAATTACTCAGAAACAACTTTTTCACAACATAAACTCTCTTACTTGAGCACATCTCTACAGCTGCATTAGCCTCTTGTGCCTGCAATCCAGAAGATGAGAATTTTCAAATCGCTTTCTGTATTTTTTTAAACATTGTTTCTGAATGCACAGTTGGAAGAACTTTACACAAGCAGAACCCCGTCCGTCTGCCTTCCGATCCAAACAGCAAACTACAATACAGCTAGTAGAAGAAATAATCTGCTAACATCTTCAAGAAATCCTTAATCTATAATTAATGTCAACAACCATTAAAGTCTGTAATTCTTGCATCTCACATTCATATTTTAAAAGTACAGTAGTTCTGAGATGCTGGGTATGGAGACAGTTTAAAAATTCATGAAATAGCATTGTATTTAACAGGTAGTAATATAAATAGCATTGTTTTTCATAAGCTCATTTTTTCTCTAAAATTAAGAAAAAAATTCTTAAGCACTGCTTGCTAAAGTTACAATATCTAACCTTTGAGTTTTACTTCTCTGCTAATCTATGATTGTAATAGTTTGCCTGCTAGTGTTCCTCAACCCACCACAGGCACTGGATGATGCTGTGAATTAATCTTTCTCCATCAAACCTTATATCCAGTAACACATTGATGCACCATGAATTTTAAATGCATGCTATGACTTTCCGAGTCATGCCTATTCACTTTAAAAGGATGCAGTCACATTTAAAAGCAATCAGTTCAGTGCATTTCAATAAATATTCAACTCACCACTGGCCACTCTTTCAAGCAATGGCAAGTAGAACCTACAGCTTACAAAAATGTTGCTTTGGTTATGAAACCATCACTTTCTCTCCACCTCATCGACTTTCTCCTGATCTCTGCTCAGAATTATGTTGTGTATGTAAAATGTCTGCAACTGAAAGTTCTTCAATAAAATAATATTTCTGTCCCTATCTGAATCTGTCTACTTCCAATGAAGGCGCTCAGATTTACTCACAACGCTTGCAGGACTCAAAGTTCTTACAAGAATATCCTATCACTGAACACAGATCTCTCTTGCCATCAGTTAAGAGAAGGCAGACACTACAACTCTGCTATGGACAGGGATGCATGAGTTCTGCTGTGGAGAGGAATACTCAAATCTCAGTAAAATACAGCTTCTGCAGTGAGGTAAGACACACAAAAGGAAAGCACTATATTCCAATAGAAGAGATATCAACATTGTAGCATTTGCTGTTGAACCATCAGAACTGGAAAAATCAACTGGATAAGGCCAGCAGCAGGAAGATTTTTTTAGTCTTTACAATACTCCATCAACAAAAATTTGGAGACAGCAACTCTAGGTAGCCACTATGACTAAGGGAGACTGGGGACAGATGAAAAGGATCAAGTGTTAGCTTTTCAGTTTGGATTCAGTTTGAATGCAACAATGCTTGCAAGCAAACGCATAACTAGCAGGTATGCAAGCCAGAAAGCCTCCAAATGCTCCTACATTTATTTGGATAACTTAAAATATTTTAAGTAAAGAGCACCTGAAAAACATGCCATGTGCCATAGAAGTAGGTAGTGCCATCTACAGCTGCATTTGCCAGGCTATTTCCATTGGTAAACACTGTTTTCAGTAACTTAAATTTTTGGTAGGTCATCTTCAACACTAAGTGGATTTTCTTAGGAAAGTTTCAACCCCAGCAGTTCAGGCAAACTACTATAAATGAGAAAAGGAAAAAATCTACCTTTTCTTCATCTGAACCAGTCTTGTAAGTTTTCCTTTGCAGAGGTTCAGTTGGTATCATGCTTTTAAGAAAGGGATTAAAATCTGAACAAGGAATAGCCTGGAACCATGCCAGGAAGAAGCATACTGTGTTAGAAAGTCTAACTGATGGCATAATACACCTGTATCAGAACCTGAATAAGGCTGCAGCCTAGGTCCTACAATGTGCTTATGTTTGAAAGCTCAAGTGAATAACAGGAATATTCTTGTAGACTTTTTCATTCAACTACTTCAGATTTACTTTTTAAAACATCACCTTTGTGAAAGCTCCATCCCAGTGAACCAGAATGCTTCACAATAAAAGAACTGATACAAATATATATCCATCTCCTTCCACCAGGAAAACATCCAAAGGATAGTGAACAGAGTGAAAATTATTATCATATGATCATTTTCCCTTTGATTCCAACGTTGTCTTCCAGAAGGACTTAATGATTTCAGCTTCTTATAGTCTGAAACTAACGTAGGATTTAGGTTTATGGCCATGGAAACTACTGCAGTGTCAGATGTTTTGGCAGTAGAAAGAAGCACGCACTGAAATTATTCCGAAGTTGTCATTTGCATATACCGAGAGAAGCATGCAAAATCAAACTGAGATATTGTTCAAAGTCCCTCAGAAGATCCCCACATTTCAAGCTTCCTCTCTCCCCACAACACTGCTGTGTTCCATCAAAAGTCGTCTCAATCACAGAGAAGCCTGCATTAGTAATTCTCAACAGGGTCTGCAGTCTGTTTGTTTCTGAATGCCCAGGAGAACTGTACTGGGGTGACCAGCACCTGAACAGCTCCACACTTAGGACTAACTGAAGAGCTTCGTGGTAGACAGTCACCCTGAAATTGCTCCTAAAAGCAGAAAAAGACATGAGTTGAAAACTTCCTTACACAATCTGAACACAGGGAGTGTAGTGACCATTATTTCTTTAGCAATACGAGAAAAGAAGACCAAAATTAACCTTAGCTGTACTGCAGATCAGACCAGGAGGTTTTCCCTTTGTATCCCCCAAGCCCTGCCAGCTCCTAGGCTAGTCTGAAGTCCTGAGGTTTGCTGACCCTGGGGAGAACACATTTTATAAAAAATGCTTTTCTGGGTTCATCTTCATTCAAATCTTCTGCTCCTCTGGACATCAAGAATATTAATTAAAACATTCTTTTCCTGACAGATTACATCCTGCCCTCAACTTGTAGAAATGTTAATGCTCTTCAGATAGGATTAAATCATCTAGTCGTTTCTTGAGAGTAAACTGATCAAGGTAGTGTCTGCCTGCTGTTTAACCAAGATGAAACAATCTGTCAGGAGGAAGATGTTCCTCTCCCTTTGGCAAGATGGCATTCAAATCTGAAGGTGAAACCTTTTCCTGTGCTGAAATAGATCTCAAGCATTGGCACTTGACAAGTGTACTCCATCAGAGGAAACAAAGAGCATTACTGACTGCATGCAGTTCATTGCTAGTACTGCTCTGAGAGCAAGCAATGATCATAACTTTGCAGACTCAGAAAATGTGATCCCCAGCAGTGGCCTGTGGGGAAAAAAAATGGCACACATGACTTGGCAGAACCAAAGCAAAGCAAAAAAGGTAGAGGTTCTGAAATGGGCCTCAAGGTTTGCTCTGTTCTTACACCCATGCTGGCAGCAGCATCTCTGAGGAACAGCTGTATTTGTGGCCACTATTACCCCCGGCTTCTGCTCCAGACTGCCTCCATGCACAGTGCCCACCCACGGTGCACCCAACTGAGTTTGCTGGATGTAACAAGGAAGCTTTCTTCAAATGAGTTGCCCTTTTAAACATGTTATACTGATTTCTTTCTGGTGAAAGAACCCTGCTGCCTTGTGGTGGGGTGACACCATCTGGAGGTAAACCCCAACCTGGTCATTCTCACCTGAAGACAGGAAGAGATTTGTTCATTTCTTTCTTAGGATAGTACTTGGAGTTAAAGATATAAAGTGGAAACATGCAGAGATATAAGATTGGTTTATGTATTAAACTCCCCCTGCTTTTGGAGCAAAGAACAATCTCCAGAAATCTGCAGTATCTTGTATTTGCTGGAAACACAGATCCATATTTCTCTTACATCGAAACTTCTAAGAATAAGCAAGGTACAGGCCTGTTCAGTCTCACACTCATAGCACGAAAGCTGCAGCTGGCCTCCTGCAGCTCCCCAGACCGTGCTTTTTACACACCAGCAAAACCATGGTTTCCCTTCTTTTCTGCATGGCTGCAGTTTGGTCCGTGGCTCCTTCACTGGAAGAGATGCTTTCCAAACAGCATACTCTGTGTTGCCATGTGGAGCTTTTCTTCTGCAATCTCAATGTGCCCAACAGCCTCGCCTGCCTTACTGTACGAGTCTCTGACCTGGTTTCTCTCAAACTGCATTTTAGGCAAGTTCATCAGTCTGAAGGGACACTCCAGTGGAGCCCAGAAAAATAATTACAAGCATTCACTTATACTCAGCTGTGTTTGAAGCACTGCTTCCAAAGTACAGCATCATGATGTTTACCACACAAAACCAACTGCATATTCAACCATGAAAAAATATGACATTTCTGCAGCATTACATGCTGCTTCACAAAAGTACATAAATATTTTGCTATGAAGACCGTACTCATAATGGATTCACAAGACATTTTTCCTCCTTTCCCTACTCTTCAAAAAAAAAAAAAAAAGGAAGAAAAAAAAAATCTGCCAAATCTTCATCAACACAAATTCTGCTGATAGGGACTGTAAATTGCTAAATAATCTGAGGACTGCATCTTCTCTATTGTACGGCAACCACACACAGCATAGGATCTGCTTGCCCTTCTATTAATTCATGAAGAAAGCTACCACACACGAGAAAGAACTTTCCCATGTCGAACAGCTTGGTCATCCATATTCTACAATTACAGGAGGAGGGAAACTGGCAAGGAGCCACATTTATGATTCTTTGGGCACTGAGCCCTTAAGTGTTCACTAGCGAGCTTTGTGGTATTCAGAACCAAGGGAGCACTTACAGGTTTATTTTCCTTTCCCTTTCAGGCAATCACAGGGTCCCACCATGCCAAGAACAGAATCAGGCACAAGAAGAAAAATCTCATATTCATCTTTATCAATCTCCCATGAATCTTTCTAATGATAAATTTAGCATAATGAATGAGATTTACTTCTTATTCCTCACACGACTGTCAAGAGAAAGAAATGACAGTTCCTGTCGAATACCTCACAAAGATGTATGAAGGTCACTCAGGTAGGGTGCAAAGAAGCTAATATGCCACGTTATACAAGCAGAAATGAAGAAGATTGACTGGGAACACTTCCGAGCCTGGATTATGCTGGACTTTTCCTCCCCATACAAGTACTCAGTACTCCGTATGGCAAAGATGCATAAATATTTAACATAAATTTTGTGAACAGCACATCAGGAGCACTGAAATCTCACCTTCCTTTTTCCTCTGAAAAAAAGGAAGAAGTAACATGTTCCAGAAAGTCACCTGAGTTCATTTCCTAGTAATCTACACCTTTAAAATCAAGAGAATTCTGCTACACCAAATACAAATTTCAGAGTTCAGACGTACCCAGTTTAACCATTTCTTTCTCCATGCTGTTTGAAAAAAAACTACATCAAAATGCACTATTCATTTTAGGATTGTAAAACGTTGCCAAACACCCCTGCTGCCGGCACCCTGGTTCTCCCCTTCTCACCACCTGATCTCACTACAGCTCGTTAGAGAACCTTCCTCCAGGCTCCCTGGTAGAGGCTGGGAAGAGACACAAAACCAAGGAAATTCTCCTTTGTTACGGCTTAAATAGGCTTAAGATTGTTTGAGGGGTTGTTTCGAAACCGACACAATAAAATCAGATTAAAGTAAGAATGAAGGGCTAATGTAAAGAGAGAATTTGGGGGAAATGCAGATGCATACTTTTCACAATTTAAAGCAGACAAGGCTTTCTCAGGTAAGCTCCAGGGATAAAAAGGAAAGTGAATGCCATACACCTGTGGCAAATACTTTCCTTCTGTGTGCTTTGATCAGTCTGCCAGCCTCCCTTGCTGCCCAGCAACTACCACTTTTTGTCTCCTTAATCAAGCCATCAGGGGACAGATGCCAAGCCCCAGTTCTCCTTCCTCAGTCAAGGGCAGGCACTGCCATTCTTCAGGGGACATTTCTCTGGGCACATCTGCTCTCTGAAGGGAAAAAACGACATACACATACACCAGCTTTGCACCCACTTGTTTTTTTTTCTGCTGGGTTCTGCACTGTTCTTTTGAAACTGGTAAATCAGCATTTTCCACTGCTCCTCAACACCTTCAGCTCTTCTGAAATAGCCGAGACAAAGCACACAGTCTTCCACCCCAGCTGAAAGCTTTGCATCCCCCTTTGGTAAAGTGTACCAAGGCCACATCTGAAGTACTGCATCCAGTTCTGGGCTCCTCAGTACAAGAAAAACAAGGAGGTACTGGAGAGGGCCCAGCAGAGGGCCGCAAAGGTGATCAGGGCTTTGGAGCATCTCTCTTAGGAGGAGAGATTGCAGGAGCTGGGGCTGTTTAGACTGGAGAAAACTGAGAAGGGATCTCATTAATACATATCTGTATCTCAAACGCAGGTGCCAAGAGGATGGTGCCAGACTTTTCAGTGGTGCCCAGCGTCAGGACAAGGAGCTATGGCCATAACTAAAACACCTGAAGTTTCACCTCAACATGAGGAAGAACTTCTTTACTACGAAGTGGCAGAGCACTGAAACAGGCTGCCCAGGAGGGTTGTGGAGCCTCCCTCTCTAAAGACATTAAAAACCCACCTGGATGTGTTCCTGTGTGACCCAGTCTAGGTGGCCCTGCCCTTGCAGGGGGGTTGGACTGGATGATCTCCCCAGAGTTCCCTTCCATCCCTAACGATTCTGTGATTTTCCCTTTTCCCTCAGCTGGCTGAAGCAAAGGCCCAGCAGACACAGTTAAATCAACACCCTGTACTTAAATGCTGTGACCAGCGGCAGCAGCTCCAACTCAAGGACAAGTCACACTTCTCACAACAGTAAGTTAGCAAAGATCAAAAGATGATAAAGAGCTTAACTTTGCCACACTTGTGCTTGCTCACTGAAGCTCATAAGAAGTTACTGAATTATTTATTTGAGAACAAAAAATTCCCTTTACATCTGAAGGTGGCAAATGGCCTCATTTCCAATGCTGTTAATTCAACACCCTATTCAGCATCTCAGAGAAATGTATTTATTACCCATTTATTAAAATGAGGTTTCACAGATTTTCTTTCTCAGCTATTATTCCCACTATGGGGGATTAAAGCACTATTACCCTTTCTTTTCCCACCCCAAAAGCTCTTGCAATTCATTAAACACCTTGTAACTTAATTTGAAAACATAATAGTACCTCTTAATTTTGTTCCATCTTTTTTCCTTCCTGGTTTTACCGCACCTTCTTTCCAGCTACTGTACCATATTTTTCTGAATGGCTTTGTATTTTCCATTACCCCTGTCCTCCACTACTGCTGCATCTTTTCCACAGCTTGTGCATTCCTATCTATACCGTGGTTTCTGCCCCTTTCTATGTGTTCCCTCTGCTGATCCACCAGGTGACTCCCCCCCCACTTCTCCTCTCTTCCCCACATCTCAGCAGGCACAGTCTGTTATCCATTTGCACTTTCTGAGAAGCAGATACCGCAGGCAACCTAGTGGCTATTCCTACAAAGGCAGCTCCCAGGCAGGATGTTTACCTCTCTCAAAAGCAGCTCTGTGCACATTCCCAGATGGCGTGGATATCTGGAGGAGGAAGGGTAAGGTAGCAGAGTGCAGCATTGACAAGCAGGGGCTGAAGCTTTTGGAAAATCCTGGACCAAAGGGTGAGGCAACAGTAGGCCAACAAAAGGACCATAGCAAGGACATCATATGGCAACAGAAAGATGCAGTAAAGGCAAGCCATAAGATCACACAAATCCTGGACCACCCGAGACCTGTGGTGGCCCTCATGGACCTTTCCATGTGAACCCTTCCACGTTCACAACAGCTGAACTGACCAACTCACCCAGCATCACCCCAGCCCCACAGATGCCTTCTCGAGCTGTCTGAAGGAGCGCTAAAATCAAGGGCCTAATGGCAATCTAGGTCAGGAGGGCTCTAAGGAAAGCCAGAGAGAAGTTTCTCTCCACCAGTGCTCAATCACTCTATGTTCCCTACAAGCTCTCTGAAGAAAGAAAGGTCACTCTTTTCACATTTGCTGTAACTCACTCTAGATTTGCCTTCTGAAAAGGATAAGAGTAATAAAGCATGACATACCAGGCTCTTTCCTACACTATCCCCCTCCCACACTGAGTGACTTGCATGCTGTTCATCCATAAACAGATGCCTCTCTTCCACTTTGGGTAGGATCTTACATCTTGGTAAGAGTGAACAGGAAGCTACCATGTGGTGAAACAGAACAGAATTTCTTCCCTAGCCCTTTTCAAACACTGGTTAAACAAAAATGTTTTAGAACATCCCCTGATTGCTCTTCCCCATACAGTGCACATCAGATGCAAGCCAGCAGGCTGGGAAAAGTCTTTGGTTATCCTACATTAACTGCACCAGCTCTGAAATTTTCCAACTCAATTCAATCTGAATTAAGCCTCGAGATTAAAAACAGTTTCGTTGTGCCCTCTAGCCCTTGACCAAGATGTATGCAGAGTCAGAGTGGGATTGCACCTTTCAGAATGAGACCTTACTAGGTTCAAACTTTGGTGAACCCTGTTCACATGAGCTAGGCTCAAGCAGCCCAGGAGCTGTGCTGAGACACAATAGCAGCACTGTGTATTACAGTTCTTAAGCTCCTGTCCACATTTTATACTGCAGCCATTTGATTAATCTTTTGATTTCATAAAGGCATTTCAAAAATCTAAGTACTGGACATACACAACAGTTTACCACGGACCACCTATAATACCCCATGAAATATACTGCATAATATAACGTTATGAATCTGCATTATCTGTCATGGCAAAGTTCCTGCATTAACTCACTGCATATATGCTGATTTTGATCCAACAAGGAAAAGAAGTTAAATAGCCAGGCCAAAGAAAAACTGGGAAGCCTAAACAACACATCTTAAAATCAATAATTACCAAGTGAAACAGCTGCTGCCAAGAAAAGGCTGGGAGGGAGGGTGGCAGGATTCTTTCTTTCCTTGTCTTTTTTTTTTATTAACAAGGAAAGAAAAAAAACCCTGCTTAGAAAACTGACACCTACATGCAAACGCTGCTTCAAAGCTTTTTGCACAATCTCCCAGGGCAGAACAATAGCAGCTCTGTGCTCACAACCAGCTCAAGCTGTTCCAGGCAGGAAGAGGGTGCCCTCGCCTTTTACAACAAATGTAATTCTCACTGATGCCTGGGTCAATGAAACTGGGCTCAAGCTCTTGCAAATTCATAGTCTCCAAAACAGGACAATGGGCAGCAAGGAGATGTACCTGCAGTGACAGTGCAGTTAGATGCTTTTAGCAACGTTTGCCTACCCCGGTCCTGCTCAGTTTCTGCAGTACGCAGGCTGGGAAAGAGGCAGAACCACATTTAGAGATAAGGCTGCATTTCAAACCACCCCCTGCTCCTCCCATGTCCTTACTGTGCCTGCAAGTGAGCAAAAGGATAACTGTGTACAACAGGTACTCCTTTGTCTTGCTAAGAGGAAGGCATGGACCTGGCATGAGAACTGCCTACCTGTTATAATCCTATAAAAATCAGCTGTCTGCTGTCAGGTCTATTAAAAAAAATCTTGAAGTAGACCAGTTACAGAGGGTTGGCTTATTCCATTCAGGCAGCTGGCACAGGATTTAACACACTGCTCACCACAGGCTGCCCCAAGGAGGACTGACCTAAATAAGAACTTATCAGATGCCCCAAGATCAGCATTGATCCATTCAGGACTTCAAGGACCACTCTTGAGCTCTGGGCTCATCTCAGCAACAGAAGTCAACAAAATCAAACGTGCTTCTGTGAAAAACTGTCTGTCTCAACCAGGAAAATAAAGAGAGCAGGGACAACAGCTATAGCAAAGGGCTGAAGGCATTTCTTGTGGTGAACCAGGCAAGCTGCTTTGGCTTCTGCCTGGTTTTATGGCATGACTGGAGAGGTGCTTGTTTCCTGACTTGCATGTGGCCAACACTATCACACATCATCAAACTCATGCAAACAGCCCTCTGTGCACCTTGGCAGGTATATTCCTATCCCAGGACTTCTGGTGGAAAAAGCCCAGGGAGAAGACTGCAGGAGTCCATAGTGCCACAGCTATAAAAGTCTTCCAGGACTGTTCCTGTACCACAGTGTAAAGAGAACTGGTGAGAGAAACGTACATTCAGAATATTTTTATACAAGTTTTGCATTACTGTACAAGTAAAAGAAGTGTAACACTTAATACATGAGGGTCCATGGCTTGCATGTTGAATTGAAAAACTCGCTGAAGGGACAAAAACATCATCAAAATCCTTCTTCCCTAATCTCAAACCCTCAGGGGAACGGAAGATCTATGTCAAGCAAATGATTCTAGACACATACTTCTACATCCTGCAATGTAAGTGGAGAATTAGAGTGTGACACTAACTGTGAATTACAGTGTGATACTGTCTATGGTAAGTGCTCCTTAAGGGATGTAAGTTTTGACTACCATTTACAGAAAGTGTAAATGATACCAAAAAAAAGGGGGGAGGGGGGGAAACCCCACCAAAAAAAAAACAAAAAATAACAACAACAAAACCCAAACAAACAAACAAAAAACACCAACAGAAACAATAATGGTTCAGCAGAAATATTCTGAAATTACCTCTTCATCAAAAATCTTGACATCTTCTTTTAGTATGAAAGTAATGAAATCTACTGAATTTGTCACTAAATTTAAAACATTTGCTCCTGACTTACACTCATGCTGGCTACTCTCCATTGGGGTGCTCCTTGCCTCCATATTTCAGGAACAGCAACTGGCAGAAGGGGAAGCAATTCAACTAAAACCCTAATGGAAAGAAATAAAAATACCCAACAGGTTGGGCTGCCTGCCAAATGCTCGTGGCTTCTCAGGACAACAGCCCTGTTTCTGTTAGGACACCTGCAACAGCAGAAATGTTGTCAAATCCATAAACAGTTACTGACCTGCCAGAACAAATGTCATAAAACAAAATTAAGGCCCATCATTCAGTTAAAAGGATTTCTGAGAGCAATTTACAATGGCAATCTATAAGCGCTTACCCAGGGCAGTGTGATTAGCACTGCTCTGTCACAGCTGATCTGGCATCTTACAGCCCTCACCATGCTTAGGGCTTTATGGGGTGGGGAGCACTTCCACAGGGGGAAGAACGTGCACTCCTGTTAATAAATACCAACTTCCATTTCAAACTCCAACTTCAAACCGCTGCTTACATCTCCTCAGAAAGAAAAGCTGAGCGATTTCCCTTCAACCGTGCTCATCTGAGGCAAATTTTGCTATCAGTAAGTCAATGTGTAATTACAATCATCCATCCATAAAAGCTGGGGGTTGAAAGAAAAAAAGGGACGTGCCTTATTTCTCAGGCATTAAGTAGAGAACTGGGGATTTTCCAGGAATCCAGAAACCAGAATACAAGAGCCATCAAAAACTTCTGGCTGTCATTTCTTCCAGTGTGTATCTGGATCATGCATATACATGTGCACGGTACACCACAGCTTTAAACAGTAACAGGGAATTACCAGATCAAGATGACCTTCACTTCAGTGCTCGCACCATGAGAGGCATCTCAAGTGGTATGGTCTGGAGTGGGTTCCATTTTTTGGTCTCCATCTCTCACCTCCAGGTGAGATCTGGTCTCCATCTCTCATCTCCAGAGAGATATTTATCACAGGGAGTACTACCGCACTCCTTCAATGGAAAATCAGTGCCTGAAAACACCAGCAGTTTAGGAAGCAAGATTTCCCTCTTCCTTTGGATTCTAGAGAACCATACCACTGGCAAACAGCAACCCTGCTGAGGCTGGTATCCTATTTAGCCAGCCCAGAAGCCTGTAAGCAAACCACAAGGAATCTGTAATTAGCTTGTCAGTGTCAAAAAAAATCCAAAGGCTATGACCCAGAGAAGATTTCCAGAGGAAGTGATTTCCCAGACATTTACATCACATGCAGTCCACTGTCACAGCAAAAGCTGCAAAATAAAGGCTGTAAGGCTGAAGTGAGGGATATTGAAATAAAGAAGAATAGTTTACAACAGAAGTGCCATGAAAAATGTGAGATAGAAGTTGGCCAAGTTTTAATAATTTGAAGGTGATAAAGGTAATACTGCAAATTATTATTCAACAGGTTGCCCGAAAAAGTGGTAAGTGCTCCAACCCTGGCAGTTCAAGGCCAGGTTGGAAGGAGTCTTGGGTGACATGGTTTAGTGTGTGGTGTTCCTGCCTATGGCAGGGGGCTTGGAACTAGGTGATCTTAAGGTCCTTTCCAACCCAAACCATTCTATGATTATTCTGAATTTACCTACAGATAATAAAATCTTCCTATTTCTAAAAGTATTTCCTCTCAGCATGGTAAAAAAAATATGTGGCCCATCAAGCAAACACTGAGTCATCCAGACCTCTCCAGACTGGAAAAGTAGAGTGTCTGTTTGAGGATGATCTGTACAAAACCTGAAATTCAAGTACATTGATTGATCCCCTGCAGATTTTGACAAAAAAGAAGGGAAAAGCTGAACCAGGAAAGTGAAAACACCTTTATCTTGAATTGAAGAAGCAATTCAAACCGAGCACAAAATCTAATAAAAGCTATTAACAAAATAGAAGGTTTTGCTGTCCAATAGTGACAACAAATGCAAACAAACTGTAAAAGCAGAGCATATTATTTTAACCGTTCACCACATGGAAACTTCCCTAGCATCAGGGGTGAAGGAATATGTGCATCAATTAGATTTCCCCTTATGCTATCAGCCAAGAGCTTTTGATTTCTATTTTCACCCAAATCAGAACTTTTCTAGCAGAGAATGTGAAGGAGTCATTACAAGAGAAAGGTCAGAGGTACTGGCAGAGATGCAGACAGAAGGAAAAGAAAATCTCAGAGGCAGATGAAGCAATGATTGTAAACGGGTGGCATTCTCACCACCATCTCATCTGAAATGACTGTTTGCTTACAATTCAGTAATACCCAAACAGCATTCCTGGGAGAGGTGGTGGTATGGGAAAGCCATACACATCACTTCTTTGGCATCTTTTACACCCAATCTACCCTGTGTACACTCAAAGGTGTTTTGGCTGCTCATCTGGGGAAAACAGTACAGTCTTTACATTAGGGCTCTTTTTAACCCTGCCCAGCACAGCCAGTAATAACAATATTATTTAAAAACCTTGGGTTTCACATAGACTTTGCAAAGTGCTTAGCTCTTTGAAGAGCAAAGTTCACTCACCAAGCCATACTAAGAAAAATAAGAAGCAGCTTAAGAGAATGTCAGCTTGCAAGTTTTAGTAATGCTCACCAAAGCTGCCATAGGACAGCCTGTCCAGCACTGTAGCTGGGCTTTAAATATTCAAAGCTACATAATTCCAAAGGAAGACAAAATTCCAGGTATCAAACAGCATCGTATCTCAACTGTACAACTTTCCTAACATGGAGTCTAGAAAGGATGAAGTAAAACATCCCCCCCAATACAGAAAATTGGTTCTTATCCAAGACAAGGGGTATCTGAGAGATCAAAAGGAGATCTCTCAGGTTGAAACATGATCTTCAGACCATGTCACCAGGGTGTGTTTAAGTAATGACTTCTGCACACTTTGAATACAGAGAACAAGAACCTCTCCTCAGAAAAGTGTTCCATAGTAACTACATACACAAATTCCTTTACAAACCACGAGCTGGAAGCTGAGTGAGGGGAGAGGGAACAACTTCAATACAGAAGTGGAAGAGGTAGCAGTATTCTTCACTTCCCTCCAAAAGAAACAAAGGCCACTGGAGTGAAGGGGTGGGAGATGGGGAATATTAAAACAAGGTACACAGTGCTGGGAAAAGATGAAAAAAACCCTGCTGATTAAAGGCAGGCCCTTTGCAATGGGCAGTGCAGCTCTTTTCTCCCACCACAACCATTTGAAGCAGTCATGCTATGAGGAGAATGTTTTCCGCATCCCATTCCTGTTCTCACAAGCTCTGGGCAGTTCAGCAAACTGCTCCAGGTAAACATAAAATAAAACTGATAAAGGGTTTGTTGGCTTTTTGCTCTGACCAGCAGCATCAATTAGCAGTGAAGTACAGAAATAGTTGGGCCACCTCTGTTTACTTTTCCATGTTAATTAGCAGTAGAGGTCAACACAAAAAATCTCTCATTAAGGATACAAACTCATGTGGTCTGACCTACTCTGGATGTAGTTATCTATATGCTTTCACTGGTGACAAAAATCAATCTCTCCCCTCACATGCATAGCCCATTACCATACTCCCCAGGCTGAGTCTCATAAAAAGAGCAGAATAAAGCCCACCCCAACCTCCCATGGAGAGGAGCAGGCACATCCCAGCTGGCACCAGCCTAACTGAAAGGGACCTCATGGGCAGAAAAAGTGGGGAGGAATTAAGTTTTTAGCCTGACCAATTCTCTGATCGATAGGAACAGCAACCAATTTACAGAATGTGCACACTGGTAATTGGCCCCTGTAAATGAAGGGGAGAGAGGGAAAAAAATACCCAGAAGGGAACAAGAATAGCTCAAACAGGCTGCAGTACTAAACACTGCATCAGTTGCAAGCAATCATCAGTGGCTGGAATTCATACGGCATGCTTTCAGCCAGTGGGCATGATCTGCAGAAGGACAAGGAAATGTTTTGGGTTTGGCTTGTTTGTTAATTAGACCAAGCGATACAGTTAGGGAGGATGATGGGAGAGAAAGCATGGCTTCCCTGCCTTGGGGGGTGGCTGTGATAGCAGGGGCTAAACAGCAGGGGTGAGAGGGGTGGAAACATCAGCGGAACTGCAGCCTCGCTCACTTTTCATGCGTGTAGGTGACCTCAAGTCACAGCCTCAGATCTCAAACAAAAAAAGCCCTTCTTACACGGTCTTTTTGCAAACCACCATAAGCACGCTGTTACAGTTTTGATGTAACAGTTCAACCCCTGTGCAACAAAATGATGTAGAATAGAACGTAATCGAATCATAGAATAGTTTGGATTGGAAGGGATCTTCAAAGGTCATCTAGTCCAACACGCCTGCAATGAGCAGGGATACCCTTGACTAGATCCAGTTGCCCAGAACCACATCCAGTCTGGCCTTGAATGTCTCTAAGGATGGCACATCCACCACCAATCTGGGCAACCTGTGCCAGTGTTTTACCACGCTCATTGTAAAACATTTCTTCTTCACATCCAGCCTGAATCTCTTCTCTTTTAGTTTAAAACCATCACCCCTCATCCTATCGCAACAGGCCCTGCTAAAGAGTCTCTCCCCATCTTTCTTATAGGCCCCTTTTAAGAACTGAAAGGCCACAACAAGGACTCCCCAGAGTCTTCTCCAAGCTGAACAACCCCAACCCTCCCAGCTGCTCCTCATAGGAGAGATGCTCCGTCCTTCTGATCATCTTTGTGGCCCTTCTCTGGACCCTCTCCAGCAGGTCTATATCTTTCCTGTACTGAGGACTCTAGAGCTGCACGCAGTACTCCAGATGGGGTCTCAGGGTTACCTGCTGTTAAGAGGCACCATAGCCCAGCAAAACTGTACCTGGACTATATGCCCATTAGCTTGTAGAAACTCAGGGCTGCAATGGTGTTAAAAATGCCAGCTATTCTACAGCATGACTCACCCACCAGCCATGCAAGGAGCTGGGCTCATTTGTGCTCCCACTCTCCTGGGGAGCAGGTTCCTGGCATATCCCAGCAATGTTTCTGCTCACAAGGTCAGAGCTGGCATGCCAAACCAAGGTGCACACCTCAAACCATACAGTACGCTGGGCCTGCTTTTCCAGTCCCTAGAACACCAGGTATTTTCACCTGTTCCTGTGAATCCTTACATGGCCTGCAGCTGACTAAGCACGTGGACCCCTTCACCTCCTCCCCCGGGCAGGGTCCTGCTTACAATACATATACTTACATATCATGTCTTGAAGTCTTCCACCAAGAGTGCAAATCCAAAGAGTAATTTGTTAAATATGTGCTTAAACTTACCAGGTAACTACTGCACTGGGGGATGCTGGCAATAGGAATCATATTCCACCTTGTAACAGACTCACATGTTATCATTAATCTGTGGAGCCTTCATTAGTTCTCTAGACAATTTTCAACAACAGAGTAATCTGATATTAAAACAACCTAAATATACCTGATAAATTCTGATCCACTCTGGTGCGCTTGCTTACTGCTCTGCAACTTCCATAGTATTGTTAAGGCATAGCCTACTTCACTGTTGTAAGGCTGCATATCACTCTCTGATAAAGTAATCTTTAGACTTATTCTAAGCACATTTTATTTGTGACTAAAACGAAAGTAAGCAGCTAAACTAGCAAAAGATATATCACACCAACTCTATAACTGATCCAGTGGCTGAGCTCAAAGTCCTGCCTTCCACTTGGAATAACGTAAGAGATAGTAAAAATCACTTGTAAATGTGCAGCAGAGCAGAAATGATCTAAATGCCAACTATGCGAGATTACCTGTACTACCACAGTTATTTTCTGCTGAACAGTGTTCGCATGATCAGTTTTTACTGTTGCAGATCACGCTGGCATTACTCTGACAAAAAACACTCAATGTGCAAGGGAATTCAACTCACCAGGAACATCTGAGAGGCTTTGCCTGCTGTGTGTGTGGACCTAATGCACTCATTTCTACAGACCCTAGGATTTCTCTTGGCTTCTCATAGCTGCAAAAATACCATCACAGATAGTCAGGCAAGCATATACCAATGCAATGCCATGTTCCAGAGTCTGAGGTAAATTGAATGCTTTGAGGCTTAGTTACGTTTTGTTAAGGATCTACAGGATGGAATTACCCAAACACCAAGTATCACAGCTGCTGCTGTGCCAGCAGCTTGGTCAAAACCTAACCAGTTGGGTGTTATGTCCACCTAACACTGATAGCTGTGTGACCCAAGTAAGAGCAGTCACAGTAAGTGGCAAGACACTGCTACAGGGGGAAGAACCTAGCATGTGAGTGAGAAGAAAATCAGAAGTCCTGCTGTTCCACTTAACAATAAGGAAACAGAGACAGCAGCTAGAGGGGAGTAGAGCTTCAAATTTATCAGAAGCCTACCAGAAGAGAAGGAAGATGTCATTTCACCATCATCTTCCAAATCTACCAGTATCTAACAATTTCATTCTATGAAACTTCATAAATCTGAACTACTGTTTTGCAGTATGTTATGTATGTATACTGTGGCATTAGAGCTGTATTGCCAAGTAGAGTTCATAGAAGGGTGGGGAGCCTTTTTGAAACCATCAGATTATTAGGTTCTGATACATGAGTTGGGTGTAAAATAAGCAGGTGCTTGACATCAGATATTTTTGGGAAGTTCAGAAATATGTTTCCAAGGAAGACTTGCATTCACAGCAATAGAGTACTACTTTTAATGAACCAAGTAATTAGCAACTCAATAAAAGGAAGGGTATCCCTGAGTGTTCAACATCAAAAGCACTACATTCATTTGCAATTTACAGGCCAGAATTGGCAAGATCCTGTGGACTCTCTGCTCCCAGTGAAAATGAATGGTGCATAACACCTTTCAGGGTCAGATCCAAAGGAAGAAGCATTCATCTGACTTACATTAGGATTTTACTTGGAGAAACACTTAAACCTCAGAAATGACAGAAGGAAAACCAATACTGAATTCATTGCAGAACTCATTTTCAGGAAAGGTGTTCCGGGAACATAAAGTGAAGTGCCATAAAAAAGCTCCTCTATTTCCAACATGCTGCTGTAAACTGCAAGTTCTCGTGGAATGAAAGGGAAATCTTGGAAGTTCTGAAGAACTATGAAGATTGCCTGCTGAGATCCTACAGTTAAAATATAAATTACATACCTTATTACTGGTGTGGGTCCATTATTAATTCCATCTGCAAGATCCCATACGCTGATCTCTCTCAACTTCTGCTCTACCCTTTCCATTTGAATTCATGTAGACAGTGCCCACCTTTCCCAAGTTTCCAGAATGACCATTTTTATCATAGTATCCATGCAAAAAGCGAGTCAAAGACATACATTTTTAATTTCTTAATAAGCTAAAAAATTCACACCAGCAAGTCATGGCCCCTTCTCTCTCTTCGGAATACATATTTTATATCTGACCTATTTTAACTATGGTTAAAATCAGACTGCAAAGTCTTACATGGCCTTACCTATTTTAGGAGAAGCTTGGCACACCTTTCTGCAGTGTAACAGGCAACAAAAAATGTATGAGTGCCTTGTATATCAACTCTGATCCTAATGTTGTGGAATACCACCAGGAATATTTCTTCAATGTAGAAGTAAGATGCAAGTAGATACAGTCAGAAAAAAAGTGAAGAAGAGCGAAGCAACAATTCAGTCTCTGTACAGGCTCATGGGACAGCAAAAGGAGCCAGGATGGTGCAGGTCAGCAGGTTCTCAATTACACCTTTCCAAACTACAGGGAGGAACAAACCAGACGGCAGAAGTTTTATTTTAGAAGACTTTTTCTGACAATTAGGGTACATCATGTATTCCAAAAGGAAAGGGTCCAGCTTTTCAAAGAGTGAAATTGCCAGAAAGATGACCCGACAACACTTCAACTCTGAAAGGATTTGTCCTGTTTCCATCATTAGCATTCCACCCCTTCCTTCAAAGACCTCAGGGATGGCAGAACGACTTGTGACGCTCACAGCCTGCCACTGAACTGCTAGGTTTGGATTCATGCCTTAGAGGATCAGGACTGGTATAACTGCAGCTTCACATTTATATTTAGCAGTACGTTGAAATTCAGTCGCAAACCTGGAATATGTGATGAATGACCTATGCAGAGTCTACAGACCTCTCATTCCTTACAGTCTTCACCTTTACACTGGGTTATTGTTTGCATGGAGACCAGCAGTAATGAAAAAACCTTACAGAGCAAGCTAGCGACATCAAGAATTTCTGTTATTGATTGGATGTTTGTCCCCTCTTTTTTACCCCAGTTTTGAAACCAAACTATCTTGGTGAAGCCAATCTAACTTGGGATCTCACACGTCAGGTTGCCTGGCAAAGTTAATGGAAAAAACCCCTCAAATTATTTCCCATCGTGCAAACTTCATTGATTCCCCTCTGCTTCTCACAAGAACATCTGGAAAGCAGCACCATACAAGAGATTTGCTTGAGGGTAGGAGGGCATGAGAAGGAAAAAATCCTTCTGAATACTTGTGCTATATTTAAACTCCAGACCAAAGCTTACACTTGGAGTGAAAGCCTCTCTGCTGTAGGAATGCAGAATTCCAAGCACTGAACAAGGATGTGCTAAGCTGCTCACAACATGCCTTTAAGCAATGGTATTACTGCGAGCTTGTAGAAATTGGAAGTACAGTGCCTCTATCTTCTATTGCAGTTGTTGCAGGGACAGAAAAAGAGGGAGCAAAAGAAAATTTCAACAGTGAACTGGGGGGTGGGGGGGTGGTGTCGTGATGGAATCTCAATTTTCAGCATCCAAAGCTCATCTGTTTTGCAGAAATATCTCCTGCAAAGAAGGTGCAAGGGAAGCAGGGAGAACGCAGTAAAATCAGAGCAGCTGAGACAAAATTTCAGAAGAAGGTGTCTTGGCTTGGAATTCAAAATTCACATAAAATTGGAGCAGTATCAGAATCAACTGTCAGTGAAGGTGATAGGAGCTACAGATACTTAACCAAGTTGGGGAAGGAACACCCAGGACATGCCGTTGTATTCATTTTACTGTTTAGGTCCATAAATCTAGGCAACTATGTTTTGAAAAATAAACTAGCTTAATTTTCTTAATACCATCTGACCCCAACATATTATATGTGCAAGGTGCTGTTTCCCTCCCACAGCCTAGCAGGAGCAAAGTGGCATATAGGAAGGGTCCAGACACATACAGGAAGGCTGCACAGACATCTGTCTTTCTGAGGAAACATATTTCCAAGATGAGTAGTTGATGTAGCCAAAATCCTGGTGGGGACTAGTCACCACATCTGAATTCATTAATAAAAATCTAAGTCATTAATAGAAGAACAAAAAGCTTCTCAGCCTGAACTGCCAGTGCTATACATAGCATTTGAGACTAACAGCAGGCTGTTCACATGAAATATAAAAGAAGTTAATGCAGCTTATTATGTGAATAGGTAGGAGGTACACTGACTCTCAGGGTTAAGGACCCTGTAGCAGTGAACCACTAACTTACCACTGGAGTTAATTGCCTGCATATTTTCCTGTATGATGGGGAGACGGTGACTTTAGTCATTGCCAATTCAAGATAAAGATATGTCTATGTGACACCTACGTGATACCCCAGCTAACTATGCTACCCGAAGAGATGTACCACTGGGAACACAGAGGTGTGGGCTAATGTTCTCTACTGAGGAGGATAAATCCTTTTTCACAGAATTCCCTGCTGCCACAGTCATAGTGCTATTGCTATTTTCACATCTAACTAGGCTACACTATGCTGTCAGCTGCAGCAGACATGCTCTTATTCGTATCAAGATGACTATCCTTACAGTAACACAAAAAGTATTAAAAAATGACAGACATCCTACATGCACCAGAACTCACACTGTGGAAAGTTAAAACAGCAGATTCTTCTATTTTCTTTTGCCTCTTGTGTTTTTCCAGTATTTCAATTGGTGGCTAATCTGTAGCAGTGAGGTCATAGGGCTTAATATGCAAGTTCATAAGTACAGGCAGTGCTTCTAAAATGTATACTAGATAAAGGGGGAATTCCAGGATAAAACTGTACAGTTTAAAACACCACACGTTCTTCTCCCCTTACTACTTTTTACATCAGCAAACAATAATTACAAAATTATGGTTACATCTTACACTTGGTGTATACTCATTATAGCCCATTATTAATTTAAAAATTCATTCTCTTCCTAATTTACAGGACTTTACTCTTGCCCAAACTTGTAAACACCTGACCACCTTCCAAATCAAAAGCCTGGTTTCTACAATGACCCTAGTGGTGTCTACAGAGTCACTCATTCACCTCCCTCTCTTGCACTTCAGCTTGTCTGTTTTTACTGAAAGTAGAAAAGGGGATGAGTAGGAAAGTCAATTTTTCAGATATTGTGGTCAAGGTGAGAAGGTTTTACTGGACAGAAAGGTTGGAGCCTTGCTAAATTTTGGGGGCTTACAGCAGGAATTTCAAATCATCTCTACAAATTTGCCCAGGTTGAAACACATACTGCCCTGGAAGACACATCCTGTTGGCTTAGTTCACTTCTACAGCTGGTTGAATAAGCCCTTTCAGTGGTCATAAGGTTGCAGTTTTCCGGTATATGAAAAGCTGACTACAAGGTGGCTTCTCCTCAGTCTCTAGGCACACTACACATGCAAATAATATTTTTCATCTCACATCCAGTTATACCGGCACATAAAGACTCATCAATGTTGATTAAGGTAGAAGTTCTTTACTGTGAGAGTGGTGAGGCACTGGACCAGGTTGCCCGGAGAAGCAGTAAATGCCCCATCCCTGGCAGTGTTCAAGGCCAGGTTGGATGGGGCTTTGAGCAACCTGGTCTACTGGAAGGTGTCTCTGCCCATGGCAGGGGGGGTGGAACTGGATGATGTTAAGGTCCTTTCCAACAATAACCATTCTGTGATTCTATGGTTACACTGGACAGAGTTTATACCATGGGATCTAACTTCTTCCAGTGAACCACGTCTTTCAGAGCATTCCTAGGTGAGCCACACACTAAACTATTAGCAGTTTAAGTTTTCCTGGCCTATCAGAGTTTTAATTAAAACCTGCCTTTCTGCTCCTTCCTCCATTGGTAAGATACATGCTATCTTACTGCAAAATCTAGTGACAGGAAATGAAAAAAGAACTTCCATTTGTTTTCTGTATGTAATGAGAGAGAAACCACAACTGCTATTCAAGATTATTACTGCAATACAAGATGCAATGAATTAAGTTGGCTGCATTTTGCTCATTCTTTAAAAGTAACACCATTGACTAACTTACTACAGAGGTAACTAAATTACCATATTCATTTCCCTATTTAGTAATATAAGTACTGGAACATATTGTGTCATTTATAGCTGGATTTGATGAAGTTTAGAAATATAAGGAAAGGATTCACCTATATGTGGAAGATTAGCTTGCATTAAGATTGGCCTGAGTTTAAAACACATTAGTTATGAGTAATGAGTTAAAAAAAAAAAACAGAATTCCTAAATGTTGCCAGATTAAGAAAGGCCATCAAAAAAAAAAAAAAAAAGCAATATAAGCTAGAGAGATATCTGTTAACTTTGTTAAAGTTTTCCTCTACACTTAGCTTCTCTAGAGCTGGAGAAGTTTATGAACGATGAAGGTGAGCATGTCCTTGATATCCTCCTTGATCACAGCTTTAAAAACTGCACCAGAGCAGAGGCATCCCATTCTGCTTCAGAGATGTTTTTAACCTGGACCTTTGCGCAGACAGACTAACACATTTACATCTCAGACAGCGGAAGAAAAATACGTACAATACATAAAATGCTTCTGTGGCAAAGTCACAGGGGAGGCACCAATAAAATACAACCTACTCCCTACCTCCCCTGGCAATGGAGAGGAAGTTAAACAAAACAAAAATATGTCAACAATTTAGTGTCAAGTCCCTGAAGCAGAAAGAAATTTGGAATGGCTGCACCAAAATATATGCTCCCCCTCACCCTCAGATTTAACTGACCTTACTATTTTATGCATTTTTTTTTATTTGTTAACAATCTGCATGGGCCTATATGATACCAAAAGTCCATAGTAAGGTGTGGTTTGACAGTACGCTGACATGCGCACTGTACTGTGAGTAGGACACAGCAGTTTACCAAATCATCTTCTGACAAAGAAAAAACATGTCCACCAGGAAAGGTTTCCAAAACCAACGGCTAAAAGCAAATTTCAGAGGGACAATCACCATCTGCTTCCAGCCAACATGGTCAACAATAATTCACATCATTCTGCAAACTGTGTACGCTCAGCTACCTTTACAGCATTCTGATTCCTTTATTTGTTTGTTTTTTTTTAAAGTGACGGATTTTGACTCATTTTGCCCCTCCAGTTTATCTTCTCTGAGATGTTCAAAGTCTGACAAAAAAGGAAAGTGGAACAACAACATACATGGAATTAGAAAGGATCTACATACATGGAAGAATGGACATGAGAAGAAATATCACCACAGAGGTTTCAGCTGCCAAGCTTTTACCTTAGTACTTTCCTTTATTTCTCCTCTGCATGGTGAGCAGATGGATTCACACTTCAGTATCTTGTGGTTTAAAAATCAGTGTATCTCAGCTTAACTGAAGTCTTGGAAGCAAGAAACCAATTAATTATTTTAAGCTTGCAGAAGCCAGACAACCCAGAGGAATTCTGCCAAGCTAAGATGGAAGAGAATTTATGGATGTAATTGTGAACTTCTGATAAACTGACACTGGTTGGAAAAAGTCTGGCTCATTTCAGAGTGATGGGAACAGGTTTCCAACAAGTTTAAGAAAAATTGTGATGGATGGCTGGAATAACATCCAATTCCAGCTTCTTTCTACAGGTGTCTCAAATCCTCAGTACCTCTGATCTTGCTGTTAAGTAATCCTTGTGCAACACTTAGGATATGCTCACCTGGTGCTTGTACTTCAGCTGCACCCCAGCGCTTTCTCTCCTTCACTGCAGTATAATGCTTCACACTGTGTTGTTTCCTCTATCACCACAACCCAAACATCACTTCAATGACCTCCTGTTTTCCACAGTGAGCTTTTTTTTATCTCTTCCCTTTATTCACTCTTGCAACTAACCATCTATCTTCTTCAATGTTGTGCACCAAAACCAGCCACAACATTACAATGGTATTTCGCTAATGCTAAATACAGATGTAATACAACCTCACAAGACCTGCCTGGCATTTTCCTGGTGATGGATCCATGGAGCACATTAGGTGTCATGATGGATGCAGCTCCTTCTCATCTGACTAGCAACCACAATCCTGCATCATGTCGTGTTGGCTTTCTGTTTTCTACAGACTGCAGTGGTGGTAAGGGTAACTCAGCATAGAAGCAACACAGCAGTAAAAAGCCTGCAGGAAGCCTGAAAGCAAGGGGTTTTCCCCAGGTTTTTGTCTGAAGTGTATGTAAACAGATTCTCAAGTTGAGAAATGAGCTGTCATTGCTTTCCCTCCTCCCACTACACAGGTACACATATTCTTTCACACTGCACCCATTTAAAAAGACATTTGCCAACATCCCTGCTTACACACTATATAGCAAAGACCCATGGAATGAGACAGCAGATTCCTGCAAAACAGTGGGCCAACTATTCTGCACTTTCTGTGCAACAGTAGGGACGACTGACCAACCAGCAGACAAAGCTGTCTGATAAAGATAAAACCAGTTTGATGATTTACAGATTTCCAAACCCAAACCTGATAAGAGCCCGTAATGATTAACAGCCAGCTGCAACAGAATCACAACTGTCTATAGTTCATAAGTACTGAAAACACAGAGCTTCTTCAGTGGAAGAGCACAGCGGTGAACAACAGCTACCACATGCTCAACTACCCGCAACTTGTGCAGAGACAGAAACCCCAAGTCCTCCCTCAATGGAGCTGGCTAATTACAGCTCGTTTCTACTATCTGTGCTTTTGCAGTCCTTGCCTTTACCCTGTCAAGAAGGTGAATTTGCTGATGTCAGGGCCTAAAATGCCCTTTTCTATCTTTCCCCTCATTTCATTTCATTCTGTTGTCTGTCAGCTTCCCCTTTATAAAAGTCAGGAAATACAAAAATGTTTTGCAAAGAAAAAGCCAGCGGACTAAGCAATAATTTCCTTATGTAACTCTAGCATCACGAAAAAATCTCCCCCTGAACTCCTGTTTATACATATCAAACCTTTTCTGTGGGCTCTGAGATTGCTTCTGCACCTTCCCAGCAGGAGATTTAACTAATACCCACAGAAAGTGTGCTTTCATATGTTGTAGCCCCCAACAGTACTAGTCTCATCTGGAGCAGTTTAATGGTTGTGTTTCTCATGGGGAAGACATCAAAGGAGAGAGTTCATCTCTTGAAGGTGCAAATTTCATACCTGTCAAAGCAGCTATTTTAGAAACTTATTCTTACAAAATACAAACCTTTTGCAAGTTTATGCATCTTACACAGAGACAAGAGACATGAAATTCTGTGCATTAATGGAAAGAAAATGCAGCTTCACAGAAGTCACTACTTGTAGGTCCTAACAGATATAATTCACATAAAAAGTAAGGACGTCAATATTATAGAGGTTTGGTTCTCTCCCTGTATATTACCAGCAGGCATCCTGGGTTTGCTGCAATAGTATTTTTAAATGCTTAAGGCCCCATTGCCAAACTGTTTTGCTTTCTAGCAGTTCAGTCCAAGAAGAAAGCCTAAAAAAAATCTTTGCTTTCTTTTTGCACAAAATGAAGGTTTTCCTGTAAGCTATTTATAACACTGATTTGTACCTGCGGACAAAAGCCTGTAACTCTGCACCATAACATACCATAACTCTATGTCTAATGGTGGTGCTGGTTTGCTCAATAAACTGTTCTCCTGACGAGTGTCCAGTTCAAACATTAGTGGCACAGCTCCTGAAGAATGCTAGAATGGATGCCCTTTTTATATAGGGGAGCTAACGGGAAAAGGTATTGAAAAATAAACTGCATTGGAATGGCTCCACTCTCCCTGCAGACACACTGATCTGAAATAAAAGTCACTTTATTCTGAAAATAATTATTTCCCTCACAAAGCTCAGCAGTAAATCTGGCCTTGGAAGAACTGACTCTTTTCACTCAGGACACAAAGAATCACAGAATATGAATTTCATGCAAATAACTCACTCAAAGAAAAACTAAAAAGTTGCTTGCCTTGGTAGACAGGCAGTGAAAAAAAATAACAGAAAAAAGGCTGGTTTTTATCAAAACATTGACCTGGACTGTAATTTGTCTTCTACAACCAATGAGCCACTCAATCCTTTCAAGACTAATTTATTTTCTGAAACCTTAGGAGGTTAAAGACATATTTTAAATTTATCATATGATCAGAAGGTCTATAAAGAACTGGTCTAGTGGAAGGTGTCCCTGCTCATGACAGAGGTGTTGGAACTAGATGACCTTTAAGGTCCCTTCCAACCCAAACCATTCTATGAAGACTGATTTTGGTATGGTGGGCTTCTGAACAAGAGCTGTAAGTAGCCCCTTTCTGCTCCTTGCTGGACCACAAGTATGTGGGGACCAGGGCACAAGCCCCCATTTGCTTCTCCTAGAACAGGTAGCTGGAGAACAGCTACAGTTTAGAACCGAGCAAGAACTGGAAAAAAAACTAAGCAGAAGCAGTTTACTGGCAACAAGTTACTAAAAACCCTGAAAAAAAGAGGAGTAAATGCTGGCTCCGTATGCACAGTTCATTCCTTGGGAGTCCTGTGAGGTTGCTCAGCAACATACCACAATTACTGCGGGTCAAGTCCTTGGGACATAATGTAGCCTATTGACTTTAATTCAACTACCTCTGGCATAAGGTACTGCCAAGCATGAGCAAGAAGGAAACACAAGCATTTCAGACTGGAGAGCTCTCAGAAGATGCTGAGAGGAAATTTCAGTTTCCAAATGTTTTATCCAAACTGTTCTGATCTGATCAATTCAAAATCTGTGTTCTATGGACATTCTTTGAAAGAAGTACTTTAGAAACAAATTTTAATTTCAATTTAATAGGCAATCAAAACCCAAACTCTACTGATGCAGTGAGACATTTTTGAGTTCCAGTACTCAGATCCCTGCTACAGGTACTCTCTCTCAAAAAAAAACAAACCCTAATGCCTGAAATCTTGGTGAAGCATTTTTAATAAAAATACCCTCCAGTCTGTCAGGCATCGTTGTTCATGACAAGCTTGACCAGAAAGTCACCTTCACCTCTTGTGTGTAACTCAACCCTCCCAAAACCCATTCAGCTTAATACATTATTGGGAAACTTCACTCTAAATCACAGCTTGAATACATCACACATGACTCTCCAGCCTTTCAAGAAGACAGAACTGTTTTGAGATGTGTGTATGTATATATATATATATATATATATATATATATATATATATACACACACACACACATATGCTTTTTTTAGGAAAGGACATCTATGAATAGGAAATGAGACCTTGGGATGGCATAAAGTTCACCAAGTATTTTCCTTTCATATGCAAAACACACACTGTGCATGGTGCAAGCAGTAGTGGTCAACAATCCTTCTGCACAAGCCTTCCTCGAAGAGTCCCAAAAGTATTAGATTTACTAAAAGAGAAACATCTTAGAGGTTGGAGGAAAAGAGAACTCTTCAGAAAGCACTGTGTCTCACAGGAACTGCAGCATGACTCTTAACCCCAGGCTTATATGGAATAGTAGTCCACCCACTGCAATCCAAGTATCACTGGGGGCTGGTCCCCCTCTGAGAAATCCTTAAGTGAATTTTAAACCTATTATTTTTATTACAGGTTCACTCTGAAATATGCAAAGTTTGTTAAATACCTTTCTTTGGGATGGAATCTGGGCTTGAAGTTCTCTAAACTACTGACAAGAATGATGGTCACAGGGGAGGCAAACTCACTACCTTATTGCATTAAACAAAGCATGTAGTTGTGGATTTAGGCTTTTGATGGATACAGGTTTAAAACTGATGAGCTAAAAGCTTAAGTAATCCTAGACCCTGGTATTTTACACTGGCATATGTAATAAAGATGCCCAATGCAGTCCACTGATAACGTATGGGCACTGCACCCCAGCCTGCTTATCAACAGTAGCACACTGCCATATGGCTGCTCCCTACCAAACCTCAGTTAATGACTAAATGACATTTCGTTTCTTTAATGGAGATGGTTTTAGAAGAAACCAGTACAAGCCATAGAGAAAACTCTGAGTATAAACTCATAGCAGGATGCACAGACATGCAACTGTGAATGCGCATATGTACAAGTGTAAACACACACCTATTTCAGCCTTGCCCTGCAGGGAAGAACCACAGACATGTAAAATGCAAACTTTGAAGCACAAATCAAGTGAAGAAAGCAGCATTCTGTTTGTGTCATTACTAATACAGGCATCTAAATATCCAAACTAGTGTCTCTGGGAGGCTAGATTGCAGTTCTAAGTATATTCCTTTCAAAACATATCCGTGGTCTTTCTGTGAAGGCTAATGATAATTTTATCTCTTCTGGGCCTTGCAGTAATAAATGTTGACAGCCCCAGATGCCAGGTCCTTGGTGAGGGCATCTGTTTGTTTATTCAGGATTAAGTTAAACTACTTAGCTGCCATTACAGTAAATCCACCTCTCCTACAGACCTTCTTAAGAGTACTGAAGACAATAATGAAAAACCACATACTGTTGTGAGATCAATCATGTTCAGAAGGCTGAGAAATCTGTGACAATTTATTCTCTGCATGGAGGGGTGAGGAACAGACTGCACCAAACATCAAATGCTGCTTGAGTAACACAGAGTCTCCCTCCAAAAAAGGGAAGAGAAAGGCAGTGTGAGCTGCTCTTTGTCTTGATTTCATCACATCACACCTTGATACTGCGGCAGACTTTCAATGAGGGACAGTAAAGCTTGATCCTGCAGTCTTTGTCCGGCAAGGAAAGGGTTCAGATTTCTAAGTAATTATGCTCAGTTACATGAAAAAAGGACTGGATACCTTTCTCCCCCTCCCCGAGGCAATTCACAATAGACCTTTACCATCTTTCAATATCTGAAATGTAAAGACTTTTAATTTCCTCTTCCTTAAGGTTGTGAAGGGATGTTGTGCTCTTACTGACAGGGACACAATTTGAGACTCCAAATTACCAGACACATAACACAGATGCCATCGCTTCACACTGGCAAAATACCATATAAACTCTAAAGCTGTCAGTGCATCAACATGTAGTAAGACTACAGGATGCCTATTAAGCGGTCAAACAGCAAACATATTTGAAGAGGGGATTTTAAAGGCATGCTGCCCTGCAATCTAATTAAATGAAAAAATCTGAAGATGGCAGAGTTAGCTTCCATTTTGCCATTTAAGGCAGCTGTAAGATTAGCCTTTAATTACTACACAATGGTGCAAAAGCATGAGACAGCTCCTGCTAACCAGCTGTTCCTGCAGCACAAGCAAAACCAATCTCTGGCTACACCTCAGAGTATCGGGGCAGGGGCAGGAGTGTGTAGCTGCATGCTACTGGGCTGGAGTGATTTTAATAGTACAAGTAGGCTTTCGGAGGCTTTTATTCTCATGAATAGGCAATAGGATGTTTTATAGATACAGTAGCATTGGCTGCAGGATTAAGAGAAGTTGAGTTTGTTAAGACTGCAGCCCAAGACCTTGGCTGAGACACTGAGGGTCCCCTGACAGCATGGGTATCTCTCTGGATTACGGTTCTTGCCCTGTGTTACCAGTGTTTCTCCACTCTGAGCTGGAGCTGAATGTGCAAAGGGTGGCTAGCGTGCTCTCAGGAGCTTATCATAAGGCCAAACACTCAGCTAGAAGTGGGTGGCAAGACCACCAGAGGCTGCATCTCTGTGGTTGGGAACTCATCCTTAGCTCTCCACATCAAAGGGGAGAAGCTGCTACACTGATACTGCTCAGCAAACAGCTAAAATCTCCTGGGCTGCAAAGAGACTGAGAAGACCATATGCATCCTAAGGCAGAAGCTACATCAGCCCAATGTGATCGGTCCCCAGAGTAAGGGCTCTGCAGTGGGAAAACATAGGAAGCGGGCTGGGGACGGACTGACAGGAGACTCTCTGAGGTCAGGGCAGCAAGTGAGCAGCTTCCTCTCCGCAAGATGCTACACAGCACTTCCCCCACAAGTTCATGGAGCAAAAAATGATTGCAGGCAGGAAAAGCATACGACATTTGGTAACACAAGTTGACAAGTTCTCAGCAAGAATGAAACTTATTTTTTCCACTTTGTTTCTTTATATAAATAGTGTATGCTTTTTAATGTGAAAAAGACTGACAGCGCACAAAGCAGAAAATAGATAGCCATCTCCGTAAACCAGGATGGCTGTTATCAGATTGGCAACATAAGAGGCCATTGTTTGAGCTAAAATTACCTCTCAGGTCTGGCAATATGCTCCACCAAAGGACATGGTGTCCCACAGCAAAGACACACTGCCTACACGGACATCCACTACAGGGCCCAGGAGACAAAGGTCCAGGAGAAGTGGAGACTGGACAAGGTTGGCTCATTCTCAAGAGGCTGGATTTGCACTCCACACATGCAGCAAACATTCAGGAGAGAAAGAAATACTGAATACTTCTGAATTTAACTATGCTCATGAAACACAGGTTGTTGACACCCTCTGATGTTCAATCACCAAGTATGGCCTTGAAATACTTGGTGATTGAAAGCTTGAATTACCTGCAAGCTTTTATCCCAACAAATAAATGAGCATCAGTGAGGATGCCACCCACTATCCCTCTGATTTTTAAAGTACTACTCATTTTTCTACTGAAGGACAGGGAAGATGGTTAGCACTTTCTGCATATCTAATCTGGTAATCACTTCTACAATTGTCTTTTTCTGCATCACTATTCATGACTTTTCTTGCAGACCCAGAAAACTGTTTCTTTGGTACTTGTCTCAGGTACATTTTTTAATAGCACGTATCTTCCCTTTGTCAGCCTAACTTGACACTTCCTTTGTCAGCCTAACTTGACACACCCCCATCCACTGGAGTACCCAAGGTCTGCTGTAATACCACTGGAGAACCCAAGGTACACCATAATACACAAGGCCTACTGTTTCAGGATAAAAACAAAAGCTTAAACAACTTTATTTTGGTGAGTTTCCCTTTGAAGGAAGAACACTGGAAATTACATTTTAAAAGCAGATAATATCTAACCTGGCCTGAAAACAACTATCAAAAAAACTTATGACTCCTCAAGGACAACCTGGAAAAGAATTGCTGCTTATCCCACACACTGATAGCTGGGCAATGGGAGCAATAGAAAATACACCAAGGAAAACCATTTCAAATACGGTTTGCAAAGCAGTACTGACAAACCGCATTATACCACCCATTTCTAGGCCAAGAGCCAGCAGTGGGCAGTGGAGAGGGCAGAGCTAGGATCACCCTGACAGGAGCAAGAAGCAAAGATGGGATGGAAAGAACAGGATGAGCTGAAGAAACTTGGGAATCTGAGCTGCTAAAGGGATACTGCTACTGAGGGGATGTGAAGACGGGGGTGAGGGACTGCTGTCTGTGGGAATGGCAGCTATGGCTCACACACCCTAACAGTTACAATCATTAATAACAGAAGGCTTCCAGGCATAAGTAAAATTTACTACATAAATCTCACGCACAACAAAGTGTGTGTTCCTTATGCAAGGATCTTATGCATGCATTATGCCCTGCAGAGAGGCAAAAGGCAGACAGCTATATAGAGGGGATCTAGTCTCATGGCAATTTAACCAATAAGTGCATTATTTGTGGCCAAAATGGTCATTATTCCTATTCCCATAGACTGAACAACAAGGAAGACAGAAAGATTTGCAATAAGGTGGTCACTCATCACACCTCTTGTTCATTACTTGTTTGGGTTATGTCACATCAAAATATTTAAATATACAGTATCGCAGCATACGTTACACATAATTTTTTGTTATACAGAATTTGTGAAGTTTTGGCAATAGAAAAGATAGAAAAAAAGGAGTACAAATAAGTAGTTTATTGAAGATACAAGTGTTTTATCATGTAGGAAGTAACTTGTTTAATGAGCACAATCAGCTCTGATTAGCAGCAGACAGTAATGCTCATAGAAGTCACCGATTTCTTTCAATTAGCTTTATCTGAGATCCACAAAGCCTTAGTTTTTCCACGCAGGAAATGCAAGTATTTTACTCAGGTTTAAATCTGCTATCAATAATCTCTGTATTTACTGCAGCACATCTTCAGTAATTAAGTCTCTTAAAAGTTCTCTTTGTTCTGCTAGGGACCAAAAGCCAGTGAATGAGTTTTCATTTAAAGGGTGAGGGGGAGGTGAGCAGTGGAGGAGAAAGATAACTTTTTGCCGAAGGTTAGGGGGGAGGATTAGACAGAAATGGCTCAGGAGAAAGTCAGACACTGACTCAGAGCAACTAACAGAGCTGGAGTGGGGCTCCTGGCACTGAAAGCTCTGTCTGACAGCAGAAAACAACCTCAATCCCTCCTACTCCCACCGTGCATTAAAGAAGGAAAATGGTAACAGCTTCTTCATCAGCACTTGAGAGATGCAGCAGCGAGAAATGCCTGGAAGAAGTCAGTGGTGAGGCTGCAGAGGGCACACCAAAGGAGCAGTCAGCTCCACTGTCCCCTGTCCCCCTTCAAGCTGTGCACAAGCCTGCCCTTGCTCTTCTTCCCATGCATAAGAGCAAGGTGTACCCCTAGGCTTTGTGCTGCATCTTGCTTATGAAATCTTTCTTGCTCTGCAAATGAACAGCAGTCTGGTTTGAAGACAACTCATGGTTTCACAGTGTCAAAGAGCAGCACTGCCTGGCTGTGGGTTGGGACACCAGGAGAAGTGGTAGCTCCCCATGGCATGGCAGAAGGACTGACATGGTGTCCTGGGCCATGGGCAAGGAAAGCCAGGCCTGACAATGCCCTCAGGGGCCTGGCACGCAGGCAGAAAGCAAGCACCCCTGACCTGCAGGGACAGCCATGTCTATGAGATGGTGAGGCTGTAGGGGCATGGCTCAGGTGGGGAGGGAAGAGCTACAATATGCTTCCCAGCATCGGGAACATGGGCAAGGCTCAGGATGCCACCTGGGTTCACAAGGGCAGGACAGAGCGGCCCCTGTAGCCCACAGCAAACCAAGCCTGATATTTCTCCAGTTTGCACCCAAAGAGAATGGGTTGATTTTTAAAATTAAAGTCAGTTGTATTCATTTCAGAACAACCTGTTCCCTGGCGCCAGATCCAGCAAGGCCTGTCTCTAACATCACAGGCCTCTGCAGCCCGCACTAGTGGAAGGTGTCCCTGCCCATGGCAGGGGGTTGGAAATAGATGATTTTGAGGTCCCTTCCAACACAACCCATTCTATGATTCTATGATTTTATGGAGCTACGAACATGGCCACGTTTACAGATACGTGTTAGCACATGCAGCACAGCATCAGCATTTAAGAAAGTCTGTGATATGAATACTATGCCAATAATTATTTAAATACATAGTAAACCAGGTCTCACATATGTAAGGAAACACTGTAGATGAAATACGCCTCCTTCCTGTCAAAGGTAGCAAATTTTCATGACTGATTTAAGATAATACATTTAAAAGACGTGGTTTGCTGCATAAACATAACATACCCATGGACAGCACGGTTTTTAACTGTTCAACATCTTTCCTCAGCTAACAGCAGGTCGAAGGACAAACTTTCCTGAATGTTAATGATGAGAAAAACTAACAATCACTGTCCTGCCTCAAGATGTCCACTCCTCCAGCTGGCCATGAACCAAGCATAAATTCCAGAGCAGGAGGCGATCATTTATATACCTGTCTCCTTCCGATCCCTCTCTGCCCCCAGCAAACCTTCAGTTTGCTTCTGACTAAGTGGGAATTAATCCTGCCTGGAACACTCTAAACACTGTTCTATCTCTATACGAAGGCCAATGCCAGTTTTTGCTTCAGCCAGGCTTGAGAGATTTTCTGTCCATATTCCTAGCAAATTTAATGTTATTGTGCTTGAGAGAAAACAATTCTTCAGTTTTGGGGTATGTTTTCTTTAAACACACCACCACACTCTAATCAGAAGTCATATTCCTGCCTACTACAACCTGCTGTACAAGTTAAAAATTCTTTCATGCTTCTAAAAAGACATTTTTTGTTACTAACCATTGAAAAAAACAAATTCACAAGTACAAGAAAATGCCGTTTTTACTTTACGCTCTGGCTCAGCTCTCCAAGAGAAAAGGATCTCACTAACAGGCATTCACTATCACATTTTCCCCTTCAAGTCATTTTCTGGATAAACAACAACAAAAGTCGCATAATCTACTGACTAGATCTTATACTTTTGGATGAAATAAATGCTCCTTTTCTTGTGTAATGGATTAAGAGAGACTGAAAAAAAATCTCCTCTTAATTCGTTTCCCTTGTTGATGCAGAACAATTCTTCATTTCATGTGGAAAATGTTTCTCCAAGCGATCCAACTTCAGATCAGAACAAAGTATCATCTTTTCATCCAGCTCTTGAGAAAGGCTTCAGTATGTGCAGTAAGTAACACTGGAAACAAACAATACTTAGCCAACAGTGAATCTGTTCCAACATATGTTTTAAAAAAATCTAACTGGGGCTTTAATTTGAAAATAACTCTTTTTGACTGGTGGTTTTGCAGAAGAGAAACGTCTCTTACACCTGTGAACATCAGGCATTCAAATGCAATTAAGTGATCTATACATAACATCAAGACACTGTAAATCACTGTTGAAATACTTACCCACTGCAGTTGCATCCCTGAGGAGCTATAACACACAATGTGCGGACAACAAGAGAGGCTGCTTATAAAGGGTGCAGTGTATCTTACTTGCATTGAGCAGAACTCCCAGAGGAATCCTCAAGCACAGACACAAAGCAAAGCTCATGAAGGCAGCTATTAAGTGAATCTAAATAATCAAGAGCTTTGATCTGAGCAGACCAATACAGGTGAGCAGTGCCAGAGTACTCTGAATTAGCATTTTTAAAGATGGAATACAGAAGATGAAAGTTGCCCCCTGTGCTCAGCCCAGCAAAGCAGTGTAAATGCTTATAGGGTAAACAGATGTGGATGATGATTTCCTGGGGTTGTCATGCTGGACAAGACTTAGCCCATCAACAAAACAACTTGCCCAAAAGACAAAAAATGTCAGACTGACAGCAGCTGTAGGGAACTGGTAGGCATCGGGCAGGAGCCAAGAGAGACATAAACTTCAAAATACCACACCGAATCTGAAAAGGAAGCTCTCAAGAGATGGTAGGTACAGAGCATCCTTTGCTCTGTGCCATGCCCAGTGACACCAGTCACCTCAAATATATTATTTATATGAAAAAAGGCAGGTAGTTTTGGGGGTTTTGTTTTTCAGTTATCTGAGGCAAATGCATGTGTAGAGTCATATATTTGGGACAATCCACAGACTGTGACAATTGCAATTTTCCCACGTTTCTACACACTTTTACCACAGGGCAGGAGCCACAAGCAGACACCTTCACTTCTACAGACCAGAGCCTTGTTCTAATACAAGCAGAACTGTCACTGCAGATTTCACCCTCCTCCCTAAAACCATCCAATCTAGTGGGCATGATCTGTGCTTCATTTACTGTGTCTAAAGATGGTAAATCTATTCAACCAACCCTACTTGCTAGAAAAATTATCATGATAACACAAGCAGCTTTGCCTTGGAGCATCATTGCCATTCTTTCTTTTTCAGTGTTAAACAACTCAGTTGTGCTCCCATTTGCCTCAATGGTGCTTCAGTATTCAGCTGTCAGTTTATGTAGGCTAACAACACATGCAAAGGTCTTTCTAGCTTCTCAAGACAGGACCTACTGCCTTAGTGTGTATCGAAACCTACAGCTAGACAAAGAAGTATAAAGAACCTAAGGGAAATGGAACAAATTTGCAATATATAAATCATGTGAAAACTGGCTTTCAATGAACTGAGTCAAGAGAGATTTAAATATAGACAGAATAAGGGCCCTGCAGAGATACTGCATTATGCATATGAGTTTTGAATGGAATGGAACGAAAGCTAATAAATGGATAGGAATAAGCAAAACTGAGAATGAGACTAAAGAGAGCCTGCAAGAAAGACTGGGGGAAAAAAGGATGGTAAAGAGGTAACAGAACCTCTTTATTGTATTTTGGTTTTTGCCTAATGTCTGAAAATTAAATGCTCTGTAAGACAAGGAAGCAGAAGCAGAAAGGAAGCGCATACACAGACAAAGGCAGCAGATGCAGAAAGGAGTTACTGATAACTTAGTCCTTCTCCTCTATACTGCTAGCATTTGGTTCTTAAAAAAAATAAAAAATAAAATCCCAAACCCTCCCCCCCCCCTCCCCCCCCCCCCAAAAAAAAAACAACAAAAAGCAACAAAACTTTCATATTAACACAGTCATTTAGGGCAAGAGATGCCTTTTCCCTTGTCAGGAATGAGCTGTAATGCCTGGAAATCTGGCTTTTAAACATCCCCTGACTAAGAGCACTTGCTCCGTTTTGTCACCCTGTCCTCTGGTAAAGTAAGTCACATGCAAACAATAATTCTGAGTAATCAAAGCATTTAAGGTTGTTGTATGCAATCCCTTCCTTTCCGTGATAACCTATGCCTTTTGATTTTATCTCCATATTCTGTTTATTTCTATATCACTTCCTGATATGCTATAGGCTACCTCTTCCTCTTTTCGTGACTAGGTATACCAAAAGCAGCTGCTGGAAGCCTATTATCTAATTATCTTGTTAGATCCTGCAAGGACTGTGGTGCTCCTATAAGCAGATCACATGTGCTTTGGCTTCTCAGATCACTCTTTCTTATCTAGCACACAGAACATATTGTCATAAGTTCTCTAAACTAGTGGGTGTTCACGTGAGTTTTCAGAAAAGCCTTTTCTTTGTCATTGTCATCACTTGGGTTGTTTTCAGCCATAAGTTATCTTCCAATTCAGCTGTAGGGTTAGAAAATGCCTCACCTAGAGAGCAGGGCCAAGCCCTGTATCTCGGCAGTCCTTCCAGATGTCAGTGGCCTGATGACACCGGGATGAAACAGCTGGTTTCCAATGCTGGAGCTGACAAGGCATGTCCATTTCTACTGGTGGTCACTTGCTCCTGTGTCTTCAACTTAGGTTCTTGCTACAGAGTCTCAACAGTCAGATTGCTTTGGATTACCATTTGAAAAGCACATCTGAATTTGGTCAGTGAACACCTATCAGGAGGCAGAAGAATTATACAGGAAAACTGCACCCAGCACATAGTGGTGCTGCTCCTGCATGCATGGACAGAAAACAGAGAAGCAGTCCATATAGAAGAGTTGTTACTGGTAAAGAACTACTTATAATCGTCCCAGGGTGCTCTGCCCCTGAAACTGTGACAACATGGGCAGCATGGATAAAACACTCAGGATCGTTACCAGATCAAACTGCTCTCCTATTGCTCTGCCAACTCCAGCTTGCTTTGCCATGGTGATATTCTTTGAATTACTGAAGTAGATGAAGCTGAGCAGTGTAATGTAGTTGAAAGAAACAGTCTATCATTTCTAAACTCTATGAACATGCCAGGTCCTGGAGTTTTTTGAAATCAACTCCAAAAATAGTTTGAAAAACTCTGAATGCATTGTATCAGTTTCTAAAGCTCTAATCAGCAATTTATAGTCTTTCCAGGAGGAAGAACTAAGGAACAGCAAGGGTGGGTTTGGATTGTTTTTTTTTCTTTCCAGAAAGCAATACAATGTGCTATTATTTTCTCCCTTCCACGTACCTCATCTACTTTCCAATGCAAAAGAATAAGCTTCAAACACTTAAAATGTATCTATTCAACCTTTATGTTGATTCTGTTCTTAATTTTCAGAAATACTTGGAAAATACTTCTGAAACATCCTGATGCAAATTCTGACCTGAACAGATCTTTGTTGCAGATAACAATAAGAATTACACTTTTGGACTGTGCTTCTCATGAAACAGAGGCTATTCTTAACTACCGCACTATATATAAGCTAACCTATATTTCAATACACCCTTGGTGTCCTGTCTGCCTGCTTCTAATAGGCTAGAAGAGAAGCACACAGTTGAAAGCATGATCCACTACGGCAAATCCTATCAACAGTCAATCCATTACAATGCTCTGCCTCTGATGTGACCCGGCAGAGGAGAGCAAAGTCTTTAGTCACCTCCCAGGTAGTTATGATCAACCAAGCCTGGGATCCAAGAGATCGTGTAGATTTCTTCTCAGCCTCCTTAATACAACTACTTTATGCCCTGGTTCATTTTGACTACATTTTGATTTTTATTACAATTACCTTATCAAACATAGCTAGCTATGATGAAAAAATTACCTAGCTCTTAAAAAATGAGCAGAGATACTTTTTTCTGTATCTTCCTGTAGCAGCAAGTATTGTAGTATTGTAATGGAAAAAATACCATCAAATTTGTCAGTTGAGCTTTTGATTGACTACAGGATTTTTTAAAGCCTAGAAAGGAGGGTAAAGATTTGAATAATTACATTAAATGTAAGTAATGGCTATTGATAGCTTCAAAACTTCCTATTTATATTGCACTACTCTGCTAACTACCTTCCCAACTTCAGAGCAGCAGAAATGAGTATGAAAGAAATGCAAAGGTATACAATATATGAGATGTATTTGTTAAAGAAATGCAATTCACTTCTAGATGATATTTAATTTTTCAGCTTTGAGAGTAGCTGTGGCCTTTAAATAGGAATTCTGGACCAAATTGTAGCTTAGGTAAACGCATCAACAGAATTTCAGTGCAATGGATCCCATGCATATCAAATACTGAAAATACACAAGGCTCCTTTGCGAACCAATGTAATGACAGTATGCTTAGACACTTAACTAGAGGAAGTGTCATGCTCAGACCATTAAACTTCCACACTTGTCATCCTTCTTTCTGCTCATTTTTGTGTTAAGTGTTAATGTGTACAGTCTATATACATTACTGACATGATGCCTAACTTTGTGGCAAATGCACTGCTACTGTCAGTATACACTTAGCACTTGGTTCTCAGCATGCCTTTGGATAACATTTTCTGCCCATGCACCTGCGAGTTAGTACACACAACTGTTATTATACAGAACTGCCAATATATTTGCACATAACCATTATTTATCCTCTTGCAGTAATACTTATCTGACAAAAATGTGAAAAATGCTTTTGTAAGTTCTACATGTAATCAAGCAGCCCAGGAAGTACTCAGCGTATTCGATTTCCTTTAAGAAATAAAGTTGGTAATTTGATCAATGAACTCGCAAATAGGCACTTAACTGAGCTTTCACAAGTGAATGGCAGGAGAATTTCTGTTATTAATACAATATGGAATTTTTTTAAGACGCATTGGTAAGGAAAGTGTTTTGAAAGTGGCACAAGGCAAAAGCAAAAAGCCCAGACTCACCCCTTCAGGTTAAGCTATCATCTACATTGAAAAAGCCATTTTTGTGGAGCAGAAGTACATCTGACATAGGTTTGCACTAGCCAACAGTCTTCACATGGGACATTCTGATTTAACACTTTGTCTGATCTTTCCCCGCTTTCCCATTTCCCCACAGTAATCCTCCTTTCCTGCCTGGTGTCCTCATTCCTTCTGCTACATTCAGTACTGTCAAGACTTGCAGCGTGGCTGTACCAGACAATAACTGCCAGGAACAAGTTTCATGGGTTTCTCTGAACTTAAACCCACGAACAGGACATGACTGAAAGCACAGCATACTGTATTTTTAAGGTAGGAGAAAGAAGGAACAAAAGCAGTATGAAATCTATTAATAAATATTTCCTGCTCTTCTCCTTATACTCTATTCCACAGCGGAGCTCTTCATCCACACAGGCAATGAGGATCACAGCCTCTTCCCTCACCACTCAGCCACTTGTCCTTTATCCCACTGGGTCCTGCCAGCCTACTGACTACAGCAGAAAGGGAAACCACAGCACATGGATGCAGAAGTGCTGCTCTAACCAAAACACAGCACCACGACAGCGGCCTGACCCTGTAACACCCCATGCATAACCCCATCCCGAACTTTCAGCACCTGTGCCTCCCTTTCCTCTGGAAAAGCAGCCAGACACTTCCAGGTTAGGTAGTTGCCTCCCAGAGCTCTGCTAGCTTAACCCTGCACCTCTTTCTGCTGTTACTGCTCTCCCAGGCAGGTCAATAACAACCTCCAGGCCCAGCAGAAGGACAGTTAGATGTTCTCCTGGAGAAAACAACATGGAAATCAGGAGGAGAGACCCTCCAAGCAGAAGTATATTCCAGCAATAAATGGTTCGCTCAACAAGTCAGCCTATGCAATGGCAGAACAAATTCTTAGCACTTAGAGGACAAACAGCCAAACCTACACCTCCCAGGTTCCTGGAGCCCACTTCTCACTAATCCTGAAGTTTCAACATTGCAGATTAGCCTCACCAACTTTACAAAGATGACAGAAATTCTCTGGCTGGCAAAGCAATCCAGGGAACTGATTCAGTTAAAACAACAGCCAAAAGAGAAAGAAAGAGAAAAGGAGAGAAGGGGCATTATTATTGGGCTGGATTAAACCCTGATCTCTCTGCCGAAACAGTTTTGCTAGCACAACAAAATAAATAAGAGACTCTAGGAACTGGCACATCAAATCCATAGCTCCTAATATACTCTCAGTACAAAAAACAACAAGCTTTTCTGTAATACAAGCTCACAAATGACAGATCTTTACTGTAGACAGATGTGTAAAGCAGACTGTTTTGTTAATATTTTATAGAATCTGTGTTTGTACATAAGGAACACATAAAGGTCAATTAGGATAAATATCCCAAATATGGCTGTAGAAATAAGCAATAAAATAAAAGAACTATAAAAACTCTGAATGCTTGAAACTATAGATGCATTGGATTTTACTAATGTATATCAGTGCTACAACCAGGAAATGCAGAATCAACTCTAGGTCAAAAAACATGACCCTATTTTCTGCATTCCAGCTGACTACTGTGTGATCTCTAAGTTTCTGTTAGAAATTATCCAGCCCCTCTCAGAGCTGAATGGATATAAAAGCCGACTTAAGGCTTTTAAGCAGGGGTTTTCATTTGGCTTCTGAAAATTGAAGAGGTAATCAGCTTTAAAGAAGAGAAACTGAAACCAATTTTTGTTTTGCTTTTCTAGTTCGTTATAACCAACATCTGTGTTTCCTGTTCCTATTAAAATGATTTATGCAAAGTAAACCAAAATTTACCAAACCAGATTGAAACACAGAGTGTCTACCTACTATGGAAGCTTCTCTAAAAGCTTATCTGTAATTAGACAGATAAATGCATACATGCTTAATACAGGAGAAGCAGACAGAAAAATGCAGTGTAACACTCTAGATCTGTGTCGCGCTTTTTGTTTATAGGTATTCTTCTAGCTAGAAGGCAGTGAAAAGCCCAAGAACATCTTTTGGAGATTTAAAGCTGAACAGATTTTTCTGGTAACACAGCTTATGAAACACGGTATCACAGCTGACAGGCATTTCAACAAAACTCACATTCTGTATTTCACCATAAGCACAATTGCAGAGGCCACGTGATGATTTCTTAGTCCTAATCCTCTCTCCATAGAAGCATGTGGAACTTAATTTGCTTTTCCATGTTCTTCTTTAACAAGTATCACAGTTATTGATTCTTTACATGCTGAGCTTCTCAAAAATTGTTTAAATACCAAGGAAAATAAGGTGAACTCTTTCTGAAAAATTAAAATCTCTGCTTTATTTTAGTGCATAAAAACTTTAAGTTCAGTCACTGAAACCAGAGAACTGTCTTCTGGCAGTAAACTCTCTTGGCACAGCTTTTGCTAGGAAACTTTTTTAGATTCACCACCACGAGGCATGGTGTCTTTGAGAGCTAACTTCAAGAGATCAGCTCAGAGCTCGTTTCCACAATTATCATTCATAACCAAAATTCTGAGTCTCATTTCTTCCCTTGTTCCCAGTTTCCCCAAAAGAAATAAATCCTAACTTCATTTATATAGGAACTAGGGAGAAACAAAGCCCAACTTGTTTCTGAAGGACTTTGAGATCATTTGTTTAGTAGGTGCAAATTCTCCATATAAAAGCCTGTGTGCCCTGTCCAAGAACCCTCTCCCAACACGAAGAATAAGCTATATGTTTTTACAGGCTTCCAGGAATACCAATAGTGTCCATACAATAACCTCCCTTGTTAAAAGCAAGCAGTTTTCAGAGCAATAAAACTGATGCCCTACAGAAGTCTTGCTATATACTCACACATTCTCCTCACTGCAAGAACACAGGGTCCTTGTCTGTAATCTCCACGCATCCTCCCCACTGTGATAATCCACAGACTAAACACCCACTTCCCCACCCAGCCACAGCAACCTCAGCTCTCACTCACATTCTCTCAGTACCCCATGAGTGAGAAGCACCACTTGAGTCGTGGCTAAACTGGTTTCCTACCAAACCACACCCAGCACAAATGCTGAAAGTATCTTACACCTTTTCCCTTAGGTGGGGTAGCCATTTGTGTGCGCCTCCTCTACTAAACCAAAGCTATTAATAAAACTTACCAAAGCTTAACAGCATTTAGGCCACACTCCACCAAATTGGGATAGTTGATTATTGGCTTCGAAAAGCTCAGTGGAAGACAGATGGATAGATACAGCCATCCTATAAACTTCAGTTCCTCAGGAAACCAGGCTAAAAATAGCTGATCTCAAAAACTCAGTGAACAAATCGAACTCAAATTAACATAAATACCAACTGGAATGTTAAAATGTGTTGGCTCTTAAATATTATCTTAAAAGAAATGTTGTCTCAAAGGGTCAAAATTAAAATTGTAATTACATATAGCAACAGAAAAGCGCTAACTGACTTACAAGTCCACAACCAGAATAGGTTACAGTCTAGGGTGACATCAGTGCAGATGAATGTACATTTATATGACGCGACTGAGCCGGGATGTTTAGCACTTCTCCTGCTCATTAGCTTGTCAGAGTGGGTACAGAAAACATCCAGACTTCAGCTCCCTTTAAATAAAAGTGGGTGTTTTCTTGGGTTTTAGCACTGGCTTCCTAGATTTCCAATCGGTTTTAAAATTTCCTTTAGTCCAAAATGTTGGAACCTATGACCTCCAACCATAACAAATTTTGGCAGAGATCCTTCAGAGTTATGCATGAGGCTGAATTTATATTAAAACAAAACATTTCACAGGCAAAGATAATCTGCAAGTTAATATTTGCCCAACATGGGGCTTCATTTTCTTATTGACAGTGGATGACTCCAGATAACCCTTGAGATTCTTCGTGTGGGGAATACCAAACAGATCTTATGCAAACTGATGTTTCTTTGTGGAGACTTCCCATGGCAACATTAGTACCTACTGCTTCCCAAACACACTAATTTCATCTCTCCTACTAGGATAATTTCAGATAAAGTAATTCTAGAATCCACATGCCAATACTTTCTTTCCTCCTCTGTCTCAAGAATAAAATAGAGCAAGCCTATGCAAAGTCTTTACAATCCCATCCTCTAGGCACCTCATTAATTCTGATACTATTTCCTATCAAAACAAAATAATAAGCATCTTGGTCTAAGTCTGATGAAACACTAATAGTCCTAAATTTCCACCAAGATGAGTAGAAAATTAGGACTTCAAATACTTCTTTCTATCCTAGTCATTTACAGCCAGTCCTCAGACAAACCAACACAAATCCAAAGTATCAGTAGGTGTCCCGATCTGGACTGGCTAAAAGTGGGTCAGACGTGGGGTGTTCTGGATTAAAAAAAAACATCTCATGCTTGTGACTCAATAAATGCAATGTTTCCAAAATTTTTCTTTGCAAAACTTCCCATCTAATCAAATAACTAGATAACTGAGAGTGAGAACCGCACACAAGCAAAACCCTAACATTCCTGTTGAAGACTTCATGGATTCAGAGAATAATATTATGGGGGACTGAGAAGAATTCTATTTCATATTAAATTAGGCTCCTCTGAGAATAAATATGCCTTTTCCCATCTTTTTCAGACTCAAGTAAACTGAATGCAACTTATTATCTAGAACTAATTTTCACAGGTTAGATGTTCAAAGCGGGATCAACCCAACTGCGCTGAGGAAGGGAAAATAAAGCGGTGAAGAAGTTTTGTAATTCTGCTATGCTCCCCCATTAAAGTTAAGTCACAATGGAAATTGAGGAGAGCTTGGTTTGCAGCATCTTCAGCAAAGGAAGCACTGTAGTGCCTTTGTACCTGGTGAAAAGGAACTGCAGTAATAACTCCAGTGATTGTGTCTTGGAGAATCATAAAGTGTGAATTCTTCCAAAGAGTTTTAACAATTCACATGGGAAAAGAGAAAAATGCACTGTCCACGAGAAAGGAAAAGAGTGACTTGGAACATTATTTGGCACAGCTTAAACAATAGAAAGCAGCAAAGAAACTGCATAACATTGAAGATGACACTGGAGTAAACTGTATATTCTTAATCTAAATACATTCAACACATGGGAAAATCTTTATTGAACTATAAGCCACAGAAACATGTGTTTTGATTTAGTTTGTGTTGCAGCAAACAAACATGAAAGACCGTTGCCTGTATTTTCCCCTGGGGCTTTTTTGGGGAAAAGGAGTGCTGTTTATAACATCTGTGCTACAATCAGAGAATTACAAAATAACTTAGGTTTGATGGAAGCTCTGAAGATCATCTGGTTCAGCCATCTTCCCACCCCATCAAAGCAAGGCCAACTTCAAAGTTAGATCCAATTTCAAAGATGGGTGGGGTTCCTTAGGGCCCTGTTCAATTCAAGCTTTGAGTATCTCCTCCAAAAAGAGAGATATCACAGCCTGTCTGGGTGACCTGTTCTAGTGTTTGACCACCTTCCCAGGGAAACAGCTTTTTCTCTCTCACAGTGATGTATCACTGACTCACGTTCAACCTGTTGTTCACCAGGACCCCCAGGGCCTCTTCTGCAAACTTTCTTTCCAGTTGGTCCATGCCCAGTTTGTACTGGTGTGCAGGGTTATTCCTCACAGGGGCAGGACTTTGCCTTTGATGAAATCCATGAGGTTCCCATTGGTCCATTTCTTAGCCTGTCAAAGTCCATCTAAATGGCAGCAAAAGCAACGGATGTATTAAATACCACATCCAATTTTGAATCAGCTGCAGATCTGTTAAGGGAATGTCATGCTCTGTTATATCATCTGGTCGATGAGAAAATGAACATGAGCCGTTTTCAGTGTGTGCTCGCAGCCCAGAAAGCCAACCGTATCCTGGGCTGCAACAAAAGGAGCGTGACCAGCAGGTCGAAGGAGGTGATCCTGCCCCTCTACTCTGCCCTTGTGAGACCTCACTTGGAGTATTGTGTACAGTTCTGGTGTCCTCAACATAAAAAGGACATGGAACTGTTGGAACAAGTCCAGAGGAGGGCTACGAGGATGATTTCTTATCAAACTACGTCCTGATGTGAATGTAAGTTCTTGTCAAGAATTGATGAAGTTGACAAAAGGTTATTTGGTAATTTGGGACTGGAGCACCTCCCATATGAAGACAGGCTGAGGAAGTTGGGGCTGTTCAGGCTGGAGAAGAGAAGGCTGCGTGGGGACCTCATAGCAGCCTTCTAGTATCTGAAGGGGGCCTATAGGGATGCTGGAGAAGGACTCTTCATTAGGGACTGTAGTGACAGGACAAGGGGTAATGGGTTCAAACTTAAACAGGGGAAGTTTAGATTGAATATAAAGAGGAAATTCTTTCCTGTAAGAAGGTGGTGAGGCACTGGAATGGGTTGCCCAGGGAGGCTGTGAATGCTCCATCCCTGGCAGTGTTCAAGGCCAGGCTGGATGAAGCCTTGGGTGAGATGGTTTAGTGTGAGGTGTCCCTGCCCATGGCAGCGGGGTTGGGACTAGATGATCTTAAGGTCCTTTCCAACCCTAACTATTCTATGATTCTATATCTGATTAAGGCATGTTAAGGGTATGTCATACCCCATTACGCAGGTCATTAAAAGTGATTTTCAGCAGTACTGGTTCCAGTGTCAAACAGTGATTTGCCTCTAGCTGACCTTTGTGCTGCTGATCTCTGAGCACTTTTGAGCACCAGCAGTTCAGACAGCTTTCAGTCCTTTGAGTCCACCCTACCATCTACTTACCCACCTCACACTTCACCAGTGTCTATGAGAACATTACAGGAGACAGTATGAAAAAGTTGAGTTAAACAACATCCGCCACTTCCCACTCATCCAACTTGTCAGTCATCTCACTGCAGAAGGCTATCATAGAATAGTTAGGGTTGGAAAGGACCTTAAGATCATCAAATTCCAAACTCCCTGCCATGGCCAGGGACACCTCACACTAAACCATGTCACCCAAGACTCCATCCAACCTGGCCTAGAACACTGCCAGGGGTGGACCATTCACAGCTTCTTTGGGCAAACTGTTCCAGTGCCTCACCACCCTCACAGTAAAGAATTTCTTCCTTATATCTAACTTAAACTTCCCTTGTTTAAGTTTGAACCCATTACCCTATGTCCTGTCCAGTTGGTCAAGCTTAATTTCTCCTTTATAAATCCATGCTGAGTACTCTGAATCACTTTTCTGCCCTGTTCAGAATGGTTTCCAGAATTATTTGACCTATCATCTCCCCAGGGATCAAGACGAAGGTGATCAGCCTGTAGCACCCCAGGTCTCTCTTCTTAACCATCTCAAAGATAGCAGATTTTGATTTTTTCCAGTCCCTAGGAACCTCCCCTGATCACCACAACCTTTCAAAAGTAGGCTTGCAAAGATACTGGCCAGTTCTCTCAACACTCATGCATGCATCCCATCAGGTTCCATGGACTTGTGTGTGTCCAGCTTGTTAAATGTTCTCTAACTTGATTCACCTCCAACAACAATCTCCCTTGCCCTAGGATTTTTCACTAGTCTTAGGAGCCTCATGGATTTCCCAAAGGCAAGTCTTACACCAGTGAAAATAGAAGTGAAGAAGTCACTGAGCAGTTTAGCCTTTGCCATGTTAATTGCGATCAAGTCTCCGTTTCCATTCAGCAGCAGCCCCATATTTTTCCTAGTCTTCCTTTTGTTGATGATAAACCTGAAGAAACACTTCTGGTTGCTCTTCATGTACCCTGACAGATTCAGTTTCAAGTGGGCTTTGTCTTTAAGCCGATCCCTGCGTACTTGGACCATGTATCTATAGTCTTCCTAGGTCTGCTGCATCTGTCCCTACTTTCAACTTTTCTGTGCTTTCTTTTTCATGTCTGTGTTTTGTCAGGAGCTCCGTGTTCATCCATGCAGGCTTCCTGCCACCTTTGCTTGATTTCCTGTATATAGGGATGGATTGTTCCCTATCAGGAGATCCTGATTGTTCCCCCAAAAAAGCAACCAGGATGTCCTCCTCCAAGCACAAGAATGGTCAATCCCAATGTGTGGGAAACCAAGCAAGGGTCATACTAATTCAAAGACACTAAAACTATAATGTTTGCTTTGTACTATGCAACTGAATTTTTTGAAATATCTATTCACACTTAGGACATTGCCCAGTGACTGTTTAAGGCAAAAATCTACTCTGGCAGAAGGAATCAAGAACTGCGGATTCTATTCTCTCTGCTACTTAATCCGATTTGGGGGTTGTGGGTTTTTTTTGGTGGTGGTGTTTTAAATGCTGCATGGATCCTGAATATTGTCCTAGAGTGCCCCTTCCCATCCCAACCTCCATTTAGGATTGAGAGTATCTGTCCCGAGCAAATTGTGACCCAGCTGTGTCGAGAGCTTATGCTTGTGATTCTGTGCTCTCTTTCAGCTCTTCATCCACAAAAAAAAAAAAAAAAAAAAAAGAAAAAGGAAGCATAGCAATCCAATCCCTCACACCACTTTGGTGTTGGTGACATAAGGATGCATTAGCTAGTGCTTGTGAAACAGCAGTTAACCTGCTATCCAAAATGTGTGCCCCTCCATTCACAAATTTCAAGAGTCTCTGCTCTAGAACACTGATCAACAAAAAAAGGGTTAACAGGCACGGCAAAGCTTTTTCTCTAGCTCACAACTCAAAACTAGTATCTCAGCACAACCCAAAAAAATAACAGAATAAAATGTGTTAGTTTAAAATTCACTGAGACCTCTCTATTTACGTTATATTTGCTGAGAACTAGGAAGATGAACAAGAACATTATTAAGATGATGCACGGCACCTCATAAATTAATTAAATTTCTGAATTTCTGTAACTTCATGAACTGTTTTTGTTGAAAAAAAAAAATGCAGAGACAAATTCAGAGTCAGCCAAACACCCATACTGAAAGGCACTGTGCATATTTTATAAAACCAGTACAGTAACAAGTGAATTAAAATCATATCATTGTGTGAAAATATATGAAACTTCAGTAATAGGTGGAACAAACTTCTCATTTCTACCACCATAGATCATCACTCTTTGTGGGCACTCTTTGAGAGCAGTGATGCACTGGCACAGGTTGCCCAGAGAAGCTGTGGCTGCTCCATCACTGGCAGTGCTCAAGGTCAGGCTGGATGGGGTTTTGAGCAACCTGGTCTAGTGGAAGGTGTCCCTGCCCATGACAGGGGGTTGGAACTGGATGATTTTTAAGGTACCTTCCAACCCAAACCATTCTGTGATTCTATGCTTTTCTTTGCTCTACATCACCCAGCAAGGCAGTTAAGACAAAACAACGAGAATGTAAAAGGATTGTGATCTACTTGCCTAAGAGGTACCAGTAATGGTATCACCATGTAATTAGGGTAGCTTTCCCATGCCAACCACTTCCAAAGTAGACGCAATTCTGAACTCTGTAACAGTAACCTGAACTACTTCTCACCTACCATGTGGGAGGAAAAGAGTCAGGCCAGAAACATCTTCTTTCACTGGCAGAGGCAGAAAGATGCCATCAATTCTTGGACCCTTGACAAGATAGGGAAGACACCTGAGACAGGTGGAGAATCTTCATATGAATACTGCCTATGTGCTGCAAGTTTTTCAATTTGTAACTGTCACACATGCGTTGCCAGAGAAAGTTTAAATGCTCAAAGAAGATACATTTTTATAAACATAATACCAACAGGATTCTTGGGTCTTTCCAAGTGGATATTTAAACTTTTGGGTTTGGCAAATCTGAGAATATTTCTGAAAATGCACACCCCCCCCCCCTTTTTTAAACTTGTAACTTGAAGAAGCAACAACAAACTCTGCATTTTTTTTAATTACTGTGGTTTCCATTTTCCCTTTCTGCCTCCTCTTGCATGTGATTTTAATATTTGAATGGTTTTAACGACTATTCAGTCCCAATACCACAAGCTGCTCCATGAGCGGCTATGCAGAATCCCACTGGCATCTGCCTGCCCAAGATCAGCTGCAGAACGCGATCTTTGCTTAAATAGTACTCATATGCATTTCCTTAGATAGAAGGTCCTCATGTGGTTAACACACAAGTAAGTAGTTCTCAGGTTTTTCTATTTCTTCTTATGTTGAGCAGTGAAATCCAGGTGAACCTCTGGAAAAATATACTGTACAATACAGACACAGAAGGAACTAAATCCCTCATGCAGTATGACACGGGAAAGTAATGACAGACTATACTGCTGACGTGTCCACAGTAGGAGTTTATTACTTTAATCATACAAATCTCATGAACAAAAATGAAGCTTGAATTCTTGTTATTATTCTAAGTTAACAGTTAGAGTTGGAAGCCCTAAACATGGCCTAAAATTCATACCAAACTCAGAAGACTAAGGCGGCTTGACCAATGGCACATTTTAATCAGTACGTGGGCTCCTTGCCGGAACTTTCATGGTTTGTTTTTTTTGTTGGTTGAATAGGACACTTCTACTTTGCGAAGCCTATTGCATGGCTTGGGTTAGCATAGTTCAGTTCTTATAAAAGCTTTTAGAAGCTGTTTGTTGGTGAGCAGTTACAAGAACACACAAAAAGCAGGGGCTGTATGCCTGCAGTTGCAGTTTACTAGGGGCTGAATATGTAAAAGTTTCCGTTCCTAAAGCATTTAGTTGGCAGGCTCTGCAAACGAGAAATCCAATGTGCTATTGAGTTGCTGCCATTACCAATATGGTGTTTAGCACAGACGGCTGGCTGAAAGGCTGGCAAGCCTCTGCACAAGAACCATGTTAGCTTTGAGTTCTGCCCATGGTGAAACCAGGGACATGCAAGCCTTTACGTTGTCCTTCTGAATAGTAATTGAATTCCTTCTGCTCCACTGACTACAAGATACTGAGTATTAGCTTTGATTTTCTGTAGAGAGCTCTGACTCTGAGATGAACTTACTGTTTCTACTCCTGACAGCCATTCTAATAACACTAGCTGTACCAACTACTGGGTTCAGAAGACAAATCACTCTGAACACTGAAATACTTTTCACTTCTTTCACCAAGAAGACATACTTCTTAGTGAAAATCTGCTTTACCAGTATTACTTTCTCCACGCAGCTTTCAGAGACAGTGTGGTGGAGGAGCATACAGTCACAGTTAAAACACACCCACTTTCATAGAATCATTAGGGTTGGAAAGGACCTTAAGATCATCTAGTCCCAACCCCGCTGCCATGGGCTGGGACACCTCCCACTAAACCATGTCACCCAAGGCTCTGTCCAACCTGGCCTTGAACACCGCCAGGGATGGAGCATTCACAACCTCCCTGGGCAACCATTCCAGTGCCTCACCACCCTAACAAGAAAAAATTTCCTCCTTATATCCAATCTAAACTTCCCCTGTGTGTCAAGGTCCCTCTGGATGGCATTCCTTCCCTCCGGCCTATCAACCGAACCACACAGCTTGGTGTCATCGGCAAACTTGCTGAGGGCGCACTCAATCCCACTGTCCATGCCAGCGACAAAGATGTTGAACAAGACCAGTCCCAACACCGATCCCTGAGGGACACCACTCATTACTGGTCTCCAGCTGGACACTGAGCCATTGATCACAACTCTTTGCATGCGGTCATTCAGCCAGTTCTTTATCTACTGAGTGGTCCGTCTATCAAATTGACGTCTCTCCAATTTAGAGATAAGGATGTCATTTGGGACAGTGTCAAATGCAATAACTTTTCTTTAATAACTTTTTTCATTTTGTTGTTTTGTTTTTTTTAATGAGTTGGTAGTCTAAATTTTATAATCTCTTTTGCTGAAGGCTAAGAAGCTATAGGAAAATAATCCATTATCGGATACAACCTTCTAGTAGCTTGCTGTAGCAACATTTTGCCCATACACTGGCTATATTGGCTGACAAGTTCCTATATCTAATGTGGAAGAAAGAAAACCAAAACAAATACAACCAAAAATGTCTAACTAGAATATTCTTATGGGTTTGTACCACTTAGAACAAAGATTACTTTGTATTTTAAAGTATTAAGATCCTTTTCTGATGACAAGCTGTGAGAGCTCCAATTCAGATTGCATTTTAAAGCAAATCTCATGCAAAGTGATATTCTGGCCTTTGGGCACCATAGTAAGTTCATCTAATTAATAGGCTAAATTGATTTTTCTTCTTAAAAGGACACTCGTTTTGATTGATTTGGAAGAAAAAAAAAAGTGACAGTGCTGACAGCATTAGTAGGGTGAAATTTTAGCCTTTGGGAGAGAAACTCAACATGGTGGTGTACTAGAAAAAGCAGAGCTTTTTTATTGCTGTGTTGAATGCTTTTTTACTTAGTACATCTGCTAAACATTTTTCATCAGTTAGAAGCTTTTCTAAATCACAGTGGTGGCAGTAAAAAAGAACAACTCCAACAGCAATGCAAGGATTCAGAACTGCTCCATTCACGTGTTGTTTCCTAGACAGGTGCACTGCAATGAAACACTCACGTAATAGCCACTGAAAAAAGATCAGAAAAGCCCTTTCCGCCTTGATATTTAGCTTCCTGATTAGAAACAAAATTAGACTTAGCTAATAAGAAGTAGGCCATTTAGCCTTTAATTGGTGTGCAAACAATTGATGTCTTTTACAGGGAGCTGCCTAGGGTCATTCCTCAGTTTCAGGAGCATGTATTTTTTCCCAGTCTGTTTTCCCTTCCCAAAGCATATGAATTAGCTAGAAAACAGTAAGAATACAGAATCACTCATAAATACTGATTTCACAGATATCTATTAGAAAATATCAGTATTACTTCTTACACTTACAGAATTGTATCCATATTTGAAGTCTAACTACTGTGGAAGCCTTCCCCTGCCCCAGCCCCATCATGTATTTTGTTAAGTTGGAAGAAAACCAAAACTGACTGCTCTAAGTAACGTAATTCTGCTCTGTGCATGTTTTATATTGTACTCCATTTTCAGACCCTGGTTTAGTATGCCCTGCATACACTCTCATGCATAAAAAGGGAAGATAAGAGCCTAGTGGCATTCCTGCAGAGACCAGAAGAATCAAAAAGAACCTCAGGAATTACAGAGAACATATTCATTTAAACTCATGCAAACTCTCTAAGAAGTCATTTGCTAAATGTGACACCAGAAAAAGAAGATGGCTACAGAACCACTTAAGGTCTAACTTTACAGAACTTGATGTTTAACTTTTAGCCAGAAGTGATGCTGCAGCTGTGCAAGGGGCAGAGGGAAGGAAGGAGTAGACAAAATAAGGAGCTCCTTACTTGTAACCATCCCACTGAATGAGAAAGCCATGCCAGGGTCACATTTGCCATTCAATACTGCTGATCTCCTGGGGAATGGGACTGAAGCTTGTGGACAGACAATGTGCTGATATAGTCCCATTTCCATCACCAAATGAACTTTCTCCATCCCTTCTGCCCTACAGCAGCCTCAGCTCTGGTCTCATTATACGTACTGTAACTAATCTAGCTCTCCTGATTATGGCCCTCCTTGTACATGAGACAATGCCAGGAAAATACAAAGAACAACTCCTCTACGCTCTTTTGCATCACACAATTTTCAAGGCTGGTGTCAGCAGTAGCTGCACTACACCCATAGTAAGCCATAAGGAGCCCTGAGGGATGCCAACCAAGGATTGTGCCTCTTAATTCCACATCCTCCATAGAAGAAACGGCCATATCCTGGCAGCTAATTTCTCCACCAAGGGAGGGGACTAAGTCTCAAGCAGGGCCCTAAGTCTAAGGCAGGGCAGGGTACAGTTCTTCATGGAGAGAAAATTCAGAGAGGCCCAAAATGAGCACAACTGAGAATTACTGGGGTTTGGCTGCTCCCAGAAGCACAAACAAATGAAACCTCTAACCAAATTATTTCTCTGACATATGTATTTCTCTCCATTGCAACAATATAGACGTATTCACTACAGAAATAACTGTTATTCTTAATAAAAGTTCCTTCTAATGTACTTTCTCTGTTTATATGCTGTGGCATAAGAAAGCACCACCACCATTATGAAATCACTCCTGTGGAAATTATTTAATTCAAGAAAGAAAGAAAGACACAGCAGTAGGTGAATGAGTAACAAAGATACTGATTGCATTCAAATACAGCAATTCGCAGACGGAAAACCAGAACACACTACAATGTTGTATAAATCAAATATGTGTCAGACGTTCTCCATGAGATTACAGAGAGTCTGATGGGTATTCTCAAAGTCATTTGTATCATTTATCAACATGTATCTTGTACACACATTGCAGGGAAAAAAGTCATCCTGGTATTTCCATATCAAAACAATGATACAGTTTCCTTTCTCCTTACCACTTAAGAGAATAAAACTGCATGAGTTTTCCTCTTTGATGTATATTGACTCAAGATAGAAGAGTCTATCCTGACTGAGACTGATCTGGAAAACACATTTTAACAGAGATGCTGCCCCTCAGAAGCAAGGGATTACAACAATATTCCTTGTACATATATTAGTCACTAGATAAAAAGAATTTGTAAAATCAATATAGCAAAGAAGAAATCAACAGAACACTTTCTAAAAAAGGTATTTTCTAATCCTCTAGCTATGCACACTCTCTTACTACTAAAAATGCTGAACTATCTGCACGTATTCAAATTCACTGCCTGCATACTTTGGAAACAAACTATGCAGTTATTTACTAACACTTCAGAAACTTTTGATTTCCAGACATGTTGTCAGCTTGAAAAAGGCAGGGTTTGTTTAGAGACTGGTACTAAAAATAATGCACCCACCCTAACCAGTGAATTCCAAGTACAAGTCTTCAAGAGGGAAGCAAGCCTAGTTTCAATGCAATCCCTGGCAAGAAAAAAAAAGAAAAAAAAAAAAAAAAAAGAGTCTGCTGTCACTATCATCCTAAATCCCATCTTGTCCAAAAATCAGAAACTGATGTCAGTGTTAGGAAGCATATCACCCATATCCTACCAAAAGCAACCTCTGGAACAGGTACTTCTTGTAGCAGAGAGAGGCAGAGATTTCATGAGTCACAACTACCCAGTCCATTTAGTTGCTGTTTAGTTACAAGAATGACTAAGTATTACAACTAAGACTAGCAACATGGGGACATGCCTAACTGAGGCTTAATATAATCCTAAAGAATTTGCCAGTGCAGTTTTTAGTTGCCTTTATAATCTTCCAAGCTTGTCACTTTCTCCAGTTATTGCTATGAAATTTTCTCAGACTGCACAAACACAAATCAAAGCTTGAGATAAAAAAATTACACTTCCCTTTAACCTTCAATCTTAGTGCAACAGAGGAAATAAAATGCAACTTCTGTTTGCAATTAAGTAAGCTACCTCTTACAAGGAGCAACCCAGTTTGAAGAAAATAGATTGGGTAAATTGCTTAATATCCAACAGAAGCAAACTTAAAGCTTTTTACTTTCTTTGCTCCATGTAATATGCAGCTCAGGACTAAGCCCATTTCTTCCTTGAGCCAAGAATTTTGAATATTTATTGCAGAAGACACACATAAAAAGCACAACCCTGCTAAGTATGAATTTGCAGCTTAGTAACAGCCTTTGCAAGTTATCTATAAAGTCTCCATTCTCCTTCAAAAGAGGTTGTCTAAGATGCTGTCTGGATATTTTGTGACTTCTTATTGTTGGTGAAATGGGATCCACAGGATAAAAGAGCAACAAGTTATTAGATTTTCATCTTCAGTGAAATTTTAAAGTAAGTCAGATCTAAAAATTGTGTATAGTATGCCTTAAGATACTCTAGTTACAGTATATTGTATAATTGTATTCCTTCATCCTGGTCACGCCTGAACTCATGGACAGAAATGAGGGAAATTCAAGCTGGAGTTTTCAACCATACAATGCTGTATTTCCCAACTGCATTTACTGAGTTTTCCCATCCTGCAATTGCATTCTGCTGGCTTTTCACATCCAGTGGATAATAAAAGATGTAACCACAACCACCTGGTTACATATTCAAATTAATTCAATCCAGATATAAATAGCCTCAATGTAAAAACATGAATTCGTGAACTGCTGAGAATACAGTATCTTAGTTCACTGCTGGGATTAATTTCTTTTCAACAGACTGGTTGTCTGGAGAATACCCATAATGCAGTAAATGAAAACATGTGTGTTACTGCCAGCAGTGAGAATTCATGAAATTGTAACTGATGGATATGCAAAAACCAGAACTGTGGTGGGAAATCAATGGTTTGGCACTCACTGGAACAAGAATGATAAAGCTAAAGATTCCCATTCATGGCTCTCACTTAGAAATGAAATAAACTTTGTCTCATATGAAGATTAATCAGCAGGGTATTTCCAGATACCAGAACCCAAAGATTCAGATTTTTGTGCAGCTGAAAAAAAAGGAGTGTATAAACTATAAGGAAAACACTTGCCTGTCCCTTTAATATAAAGAAAAAGTATATCTCAGTGTTCTTCAGAATATAAATACTTTGGGACACTTTTGAAAATGACAGAAGTAGTCCAATTTTACATTACCATGTTCTACAGATACCTCAAAAGAATTACATTTGAAATTTTTAATACTTTTAACAATAAAGTATTCAGGTAGAGGGATACAGGATGCTTTATAAACACTTAACTTTGAATAAACTTCTCTGACAGAAGCTGACAACAGCTGCTTATAGTATCAAGTTATACAGATAATTTGCCTTGGCTCTGCAGCTTGGGTTCCCTTCCCTTATAAGGCACTTAAGTATGATCTCCATTTCACAAGTTTGTGCATGCATATTTTTGACTGTTACAGTGCACCTGCCATTCAAGAATTTAGGTCTGTAAAAGACAGCAGGTACCAAAGTGAAACAGAAGAATGTGACAACAGACAGAATGCAAAATTGCACAATAGCTGCTGATGCCAGCAACGGTTCTGCCTGCATTCAAAATAGCAACTATTGCCTGCTTTAGTAGTTCAAGGTTAATGTGACAAAAATAATCAATGAAGTTAGTAACCCAGGATTTACTAAAACGGTTATTTGGAGAGTTTGCAACAAAACTCTTGGGCCTGGGCTACTCTGGAGTCTTAGAAGAGAATTTCTGCAGTGAAGGGGCACTTAAATCCCTATAGAGCACTATGTTCTTGCTGGCTGAGGGAAAAACAAAAGAAAACATAAAGGTACATTAAACAGAGTGGATCTGATTAAATGTTATGATTAATCAGAGACAGTTTATTGAATAAAAGCTTCCCAAATAAATGGCACATGAGATAAACACAAGCTTAGTATGACTCTTGGGAACAAAGTCACAACCAAGATTAAATATCTATTTATTAGATGGTTTTGCAGCTTATGAAGCCTCATCCCATGGGATTACACTAGATAGCCTTAACTGTTAGAAATGAATGTAAATCCTTAATTTTTGAAAAAGAACTGTGTTTAAATATCTGTAATGTCTCGTATTAGAGAAACTGGTTATTTTGTCATTACTGCACTCAGTTCTGAGAAATTACTTTCTTCTTCCATAGTTGTTTCACAAAAGGCTTGTGTCACCCCTCAAATCATATCCCTTAATCTCTGTTCTTTTGCAAAGGATGAATGGAAGGAGAGATAGAGCAATTATCTCTCCTTTGCATAGATTACAAATCTATCCCTGACTGTAGCTAGTGTGTCTAACACCACTAGTTAGTGTATTCCAGGTGTTGTACGATATGTATTATTGATTAACTAAAAAAAGCAAATAATTTCCAATGCTAACCCATTTATGTTAGAATACATTTTGTAAAACTTTTCATTTGTAATAGCAGGAACACTGAAAGCTGTGCTAGTTGAATCACGAACCTTCCTTCCAAGCAGTTTACATACGCAAAACCTAACATTAATTTCTTCAATGACTAACATCAAGTCCTGTGACAAAACCACCACTCGAAAGTGAAAAACAAAAGACACCTTAAGACACGTAAGTCTGTAAAGACTAATGGTGGTAGTTCTGTTTTGTTTCAAAACATATGCATGGCATCCAGTCCACTGGCTCATGTGTCAAAGGTTTCACTGTGGGGGTGGTGAGGCCCTGGCACAGGTTGCCCAGAGAAGCTGTGGATGCCCCATCCCTGGCAGCGTTCAAGGCCAGGTCGGATGGGGCTTTGAGCAACCTGGTCTAGTGGAAGGTGTCCCTGCCTGTGGTGTGGGACTGGAACTGAATGATCTATAAGGTCCCTTCTAATCCAAACCAAATTACCTAACTGTATGAGAGAAATTAGACATTTTAATAATTTTCAGTTTTATTTTGCCTATTAACTCCATTTCAGAAATGCAACCCACAGAGCTACATGCGTTGCAGAAGTCTACAGCAGAGCCATCACCCTCTCAAAAAAAAGGAACGCTTTTAGCTCCTGTACCCAGTGATGAATGAGTGCTTTTTCAGGTTTGTGTGTTCCTTCACCCCTGTGCAGAAATGAACAAAACAGACTAAGGCCAAGATTTTTCTCTCTGCTCTTGAACTTTTCCCATGTGGGTAGCTAGAGGCTGAGATAAACTGGCAACATTCCTGCTCTGCTTCAAGTAGCTGCCCTGTTGTGAGAAAGAGCCACTGCACAAAAGAAGAGACGGAACTGGGATTCCAGCTTAATTTCCTTTTTCAGCTGGAGACATTAGAAGTCTAACAACACACAGTCAAAAACAGGAGAGAGAAACATTTAAGTGCTCTCAGTGCTTGGACCAGAAGTACAAACAAGCAATTAAAGATTCCCATTTTCCTCCAAATAAAACTAGGGGGTTGTAGGTGTTTTTTTTTTATCCTCTCTCCTTATATTCAGTTCTTCAATGCATGACTAATTCTTTAAAATGCTCCCCTTACAGTATATTACACACAGATTTCTCAGTAACACAATCACTGACCAAATTTTGTAACCAAATATGTACTAGTTTTCTTGAAGTAAAGCCAAAAATAGCTTTTTAAATTAGATTTTTACAAAGTTGAATATACAATCAATACCCTACTGAACAGAGGACTTTATGATGCATTACCTGTTTCTGAGAGCACCGAATTCTTGTGTTTTGAATATCCCCCCCTGTTACTGCAGATGTTTGCTTACAGCTGGGGTTTCAACCCTTACATTTATGTTAACATAAGATTAGCACTGTTACGTATTCCCGCTTCCCTCTTCTCTCTTTCACACACAGCTTTGAAGCCGCAAGCAGTTGCGAGTTTAAAAACAAGGGCTGAAATTCCTTCAACTTGCTAAGAGAAACCTGAGCTGTATTCATTCCCTCTTCTCTGAACAACTGAAAAAGCACAATAAATTCCCAACTGTCCTTGCAACCTTTGCCCACGGAGCTCTAATAGTAGCTGGAGCATGTCTGCAAGCTGCAAAACAAATCTGCAAGCAAAGACTACACAGTATGCTTGACAAAGAGTCAAAGTTACTCTCAACATCTCAGTAGTTACATCTACATTAGACGCAAAGTATTCCCGTGCTTTTAATTAATTCCAGCTTGACTGTGATTGCTGCTAATGGAAGTTAAGGAAAAACAGACTTCAGATGGATGTACAACGCAGCTCACCCACCTCTGTATGGTTCTGCTATTTTTGAGGCAGCTTGGTTATTTGCATCAAATGGTGCCAGATAATCTTCAGTCTTGTGAAGTGGACAAACAGTGACTAAGTGCTAAAACCAGCACCTGTTGTTAACAACCTGTAATCTTAAACCAGAGCCCTCACCACTTCCTTCATTAGCAGTCAAAAGTTTGTTTGGTTTAACACATCTGATTTACTGTGAATTTGCACAAAAGCATCAGAGCTTACTTTAATTTTGCCAGTTTGGGAGGGGACAGTAAACTGATACCAGCATTTAAGGTTTTTTCCCAACTCTCTCCAAGAGCTAAATCAAAAGAAAATTAGGGGAAAGCAATAGAGAGCAATACTTCCTGCCTTCTGAAAGGTCAGGCCAGATGACATGAATATTTAGTGATCTTCATAAATGGATCACTTGGATCTTGGACATGGAGACTTAGTATGACTATGCATTCAAAGAGCGATGCTATCTGAATGCGTATTGGACCTCTATGAGGTCCAACCTCAATGGTTGGACCTCTATGACATGTTCGTTTCAAATACCTTGTGAGTACACAAAACTCCATCATCAAAAATCCATACAGGCCTCTGCACTTATTGCTGCTATCATCTTTACCTTCAGTAGTTGTGAAAAAGCTGGAAGAAGGTCTATTCCAAAATACAGTGGAGGTCACGGAACAGCATCTACAAACACAGACCCCTGATCTGGTTTATCCTTTGAATCTATGTAAGTCAGTAGGATTCCTTAATTACATTACTGAAAACATCTCCTAGACTACCAATTTCGGTGCTTAAATGAGTGAGGAACTTCATCAGTCAATGAAGCAGCCACACAGGGCTGGCTGGGACAGTTCATGCAAGGAAGCATGTAGAGCAGAACACTCTGTAAATTAATGACCTAAGACTTGGTTTGTCTCACATACTTGTACCTCAGCACATTTAGTCATCCACCCCCGAAATATGTATCTATTTCTGTGCTAATTGGTTGTGCCTTAAGGCTGTTTTCACCTTCTTGCTTTTTGGAAATAAATGATTAACTGGATAGTATCTCAGGTTGTTTCAAAACTTGGCATAATGAAATGGTGAGCCCTGTTCTAGTGCTCTCTCTTTTCTGAACTTGCCAATTATAATGTGAATTCCCTTCTTTTCTATTATCTTTCTTGGTAACCCACACTGACATCTTGACTTGAACTGTACTCATTAGGACAAGAAAGGACAGCCAATCTCCAGACTCCAAATTCTGTAGAACTGCCACATCACTATTTTAATCAGTGAGTCTCTGCATGCTGTTCCAAGCAGGACAAACACTGGTGTAGTTAATTTACTTGTTTGGAACATTTAAGTAAGCAGATTCTTAACCTACCTCAAACTGTGGAGGCTCTGGGGTGGTAAGTACCTGTATTAAAGTCAGCCCTTTACCACTTTCCAGTTGGTGGCCTGGGCAGACTTGAAATGCATGCTCTCTGCCTCATTTTTTTGGTTAATGGCCCACCTAGTTAAAATACTGCAAGAGTCTGTGCCTTCCCTCTTCCCCAGCAAGCTCAGCAGGCACCCTGCCAACTCCTCCTTCTCAGTTGTGAGGGAGAACATGAACATCCTGCTGCAGCAGCCAGCTGGCTACCTTCTCCTGTCAAGGACTTAATATACTTCCATAAAGTATTCAGCTGTTGCTGGATGAGAGACAGAGTGCTCTATAGTTCCTTCTTCAAACAGCCTTTCTCCCTGACTAGCACAGACTGAATGGATGAAAGAACCATATGCAAAGGAACAGGAATGAGGGTGCAAACACAGCCTTCATTCTTTGGATAATCAAGAAGTCACCTGATTCATCTTAACCTTCAAGCTAAACATTTTCTCTCCAGAACAAAAGCTCACCAACAAAAGCTCATGCAAGCTTGAAAAATCTTCAAGCTACTTACAAGTTTTATTGACTTCTCATCATATTTAGCTCAAGCTTGGCTCAATAAAAGCTTTCTTGTACCAAGGATGAAGTTGTTTCCACTCTCTTAAATGCAAGAAGATCAAACACTTCCAATTTTGTTTTAAACATTAACATTCCCTTTCAATGTCTCCATCTCAAACACTGCATCACTGAAAAACTGAAAATGAAAGCACAGAAGAATAGCAGGACTAGCTTTGCCAATTCTTACCTTACTTTCTCCATGGATTACAAAACGCAGTCAGAACTGGAACTTGTCGCCACAGGAGCAGGAGGCCTACCTTGCTGGCAATTAGGAATTACCCTGTTGGTCCTTTCAGCCAAATGCTGGAAAACTTTGCCCAATTGCTCCTGCCTCACTTCCCTGCCTTTCTGGAGAAGATAGTGAGTACTACAGAAGACAGGCTACACCATACTCCTTCTCCTCCTCTAAGGTCAGCGATCCCAGAGCAAACAATACTCGGCATCCTATGGCTGCTCTTCCCTGGGCAGCTTGCAAAAAGGCTGAAATAGAAGCAGGAGCCCAGGAAATGAGAAGCTGAGCTCTGGAATGCACAAAAGGGGCCAGGAGAGCCACAGTGCTCCTGTTGTGGTGGGCAGATGCGGGCAGCAGAGAGAGGCAATGAGCAGATGTGAAGCTAAGTAGATGAACTTCAAGCAGCTAGGGCAGGCAGTTAGTTCCTGGAGGGCATTGAAATCCCCCAATCTTTCTACATTCCAAGAACTTCAAATGTTGAACTGCGCGTCAGACAAGAAGGTTCAAAAATCAAACCAACCCTGAGTAATACTTTATCACTTGCATTTTCAGAAGCTTGGCTTGCTTTTTAAACAGCTGCCACTTGCAATGTTTAAAAGCATGGAACTGGCATAAACTGATTTGCACCTTCTTACTGTTAGGCTGTCACTTAGGTTTAATTTCAATAGTCAAGCACCCATTGTTTTGGGATAACTGCAATGGCCTGTACTGATTTGGTAACTTAGGTATTTTTATTGAAGGTATTTTCTTCACTCTAACATATTTTAGGCTATCGTAATTTGCTTCAATATATTATTTAAAATACCATTCTCCTGACATCTACATTGATACTGAATATAATAAATTAACAGATCAGCCCCTTTCTACCATTATAGAACATGGAGAGAAAAGAACAGGCAGTTATGCTACGGCTGCACATACAACTTTACATCTCTACACACCACTGTGCCTTAGCAGTATCTTAGCTACGGGTTTTAGTTCAAATTAATCATATTAATGTAAGAGAATTGCAATTTGCAGTAATTTTTAAAAGCCACATCATTAACTCTCTGCTATGTGTAAACGTCTGACTGGAGGCAATTAAACAGAGAAGCGAGTAAGAGATTCTGCTTTCAATTCTGACACTGACTGCACTGTGCAGTCACTGCTAGTTTCCAGTACTCTTCCTTTATGCGGCTATATCATGCTGTGATGTTTAAAACATGAATGCACCAGACCACCAGCACTGCAAGTACAGCCAAGGGGGAGAAAATTAATTCAGTAAAGTTACAGATACAATTCTTTCCCCCCTTCTCTTAATGTGTTTTCTTGCATTTGCAGCTTTAGATGCCCCTTTTCCTACCTATAATATCTTTTCCCCATCACTCTCTTGCCTGCATTTGATCTGTCACCAAAGTAGATTTGCCCTCCCCTAAATGGACCCATCTCCTTCACCTACCACTCTACTAGTCAGTCAATAACCAAAGAGATTATTTTTCACTGAGATGTAATTATGCCCAATAATAATAACTGGCCCATTATTGTGATGTTGTTTAAATAGAATAGCTCAAATCTTACAAAGCAGAGATTAGGGAAACGGTTGATGTACCTCAAATATTATCTTAGAGAAAGTAAATGAAGGAGCTTCTTCACATAAGCAGCAGCAAACTCGAACTTTCTGCCATAAAAGACTGTGGAGGTAGGAGGCTTGAAAGGGACTTTGGATGCCAGAGAATAACAAGAGGAAGACAGAGGAGAAAGCTCATGTGCCAGGGTGGGAGAAAAAATGTTAAGCCAGAAGGACTGCTAGCCTTATTCAGTAAGGCATTTATATTCCCATGAAATGATTTTTCAGAGAGGGTAAGGGTACGCAGAAACAACACAGGAAGAAAATGAAGCTAACAAGCTTACTATCTGGCATGTTAGGAGAGTTGCTACATCTTCAGCTGTACCCCAGGACTATCCTTACAGTTACAAATAAAAGAGGATGAGGGAGCAACTCCAACCCCAACGATCAGAAACACATGTACTGATTTGATGGTCAGGACAAGTTGTCACTCAAAGCTAGAATTACCTCAGAAATCTCCTTAGAACAGCCTAAATCACAGCCAGAAACCCAGCTAACAGCTAAGGATTGTGGAAAATCATGGACTTAGTGCTCCAGCTCACTCTCTGGTCCTCTTAGCTACCAGTAAAGGAATGCAGAAGAAACCCGCTCCTGGACTAAAGCCTGAAAGTAAAGGCAAAAGCATTCCCCTTTACGTAGAGGGCTCCACTTGTTGCTACAGTGCTCTTCAGGGCCAGTATACTGTGTACAATTGTGACAGATGAAGCAGAGGGAAAAATAGCTTATATGCTGAGATAAAAGGGCTATATATGCATACCCAAGCACTTCATGTCCTAGTGCAGAGGTTTTCAGCCCATGGTAACAAGCACCCAGGAATCCATGGACCATTTCTGTAAGTCCATTGATTTGTATTGCCTTCCACATGAATGACCTTTTCAAAGGAATTTGCACCACCACGAGACAGCCTTACAGGGACTTCAAATGCCCCCAGATGAAAACAGCAGTAATTGGTAACACATGTTCACCTGGGAAATATCAGTGTGAGGATCTGATCTCTAAGAAGGACAAATGAATTACCTGCAAGTGTTGCTAAGATGTCTGCAGGAGAGGAAGACAAATTATTTATCTTCAGGAATAATTGTAATTCACAATGAGATTAGCCAGTATCTCCTGTTAAATGAGCATTACCTGTTAAAACATTGTGCTAATCTGAAATACAAAAAATCAAATGTTAACTCCTAAGCTATCAACTGATTCAGAGCTATTAGTTTGTGTTCATTATTTTAGTTATTTAATCCTTTCATGATATTTTACTGTCAGGTGACCAAGTTCCATTTTCAAGTAATTATTTCCCAGGCAGTGGCTAGTGAATTAATTCTGAGAGTACTGAAGGAATTAACTTTCAGTTTAACTCTCAGTAAAATATTACCATAGAGGCTGAGGACTTGAGTTCTGGTGGTTTTTTCTTCCCCCACAGCACCCTAAATAGAAGCAGCTCGAAGAGGAAAAGCACCTCACCGAATCCAAAATACATACAACCAATTTACTTCACAGCTATACCTATATGGGAAAATCAGTCATTTCAGTGCAACTAGCAACAACAGTGTTAACTGACCCCTCAATGATTTGTTCCTTCAGCCCAAGAAAATGCTGAACCATTTCCTCAGTAACCTTTTTTCACTTCACCTGGTTAAGCTGTGTATATGTGATCCCTGTAAAGAAATGTAAGCAGCACAGATCTGAAATGCTCTGCAGAGACGTGACCTTTCCACTGAAAGGCATATATCTGTTCAAAGTTACTTTTCCCATGGAATAGATACAAGAAGAAATGGCAAGGGCCAGACTCAGCTTATGATAGTGAAACAAAGATTATCTGCTCCTAATTCTGTTTCTCTACAAGAGTAGAATTCACAGAAAAAAAATCTGAAGACTTGGCTCTTCCACAGCTGGTGTGAATCCAAAAGGTTTTCAAGGGGATGGGAGGTGGTGTTGTCTCTTTTCGGGCAGCTGCAGTTATGAAAATCTTCCCTGTTCTCAAAGCCTGCTCTCCTACAGCTTTGTATTCATACCTTGCTCTTCCTGAGATTGCCAAAGTCATGGAGCTGAACATGTTGTGACACCATCAAACATTTGAAGTGTCTGCTTTCTGCTTGAATCTTATTTTTAGAATCTTCCACAGCTTTTCAAAGCAGACAGACCCGAAGTTTGACATGAAGTAAAAAACCTAAAGAAGAAAATCTGAAGGGTTTGATGATCTTTAGAACATAAGCAAGCTTATGACATGTGTCTCATTTATAAAATTACTACTGCCTTGTTTCTTTTATAAGGCCACAGATATGGCTGCAAATGCCCATTTGCCACACAGAAACATAAAGTCTTCTACCTCAGAGTTGCCAGTTGCAGGATTAAAAGTGACAGATTTTCAACTGGTAACTTTGAACTTCAACTAAAGCTCTAGAAGAACAAAGATGCTAAAACATAGCAGCCCTGAAATACTACAGTTACTGTTTCTTAGGAACTTTGAGCGATCTGGTCACTGCTGACCTTGCCTTGAGAGGAGTTGGTCCAGACTACCTCCAGAGATCCCTTCCAATTCAAGCACTTCCGAGGAAAGTTTTCTTTTGCCAGTTGCTAGTGTTTTTCCCTAAGTGCAAAGGGGTTTCTGAACTCTGGAATACTTAACAGTATAAAACATCAAGCCACATTTATTTCTGGTTATAGCATAAATGTGTGTGAATCCAACACCAGAAACTACTTGATACAGTCCTTTTATAATTCCTGTAATGTAACTTTTTATGTAAGGTTTGACAAACCATTCTCTTTCACATCAGTTTACATGCATTAACTTCATTAATTCTGAAAAATCCCTTTTATTTCAATTCTGTTCACCAAAACTGTGGTATCTGAAATTAATTTCAATAAGTAGCGCTCTCAGAGGAGACCCCTGGATCACCATCACTGCATAATGTAACCCAGTTTATTTCCAGTAACTCCAGTCAACATAAGACAATGCACAGTAGTAGAGGATCTGGCTTATCACAGAATCATAGAATTGTTCAGGTTGGAAGGGATCTTAAAAGACCACCTGGTTCCAACCACCCCTGCCGTGGGCAGGGACACCTTCCACTAGACCAGGTTGCCCAAAGCCCCATCCAACCTGCTCTTGAACACTGCCAGGGACGAGGCAGCCACAGCTCCTCTGGGCATCCTGTGTCAGGGCCTCACCACTGTCACAGTACAGATTTTTCTCCTAATCTCTAAATCTAAATCTCCCCTCTGTCAGTTTAAAGCCATTACCCCTTGTCCTGCCACCACATGCCCCTGTCAAAAGTCCTCTCCAGATCTCTTGTAGCCCCCTTTAATTACTGAAAGGCTGTTACAAGGTCTCCCCAGAGCCTTCTCTTCTTCAGCTCAACTCTCTCAGCCTGTCTCCATAGCAGAGGTGCTCCAGCCCTCTGAGCATCTTTGTGGCCCTCCTCTGGACTCACTCCAACTGGTCCATGTCCCTCTTGCCTTTTGGGGGCCCCAGCGCTGAACGCAGCACTGCAGGTGGGGTCTCATGAGAGCATAGTAGAGGAGCAGAATCACCTCCCTCAACCTGCTGGTCACGCTCCTTTTGATGCAGTCCAGGACACAGCTGGTGTTCTGTGCTGCAAGGGCACACTGCTCAGAATGGGAAAGCGTTCCCCTAACTTACAGTCACTCCAGATCCAGTATCAGCTGCTCTGATCAAATGTGTTCCTTGTAAAAGACCAGAAAGAGAGCTCTGTAACGAAGTATTATGAAGAGCTATACATCTTGTCCATGCAGAGAATACAAAGATGGATGTTTTCCAAGAAAGTTCAAAAATGAGTAGTTAGATGGGGGTGAGATGACATAAGAGAATAAAATTGAGCATCTGCACCAGGTAATGAAGCAATGAACTGTGAATTAGGAGCAAAAAAGTCCCCCTTCATGCATGAAGAACTAGCCTCTGAATATTAAGCAACATCTACACAGAAATACTGTCCACTATCTACTAAATGGAGATTATTACAAATAAATTCAGCAAGAAACTTATTAAGACATTATGTCATGAGAACAGGACCAGAATTATAATAGCAAGGCAAACTGAAGAAAGAAAAAAGAAGAAAGGACTCCAGGTTCAATCAGAAAACCAGGTGAGAAGGTAACAAAGAAAGAAATGAGAAGAACTCGCTGCTGCTGTGCAATGCATGAATATTTGCATCTGCCAACAGGACATCAAAAAGCAAATTGGCAAAGAGTCATAGCTCACTGTTTGCTACTTATATTCTGGTAGCGTTATGTTTGTGCAATTTCTATCACTCACAGCCTCTTTTTGGGGGATGGGGATCAGAAAAGGAGATATTGGAATCTACTTCTGCTGTTGATGTTTGTGTTCACTGAGTTATCTGGTGCTTGAAGTATGCCTCATGTACCACCTTTTACTCAAGAATTGACATATTTATCCAAGACTGATTTTAACACACTAGTCGTAGTCAAATACGCACAATGGCTTTGGCAGATGTTTCCAGCCATGCATTTTATATCATTTATGCATTGGCATACAAAAGGCAACCTTTAATTGTGTCTGTGGATTGTAATCACAACCTTATCTAGGCACCTCATTGGAGCAGTAAAGACAAGATTACAGGTATGCAGCCTACTCCTAAGTCATTCTGAAGGCTTTTAAACTTGGTAACTGGTGGAGCTCCTTTAGTACCAAGATTAGACAAAGACATACTGCTTTAATCACTTTACCGTAGTTGTAGGTTTTTTAGTTTATTTTAAGCTGGTCAAATTTCACTTCAAAACCACAAAGTATCTTTGGTAAAATCTGAATAGATCATCCCACTTGCAAAAGTTTGGGTACGGATGAGAATTTCACTATGCCATTGCAGAAAGCATCTCTAGTTCTGTAGTGCAGATGCAGCCTTTAATGGTGATGTTTTTTTCCCCATAGACAGCAACTTTTAATACAAAGACCTAATACTGTGCTGAGGAAGGAGATCATCATCAGAATGAAGTTGGTTGAAGGCTTAGGAGTTACACCCAGAACTCCTGCAGTGCTACTGTTTGTTTGGAGAATACCAATAGCAAGAAATTGAACCAGAAGTTTCAAAGGAGAGGCACAGAGGACAAGGAGGATAAGGAATACAAGGCATGTACTAGTGTTAAGCAAGAAAGGAACGAGAGATAACAACAAGAAAAACATGGAAGTGCTAAAATATGAACCAATCTAAAGTCATATTCACAAACATTTTAAGGGTTGGAGGTATTCCTAACATTTCTCTCCCACCTCTGTGGCTGTGTATTTCCATATCAGCTTTACCCAAGTCTGAACCACTCCTAACATGACCTCTGACAAACACAGAATGACAAACATCCCAAGCCAAAAGGCAAAGCAAGGTCGGATGCAGAGAAAGGAATCAGTAGTAGGCAAATTAACCTGGAGCTAAGTATTGCAACAGGCTGTGTTATCACCAGGCAAAAAATGTTAATACATGACTATATTCAACTGAGAATGAACTGAAAGAGAAATGAATGACAATTTATAACATTTTACTATCCTTTTATCCTGTAGCACTTAAGTCTTCCTTTACACGGATAGCTTTCCATTCTGTTCAAAATAATGGAGGAAAGCAACTGCACATGGATTGCCCAATAAAGGTTCCTTCATTTTTCCAACAGGGGAGAGAACAAATTACAGAGAGATATGCTTTTACTTGCAATTTATGTTCCTGAAATTCACACTGCTCTGAATGGCCATTCATCACACTGTGTGACAGTCACATAGCAGTAGTGCTTTACATACGAGCTCAAGTTTTCTGTCGTTTGCCTAGCCATCTAAATGCCTGGAGTCTTACATGAGATTGTGCTCTTGGCAAAGCGTAACGGTTAGGCTGCATTCCTTTAGCTCTGGACAACACACACATAATTCATGAGAAAGAGGAAGGCAGCTATTTTCTCCCAGAAGCTTATCCTGCTCATTTTTTATGTCTCTCCAGAGCACATGGCCATAAGCAAAGACAACTGGTTTTCATACAGACCTTAAGGAAAGGAACTTAAGCTTGACCACCCTGTGCTGACAAAGAATGGGCTTAAGTAAATCACGGCATGCATTTGCACCACTGCAGCACAGCACCAACATACTCCATAGCATGTTTTATTCTGCAACTTCTCTGATACAACTAGGACAGAGAAAAGCAGCACTACAGCAGGTATAATTCACCCAGCCCAACACACAAAGCTAGACAGCACTGCCAGCCAACTATGGAGTGCAGGGAAGACTCATGTATCACTTTGGTATGGTTAGAAACTAAGAGGAAACAAAGGAAATTCTGTGGAACAAGTTAGGTGCCTGGATGATAAATGAAGTCTAAGCAATTGCCCTACACTCCCCTTAGAGGGATATACAAGCAACTCCAGAGAGCAATTAATCTCATCCTAAAATACGTGTTTGAGACAGGCATGATGAACAGCCTGTTGAAGGTACTATGTTTTCACCCTAACTATGAAGAGTGATTATCTGAGGCTTTGACATCAAGTTTTAAAATCTTTAAAGCCAGAAGGGATGAACCCCAGTCTCAGAGCAAAGGAAGGAAGCACACAGCAGACAGTTCAGCTCCCCTCCTTCCTCTGACCAGAGGCAGAACATCCCTCCCATTGACCCTGAAACAGGAAACGCAGTCCTAGCAGAATCAGCCTTCACTTCTGACACCAGCGACCCACTCACCCATACGTGTACACTTTGAAGAGGAGAGATGGCAAACACCTCCCACCGTTCCATGGAAAACTACCATCTCCAAACAGGGTGGCCAAGAGGAACACCCCATGGCTGAGGACGGATCCCATGCTCCCCCCACAAAGCATCAATCCAGCCTCAATAGTACTGTGCAAACCAACTTAAAAGACAGACATGGTTAGAATTAACAGCATGCTTTCACTGACCCCTTCAGCTAGGGCACCAGGGCTCAGAAACACTCACACACTGCCTCTTCATCCATGGCTGCTCTTCCCTGTACCAGCTCTATCCTCTGCTTTGTACCAGCTCACCCACTGGTGCATGACTTGGTAAGTCAGCTGAACCATGAGAGGTGAAAAGGTGTTTTTTGAGAAGTCTTCCCTGATTACAAGTTAGGCTAATTCATTCAAGGAAATTACACCCATTTCCCAGTTACCTTCAAATAACATCAATCCAGTCTGAAAATGCACTGGATCTGTTGGCGCTTAAAATTATATTCCCCACTTATTCCGTTCAGCCTACAGAATATTGTAACAAAGAAATCAGCAGCTCAAGCAGCCTGCTGCCTCAGGTTACAGAAGTTTGCTTGTGGATTATTCTCTCCCCCATTTTGAAAAGCACATAGATCATTAACATAAGTCACTGAAATTCCCTGTCTTTCAACAAGGACATTCTAATCATTTGTCAACAGAAATCACAGTTTACTGGCTATCTACGACTAATCTTCTGCTGAGAAAAATGCACCTGATGTGTTTCAGAATTACAGGGTAAAAAAATGCTTTTCTTCTTGTAATTTCAGGAGATCTAGCAGGGTTGCTGTGACAATAATGAATATTTAAATGCCTGATATTAATTGGAAATAGTCTGACAGTGACAGCCAAATAATTTCAAGCACAAGAAGAAAAAGTCTCAAACTGATGAGTAACTGACATTTGACCTCCTGTTCACTTCCTAAGCTGGAAAAAAATGCAATTCATATTGAAGTTGAAGCTGGCTAAGAAGGCATAAACCACTGTTTCATGCTTCTGCACTGCCTTACTGTCTAATGCTCTTATAAAATTGTTTTATTCACTGGTTATAATGGCATATTGAGGAGAAGGGTAAATACCTAGGACAAAGCAATTACGGTAACCCATAAATGTTACAGAAAATAATTTAAACATTTATAAAACCGTGGCTGAAATGTCAAATTTAACAGAGTAACACAATGCTTGTGCAAATTTATAACAAAGCATGTGCAATCTTTTTTATTAAGTACCAAGACGTCTTCATATTAAAGTTTTCCTGGCACTCTTACAAGGGCCTAAAGTTGGTGGGGAGTACACTTAATAGAAGGCATCTTCCCCACAAAGAGAATATAAGCCATCATTATATGGCTGCACACACAAACAAAACCAGCCAAACAAAAAAACCCACCCAGAATGTTAGCCTTAAGGAACTGTGCCCCATCAGGATTATGAAGTCCTCTCTGAAAATCTGGGATTCAAGGCATGGAAATTCCCTGCCAAAGTACTACATCTGAACTCCCGTGGAAGATAAAAATGCTGTAGACCAAGACCATTTGGTCTTTTTTCTCAGATAACCTAAAGAGAAGGAAGCCTTTCTCTTCTGAGAGAAAAGTAAATTGAAATGAAATGTTTACAACTGATGTTTACTAAGGATTATACCCTCACCCTGCTTTTTATTAAGAGACTTCTGTTGCTTAAGAAACCTGGTGTTAATCCCTCAAAGTGGATGACATTTTCCAACCCTGCATATTTCACAAGGCTTGAACACATTCAGAGGGAAAGAAAGTTGACATAAGACAAAACAGATGTTTAATGAACTTGAGTAGTCTGACAGGCAGGTTTTGGTCTTTCCAAAAGACTGCCACAAAAAAGGAAGCAACTATTTTCTTACAGACACAATAAAGAGGACTTTGGTTTGGTTTAATTAAAGAGACCAGATGCTAACTAGAAGAATCCTTACCCCCTGTGATTTACTTTGATCTCACCTTTGATGCTAATGAGAAAGAAACAACTCCGACTTTCTATTTAGTATCAGCAGTATCATTCCAGTCACATCAGTGTCATACACCCAAAGAGCAGAACATGATCAGTGACAAACAACATGTCAGTCAGGATTAAACCTGGTCTGAGTCACCAAATCATTCTACAGCAGTCTACCATGAGAATCAGTCTTCAGCATTACCTAGAAAGGAACACTGACTCTTTCTGCTTAGAAGTTTCAAAGCAGATTATTTCTAGCACTGAAACAACTATAAAAGTAAATATAATATAAATGGCCTAATCACTAAACATTAAATGGTTTTCCTTCCCAGAATGATCTGCAGTAGATGCAACCATCAGTTACTTTTACTGTTTCTTAAAAGCTGTTTTTCACTTAAACTATAGTTTGAATCTACAGAGGAAACTGTACTAGAACAAACATAAGAAAATCCCTAAGTTTTACTATGATTATATGGAATTGATCCATAGAAACACAGGTAGAAATAAAGCCAGAGCAAAATCAAGCAGAACTGTACATCTCCACCCTCTCTTGTATAGTACACAACTTCTATTTGGCCATGTTGGGTTTTGCAAGTCTTACGGTAGAGGTGTCTACCTTTCAAAATACCCAAGATCTATCTATATGATTATCATTATGTGTACAAGGGTGAAAAAAATGTTCTTCCTCCTTCACATTAGTCATTTTAGCTAAAGCTGTTGCCTTCTTACCTACCAGAATGGGACTGTATTTGCTCATTCTAGCACGTAGTCATAACTCAGCCAAACACTAGCTAAAACAGACTGCTGTATTTTGGATGTCTGCAGTCTTCAGTCAGCATATCTAACTAATTTTTCAGTAAATACAGCCAAACTGGAAATTAGAAACAAAAAGCAAGAGACAAAAATCTCTTCCACACTTGCACAGAACCTCTCCACAAAGCTAACACATCACCAAGGACTGCAAGTGTTGAATGATCATGACCCTTCAACTCATGGCCTTATTTTCAGGCGCTAATCACCTACAACTGCAGCTGAAGCCAGCTCTTGTCTGAGAGTTCACAATAAGACTCAAACTAAAGGTACAGTCATAAAAAGCTGAATAACTTAAAAGGGGGAAGCATATTCTTCACAATTTATCTCCGCATAGCAGAATAGACAAAAATGTGCTCAAAAAGATATTTGATGAATCTTATATTTTCCTTTTATGTTAAAGGCAGGAAATGAAAACTGAAAGTAATACAATCTTTTTTTTTTTAAGCAGCAGTTCCTACCTTTCCCCCACCTCCCCAAGCATCTGTATTTGCTTGAAAAGAATCACGCAACCAGCAAACTGGACATGCGTAAAAGACCCAGGATCATCTGTTCAAGCTTTCACTGGCTTTTTGGAATATAGGAATGTTTGGAAATTCCACAATGAAACAGCAAGCAACATATAAGAATTTTCATATGTACCCTTCCTTTTACAATACTGCATTTGCCAAAGGTGGAGGAATAGGCCCTGCATTGTGTTTCCCATTTTTCAAGTCTCCCGTACAAACTCTCTCCATACACTTTATGGATTCCTTTCCTGGCAAAAAAATACCATCTACAGGCCCACATGAAACCATGTGGATCTTTTTCTCTTTAGGCTTCTGAGAAGGTAATATGATGAGCCAAACACGGTGCAATTATACAGCATCAAAACACTAACACAAATAGAATTAATTTCCCTTTGAAGGACAAATGACACAAGAGCTACTTCACTTTTAAACAGCCCAAAAAGCAGCAGCACTGGGGAGGGAGCAAAAGTAGGTCATGCTTTTCTCCTGTTTTGTTACATACAGGCCAGACACAGAAATCCAGAGGATTTTGCTCTAATAAAAACTATTCATCTGCATATGATGGGAAAGAAAAAAAAGTAAAAAAAGTAAAACCCAACACACAAAACCCAACAAACAAAAAACCTAACACACATCCTCCCCAACCAAAACCACAACCAACTAACCCAAAAAACACCACATAGATAAGATCTTAACCCAGTTTTAGCTAAGGGAGACCCGGGCGCTGGTGAACCTGTAAGAGAAGAAATTGTAGGAGTACCAAGGAACGAGGACTAGACAGATGGTCAGTCCCAACTACTTCACTGCTTCCCCCATACTCAGGAAGAAGTAATACCTGTATCTGTTTTTATCTATTCTCAGAGATCATGAACAAATGATAAACTGGCATGACTTAAACTTCATGCTGTCCTGTAAGGCACCATAGAAGCAGCGATAAAACCACTCAAAGTTTGGCCCATTTGCTAACAGAGAAAAGATCATCCAGTAAAATTCCTGTAACTCCAGGAAACACAAACCCTGCTCAGTTTATACTTCTATCTCACTTTATACTTCTATTTGGGAAGGCGTTTTAATAACCATGGCACCTCAAGTCTTGGAAAGAGTAGTTCAGACCTTCAACCACACAAAACACCTTTAACTCTCCATTGGAAAGCAAGCTCACAGATGTGCTTAGGCATGTAAGTTTAACATCCTCTGCCCACAGCACACTTGCTGCTCCCAAAATATTTTGTTGAAATGGTGTCATTTTCTTTTTCTGTGTATATTGCACCCATCTGGCTAAAATGAGCAAGCTTATATATGGGAACATGGGTTTTCCAACATGAATAAACATCTCAATTTCAATGTATTAAAAGTTTTTCAGTTTTGTGAGATGGGACTATAAAAAAATAACAAACAAGAACCTTTTAGAGCAGACTGACAATTATGTGTATTGCTCCATTTGACTATGCATACTTTAAAGATAAAAGGTTTTAGGAAGCTACACTAAGAGACTTATAATCTAAGCATCCTGCAAGTTTCACCACAAGTTCTGACTTTTAAATCAACTAGGTATTCCTTGAATAGAGGTAGTTAAAAAAAAAGCCTCAGAAAATAATCATATCTCAGTGATGTTAAGAGAGAGTTATTTAAACCCAAGTCTTCCAGGTGTTCCTGAAGTTGGAAAACAAAAACTAATGTTGATCTCTTCTAACACTGAAGAGCAAAATAATACTGTTTTCTCAAACTCCCAGAAGCAAAGCTGGAGTTATACGGATGCACTGCTTCTGCACATTACTTATGCTTGCTTCTAAACAATTTAATGACAGGCACCTGATCTCAAAGTGGTTCCTACTAAGTGTTTGTTAAATAGAATTATTAATTCTTATAAATTGTATGTCATTTCCAAAGTATGGTGAAGTAGCAGCTGGGGAGAGGAAAAAAAACTTGTATCTGGGATAATAAGGATATTTGTACCATGTAAGATAAGCAGCACAACTTCCATTAGCATATGATAATTTAAACTAGAACTACACTTTTCAACAGAGATGATTACCTAAAGACTGCTAATTTTAGTCTGTTTGCTGTGGATATCTGATATTCTGAAGGGCATAAAAGCATAATAAGTTGCTACATACATTAGCATTTAACTTGATGACTTCGGTGCACACCTACCTGCCAGTCCAGAGGACTTTCTATTATAACAAAATCTGAGATTGAACACACAGTTGTAATTGTGTCACAAACAGCAGGAGAGAGCAGTCCAAAAAGCATGTGCATGTACATAGAAAAAACAGACAAGCAAAACCTTATAAACAGGTAAATTTGTTTTCTTTTTTTAAATGAGGATTTTCCTAATCAGAATTCCTTCATCTCTAATATAGGAATAACATTTCCAGTGACGACCATAAGTGTTTTCACAGATCACTATATGTGTAAGATCCATGTACCTCACTGGTAACCCTCCACTTCACAGAAGGGAAAGCTGACCCAAAGAAGGCATGGGAGTTACCATAGCTACATAAAATTCAAGTTACAAAGGATGAAATTTGAACTCAGGTTTCCAGTTTCCTATTCCCTGAACCCTGCGGACTTTGAAAAATACACATTCCAGTACGTTTTCATAACAGCAGCAATGCGCAGCAACCTTACACGTTAATTACTTAAGCATGACATGTTAAAATCATCAGTGGTTACTAACAGCCAGATAATGTAAAACAGAATCGGTCTTTGTATCAAAACTAACCCAAACTGAGGTGTCCCTGCCCATGGCAGTGGGGTTGGAACTAGATGATCTTAAGGTCCTTTCCAACACTAACGTTTCTATGATTCTATGATTCTGATCACACTCATAAAAGCAGTAGTAACTCTGTTTCCTTAGCAAGTACAAACCTAAATTAAATTGAGAGTGGTATAGAAAAATTTTAGATGAGATTGCTTTGATTTTAGCTTGCACTCAATGTGTGTGAGAGCACTTGGTACCTGCGAGAGTGGTACAAATTAGTGAAGTTTCAAGTTTGATTTCAAGTTACTGTCCTAAGGACTTGCCAGAGGAAAAGAAAAAATTCTGTACAGATCTGTGATTTACTGGATCAAGAGCAAACACCATCCAGGAAATATATCAACTGTTCAGAAAGCAGAGGAAACCACTGGTGTAATACTGGAACTAAAAACAAAACACCAAGAAATCACACCTCTTCTGAAGCTGTTCAAACAAACGGAATAAATAATTGCAATTTACAGTTCACTGTTTAATGTTATTCTATTGCACCATCATCAATTTAACGCTGATATAACAGCCATTTTCTCCACAACATGAATTCAACAGCCAAGGGATCACAGTTGAAATAAGACATGAACTGGTTTGAAAACGTGTGCTTTTAGAAAAGCCTGAATAATCTTTGACCACCCCAACCTCCATGTCCTTACCGGAATGTCAAAAGTTTCTTGTGTGTCATCCAGCATCTGAATTTTGATGGAGACAAGTTTTCCTGGAGGTGTCATAGGTGGTTTCTGTCCATGCTCCAAGGTACTGATCCCAGCATTTTCCTGAGCTCCTAACCGGGATCCTGCTGTTGGTTTCTGCTCGGTTTCACCCATGTTTAGAAAAACACGTTTCTTATATCTGATAAAAGAATAAGGATAAAGAAGACCATATAGATAAGGGGCTTTGCACATAAGCATTATGGTATATATACTTACAGCTAATAAACCACGTGATCATTAACATGAAGTAATAACCATTGTGATTTTGTTCTTTTCAATGTCTCATAAGAAGGCAAGAAAATCAGGCAGCCTCTGTACTTAAGAAAAAAATAAAACCCACAAGCTCATCACCTGCTGGTGGTAAGGCTGACAGACTGAGTATAGTACTGCACCATCGGAAAATACTCCTTTTCTCCTGGAAAAGGAAATGAGACCACACTGGAAACAGAGCATGACAGAACCCAGGTTTCAATGAATTATGCTAATTGTTATGTATTTATGAATGAGGAAGGAGAGGAAAGCAGTTGGCACAACTCATCACTTGCCAGCCACCACTCCCTCCTGGCTATAATCAGCATTTTTTTTCATTAGTCCTCCCAGCCTTCTCTGGCCCTTAGCAGCTGCCACCTTGCCTAAGGGTCTGCAATGCATGAAAGCAAAAGGGATACAAGATGACCCCAGTAATATGGCCCAAACATTTTGTGTATTCTGGGGACCAGTATTACTCTAAAACCCAAAACATAGCTTGATCCCACTGACAGACCAAGGACTATGAGGATGTGCTACTGCGAAGGCCAAAAACTATCCAGAGCAAAAACACAGATTGGGAAAGGCACAGGAAATCCTATTTCCCACAGAGCCCTGTAAGTGGGAGGGTAACACCAAGGAACAAACCTTCCTTGCTGTGCTAGGGGAAGGCTACACCTGCACCAGCTCTCTGAGTGTGGATAAGCTCTCTCAGCTTCATATCCATGGAAAGCAACCTCAGAAACCAGCACACTAATTTTGCTCCCATGCAACTTTTGTACCACGTTATACAGGACATTTCATAGAATTATAGAATCGTTAGGGTTGGAAAGGACCTTAAGATCATCAAGTTCCAACCCTGCTGCCATGGGCAGGGACACCTCACACTAAATCGTATCACCCAAGGCCTCGTCCAACCTGGTCTTGAACACTGCTGGGGATGGAGCATTCACAACCTCCCTGGGCAACCTATTCCAGTGCCTCACCACCCTAACATGAAAAAACTTCCTTCTTATATCCAATCTAAACTTCCCCTGTTTAAGTTTTAACCCCTTACCCCTTGTCCCGTCCCTAATGAAAAGTCCCTCTCCAGCATCCCTATAGGCCCCCTTCAGACCCTGGAAGGCTGCTCTGAGGTCTCCACGCAGCCTTCTCTTCTCCAGGCTGAACAGCCCCAACTTTCTCAGCCTGTCTTCATACAGGAGGTGCTCCAGTCCCCTGATCATCCTCGTGGCCCTTCTCTGGACTTGTTCCAACAGTTCCATGTCCTGTTTATGTTGAGGACACCAGAACTGCACACAATACTCCAATTTCTACTAAATTCTATCCTAAAACAGGAGCAGAGCTACAATGGTGGTTCAGTGTGATTTTTCATTAACTGGCACAAGTTTGAACCTCCTTTTTTAATTCAAGGACTATTAGTTTTACTTGTCAAACATTACACATCATACCAGAATTTTATTTCACTTCATCCCCCTGCCTTTTGACACTCTGGCTGGGTTTCTGATGAAACCCACTGCTACTGCCTGTTTATCTTTCTTGGTAATTGCATTTTCATTCTGCATGACTTTTATATGCTGATCAATGACCATTAAAAAAATGAAAACAAACATGTAGCATACAGAAAGAATGGAAATTTAGCCTTCCAGGTGAACAGAGGCACAAGAAAGAGTACTGCCAATCACTGACTGGCCTTAACTCTGAGGTTACCACTATTGAGAAGCCTATGGGAAAAAAAGGAAGCACAAGGTAGCCTATGTATTAGTGAATCCATCACCAGTTCTACAGTATACTATAAAGAACAGTGCCAGGTGATAAGACACCAGTCCCCTCCTCAAGGACAGAACAAAAACAGTCCTGTCTTCAGCAGGATATACTGTTTAGTACACATCATTCTTCCATGTCCTGACTAATGTGTTCCCACAGCTTTTTTACATATCAAGAAGCTTGGAGTAAAAAAATTTACAACACCACTTTGACTAAAAGAAGTGTTAGCTGAGAAGGAAGGGAATGAAAAATTAGGGATCACACACTTCTACATATCAGCTCAACAGGTACAGTAAGTGCCAACAAGAAAGCTACAGCTGGAGCTAGGAACTCCAGAAGAAGACACCAAGCTCAATATAACAAGACTCCAGGCCTATTTACAAATAAATCTGATTTTCCTGCATGTGAAGTACACAGGAGCATTTAAAAAGGTAACACAGGCACCCAGGCTGGAAGTGCCATTACACACAAAGATACTGATCAATATTCCTGTTAAGTCCAAAGCTGTTTTAAGAGCTCTTCTGAAGTCACCACATCCCACAGACAGCATCAGCACAGCAGAAAGGACCTCTACCATTCCTATGTTACTACAGCAGATTTTGGCTAGGTACAGACTTTTAAAGAAGACGAACAGGAAATCTGTTCTTTCCATTAAATCCTAAACATAGGAATCAATCCAATCATTTCAAGGATACCATTAAATAATAACACAAGGAAATATTACAGAGCTTGAACCTTTCGATAAACGTTCTTCTGACTGGATGATGTAGTGGCCCACACACACATTTGGATAGGCCTATAAACTTAGTGAAGCAAGGCAAAAAGACAAATTTTGGAGCAAAAAACATCATGGAGGAAAGGTACAAGCCAAACCACTCCATATATACAGCTGAGAGGTTTTTTATTAACAGTTAGTAACATTGAAACTCTTGTAATTATATTATTTAATACACACATGCTTCCATTTGGAAGCAAAGATCTGAGAAGTACTGGACTCCCTCATCACATGCATCTGCTACTTAGAAAACTAAAAGCAGACCTTTCCTTTTTTAATCTGTATGTATAAACATCAGCATGCTGCATTGGACATGATTTAAGTTGTTTTTTTTTCTCTGTATGACGCTAGCTTCACTGTGGTGCTGTCATAACATCAGCACAAAAGCTTTATTATGCCTGTATGTAAGAGGCCTTAAAAATTATTACAATTGCCCCCTCTAAAATAATGCAGGGCATCGGTCAAGCTGCATACCTTTCTCCAAATCACTCTGAATCTAGAAGACAGTGAACTAAGGTCACAGAATGCAACAGAAGAGTATTAAGCAAATATTGAGCAAACTTGGGGAGATGAGGATACCTAACATCTGTCACATGAGAAGAAGGATCAAGTTTGGAAGAAGATGGAGAATTTTAAAGAGCCTCTAGTAGAAAGACAAAGTTGATTAACTAGGGAGGGTATTATCACGGAATCACAGAATGGTTTGGGTTGTACAGTACCTTAAAGCCATCTGGTTCCAACCCCCCTGCCATGGGCAGGGACACCTTCCACTAGACCAGGTTGCTCAAAGCCCCATCCAACCTGGCCTTGAACAGTGTCAGGGATGGGGCAGCCACAGTTTCTCTGGGCAACCTGTGCCAGTGCCTCACCACCCTCATAATAAAGAGCTTCTTTATAATATCTAATTTAAATCTACTCTCTTATTAACAGAGAAGAAACAGCAGTGGCCACCAGACCCTAACACATGCAGCCCTAAGCAAAACGTAAGTGAAAGTAGACAACCCGTACAGGATCAATAGGAGCAGCAAATAAAAAGGACTCATCTGAACACTGAAAATTATGAGTTTCTGCCTGTTCTTTTTGACAGCTGGTAAAATGCAAGCCAAGATCACATCTATCATTTCTGCTGCAGATTTGCCCTTCTCAGTACTGCTGTAGCATCTGCAAAGATGCAGAGACACCATCTGCAGAGAGCTAACCTGCATTCTGACCTGTGTGAGGAGTTACCTGAGACAGCAGAGCTGCCAGTGGAAGAGCCTTGGCACTTTCTGCTCCTACCCAGCTCCCACCCATGCAGTCCTGCCTGATGCTGTGCATTGACACTGTGCATTGCCACTCAGCCTCCTTCAATGCACTGTTCTAACCCAAAAGAAAATGGTTCAGTGTTTTGTTCTCTGCTGGATAAGCAAATTAGATTGGCCTCAGCAGGCTGGCAAACCCAAGGCCAGGGTAAGCTCAGCCCAGCCAGCTGCTGGCAGGCCACTAGACTGGCTCAAGCCGTCTCACCTAACTGGCACGCAAATCTACAACTGCTATTAGTTAGATTAGTAAACCTGTTCTTGTCCTAATCACATGTTAATAATCCTTTTACAGAGATACTAAATGCTTAGATGACAATTTTAAGTTCCACAGATACTGGCCATGATGTAGTTCAGCATAGAGCTGTTTTAGCCTTCCATGTTCAAAACAGGCAAATTTTATAGCATTGGAAAGGTTCAGGCCAATTACAATTTCCACGTATTTTTCTCTGGCAGGATGAAGAAAACAAACTGACTTAGTGTAAAGTGAACTAGGAGTTTAAACAGCGCTTTGGGAGGGAAGGGGGGAATGTGAAAAAGGGATTACAAAAATTACAAAGTACTGAGGAAAAGAGAAGCAATAATACACTGTTAGAAATGTGAGCACAGCTCATGTTGGAATAGATACTAATCCTATTTGTTAACTGCTCTGCTCCCCTAGATCAGGCCATGAGGTCTGGACATTTGATGCAAGAGGTTCCTAGAGACTCCTGTTACAAGGGAAGAACAGTACCAGGTATTTAGGCTTTTTCCACTTCTTTTGCTTTGCTTAAACACATTTTCACAGCATGAAACAGAAGGCATCACACTGTTCACTATATGCCTTTCAAAGGTGGGGAAGCCTCAGGCACAGTGGGATGACGTGACTGGCCTGTAAAGTCACTGAGCAGAGCAGCTACAGAGCTAAAGCTACAACCAGGGCCTCCCAGTTGCCGGCCCATGGTGTCCCAGATCATATGGAATGAAACGTTTGAAAGAGATTACAAAGTAACCAATATAACACCAGATGAGATGCCTCAAACTGACTCAATGGCTTACAAACGATCTTTAAAGTCTAGGAAGGCACCAGAGGACTACAAAGGAACAAATTCAGTCCAGATATTCAGAAGGATAATGAACATAAAGCAGCAAGGAGAAAGAAGGGCAATCCAGACAAACTTTTTGCACATGCTTTTAACTCTCAGCTTCTTGTAAAACTTTTGGAGAGCCTCAGCTGTGGAGAGGACTACAGTGAATACTGTAGCTAACACTCCTGTCAAGTACGCATCTTCAATTTCAAGCACTTTCAGTTTTGCAGGAAAACATACTACTTGACAAACTGGAGTTAGCTTTTGGAATCACAGTAATCAAGTTATAAGGAAGACAAGGTAATACGCACAGGTCACATGCGGAGGGCAAGAGGAACGTGAATTTCAGACTGAAACTAAATTCAGTCTGGAATGATGGGGAACAGACCAAGCACCAAAGCAGGTCAGGCTTTTGTACTTTGTGAAGAATTATCCCGGTTAATTTCCACAAGTCCACGGCAGAGGTGTACAAAGCAAGTGCGGTGAAAACTTTCAAGTCAACTACTATCTGGTGAGTCTTTGGCAGTTTCTCATGGGAGAATATTAAAGATTTGTCAGAAAATCTTCTTTTGATTTTCTTAAGGAACTACCAAAACCCACAAACAGCTGCCTCACTAACACAAAGTTTATGCAGGGAGTTTGGAACTAGATGATCTTTAAGGTCCCTTTCAACCCAAACCATCACATGATTCTGTGCTTCATGTTACTCCACACAGAACCTCATACACCCTTGACATTACCCAAAGGTCCTCACAAAGAAAATAATACATTAGAAATCTGACATAAACCCAGAAGTTTTTCATTAGGCTAATGGACCTGCATTTTTGTGAAGCAAAGAAATTTGACACCAAAAGCTCTTAACAGAAAAATAGCTCAAGCTTGAAGGGCAGTAGTAAAGACACAGGTGCTGAGTGTCTGCTTCTCTGCTCACACTCAGCAGGCTAAACTCGGTTGCTCAGCCTCTAATGAACATGTTGCAGCTGAAGGTGGTCGATGGATTTGTGTTCAGATTCCTGTCTGCCCTTTCTGCTCACATATGCAATATTCACATAGAGAAGGACGCATTATAAAAAGCCAGTTCTTCTGTACCATTGGGCTGTCTTCTGGAATTAGAAAAAAAAAAAAAATTACCATTATAAATTATGGCTGCTTCATGAAGTCAAAATTAGGGAGGGTATAGTTGAGGTATGGTCAAGAAGACCAGCATTAGCGGTTCATGTCTGGTCCCTTGTACAGTCAGTGGAGAACAGGATGAAGGGGGAGCTCCTTAACTGGGCTTAATTTCTAAACACACACTTATTTTCCCTGTCTCTAAAGACACAAAAATTAACCTCTTCAAACCTGCCTTCCCAAAAAACCACCATGGCTGACTAACTGTTGCAAGTCTCAGAACTGGATACCTTAGAATTCTGCAGACTTCCTAAAATTTGCAGCAATAAGAAATGCCCTCAATGAAGGCATCCATATATGGATGCGGATAATTCATTCTCTCATGAAAATAAAGATAGCCCATGAAGTTGCCCATCTTATTCAGACTCTGAAAATACCTAAATCACACAGTCTTACCCTTTAACTCGCTATGGTCATACAGATGGACAGACTAAGTACTCAGAGCTGTTAAAACCAAAACAGCTAGAACATGAAACCAATGTAAAATTTAGGGACCTAAGCAATAAGTAACACAAAGCTTTAGAAACTCAAACTATTCAGTATGCTGATAATACAGCCTGAAATCTAGGATAATGAACACTTATGTATGTACAGACCAAAAAAACCTCTTGCAAGCCTATCAGTACAGCATTCAGAGGGCCTGCATTCATAACTGCTTCTACCTTTAGGGCCATTCACTACCAACTGGAGCTCATTTATCTTCATTGCATTCAGGTCCTCAAGCTGTCTGCAATTCTGTGGCACTAGCAGCTGTCCCAGATTCCAAGTCCTCTGCCAGATGTCAGCAAAGAGCAGTCCCATCCCACACAAATTTGATGTACGCTATCTTTCTTCCTCAAACACATACCTGTCAGTAGATCTATCAGCAAGTGCAGTAATGGATTTTTGCATGCTTTTGCAATTGCCTCTGTGAAAATCTTCATCCTTTAAGCATAAGTACAGATTGTTCTGTGAATCAAACCAGTCTAAAAATATTTCTTTTTAACCCACAAAATTAAAATTATTTTCAATGACTGTCAGTGGTATTAAACAAGACCGTAAACATACTCATTCACTGTGTGTTATGTTTTCTGGACAACCTTGCATTAGAAACTTATTGCAGGTAAGGAACATTTCTTTTTCTTCCTTGCATCTTACACAAGCAAGCCAAGCTATCACATACATGTAAGTGAGCAATTAAATGAAGCCTTCGTGTGCTTACCCTCTCAAAGGAACCCCTCAGAGTCCTCTTCATACAAGTTACTCTTGGCACTGGCTGTGACCAATTCCCAATCTCTAGGGACTTGTCTTCACTTGTACGCTTGCACCATGATCAACGCTACTTACAGGAATACCCTCTTCAAACCAACACAGCCAATTTTAAAGTTTCTTCTTCAAGTTTTAAGTCAGCCAGCTTGAAGGTACTGTACAAACAGGTAATTCTGGCTATTCCTGGAAGGAAAATTAGTGTCTCATCTGCTAAGCCAAAGGGACGATTAGTTCCAATTACTCTATTAGTGACTCCCCCCTAAGAACTTTGTTTTCCCTTCAGACTCCCTTGCAGTGTGAGCAAAATAGGGAGCTCTTGGAGCCATGAATCCCTTAATAGTCCAGAGGGAGATATTTCTATACAAACGCTTTGCTGTTAGACACTTAAAAGTTGAATTAAATATTGCCCAGTTGATTTGCATTTATTGTATCACCATTTAACTACTGGGTATTTGTTTATAACTCACTTGCACATGAAATTTAACACAGTGTTTTGATTTGAAAATACTTTCCTGCCACTTTCACAATTGAACAGACTATATATTTTCTACAAAATTTCTGCTTTACCTTGGGGCAGAAGGTGGATATTTCTTCTTTTCTGTGAAACTCACAACCTGCTGAGATGTTTCTCAACCTGTTGTCAAACTGCCTGCATAAGAAATGATGCTTAGGAAGAAGTTGTAAGCTACTAGTATCACATTCTTATATTCGATTTCATTGCCACCGCTTCCATTTTGCATAACCTGTTTTTGCCAATTCTGTCACAAAGACCTTTGAAAAAGTAAAACTCAACATGGTCGCACAAGTGAAAAAAAAATTGCATTTAAAAGAAAAAAATCCACAGGGAAAAATCAATCAGTAGTGAGTGCACGAAATACATGAAGTCATCCAGCTTCCTCTACTGAGTCACCAGTCCTTTACTGATGATATAATGTGTTGTAGAAGTGACAAAGTACATGTTATAATTTTACAAAGACCTAAAGCATTTCAAAGTTGAGATACAAAAGCATAGCCCAATGGGGCACAAAGCTATTTCACATTATGGACAGCAAGACTGTGGAAGCTTTACAGCCACATGGCAAATGCTAGGAACATATAAGGAGAGTTTAGAAAAACCTCTCACTTGCATTTCCAGCCAGCACAGAGTTTCTCGATCAAACAGGTCATCACCTGAGCCCACAGTTTGTCATTGGAAAACACAAGCAAGTGGGTAAGAACTTAAAGCGGTTTAGTGGTTCAATAGCAGTACAAATCACTGAAGTACAATCCTGAAGCCATTAAAAGCACTTTCCAAAACCCTTTCATGCCATCCCTCTGCATAAATAAAGCTGTTGCACCAGCTGGAGTGCTCTGGGCTCATTCACCCATACAACACCTCATGTGAAAGCCAAGCGGAATGTGCTTATAGTAGAAGAAAGTAATCTGATTTACTTCCAGATTTAACAGAATTCTGAATGGGATCCAGCAACTCATACCCAAGCCTCAAGCATAGCACAGACATTTTCCATGAAATAAAAACATGTCAAAAGAATAAATAACACATTACATTAATACTACTGTTCAGCAGTTGGGGGAAAATCTGACACAGTCCTGCTTTTGGAAAATAAAACAGCTCAGGAGAAACACTATTTCTCTGAACCAAGTATGAGCATATAGGAGAGGTATTCATACTGCCTAAATGCAAACTGGCTCCTCATGAGAGCTCTCAAGCACCAGAGCCTAATTAAGGTGCTCAGTGGACTTTTGGAGGAGAGGCCTTCTCCTCTCCTTGAGCATGCAGACCCCTAGCAGAAGGCCAAAATGCGGCAGTCAGCATGCCAAGACCCCATTCTTTCTTTTGAGAGAGATCAGTTATGATTACTGTGTTATGGTATGTTGCACAAGTACGGAACAGAAGCTGGTGAGGTTGCCACCACCCACACTGCACTGCATGGAAGGGGTGGCCAGTGGCTTGAAACCACAGAGGACAATGACAACAGTGTTCAGCATTATGCAGCCGGGGAAGATGCCTACCTAAACATGTTAAAGTGAAGCCAGAATGGCCTTGACTAGTTTTCTTTTGGCCAAAGCTTGTGATTGGACTGCCACAAAATTATTACATAGGTCTTTCACCAGGAAAAACGTATTTATGGTCACAGCTGTATGCTCAGTATAATATCTACTATAAAACCAGAAAAACATCCTGCAGGCTTTAAATATTTAAGCATCTGTTCCCCAAAAAAAACCACAATTTTTTTCTAAGTTTGTAAAACTACTTGGTGTAACTGGATGTACAATTTTTTTTTTTTTAATTTAGTCTTTCAACAGAAGCCTTTATTACACTTGACCAAGGACATACCACAGTGGGCAATGACACAGCTCCCTGTCAAAAATGCTCACACCATCAAGAAAAAGATAAAAATGCTTCATGTATTGCTGTTGAGAAAACAATTTAATAGATTCACTGTTCAACATCTCTGTTGGTGACATGGACAGTGGGATTGGATGCACTCTCAGCAAGTTTGCCAACAACACCAAGCTGTGACGCAGTTGACAGGCTGGAGGGAAGGGATGCTATCCAGAGGGACCTTGGTATATTTGGGAGGCGTGGGCCAATGCCAGCCTCAGGAAGGTCAACAAGGCCAAGGGCAAGGTCCTGGGTCGGGGCAATCCCAGGCACAGTTACCGGCTGGGTGGAGAAGAGATTTAGAGCAGTCCTGTGGAGAAGGATTTGGGGGTGCTGTTGAGAAGCTCAACATGACCTAGCAATGTGTACTTGCAGCCCTACAAGGGCAACAGGGATAGGAAAGAGTAATGGCTTTAAACTGAAAGGGTAGGTTTAGATTAGATGGTAGGAAGAGATTCTTTACTGTGAGGGTGATGAGACACTGGACCAGGTTGCCCAGAGAAGCTGTGGCTGCCCCATCCCTGGCAGTGTTCAAGGCCAGGTTGGACAGGGCTTTGAACAACCTGGTCTAGAGGAAGGTGTCCCTGCCTGTGTCAGGGGGGTTGGAACTGGATGATCTTGAAGGTCCCTTCCAACCCAAACCATTTTATAATTTGCATTCTGGTGGATTATTACAATAGGTCATGAGGCGTGACTGTGTAGTATCTGGATTCAAGTATCCTATAGTGTTTTAAAATAATGTCTTTATTCTTCCTTCAAAAAAAGTATTTTAAAAATTATAGCAAAACTTCCAAATTTGCTCAGGTTTCTACCCCATTTCTCTCGGTGCGAACACTTGAACCTGTAAAAGATCCATGGAGAAAGTCTACCTGTGCTGACTAGCATGGTCTAAATACTGTCTGCCCCTGTTTGTCTGACAACAGCTCTCCTGATTTTCCAAGATACTTTTCTGTCTTTAGATAATTGATAACACTGCCTTTATTCTGTGAACAGCTATCAGAGATACTGTGAGACAGAGATACAAATATACTGCTGCCACAAGTAAGTCCTCATTTTATGTCTGGCTAAATGGAAGTATTATATATGCTGTGTAAAGACAGACTGGGCTTGGTTTTCATATAAGAGAGATTTAGACCAAAAAGCTCTACGAGCTGCTGTTGTACCTGCAAAATAAGCTGCTTTCCACACTGTAACTTACCTCACAACAAAAACTGGCATAAGTTACTCCAAAGCACAGCAGCAGTGTAAGCTTTAGAAGCTGAACCTAGAGAAGGGCTTGTCTGCTTAACCACCCCATTGTCCCTTTATCAACAAACTTGTTTCAGTGCAGATTAGATCCCTGTAGCTTTTGTTACATTTCAAAACTAATTACTCACCTGCCCAGAAATATGAAAAAACATTATCTGTGGAATCTGTACTTTTTGCTACTAAAGGGGATGGTGGAAAACATCCGTTCTCTTGTTCTGCTGTCTTTCTTGCAGTGGTTGCAAGGAGAGAAAGCAGAAATACTGCCAAATGGGCTAACTGGTCTGCACTGACCTCCTCAAAATATCATCAGAAGTAACACTCAAAACAGCCTTTACAATCCCAGCAGATGGAGAGGCTCAAGACTCAGTTCTTTTTGTAAAATTAAGATGTCAAGACATACAAGTTGCTAGTGCAAAATCAAGCAGAAAGAGGGAGACGGTAAATAATACATTTCAAATCATTCAAAGTGATCACTGAAAGGTTTTGAAGAGTCCTTTCACTAAATACAAGCCTCCCAGTAAAGCAGCACGGCACGGTGCACTGCTGTACCAGGCAAAAAGCGAGACTGGGTATTGGATTGCTCTTCCTTCCCTTGGAGAACATCCTATACTCCTCATATTCCTTTCTTGGCTCCGGAGTCTTAAGTATCTTTAGAACATGCTGAATACGGAAAGCAGCTTATGTACCCACATGCAGTAGTAGTACACAGCATACCCATGGCAGGCAATGACCTCTGAAGAGTAAATAACTAGTATTACCCTGGAGTTTTTCCTTGCTGGGCATGCTCAAACGTTGCACACTTTACCAATGGCAACCCAACATCTCCCCACAGAGGGGGAAAACACAGGCCAGCCTGGGAACAGAGGAGCCCAAGATGCCTTTCATTTCCATGGCTGCCCAAACTGGAGCAGTTCCAGGCCCTGGAGAGGAGGGAGCCCATCTTTCCTGCGCTGGCATGGCAGGGCAGCAAGGTAGCGGAAGGCATGCATCTGGAGCACAGCAGGGATGAGCGCCAGACCCAAGGGAGGCAAAGGAGCAGACTGGAACAAGGGCCCGAAACAGGGGAAGAAGAGAGTGAAATGGGCAGGGAAGCAAGCCAAGGATCCTGAGGCAGTACAGAAAACAAGGCAGGAAAAGGCAAAAGACAACTGCGTGCAAGAGAGAAACTGGACAAGGATGATAATGGGGGGCTGGGACAGGCAAGGGATCTGGTCTCTGACAAGGAGTCTGGAAGGGAGAAGAAATTGCAAGTGAAAGATAAGAGAATACGAAGCCAAGAACTGGAGACAGGCCCCCAAAGCGCAGAAGGATTGTCAGGAAGAGCAAGACAAACGAGACAGAAAAAAAAAGCTGCCTCTCACAGAGGACTAAGTCCACTTTTTTCCAGGGGTAGGACCTGAAGACAACAGTCGTGTCCCACGTGTATGCACCAGCTCAGGGGCTTCCCCCTCTCTCACCATGGACAACCACACAGAGGAGCTCAATGGTTTGCTCCCATTCACATCTCACCCCAGTAACAGAACTCTCCAGCAAAGGATGTAAACTTCACAATGGCTCTGGTAGCATTCATTGTCAAAGAGAATGGATTCTCGTTTTTTCTCTAAATAAAAAGGAAAATTGCACACCTTATAGGAAGAGATAAGAATCAGAAATTGTTTCTGTTTAAGCATGCCATCAAAACACAAGTTACCCTTTCCTGTTCTTGCACATCATAACCTTCACTGACTTACCTCCTTGGCCCTGCCAAAGGCCACTCTTGTCTCTCACTGCTCAGGGGAGCACAGCCAGTTACTGGGAAGGCACTCAGGATTTATTTTTCCCACCCTGTTCTATCCTTAAGACTTATTAACTACTTGTACTCTGTTGTTAAGACAGAAGTAACAACCATCTTTCTGTATAGCAGGCTGATATTCTCTTAAAAAGTACTTACTCCAACTTCACGATACTCTTGTGAGAGGAGGAGGCATCACATTACCCTGACTTCCTATATGGGGAATTACAGACAGAAACCCCAGGTCTTCAAGACACACAGATACTGACTCCACTGGGAATTTGGAGTCTAAATATCTTTATTGATCTAGGTCATACAGACTGAAATCCAAAGCAATCCCACTGATTCTGTATTCCCAGAATAAGACTCCTAGGGCTAAATTGTTCTTTGAGTATTTCACATCCCGCAGCTTTCCTCACACATGATTACAGATCCTTTTACTACAGGCTGCAGCCAGGAGCATGAGGCTATCTGAACATTAGCTCATGGATCTCAAGATTATCAAGAGTTTAACCATTTTATGGGTGTTTAAGTCACTTCCTAACAATGAAGGGAACTCCATAAAAAATTGAATGCAGTTCCTTAGGAGCAGGAGACCACCATCTCTCTTCAGCCACACTCCTCTTTCAATATCTGCAAAGGGCAAGGAATGACACCTTTCTCACAGACAGGATAATACACAACAGTGTGTTGCTGTAGAAGAGTTATCATACCAAACAAACAAGATAAGAGATTGAGAGACAGAAAAAAATGCAACTAATTAAAGATTGTGTCACAAAGAGGAAGAATTACACCTTTTCACTATGGACTGTCTGCTTTGTGACATTGATCATGTTCTTTAAATAGCATCTAATTTATAATGATATTTGAAGAATTAAGATGCATTGACTTCTTCAGTGAACTTTAAAGAAAGCAAATAACATGACTGGCACTACCTCAAGAGTCCAGAAAACAGTATTCTTAATTTTTGTAACTCCTGAATTCGAATACTTCAATTCCTACAAGGTCTGCAAGTGAAGCATCTGTCTTCAAATAACACCTCATTATCCAGACAAAACAAATGGCATAGCATTTGATGCTTTTGGCATTGCTTTCACCTCGCCCCCAATTTCTCTACTCCTCCAGATGCACTGAGGAACCCAAGAGCTCTTCCATATACGCAACCCCCTATCTTTGCTTCTATCCATCCGCCACTCCCAGATACACACATACACCCATCTCTGCATCTTCTTATGGAGGAGGTGAGCACTCATTCAAAGCTCTGGGTATATTTCAAGAGCATTCCCATGTGGAGCACACTGGTGCGCAGAGCAAGGAAGTGGCTGGAAGGGCTGGAGAGAATAAAAATGGATGCAAAATGACAGCATTTTGAAACACAAGCATTGAATAGATGAGAGGGGAAAGAGATGTCAACTACTGCGCATTGATGTAAAAATCAACCTGCATAATATTATGCAAATTTGTGCATAGAATATTTCCAGGGGTTTAAATCATTACATCAGAAGGAAAGTCCACTTCAAGAAACATTTGCCAGGTATGGAAAGAAATAAATGAAAAGAAAAATGCTGGTCCCCTCTAGCATCAGACAGGATTGTATCATCATAGGGTCACTAACATGGCCAGGCTCTGCAGCCTGGGCTGGCCTGCATGAAGCAGACCATGATTCTCCTGAGGGAACACGCGACTGAACACAGATGGCAGTCATCCTCTCGTCCTTGGGGGACCCTAGGAACTCCTTCAGCTTCCATATGGATTGGGAAATTGAAAAAAATCACTAACTGTGAAAACACTGTATTCTACCCCTTATAGTCAGGAAGCCCTGTATTTTGTGGAAATCCCAGCATGTGTCCTTGAAAAGGATAGCAAATTCACCTCTGCTCCAAGAGGAACAGAATGGTTCTTCAGAACCACAAGAAAACAGCCAGTCCAACCCACCCATGCCCTTGGCCCAAATACTCTGCCCTATACGGGTGGATGAAGAGGCCATGGCAGGTCCCAGCCTCTGTGGAAGGCTGAGAAAGCATGTTTCCCTCACTTGTACTTGAAGCATGCTTTTTTCCTGCTCAAAACCAGGCATATAAATACTGCAGAGTATCACACACACAGAAAAAAGCGTAGGCACATGTTGCAGCAACTGAATGCAATGCAGCACGCAAGCAACAGAAAAGACTTCATAGCAAAACATCAAAAATTCAACTGCTAAACTTTATCTGACCCTTCTACCCCTACATATACACACACTCCTGAATAAGGTTTAATCTCTCCTGAATAGCAGTCCTCCCTTAAGTTGTCCTACCCACAGTCCCTATCTACCCCATCCTATACCATCTTCTTCCTAAATAAATGAATTTTATCCACATGGTGTATGGGAACAGAAGCCATAATGCTGATCAGTGCAGAAGTATGGGGAAATTAGAAAGTATCTACAACCAGTAAACAAGCCAAAAAAAAGTGAAGGAAATAGCAATACTCTGCAGCCATTCACAAATGTATCTGCACCCTGTCATCACATCAGCCCTTCTCCATTTACTCCCCACAGGGCAAGATTAGGGCACCCTGACTACAAAAGCAGCAGCAGGAAGAAAGAAAAGACAGGGTCCCAGAAGCAGCACATACAAATCAAGAACCTTACCGCAGCTTCTCTGGGGCACTCAGAGCCTTGGCCATGAAAAATGGACCTTATCTGACATACAATCTGCTAGCAGACCACACAGATTTTCCCTCCTTTCCAATTTAACCCAGAATGCTTTCCCTTTGCTGCAGAACCTGTCACTAAAACATACCTGTTGATAAGTCAACTGTCGGGCTATTTACTTGCTTTACAACATAAATAGGCACAGGTCGAGCTTCAGGAGTTTCACACTGAATGCAGGCCCAGTAACACAGTATCTCCTGCTTTTTTTAGTTTTTGGACCATCAATTCAACAGGAAGCAATGCAGGAAATCCAAGGCATTGGTGTGATTCCAATCCATGCCCTTCCTGTCTGGGGAGAGAGATCTAAAAGCATCCGGAACTCCTGCTAACAGAAACAGTCAACACCTCTGTGGAAGGCAAGGAGGGGGGGAAATTCAACTACCCAACCCAAAGCTAAACATAGTTTAGCAGGTACATATCAGAAGAGATGATATTAACTGCCAAGCAGTGTTCCACCTCCATTTTTCTGACATACACAGACAAACAACACTGCAAATGGCAGGTTGCAAAGCCATGCCCAAGCAAGCTTTAAGCCAGCCAGCCAAGGCTGTGTGTAAGCTGCCATGCTGTCTCAGTGAGGATACTGAGAAGAGGAAGTAGTGGTCACCCGCGGCTTCCACTAGCTCCTTGCTGCTGCAGCCCAGGTGCTGTTGTACACAAAGCAGTAGTTTAAAACTTGTCCTGCTAGTTACAACCACAATCCTTATCCTGCTTGCATCATCCTAGTTGTGGTGTTGCAGGACACACAGTAAAGCAGCCAGTCTAACTCAGGAAGAGAAGCCTGCTCAGGCAGCAGCGCAGGCTGCTAAAGGCACATCATTATGTACTCTACAAATTCCCACTGCCAAGCACAAGGCACTGTCAAGGGTTTTATTTTCCAAGGCATCCCCAGGATGTTCCCAGCTTGGACTATTGCACCGGTTTGTAATAAGGTACAGTAGCAGAACAGCACTACTCAAGTTGAAGGAAGAGACAGGAGCAAGAGGTAACAGCATTGACACACAAGCAGGGAAGTCACTCCCCAGTGTATTAGATACTACAATGAACTTTCCTCTTTCAAACAAAACATCAACTAAATTTGCTTGACCTGTCAGTCAGTAAATCTGTAACAACAAAAACATACAAACAGAAAAGGAAATTCCAATTAGTTAAGAGAGCTGGGGGAGGGAGAGAAGGGAAAAGAATATTCTTTCCTGTATCTATTTTTAGGCTATGTAAGGCTGTCTGAAACCATGGCAATGAACCTGCTATAAATCCCCTCACCATCTCGATTTTTTGTTTCCTTATAGACAAGGATAAATGAGTGCGTACTGTGGATTAAATGGCCTGAACCAGAAACAAATCAACTAGCAGGCTACTGGAAATGCATGTCAGTTATGAAAACTACTGTTTGAGAGAGGCAGCAGCAGCCAATTAGAGATCAACCATTCAACAATCTCATACCTAGTAAGAAACCATTCACAGCCCTAATCATAGAATCACAGAATGGTTTGGGTGGGAAGGGACCTTAGAATCATAAGGATCGTTCAGTTCCAACCCCCCTGCCATGGGGGGGACACCTTCCACTAGACCAGGTTGCTCAAAGCCCCATCCAACCTGACCTTGAACACTGCCAGAGATGGGGGAGCAACAATTTCTCTGGGCAACTTGTGCCGGTGCCTCACCAGCCTCACAATAAAGAAATTCTTCCTAATATCAATTTCTAAATTTACCCCCTTTCAGATTAAAGTCATTCCCCCTTGTCCTATCAGTACTTGCTCTTGTATAAAGAATCCCTCTCCAGCTTTCTTATAGGCACCCTTACAAACGAATTATTAGCCCCTGATAATAAACAGCACGGAAGTGGGGTCAGCCTCCAGACTGCATCTTTCCCCCAACCACCATCATCTTCAGGGTGTATTTTGACATCAACAGTTGCACTCTCAGTGCCCAGATTCATTGTTTGGTCTTGGCCTCCTTTCCTCCTCATCAGCAGAGCTGTTTGCCAGGTTGCTCTCTAAGCAGGCTGATGCTGGGATCCAGGCTCAAAGGAACAGGTACCAGGCACCTAAAAGCCATGATCACTTACCCAATTGCTTTGGCTAAGTGTACACAAAATTTGCAAGGAATTTGAGAGCCTTCCAACACTGAGGAACAGTTTCTGAAAAAAGAATAGTGGGCTTGCACTTACTGAAGCACAAACATTATTGCGTGAAAGAAACAAAATCATAAATGTCTGATTAAGTTTTTATACATGCTATACAGCTACACTCATATAATTACCATCAAAGAAAGAAAATATGCCAGGGTCCGCAACTCCTTCCCAAGACTGTAGGTAAAAATCTGGGTTTGTATTTAAATTGCTTTAAAAGGGAAAATACCTCCTTCACATTTATCCTACCCTATGGCTTAAATATGGGGTTATCCCATGTTATTTTATAGTGCATGAAGAATGACAGCAACCACCTGGTAAAACTGTGGCTCAAAGATATTTGATTCACCTAATTTTTTCTAATACTTCTTATTAAAAAGAAGGTAAGAGGGAGAGAAGAAAACCAGATTTGTTTATTTATTTTTATGTACAATCCCTTGACTTGGGAAGGAACAACAAAAGAAACCGAGGGGAAAAATACTTTAGCTCTTCTGCATTTAAATAAGACTAAAATCTATCCACAGCTAAAAATTTAGAGGTTTCAATGTAAGCATCAATAATTTTAAAGAAATATTTCAGAGCTAGTAACTTAGATTAACACCTCTACATCGGCTGCTGAAATAACTCATTCTATACCCTTAAACGCTTGGAGGCATCAAATTCATCCTGGTTTTTAATCCTCTGCCATGCACTGTAGATTGCCTGCAAGTATATGCTGCTTTGGAAGACTGGAACATCCTACAAAGCTCAGCTTTGCCTTCACAACAGCTTTGTTTGGTATGTGGGGGAGGAAGACAGAAAACATACCTATCTCAAGACAGTTAATTAGATACCCAGCTCTTTACAGATTGACATCCCAATTATATTTTGATTCTACAGGCTATAAAGTTTTTTACACTTGCATGTATCTGGAAGAAGGGGAGGGAGGAATACCTGTAAGTCTGTAAAACTGTTACTCAGCAACATCAAAAGAAAAAAAACACCAAATGTGAAGGTGAGAATGCTGAAAACATCAGAAAAAGGCATGTTTTCTTCTCTGCACGGACCACAGAAGACAGGTAGTCTCTTTTGCTCAGCACAGTTACAGCTCACACATCACCCAGGCGGTATCAGCTTCCCAGCATTGCTAAGCAACACCACGCCACATTACCTCAAATTGATTCAAGGGAGGGAAGTTGATTCAGAAGCCATTGAAAAAGGCAGAAACTAGATACAAATGGTTGCACAAACGTCACACATACAAGCCAGGATCTGGCTTGGCCAGATCAAAAAGCAGTTAAGGAAAACTGTGGGATGGGCTCAAACACACGCACAAAACTGAACATGCAAACCGAAGAATAAAAAACAGCCACATAAAAATAGAAGAAAGGGAAAGAAAAAAGGGAAGAAAACAGCACTGCAGTCTCACCTCAGGTATTGTGAGACCAGAACAATGAACTGCATCTTTCTTTCCAGGGAGTAAAAACCAGGCAAACAGCCAGAAAGTCATTAGAGACACGGGAGCGTAAGTCTGACCCACATCAAAAACAGAACTTGAAGGCAACTGAGGATCTTTGTTACAAATATTGAAGATCAATTGCAGGAAATTGATGAAATATATGAATCATATGAATATATGAAACAGTGAATTCTGAACTGCTTCAAAATCAAAATGCACATTAACTCTTCTGAACAATAAACATACTCCCTTTCATTCTGATCCTAAATTCTATTAGTGCATTACACATTTGAAGAGTTGCATTACAATCTTGTTATGAATAAACAAAAAATGAAAAAAAATCATCTGTGCAGGTTTATTTTAATTGAAACTGAGATTTGTTCCGAGTGATAAGAACTGGAAATAAATACATTCAACTACATTTTCCATGCAAATAATAATGCAATAAAAGCCATTTTTTATATATTTTTATATATATACATACACACACACAATTAGTGCCATGGATTCTGGACCTGCTTAAGCCAACATAAACTAGGACTAAGCCAGAAAGAGGTGCTCCCCCATGGCCACATATTCCTGCCTTCCAGCAGCCTGCTTCTTTCTAGCTCCTGTTTCACATATAGGAAACACTCAGGACAGCAATATGGGAGAAGAAAGGTCTGCTCTCCTACTCAGCAGGGCAGAGAGATAATGGAGACAAACTAGCCATCACTCTCCTGAAACTCAGGAAAATACAAGGGGTGTATGGGAGCAAGAAGGCTGGCAAAAACACAGCATCATTAGATCAGACTTTAGGACCAACAGCAGGCTACCAGAATTAGATGCTACTGACCCAAGAATTTTAAAGGCACTACAACGTACAACCACAGAACTAATAACCATGCTGGCTAGCTTTCCTCTAAGACAAACAACAAATGAGGTATAAAAAGCTGAGGATGTGCTGCCAGTTTCAATAAAAGGGCTCTAGGGAACTACAGGCTTGTAGCTATAGACTCCCCCCTACACTGAGAATATTGATAGTATAAGAACACATCAGCAGATATGCAGATAAACATGAAATAGGAGCATCATCATGGCATGGCTTCTTTTACAGCAAACTTACCACGACATACACGAATAACTGCGATATGTACGATATACTGTGTGTGCTTGGATCTTTAACAAACCTTTGACAATAGCTCTCACCACAAGCTTTTAAAGAAATTGAACTGTCATGGCATAAGATGGAAGGTCCTTCTGTGAATTAACAACTGGTTCAATGGGAAGAAATTGGACAGGAATAAAAAGCTAGTTTTCACAACAGCTCTGGTTTTACATTTGTGCTACTCAATGTATTTACTATTTATGTGGAAAATGCAGCAAGATGATAAAAGTTTTGTGGGCAATTACAGTATCAGAAGATCTGCAGATAGATTTGTCGGGTATTTATACACATACAACACAAAATAATAGCCGATATAGTGAATGCAAACACTGGAGCCACCACAGTTTAACTGAAGTGAGGAAATACTCACAGATGGCAAAGCTCAGTGCCAGTTAAGAGCACAAATGGAATGTTGGGAGTAAGCAGGTCAGGGATATGCAAGGCAACAGGGAATACCACTGTACCACTAGAAAACCTTGGTACAGCCTAGGGCACTCCATGAGCAAGTTTCAGAGAAGAACACAACAGATACAACAAGGAAAGGTTCAAAAGAGGGTGGCAACAATAGCATGTCTGGAGCAGCTTTAACCAAAGGGGAACTAAACAAGCAAGTGCTTTTAGGTTAGATGGGAAGATAAAGAAGATGACAGACATAAAACCTTGAACGGTATAGAGAAAGTAAATAGGAAACCATGTCCTGGAATAAATGAATTGGGTGATATAAAATGAATTTATCAGGCAGCTTGTTTGAAAACAAGAGGAAAAGGAGGTACTTTTTCCATACTACAGTTAATTGCAGAACCCACTGTCACAGGATGTTGTGAAGGCAAAACTTTAGAACAGATTAACACATGGTTAGATAGATGTATTTATAAAAGAAAGTCTGGCAAGGACTGTTAAACAAAGGTGCAGACACGACTTTCTTGCTCAAAGTCCTTGAACTGCAGCCTTGCAAAAGCTTTGAGGGACTGCTGTCTTTACTTTTTCCCCCCAAAGCATTACTACTCGTCATTATTAGAGGCTGGGCTAAACTAGACCTCTGGGTGGAAATACTGGTGCTAAATCCCAGGTTACAGGCCCAGGAATATCCAGCAAGACATGCAGTGCTGGGAAGCCCCATCTTTTGATGTCCACCTCCTAAAGCATTACATCCTCCACTCTCTCTGAGGGTTGCCCCAAGGCTGTGAGCAAACATTCATAAGCAGTACTTGCTGAAGCCACAATACAAAGATTTGCTTCCTCTTGGAGAGCTGCACTCAGTTAACGAAGTTCCTGTTACAAGGACACAGCTGTGCCACATGTTTCTAGACTGGATTAGGTGTGGTCAGCCTGCAATTTTGCCTGCATTAAACAATCAGATGTACCTAGTTCTGTTTTGTGACCTGGTACTAAAAACCTCATTAGAGCAGAGTTATACAAGAGCTTATGTCACCCACTTTAGGCAGCTGAACTCAATTACGGTGCTGTGCTAGTGAATTTCAAAGTCATTTGAGAAGTTGCACAGTTTCTGAAAGGCAGTTGCAAAAGGGGATGAGGAAGATGAAGGAGGAAGAAGGAGGCCACTTCTGCAGGGATTCAGCTTCTGATCAGCAAGGGAAAGCATACAAATAGCATTAAATCTTGTTCTGCCTTCATGTCCCTGCCCACTCATGCAGCTCTCCTCCCAAGAACCTCCTAAAATGGCTGCAGACAAACTACAAACCTGGGAGATGTCAAGAAAACAACCTCTTGATGAGATTTATGAGGCACTAGCGGATTTATGCAGCCACTCATAAGATGAGATGTATGCCCACTTGCAGAGCCCTACCACCACATTATAAATACAATCATATTTTTGTGCAGCAGCTAACCTGCTGCATTTGTCACCTGTTGTTAAACATGCTTAAAGTGCCTTAAAGGTAGCATACAAACTTTGGTTCCCTTTCATAAATTAAGTGAGCTTTCCAGTGCAAAGTGAACTTGCAATTCTCAGTACCACCCATTTTTAGGCTCAAGTACCTAGAAAATATTTAGAGGTTAGGTATGTTATTTCTGTTGGGAGAAAGCTGATAAAGCTGAAACCCAGAGAAAATCCTTCCCCTGGGAAGTAGGAATCAGTCATGTGGAAACTTCCAACTTGAAATCTCTTTCCAGATAGCAGCCAGCTCAACAAGACCTCTCTTGCCTCGTACACTCTCACTCTGCTTCCACACACCACCTCTTAAATTTTTCTATCATGTTCTGCATGCAGGCACACACAGTTCCACAGAAAAAAACAAAGCAAAGCCAACCTCCCCACACTCCCAGGGCACAAAAATCCTCCCACACATCACAAAAAAAACCCAACCAATAAACCAGTCTGTTCTAACACTGTATTGGACTCAGCTGCTATTTCAGCTGCCCCATAACTTCTACAGTGGGTGGTGGCTTTCCTGTTCTGCACAAATCACTCAAAGCCACAGAGCCTGAGATCACCTTCATCAACTGTCCAGGCTTTCAGCCACACAGTGCTGACCACACACACCTCCACATAAAAGCACAACGGGTTCCTACTGGCTCCTATGATAGGCTTGCAATGGAAGAGTTGCTCACATTTTCCTTCCTGCACCAAAGATAATACCAACAATAACTCTTAGCATGATATGAACTACATCTGAGCAGCTTGTTCAACAACAAAGCTCAGTCACTGACATGCCTTATGCTGTTGTGTGAAGAGGTCAACTCTTCCTTGAGATATTAGCACCACTTGTCAGATGGCAGCAAGTCTGTTAGTGCTTATTTTATCATGTTCTTGAGCTTACTTGTCTCAGCTCACTGATTATCCCACAAATTTCAATACTGGCACTAAGATGACTGATTCGGTGACTCGCTCCTACTTCTCCACTGTGATTTCTAAACAGCACCACTTATCTTATCAAAGGGCAACTCCATCCAGAGCATCAATATCACATAACTGCTGCCCTACCTCTTCTGATGGTGCTGTGTTCTCACAACACTCTGCCTTATCCACAGCTTCTGCACAACTGTAGAAGCATTTGGACTACAGCTCTAGTCTCATTCTTGGTACCTCAACTGTCTTCACATGCCTCTGAGTTTCCACTAATTCTGAGACAGTTTCTTAAATGAAAGCACCATCACTCTGTTTTCAAATAGACAAAATGAGGCATGTCTCCATGAATGTTTTACTGGTACTACCCTGTAATTTACCAATGCTAGATACAGATCAGAATATATGACTCCAGATCATTTAATAGCAGGTAATTTATTATTCTGGGGCCACTTTTAGCCAACCAGTCCAACTGGAGAGAGATTGGCCGTTAGAAGTCCTGATCTGTATTTCCCTATACACACCCAGAATCCAACTTTTATGGCAAGTAGAACAGATTCAGGAAAACCAGGATTTCTTAGTATGATCAGCTGTTTAGTGCAAACAGAAGATATTTGAACACTATCTTACAAAAGGAAGAGGCCAGATTTTCCCTCTCAGGACACAGGTCAGTATTACCTTGCTCCATGCTCTTATACCCTCAGAATTAATTCTTGCCCTTTTGGACTAAATATATAGTCAGAAATCAGCCTTAACCACTTCCTCTATATTACAGATCCTTTGAAGTTAATGTTAAGATATATTCGTCTGTCCAGGGTTTTTTCAGCCCCTGAAATTCCTTTCATGTTTCCAATTTCAGCAGCATACGATCCTGGTATTTTTCAAAAGAACCTTGTGAAGGAATCGAAACAATGCTGCACCAAGCTTCACAGCTCTCTGCAAGACCTCCTCACCAGCATGAAACTTCACCATAACAGTTCACATTTTGCCAGACATTCTTGGCATGTTGCTATTAATGTACTGCTGCCTGGAGGGGAGTATTTGGGAGTACTGCACCCCCTGCCCCCATCTGTTTCTATGTACAGCCTCTAGACTTTGCTCTTCTAAGCTGCTAGGTGCTCCAGACGGCTTATCTACAAGGTGTCTCTGCAACCACCCAGCCTTTCCTGTATTCAGGTTCAATTTGCAAGCTCAACTGCTGTAGCAAAGAATGTTTTCTGGGGAAATTTGCTAAAACCTTTTGGTAGCAGTAATACAACTTTCACTGTCATTAAAAGACATGATTTTTAATATGCTTTTTGTGTTGCTCAGGAATCAGTCAGAGTCAAGTAGTCAGACAATGACGCCAACCACCAGCAGTGCTCTAACTGCTCAGCACAAGCCTTTGTGTTCAGTCTCATAAGACCACTGTTAAGAAAAAAAAAAAACTTTCAGAGACTATTGTTTCACCTAAACAGAAAGGTATTTAACTGCTCCCTCATTTAATCCAAATGGAAAGCTACCATCATTCCAGTTGTCTTTGGGAGGGTCTGTGACTACAAGGAATATCCCAGGAACCAATGCTACCAGTATGATTATCGCTTCTAGATCCAGCTGCAGAACAAGGAAGCACTTTAGTTTTCACGCTGTTAAAAGAGGAAAGCTGGCATATTTATGCAAAGCAGCCAATTTCTGCTATCAAGTAGTATCTAGGTAGCATCCAGCAAAACCTAAAAAAGTCTCAATAATGTAAAGTTAAGGCTTAGATGTAAACGCAACGGTAGCTGCTAGGCAAAGGGGGAGAGAAGGGGGCATGAAAAAACACTTCAAAACTCCATCACATTATCAAAGAGCATTTCTTCATCCTCCAACTTCACTAAGACTTGAAGGCAAAACAGCCTTGGACTACAAACAAAAATGGAACCTGAACCGTGGACTGAGCTCCTGCTCACTCCAACAAGGGAAGTTTAAGTATAGCCCCTTTCAATTTCTTTAAGCTTATTTGAGATTGAGTTTTCAGTCTTGCCTTCCTGAAGAAGTCTAATATTACAGGGTAATGTAGCTCTAGGTTCCAGGCATCCTCTGATCAGGCTCACAGAAAAAGATTTCCCAGTCTCTGCAAAGGAAAATAGAGTTCAGAAGCAAGACCTACTGTTGCTTATGTAAATGACATTTTTCTGTAACAGGTTTTGAAATAAACTGTCTGCTCCCTTCCTCCAAAAGCTGAGGTTGTCACAGCAAGGAGACAAGTAGAAAATAAACATGCCCACAACAGCATGCAGATTTCAGGAACTGTGCTTAGGAGGATCTGCTCATAGGTTATTTCATTCCCCCCCAACATGTGAAATAGTTGGAAATTCAAGTTCACATGTGTAGGGGACAGAAATCTCATCTGAATACACAAGCAACCATGCATAAAGTGGACTGCAGGGGAAAATGAGGTGAAAACCTCTTGGAGAAAAGCCCACTGAAAGTGTATCTGAGGCTCATACATCTCGCAAGATGTTGAACTTCCTAGACTAGGACTAGTAGCAGTAGCATCGCAAGGCTTGCTTGGAAAGAACTGGTTATTTTTCTATAGCAAAGCAAAACAAAAACAACCTAAAACCAAACACACCAAAAAACCAAACCAACAAAACAAGACTTCCTATGCATCTGTCTTACACCATTTAAGACAGATGAAGCTATGCTGTAGTCTGCATCTTGGCAGTGTTCCTTTTGACTCATCTGCATGCTCTACTAAGACACGAAACTTGGCAGGATGAGGGAGGGGGGAAGATGGCATAAGACAATTTTTGAAGTATCAGAAAATGTTATGGTCCAAATGAAAGAAGGATGAAGCACATGGTTTAGGTCATTATTGGAAAGTAAACACACTAGTGAAGACAAAAACTTTACATTAAAATTACTTTTGCCATTTTCCTCTAGAAGTTAATTTCTATCAGTTGATACACCTCCAAGATTCATATGCATTTAAATGTAGTCTTGTCTTTACCCTGGTACCCGTTTTTCCATAGCCAGCAGGTTACATAATATTTACACACTTTTCTAAGTGTTATATAGTTTTGTTTGCATTTATAACTTTTACACCTTTTGGCTGAGAAATTAGCAGTGGATTTGTTTCTTTATACTAAATTGCCAATTTTAACATGGCTTTCAATAAACTGAATTTGGAAGGAACTCAAACCACTAAGATGTCTTAGAAACCTTAAAAAAGAATCAGAAAATAAATAATAATAGTAAAGCAAGAAAACCAAACAAACAAAAAACCGCACAAGCTTTACCACAAACAAGACTGCTATTTGACATAGAATGATTTATTTTACAACTGAGAGATTAAGATTTGGTGACCATAATTAATTCCTCTATTCATTAAGTCAAATTTACTGAAACACCAAGAAATTCTACTGAGTATCTGAAAAACACTAAGCCTGTGAGATACCTAATTTGCAGGATGCCTTCAGTGAGATATCTGGAGTTGTTTGTGTGATTCAAGCTTTAATGCACATAATCCAAATTTTCTCCCATCTGATTATTTTGTTCACAGATTAAAAAGGACAAAGGAACAAGAAAAAGTTTTCCCACTTTCTGAGCTCCCAGATGAGTTCTCAGTCCTGAGTTTATTCAAAAAGAAAATATTCACTGCTTCTGGTAGCCAAATAGAAAATACATAATGCAAGAGCTTTTCTGCTTCCCCCAAAAATTGAAAAGTACTTACACTTGGAAAAATGTAAAAAGCAGGGTAAAGACACTAAAATACAGATCCAAAAAATTTAAAGGGTAGCTCCCCTTCAGCTGCCTTGCATATTTTAGACTGTATACAGTAAATTATGATACAAAAGGCACACTGTTTGACCTACTTAATTTGAGAAATCACTGATACCAATTGTTTTGTTGAACTGCAAGTAGAAGGTGCAGGTAAGGCCCTCCCAGAAGGTTTAAATTTAATTTGCCAGGTTTATTTCAAACAGGAAATTAAGAAAAAAAAAAAAGAAAGCAAAGCAAACCAAGATGTTTACATTATTTTTTAGCCATCCTGGTGTCAACCAGCGCATCATCCACAGCTTTGCTACTTCACAAGCTCTCTATCAAACACTGCAGCCATCTTACATTACAGATTTTAAACTTATGTTTCCAAGTTGTTTCAACACTGAAACAACGTCACTCAAAATCCTAGTGGAATACTAGCACGACTGCTGCCAGCATTCGGGATCTGAGCGCTCATTACAATTTTGAGAAAGTAGATCCAACAAGTTCCAAATTTTCTTTTCTAGGTTCTCAGTGCTTTCATGGATTCTTGTTTCAGTTCTGTCAGAACTCATACTGCCACTGCAGGGATGGCACAAGCACCTCCAGCCTACCCCAGCAGAACCTGCAGGGTTTCATGGGGCTCCAAGGAAGTGCACACAGAAACACAGGATGCAGCATCCACAAAAGCAGCGCTCTGCCTCGATTAAGCCACAGAATAATACCATAAATAAAGGTTTTGTGTTACAGGAGATTCCAAATCCATCTATGCAAAAATAGCCCAAAAGAACGTTGGAACGCTTCAGAAAGAGGGATGTTTGCCCCTTGCTTTGGAGGGAAATCTTAATGGTTTCCAAGTTTCTACATTTGGTTGCTCTGTAAGGTTACAAAAATGAAAATATGGCTCAGTTTCTCTTTTCATACCAGTAGAAGCTGAATTTGAAATTGCACATAGGTAAACACCAACCTTTCTGGCTCACTGTGCAGACAAGTATGCTCTCAGCAAGACGATTATCCAGGAATCAAGCACAGAAGCAGCAGGTGTTGGAAGATAGCCAGTCTACCTAATGAGAGGTACGGAAGCCCTTATTCCCTCCTGCCCTCCAAGAAACAGCACCTGGGATATTTCTGCCTGAAAAAAAGTGATGTTTCAACAGAAGTCACGAAAAGGCTGTACAAAGGCAATTTGTATCAACTTTTCAAGTATTTACACAACAGCAACAAAAAAGAGGTACAAGCTTTAATTGACCAGCTAAGAGTAACACTTCAGGGACAGATACAAGCCTGGAAGGTGTGCAAGCAGCCCAGCTGCACACAGCAACTCATGAGTAGAAGAAAAGGTTCATATCAGAAAGGACCTTAAGTCCTAGCTACAGTAAAATAAATAATTTTCCTAGACTTGCAATGATTTCAATAAGCTCTACTTGCGGTTAGAGATAACAGAATTCATTTTGCTCAGTACCTGTATCACAATCCCAAAAAAGCTTCCAACACACTTAACCTTTGCAGAAGGGACTACAGGGGGAGAAATATAAAAAAGTTAAAGGAAAAGGCCACATGCAACATTACATGCAGGAACCCAGCAAGCCCTAATTCACCCCTTCTCCCATTAAGATTTTCCCAGATCCCCTCTGGCATGCTTGGGAAAACCACACTACTCTCAGCCCATGCAGCAAGGTCAGCAGGAGCATCCCATGGATAAACTGTTCCTCCCCATCAGTTATCAGCTGGGTTCAAGGCCAAACCCTGCAGTTCCACCATTCACATTATTTCATGGGTTTGCTCTGATGGGCCCTGGGTTTCACCCCCATTTTACCAAGCCTACAGTTTTTCCTGTATCACTCCCTCAGAAAGTTCAGCCTCCAAGTGAACCACACTTCTTTATCCACCGAGTCTAAATAAAACTGCTAGAAAAACCATTAGGGGTTTTGTTGTGAGGGAACAAAGCAGACACAATCACAAATTTAACAAAGTACGGCTCTTGCAACTACCAGGACTATTTAGTAGTCAGGGAATACTAACCATGTGTACAATGCAGGAGGCTTATGGCTCAGTTCTCATCTGTCTCAAGTGCTCAAGATGAAGAAATAGATAAACAAGAACTACCTATGAAGTTGTTGGACCTTGTAAGTTAAGGTAAAAAAAATGGTATTTTATTAATGAAAGACAACATAATGAAGAAAAAAGTACAGGGGTGGTTATTAATTCCTCTTAAAGTCTCCCCCACACACACCCCCCCATAAATTCTAAGCATGAAAAACAAGCAGGACAGCCAAATGCAATGTTACTTTAAGGGAAACAGCATGTTACCACAACCCTCAGCTTGTGAAGTGGCTCTGACTTCTTGCATGTTCTGCAGACCGTTAGGAAGTCCTCCTGATGGATGCACTCAGTGAGGAGCCTTCAAAGTTATATTAATCTAATTAAAAAATAATGACAATGAGTGGCTGTCTCTGTCAGCAAGCACAAGGTACTGCCAGGCAGCAGTGAACCTCTGTTAATGCTTGTAAGGCATAGCAGCACCTTACTGAATTCCTGTAGCAAAGTCAGACTTGCTTGAAGGGGCTTAGAACAATCAGAAGTAAACAAATGAACTCCTTATTAAAGCCAGTTTTTAAAAACAAGGGTCATACTTTAAAGCTTTTATAGCTTACCATCTGTCTAACATCTTACGGAACAGAATCCACGTTCCACTAACACTTTTGTTATTTCACTCCCCTTTTTTGTCTCTACCATACCCAAGAAATTCCATGATATACTTCTGCTATCATCCTTCAGCTCAAAAAACAGATATACTAACCAAAATAGGTCATCATGCCTTACTAACACAGATAAAATGACTAAGCGTATGGTAAAAAAAGGGAACCTTGAGGTTATTAGTCACAAACTGCTTTAGCTCAGCAGAAAAATAATGAGCAATTCCATTCCCAGAAAACAATTTCTTGAAATTGTTGAAAATTCTTGAAATGTTGAAAATATTTCACAGAACATGTAAAACAGCAGCTAGAGAAGAATTACTGAAATTCTGACTGACCTGCTGGTCCAGCAGCCAGCTTACAGGTGATCTTTCTAGAAAGCTGACTGCCATGAAGACAAACCCCTGCACAGGGAGTTCTGCTGAAGAGCTCCGGCCGGCTAGTAACTTAACTCTCTGTACTAGAACTGGATGACCTAGAGCAGAATAAAAGCTTCCCAGGGAACCAAGGAGACTGCCCCAGCAAAGCAGCAACAGAATGAGCTGTTTGCAGAATAATGAAGTGTAGGAGCATGTAAGGGATGTGGTCTTGCAAGTTGAGTGGGCAGTTTAAAGACTTAGGAAGAAATATAACACTTCTACACAAGCCAGTTTACCAGCAGGAAGAATCTCCAACAGTAAGACTGTGAACTATAGAGTAGATTTACTTTTTTCTTTTAATGGAAGCAGTGGTATTTAACACATCGGAGAGAAGCCTGAGTAAAAACATCAGTCCTTATAGGGAGCACCCTTGAATCAGATTATGGACACAGAAAAGACTATTTAGGACTATTGCCAAGATTCTTACAAACACTAGCTCAAGCCTGTAGTTACCTAAAACTTGTCCTTCAGTCAGTCACTGAAAACACAGCTCTGCAGGCAATGGAAACAACAGAAACTTCACCTTACAAATCACTGAACAAGAACTGAAGCAGGTAAATACCAAGGGTAATTATCAGACAGAATATAAGGCCCTGTCCATTACAGAGCAAATGATGTGTGTTTTAACTGTTCAAGGTGCCTAATCTGTTAACTGACTGAAAAAGATACTGACTTGTAAATTCGAGGGGAAGAAGAATTTCTCTTAGTGGAGAAATTATTGAATTAATTAAGTAAATCAGAGGCATTAATAGTCAGATTCTCTTAATCACTGATAACTGTCTCACAATCAGCTCATGGCTCTTAAATGTTTCTTAATCACATGGTACATACACAAAGTGTATGTAGAACTCCCATGACAAAGAACAGAATTTAAAACTCATTTTAATTTTGAATCTTGCAACGATCTGAAAGGAAATCTTTAGCTGACTGTATTCTGCCACAGGGGAGAAGGGAATAAAAGCCTCTAACAAATCCATCAAGATAACTGTCCAATACCAGCCTTGCTATTTGCAGTCAAAATCATACCAATCATATACAAAATACATTGCAGCATTTAAAGGCTTTATGCCAAAAAAAAATGTTTAGTTTTATTGGGCCATCAAAACCTCCAGATGAGCCTTCAAGAATATTCCTGAAAACGTACATACTTACACTTTTGTTGAAGATGTAAATGAACAGCTAAAAAGTTCTGGGACTCTCTATCACCAACTGTTTTGGCTATAAGCGTACTGAAACTTTACAAAACATAAACACTGTGCTCTTCCATCACATTTATCTTGTCAATGAAAGAATAAATACAAATATTACAGATAAATCCCATAGAGTGCTGTCACAGACAGTAACTGAAGAAGGAAAAACAAGTAAATATCCTACAAATAATCAATGCTTCCAGGTTTGGAGAACACCAAATAATTTTTATGACCTGAAAAACTTATAAAAGTACCATCAGTAACATCTCAATTTAATTAAAGGAATGATTCGGATTGCAGACTTGCTGCCCTTTACTTCAAGAACAAAAGCCATACAAAGGACTCGTTTCACCTATGTTGCTGTGTGACTTTAAAAGCGGAGCTCTTCTCTCTTGAGGCTTTCAGAGCATCATTGGAGGACAAGACTGTCCCTGCTGCAACCACCCATTCTGTGACAGAGGAACTGCTCCAGCCACTGTACCAGGTATTATAAATCTTTCTTTTCCAATCACAGAACTACAAGGTAGAGTCCTCAAAACAAGCACCCATATCACTGCTACTCCTCTCTGCAGTTCTGCGCAGCACGAGGAATTTGAGTAAACCTCCTCAACAGGAGAACACTAAATAAACACTGTAAATTAAACAAAACTATGCTGATGATCTAGTTGCAGTTACTTCCAATTGATTTGGAAGAACTCAAGCTTTAAACTTTGTAAATAAAAAAGGATCAGGCCTTACTGGAGGAATACCAAAGAAGGAATTAGGAAACTTTCCTTGAAAAGTAACCAGACTAGCTTGTCCTCCTGACAAAATTCCAATTAAATTTAGCCTGCAAGTCTAATGAAAAAAAAAAGGTTATTCCAGGATTTGCCTAAGCACGTTAATGCCTTGAATAAATTCACTCATTGGTTAATATACACACGTACAAATTATAAATCGCTGCAGCATATTTTATTTCACAAAAGTCAGATACTGCCAAAAGACTCTGTGAAACTTTTACCCAGCTGATACTGTATAGTTCAGCTCTTAGGCATTTCAGCCTTCTCCAAGTTGAGCCAAACTGTCACTTGACTGCCACAGGAAACATATCCACACTAGTGAAGTGGGGTCACTTACTGTAATTCACATATTCTATGGGAAAACAAAAGCAGATTATTCTACTCCACTCCTGTGAACTCCTCTGCAGAAAAATCCTGGAATTACTTGCAGATTTTAAAACATCTTCTTAGATCCTGTTATACACTGTCAGGTTGGGTTTATAATTAATTTTCAGATATTAGTTTCATTGGACTCTATCTACTTGCAAGGGCCAGACCTATTAATCTCATTAATTTTCTTTTCCATGTCTCCAACCCAAGTTTTCTTTGCCAAGCTGGAACCATTCTCAGATCACCATTCTCTGAAATGAATTCTGCTCCAGGGTTAGCTCAGAACTGCCACAGATACAAGGCTTTAAAACTTCTAGAAGCGTTTCACATTTTCTGGTAGACATTTATTAGACGCATAGCTACCATTTTCCTTTCACAGCACACATCCAAGCTTCAGTTCCAGTCCTGGGATGCTTTTAAGTGGAAATTTATCCAGGTTGGAGAGGGCATCTTGTTTTGACAAAAGCAAGCACAAAAGCATAATATAGACTCTTATTCAGGGTTTTTTTTTCCATTGAGTTATGTCTACACTACAAGGAAAATTCTATGAGCTTTGTTCTAATCCTGCAGCAATAAATATCCTTGTATCACACTGATGTTGCAGAGAATCCAAAGATGAAGGGGCACACCTAGCTCTCCCTACTATTTTCTTTACGTGACACCAGGAAGGTAAATGTAGTTCTGTTGCCTACATCCACCTTTTGTGTTATATACTCAAAAGAGGTCACCATCTCTGCAGTCAACTACTTCAGCTTTAATTAGGTTATTCTTTGTTTGTGTATTAGCTGTTCTCATCACATCACCTATTCTCCACTTTAAATATTTCAAATAATAACATAAAATACGTATTTTCAAACATTACTCTCCCTCTTAAGGAAAAAAACTTTCAAGAAAATATTCAGTAGTTTTACACACTTCCCAAAGAAATTTTACTGACAGATCTAAGGGGGTCAAAGCAACCCTAGCAAACAGCTGATTAAGAAGAATACTGCATTCAGTTTTAATGCTTTCACATGTATGTCTGAATTTTCCTGAATATACAGACTGCTGGATTTGATTTTCAGTTCCAGAAAAAGAAAATGCTTCTGAACTCCCATCTTCTCATTGTATGTACAGACACATACACGCTACTCCATCACAATGGTGATCTTATTTTTCAGTCATGCACTTGTAACATGCCCCTTTTAGTGCCTAGCTCTCCTCTGTCATGTAATTTCTCTTCATTCAGGAGGACAGAGATGACTCCTGTGTTGGGTTTTCTCAAGCAAACAGCTACAATCAAGAGTCATTTGCTCGTCCATTGCTTCAAATGATCCCTGAAGCATTATTACCACTAGAAACTGTTCCAATGATTTCTCTGGTGCCTTAGCCAGCAGTCACTGCACACAAAATTAAGGGAGAAATGTTCACGTTCAAAGTATTGCCTGATTGATCATTTCTTGGTTCAGAATCTGAACTAGTCCTTGATTTGCACTTGAAAAGCAGGACAACTGGAGGTAAACTTCATGCAGATACCCTGCTCTTGCACCATCACTTTGGTGTTTCACTGGATAAAGGCATGCTACTTCATGGCTACAACAAGCATCTCCAGGTAACTGCAAAATTGCACTTGGTGTCAATGTGGCCAAGGTTTTTGATAAAGATTACGCTTTCTGGACAAGCTTCATTAGTGCTAGGTTTGTTTTCTCCCCACTAAGAGCCACTATGTAAACATGCTCACGTCTGGTGACCAACAGAGCTAATAAAAATTGGTTTCTACTCAGATGATGCCCTTCTCTCCTCCCCTGCATGATGAAAATCCAGCTGCTGCATGGCTCACTCCACCACACACCTCCTGTACTGCCAGCCAACCCCTCTCTCCACACTGTCCTATTTATTCACTGCTAATTAGATGGCACGAGGCTGCATTTGCTTTAAGCGGCATCTATGCGACTGCCAAGCCAATACATGCACCGATGGGGCAGCTGAACGGGCAATGCAGATGACCTCCAGCAACAGCTGCAGGGATTTGAGTCTCTCCCCTATTAAGCACTTACGTTTTAATTAAGTTTCACTGTTTGCCCAACAGTTTACGGAGGTATAGGCAGAGAATAGTCAGAAACAAAGAGTCAGCGTTACCATTCAAGCCTTAATTGTAAATAATATGAAGGAACAACTTACCCCATAAAGTTACCACCAGAACCTCCCTTCCTACAGGTCCATTTAGAAATTCTTCTCTTAGAGGTTCACTTCTGACACATAGGTTTTAGGCAAATGGATCCTTGGATCCTATATTCTTGGAATTGTACTGTTTCTGACTTATCTTGAAATTCAAATATTATTAGTAAACGCAGAGTTGTGAGCGGCACTTAATTAGAATGTCTTTTTAAACCTTTTTTATATTCAAATGGCAGAGTCACTTGCCCTTCTCTTCACTGCAATACTATCACACCATCTGCTTTGTCTTTGCTTTATTTATTTATTTATTTGCTATGGAGGCACTGCCAGGGTATTTGCTGCTAGCTTCAGGTTCAATATTTATTGAATCCATTAGACTACATTCTAGGTATCTTTTCCTTTTTGCTTATTTTGTATTTCTTTTCATGGTTTCTAGTACTTTATTTTCCAGAGTACTGAAAACAATGCTCAACATTTCAAAGGACAAAGGGGGTGAAAACGGCATTCTGCACAAAAATGTTGAACAATTTTGTTTTCCACATTACACCAGTTAATTCAGCTAAGCTGTAAAAAACAGGTTAATAAACAATACAGGTTACAATGGCATAACCATAATCTTCCTACATGCACATACTGATGCCTCTGTTTAAAAGGCAACATTGAATGTTTAATATGTTAAAGGTAAACATTAGTGGTTTCAGCTTTTACAAACACAATGCAAAACAGAGGTTTTCAGGAGGAATTCCCACAAAGATAAGATAGGAACCAAGGTCTTCAATTAAAAGGACAGAAAACTACCTCTGAGGAGGCTAATCTTGCAGGTTCACACCAAGTTCAACTTCTGTAATGCACCAAGACTACTTGCTAAATAAATACACTCTTAATTCTCTACCAGGTGCAGCAATTGAATCCCCCCCCCATTCTCCCCTTACTATTTGTCATATTGTTAGGGGCCTGAATACTAACTGTTCCCTGGAAAATAGCAAACTCCTGAGAGAAAACACAACTTCTGCAGATTCTTACTTCCGTAAGAGCTTTGCCTTCCCTTTTAGCCTTGATGTTTGAGAAAATAACCTCAGGCAGGACAAACTAAACAAATCATACTTTTCCTTAATCTGAAAAAGATACTACTTATTACACACCACAGCAAGAGCTGGCCAGAAACTTCTCAGTTGTAACCACTGTTATTGCAATCATAAGACTGCAGAGAATTAACAAAATAAAACCAAACCAAATTCATTTCACTTTGATGGTAAGCCATAAGCAGCAACAAACTCCAGGATAATTGGAAAAGTGAGAGATGAACAGGAAAAAAATCCTCAACTCCAAAAGACACCCCATTCTCTCTTTCCATAACCACAGGAAGATCAGGGTGGCCAGGGAAACGCTCCAAGTCTGTCTGATACCTGCTGTGTTCCCAGAGACTCTGAATGATGTGAAGCCCTGCTCCAACTGAATAGATATCACCACATCCTCCTTTCCTTTTAAAGTTTATTTTCACTTATTTACAAATGCAAAGGAAAACACCCCCTATATAAGTACCATAAAAGTCTGCTCAGCATTCCCAACTCTCTGCACTAGAGTCTGTTTTAAACACACCTCGCAACGGAAAAAGGCAGCTACCAAAGACATACTTGCTATTTCACATAATTTAATGGTACTCTTCCCCTCCCCTGAACTTCCAGGCCAAAAATCAATGCCATACAAACCTGCTGAACAGGAAGCCTAATTATTCTAACATGTGCAACCAAAGCGATAGGGAGTTTCACAGTAAAACTGATAAGGAGAGACATAAAAGACTAATGAGCAGCCTGCCAGTGCTCCATTGCTGGGCTAGCAAAAGTCCCCATGGAACACCTCTGGTATTGTTCAGTGGAGGCTGGGATGTGGCCAAAAACAACACTCAGAGATGGAAGAAATGAACACACGATGTCTGCAGCTCAACTGCTTAATCCAGGCACTGAAAAAATATTATTTGAAAGAGCATAACCAGCAGAAAAATGCATGATGCGGAGCAGAAAGAGCCAATTAAATGTATACAGGTTACTGAGCAGCGAGACCTTTTGTGCCACATTTGCTATTTGAATAAATTGACAAATGTCTTCTTGACCTGTGCCTTCAGTGCAGGTGACTGAAAATAAGGGTCCTTCATTAAGGAGACATAGTCGTTAGTATTATTCATGATCGGCGATCAAACAAGTGGTCCTGCAGTAATCAGGAATGAAAGACACAGAAAGGGTGATGGTGGCCAGCAGAAGTAGCAGCCCCAGACCAGAGAAGGAAGCACCCAACAATACCACTCTTTCCTATTACTGCTAGGTTTTCCAGGTTACCAGTAAGTCGTCTTTTGGCCTATAAAAATGTGTGCCCTTCCCTAGCAGTGTTTTGTACAAGACAATGCAGGTATGTGAGCAGCTTCTCCCAGAAGCAGCATTCCTATTTCCTTTATGTATCCAAAGCCTACTCCCTCACTCAAGAGCAGCTGCTTCAGGCAGGAATGGCTTGCTGCTAGTATCTGTTGAGAAAATCATTGCTTTTCTTCAGACAAAACTCTCCACGTGACACATCTGCAGCTGTAGAATTTCTGTACTATTTTGTGTATTGTACACACCTTGTATTCTAGAAATAGATGCCCTGGGAAGATCTATACGCTGGGGGAGGAGAAGGTCTCTGGTTCCAAGACTTACTCTTTTCTGTGTTAACATACCCAATGAGGGAGAGAACTTGAAACAGCAATTTAAAGAGCCTTACAAGTCAGTAGAATCACACCTTAAATTGGAGTGTAATAGTCTCTTACAGTACTTTCATTGTGGCAAATTCAGTCACCCTGCAAGGTCAAACCATTACTTTGGCCTCCAGGTCAGCATATTTGCAAGGAAACTGGAATTGAAATCATCATTAGCATTACTACTCATTTGAGTAGTAACCTCCAGTAACGATGCCAAGGTAGCCAAAAACCTGATTTTAATGGCAAGCAGCAGAGTGCTGCATAGGCGAAGGATCACCAGGAAGGGAACCAAGAACACCACCTCAGAGACACGGTCTCCCACCTTTCAGGGGGCTTTACCATTACACCCAATTTATGACCTGGGAAAGAAAGGAGTTTGGAAACACCATCCCTGCCTCACACTGAAATACCACCCAACCCCCCAGGTGTTCCTCGTGCCTAGTAATAAACGTGTATTGTACAGAAATCTACTGTAAACCTCAGTACGCAGATTTCATGGCTTCCTTCCTCCATTTTATGCAGCAATACAAAACCAGGTTTTACTATACAGAATTTACTGCGTAACATTTGAGGGTACATCACAAAAATCACGGTTCCCTCCAAGATCAACAGAAAACAGAACTTTAGCACCTCTATGAACTTCACCAGCATGACTTCATTTTGTTTGAGTACCAACTAACAGAGACTCCATTCTTATTTAAGCCCTTTCTGATAACCAAACAGTAAAAAAATCATTTCCCCTATTTATAGTTCCAGATTAAAAAAAAAAACCTAAACAACTGTAGCTGCACACCCTGTTTCTCAAATCCCCCAGAAGGCATATCATATTTTCATTGCTCATAATATTTAATCAAGTCCACTTCATTACAGACAAGGCTAAAAAGCTCATCATGCTGCAATTGATTACAAACAAGCCAGGGCCCACATCTGATAAAAGACTGACCTAATTGTCTTATTCGCCTACATTTCCTCAGGCCAGATTTACTGACATTTTGCATGAATTCAAAGCTGACTGAGCCTCATGACCTTTTATACCTCTGTAATTAGTCTTCTGTGCCTTTACAACCAGAAAAGCAAGTTGTCCCTTTACTCTCCCTAATTCAGCAGACCATCTGTAAAGTATAAACTTCATCTACTCATGACCTACCAGTCAGAAAAGTACACGGAAAAATAGAAAATACACAAACTGTGACCTTACAAAGTCATGAAAGTAAGTCTGGAAAGGCCCTTTTAAGATAAACATGCCAACTACTAAAAGAAGAAACTAAAAAAGCAGGACAAGTTGGTGGACCCAAATTCAATAAACAGCATTTTTATCATGCTTTTCTAAAAAAGAACCATATAAAATAAGGATATTTGCATAGACAATCACCATGAAAAAATAGTGGAAAAAACCAAAACAAACTAGAAACCAAAACCAGTAAGTTTAGTCCCCATCACTAATATCACAGCAGTATAATGCAAACATAGTGATTCTACCCTAGAGTGTAATCAAGATTGATAATACAGAGGCTTAACTGCAGAAAACTTCCACTAGAACCTCATTTATGTATACAATCAGGCTTTGCAACCCAATCCTACAGCTGAAAAAAATACTTATAATTACTAACCTAAGTTTGAAAAGATGGGTCAGGTCGATTCCAGTGAAGTTCTGGTTGAGGCTCCCTGCTGCAGTCAGCAAGACACAATCTGCATTCCCCCACACAAAGCAGAGACAAGGTCAGAGCACTGACCCACACTTCAAATTCCAGTCTCGGAAAAGAGGGACAGACAACCATTAACAACCAGTGAAGACACAACATTGTTCCCTGCACAGTCTTCCTTCCACCTTGCAAAACCTGAGGGGACGTACATGCCTCACCAGCAACAGGCTCATGATCCTTTATCCCACTGTCAGCCCTGGAATTTCTCTGCCCACCAGCCAACTTGTCACTGCAAACACTGTGAAAATAACATGGTCCCATGGACCAGTCTCATGCCCTAACATTTCATAAGACACAGCACTAGTCTGTCCCTTTAGATTTAGAAACCTGTGCCCAAGAACAAGCTAAAGACTTAATGCAAAGATATTTCAAACCAGAGCAGCATTTCTTTTGCACAGCTCCATCAGGAAGCATACATAATCTAAAAAGCTGCCAGCACTGGCAGCCTCGTATTCATCAGTGTCAAGAATTCTTCTATTTTTTAAAAAGAGCTGCTAATTTTCATCCTATATGTATTTCTTCAGGAGAAGTTTGGATTTTTTCCTAAGTCAAATTAATCTAAAATCAGCAGGGAAAGTTTACTGAATAGCTCTTTAAATTCAGAATTCTTGATCTGAATTTTAATGCAGAAATACATCTCCTAAATCAAGTCTTTCTCTTTCGTTTTTCAGACCATCGCATTTCCGTGGTGTTTCCCCTCTGGTCATTTATCATCCACAATTTTCTTTCAGAAAGTTTGGTTACAAGTAGCACGCTTTAAAGTATTGATCACAAAATGACTAATGAACTGTGTCAACATGGGAGAGGATAAAAGATTTCCAATTTGAAGTCCAGCCACTAAATAGAAGTCAAGCTTTGCTATTACACATTCAATCTCTTACCAACTTCTGATATTTTGATATTCCATGTTGCCATGTGTTACACATTCTGCTTGTTCGGTTTGTTCACAAAAATAGAAGCAAAAAAAAAAAAAAAAAGAAAAACACAATTTAATTGGCTACAAGATATTACAAAAAAAATTACAAGATATTACAAAAAATTACAAGATATTACAAAAAAAAAAAAAAGAGCACAGAAATACAGCTTTCTAACCCCTTCCCACTGTTGGGGGATGATGCTCACTGTTGGCCCTACTGCAAATGATCCCTTCCACAGCTACATTTCATCTTCAGTCTGTGGGGATAAAAGCATTTAGAGTGTGTTTGGGCTTATATAGCAACGTCTCAGATTTCAAAAATAACAGCTGTCATTCAACGTGTTATGCATAACCTCTCAACTTCGCTATTTGCAAAGGAAAGAAAAGAGCCTCTACCCAACCCTAGAGCAAAACCATACCTGAGAGAATGAATTAGAAAGCAAAAACGTTAAGCAGGATCCTTGAGCCACAGAACTGTTACACTTTGCTTGGCATCAGGCGCTTCTGATACCAGGGAGGGCCTTGTGCAAAGGAGGACAACAAGCTCTTACCTGGCTTCATTCACAGCCTGCTCCTTATGCACACAGAGCTTATCAGCGTGGCTGCAAGTCAGGATAACTACAAGCCCCACGCTGCAATGCGGCGGGCACAGCACCCATGGCTCCCATCCTCGTCCTGACGTGTCACCCAGCGCAGTTTCGAGACCCTGGCAGGTTGGACACGTGAGGCATGGCTAAGAGGATTTTGTACTTTCTTGGTATGTGGGACCATTTCTGAAGGGCTCAGATCCACTCATTAGCTAGATACTGCAGTTCTTGCACAAACATCCCTAAGTAGGGGAAGGGGATATCTTAATTCACAAGAACATTTGGGGATTTTCTTGACTCCTTAGGAATTTTGTTTTTGTTGACTTGATTCCAACATCAGCTGCCTGCTGTAAATACTTATTGGACGCAATACACGCAGTGTAAGTATCTGAGATACAGAGTGTGAAACAGCTGTGCGACACTGTTCCTTCAGAACAATCCTCTCTCTACTCTCTAGGGACAGATCTCTTTTGAAGGAAGCCCTGGAAAGAAGGCTGCGACCGAAAAAGATACTCTACGCGTTTCATTTATTTCATGCCAGCAATCAAGCAAAACCGGCAACTTTGTAACACAAGTGCACAGAATTTGTGTCTGCTTTAAGAAAAGCAGACGAATCACGAATGATAAGGCCCACTACACACGAGCTCCCACTCGGAAATTAACTTCTGTTTACTCAAAACTTTCCCCAGCGGTTCATGCCCGTTTGAGGCCGCTTATACCCAAAAGCGGCGAACTTTCCCTCTCGGGCAGGGGCAAGGCGATGTCTGAGGCGTCGAAGGAACCAGGCCAGAGCCGCCTCGGCGCACCCCTGGGCAGGAGGGCTGAGGGAGCACCGGGAGCCGCCAGCTCCGAGAAGGGAGTCCGGGGTGGGGGGTCGGCGCTGGCCGGAGCCGAGCGGGCAGCCCACACACACGGCCACTGCCCAGGCCCTCCCCGGGCCGCCGTGGGGCCGAGCTGCCTTCGCACGCCCTCCGGAGCGGCACCTCCCCGCCAGCCTGAGCTAAACCTTCCCTCGGGACAGCAGGGACGTCCGCCCGCCCGCCCGCCTGTCCCTCCCTCCCTCCAACTCCGGCCGTCACCGACCGTCCCCTCAGCGCTCCCGCCCCGGGGCGTCCCATCCGCCGCCGGGCAACTGCCGCGGGGAGCCGGGTCCCAGCCCGGGGGCGAAACAAAAGGCACCAAGTTGAGTGGCCGCCCTCGCGGTCCCGGGGGTTTCGGGGAGGGAAGGTGGTCTGTGAGCCTCCTCGCGGATTACCCTCGGTAATGGGATTACGCGGCGCTCAGCTGTCCGCCGGTTGTCACCGCCCGGGGAGGGGGCGGTGGTGCCGGCCGCCGGCTCCCTCACGCCCTCCGGCGCCCCACGGGCGGGTCCCGCCGCCTGTCCGCAGCCCACGCCGCGGTGCCCGGCGGGCGCCACCCGCTGCCGCTCCCGCCCGGCCCCATTGTTCGCCGTGCCGCCCTTACCGTGCGCGGGGCTGGGGCTGCGCGGGCTCCCGCTGGCTCTCCTCGCTGTGGCTGGTGCAGGGACAGTCGCGCTGGGCCGCCGGAGGTCCGAGCCATTAAAAGCTCCGTGGGCAGGAGGAGGAGAAGGCGGCGGCAGGAGTGGTGGTGTTGGCGGCGGCGGCGGGGGGAGGAGGAGGACAGCCGGGGGCTCGCAGGAGCAGGGTCGCCATGTCCGGCTTTGCAGCGGGGGGAGCCCACCGGGCCTGGCGCTAAGGAGAAAGGGGACAGGCAGCTGCGGAGCTGGGGGTCCTACTGCCGCCAGCACACCGGGGGAGCGGGAACTGGACGCCGCTCTCCGCGCTGCCGCGGCTGCACCTCCCCTAACCCTGCCCCCTCCCGGAGGGGGAGCCGCCGGCGGGAGGAGGCGGCCGAGAGCCCCCTCCAGCGTTCACAGGCGGTGGCGGCTCTCCATGGCCGCTGCCGGCGGCTGAGGCAGCGGGGTGCTCGCCTCGGCGGTGCAGCCCGTCGGGAGGAGGAGCGGCAGCAACAGCGACCACCGCCCTGCGGTGCTGGGGACTCCAGGTACCCCGCTGCTCCTCCTTCTCCTGCCGGGCACTAGAAGGGGCGAGCGGCACTCAGGTAGCAGTCAGGGAAGGGTTAAAGCAGCGGCCGCCGCAACACCCTCACGGGCCGCCGCTCCCGCCTAACCTGCTGTCCCGCTCTGAGGGTTTGGGGCCACCATCCGACCAGGTGCCCTGAGCGGCAGCCCGCAGGCAGGTTGTCCCCTGCTGCCCTTGGGGAGGGAATTGGCTCACTCGCCAGAGCTGCGAAGCTGAGAAACTGGGCACCTCGTCCGGGAGGAACCAGGACATCGCCTCAAGGGGCCTGTGCAAACCCATTAATAGCCCGGCTTCTCTGCTTTATCAGGAGGCTGCAGGACTCCACGGAGAGCAGATCGGCGCTTGATTTACCAAGAGGTATCCATTCCTCCACATTCATCATACCCGAAGTGCTTGCCTGAGGCACAGAGAAACCAAAGGACTAGTTGTATGGGTAGCGCACGCACTTTATGGTTACTAGTTAGCAATCTAGATTTTCTTCCTCATTAAACCACCACATACCTGTAAAATTTAACAGGTAGTAGCCATCTGGGCTTCAAGGGCCATCTCTCCAAACGATCTCCACTGCAGTATGTAAGCAGAAAGGAGACCGCGGCTGGGGCTGTGCCTTTTTCTTGCCCTCAGGGAAGACATGGAGGTGCAGCATAAAGGCTATCACATCCTTAGGAGACCAGCACAGTTGTCTGCATGCAGCGGCTCTTAAAGCACCGCTAAGCATTTGCGTAACTTAAGTGTTAGGGTGTGCATTCCTTTGAACCTTTTCCAGCCTTTTACCAAATTGTTTTTTTCAGGAAGAAGACAGGGTCGTACACACAGGTGAGTGGTGCAGAGAGGACACCTCAGATCTTTGAGGTTCTCTTGGTGACCCAAGAGGGAGCAGCAAACTGTGCATGTATTTAAAGTAACCCCTCTGCGAATTTATCATTTAAAGACCATTTGAGGATCCCACCTAACATCTCTGTATTTAATCACTGGAGGAAAGAGAATGATATGTGAATGCTGTAACTACCTTTTTTTTTTTTTTTCATCTAAGCCTTGGCCTCACTTAGTCCCCAAAAGACAAATTCCTTTGCTGTCAACAGCAGCGCGTTTTTGCACAAACACCTCACTACAAATACCTCAGCGCATATCCAACCAACCTTGTGAGATCAAGAGAACTTATCTTTGCTCAGCCCTGAAACCTGAACCGAAGTACATATGTTACTGACTGAAAGGCTGCAAATTGCCTTTAGCTGTCAATACGTCCTAAGATAATAATTATTGTTACTTTTCCTCAGACTTCTTCTACACAAAATACGTGGCCTGCCTGTAGAAGATCAAGAAGAAAGATTAGGTTCTTATTCTGACAATATAGAATAGAATTAAGATAGAATAGAATATTTCAGTTGGAAAGGACCTACAGTGATCATCTAGTCCAACTGCCTGACCACATGAACTGTGGGTAATAATACTGACACAATAAACAAGATTGCCTTTTCCCAAATGCTTATTTTGCCAGCAGCTTTAACTCTGACATAAGGTGCAGTTAGGGTTAGTGCAGCACTGCAAGGGTCAGCTGTAGCATTTAGAATTTCCTGGTGCTTTTTATGTCGACTTCCAGATCACGAATACCTCATTCACACACAACAAAAGAGTTGTTGTAATCTGCATCAGATGAGTGAGGTCATCTTCAATGCCTTCCAAGGCTGAGTGACCTTGAGACATTTCTCAGTACTGAACAGTAGTAACAGGTTGCCCTGCAGCTACTGGTCATTTATTACTGAGCTCCAAACAGCAACAGTGAAATACTGTCTTGAATGGTACACTTACTGAAGCATCAAAGATGATATGTTGATAATTTCTCCAAGAGCCGTGGGCAAGCCAGTGCGTGTAGTTAACTGATTCTCTTCTGAAGGTATCAAGGACAACTAGGGACTGGTATCTAAATAGACTTCTTTACTTCTTCTTGATGTTTATCTACTTGGTCATGAAGTTATCTTTCACCCATCCATTTCCCCTGATGCTCTCTATACCCTTAAGTAGCAATTTTTCTCTAAAATATATTTCTCTCATGTGAATTACAAATAGCAATTCTCACTCTTTGATGTGAGTGCTAAGAAAAGCACTGCTGTTAGCTTCCTGTAGTACGTAGGATTACATTTCCCCCTGTTGAATGAGATATGGGATGTGTTGGGATGTCAAGTGAGCAAAAAAATTTGAGAGAACAGCATTTGTTTTGAAAAAGTCATTGAAATTAGAAAAATGGTCCTAGTTAGTTCATGTTTCCGAAAGAAAACAGATAAGCTTTGTCTGCCTCCACTGGAAAAGAAGAGAAGAGCTGGAACTGGGTTTCAGATTAAGCAAGACCAAGCTGGCATAGTCATTCATTTCTGCCTGACCTGATAAGGGAGGACTCAAGGAAAGGAAAGGAAGGAGACAAATATGTTAAAAGGGTCCTGTCATCTTGAGATACTGCCTAGATGTGCCTTCTGCCTTGTTCCCTGTTAGGAAAGAGATAGCAACAGCTACTATGGAATGCAAACATGGATCTCTGGAAAGCCTTCACTTTTGCAACTCTCACATGCTGGGATGGATGATGTGCAGTTATTTTTTCACTGACATTTTTGTTGTGAGGTTCTATAAGGTATGCATGCTTGTGGGCAGCTGTGGCAGAGTACCTGCAAGTCTGCATTTTCACCTGCCATGTGGTAACTTCTTTGCCTATCTGCGTGATTTGTCAAACTAAATTACTGGATTCAAAACCCAAGCATGTAGATTAAGTTCTTTGGTCTGGTTTACACTAGGGTCAGACTAGATTCTTCAGGGGTCCTTCTGGCCTTAAAAATTAATGCCTTTTTGTAAACTACTTTATGTGTTGAGTTCAAACATTTTTCTGTGTTTTATTACAGTGAGAAGCTAAGGTGCTGCCCTAATTGAAATCTCTGTATTTCAGCTCTGTCTTTTGTCTAGTAATTCTTTTTTGTAAAACATTCCACAGATGTTTTTCTGGAGCCTGAAATTTTGCTTCAAAGACCCTTTCAGCAAATATTTTCCTGATAGATTTATCAGTGTGTTCTTGTATAAATGTGGTTTAGGACTCAGTCTTGAAAACCTATGGCATTTGATTAGTCAATTTTAGGCTCTTTCTCATATATCTTCATGTTACCTTGTGTTAATTTATCCGGCTTTGCTATTTTCAGTGCAAGAGCATAACAGAACTATCCATCCAGTTTTTTTCAGGATCATTTCACTATCATTTTTATTACAGGCTTTGTAGCACACATGCATCTTGCCATTTCAGTGGCTATTTTTTGCAATATACTTTTACTCATGTCTTCCCAAAATATTATTACAGTCTGCAGTTGTTAATGTTATCCTACCACTAGCTCTTCTGATAAGTTTACTAATGTTGAACTAATATGTCTTTCTTGCTTCTGCATCAGAATGCAATGCCAAACTATAGGTAGAAGCTGTGGTAACTAACAATTTTCATAATCATAGACTGGTTTAGTTTGGAAGACACCTTGAAGACCATCTGGTTCCAGTGCTCCTACCATGGGCAGAGACACCTTCCACTAGAGCAGGTTGCTCCAAGCCCTGTCCAACCTGGCCTTGAACACTGCCAAGGATGGGGCAGCCACAACTTCTCTGGGCAGCCTGTGCCAGTGTCTCACCAATCTCACAGTGAATATAATACTAGCAGTGGACCATGTCTTAACTTCCAAGGAAAGAAAAGAGGGAAAAAAACAAACATACAAAAAAACCCTCAGAAAAACGCCAAATAAATATTTAGCCAGGTAGCAAAGGAATCCATTTCCATTCTCGACTTTAGGATTTTCATGTGAAAGGAACACTGTAAAGAAGCCATTTAAGCACTTAAAGCCAGACAATTGACAGATTTTGTTTACTGCCCAAAGTGTATAATATCATGAAATAAAAGAGAAGCTTTTAGTGATGTATGCAAAAGGTTTTCCAAGCCCTTAAGAATTTATATAAAGAGAGCTTTTGTGTATCAAGCTCTTGGAACAAGTTCCTCTCCCTAACCTCTTAATACCATACATCATGTCTGTTACATGCTGTCCTATTTACCTTGTATTGCCCACTGGATTTGCCTGTTTCAGAACTAATGCATTTGTTACGTTAGCTGCATATTCATGCGAAGATGATCACCAATGCAGTGGTGAATAGATGAATCCTCCCTAAACTTTAGAGTTAGAAGTTCATTTGAAATTCTGAACGATTTATACTCCTCAAAACTAGGTAGATTGCATGGGCTTATACTTGTTTCATGCTTGCTTCTTTCCTTCTGCAAATCCAAGGAGAAATAAATGCCTCATTTTTTAAATGGCACTGAGAATTCTGAAGGATTCATTAATGGACATAACTGCCAACTACTGCAATATAAATTAAAACATTAATAGTATTTTTATTATTATTTATAAAATAATAACTTATTAAATTACAAATATCAGAACCTTCAAGAAAATAGAAACCAAGGAAAAATATAGAGGTTTGTGTTTTGTTTTGTTTTTTTTTTAAATAAATCAAATATCTTTTTGCTATTTATATTGAAGTTTCCTCTCCTACAATCCATTTTCACCTTTTTTCTCAATAGAAGAGAAAAGGAACACTGAATATGAGGATAAAATACGTATTTATGCCACTGTTTCCACCAGAAACAATGTACATTTTCTGTCATGGTAAGGAGAGAGAAGTGATAATGGAAAGAGAAAATATTTACAGATACGAAAAGATTTCACATGTTGGGTAACAAATAAAAATAACTAAAAAAGAGCTGCTTTCTTCATCAAGTGCCATCAAGCCTGCTATGCAAGATGCAGTGTGTTGAGCAGAAATGTAAGCTCATCATCTCCTTGCTGAATGTGGCTTTTAGAAACCAACCAACCAACCAGCCATGTTAATCTTCCAATACTACTTTTTGATAAGATGACCAAATATGTTGTTTGAAATAGAAATGTGCTGTTAAAACTCACCATTTAGGGCAGAACTCCCAGCATTCTCCCAGTTCATACTCTTTTAGGTTTTTTGTCATTTTGGACAGAACAAACTGTTTATTTGTTAAGAAAAAAGGTGATACTTTCCAGGAGGACAGTGCAATTAAATTAATGAAATTATTATAAGACCATTTAACACTGCAATGAAGAAGAATCATTTAAGTACCTGGGCAAATACGATTCTAAACCAGAGAAAGATGCCATTTCTGCAGCCCCTCAGAACTTATACCACGGGTAAACCCAGCTGAAAAGAGTCCCCTTGCAATTATGAAAATGAGAATATGGCTGGTTAAACATGGCTTCTAGCATTATCAATCTTAAGGATTCTCATGAAATTCCATGATTTCCCTCTTGTTCTCTTCTTCTCCCCCCGCCCTGTCCAATATTTTTGCTGTGACTTCCTGCCCGGGAATACATCTGGAACATATCAATGTGTCTGAATAAATCCTGGGATAATCCCCACTTTAAAGTGATGGTGGGGGAACCTTATCCAGTGCTCTGTCACATTCATGATCTCCCATGGGTCCTTTCTGACTTCCTGCTGGATGATAAACATTTTGCCTTAATAATGGCCAGTTACAGCAGGTGGCTCAACTACTGTCTTCTCCATTGTCACGCTCTTCTGTTCTAATTTTTACAACATCTAAATCTGGCTGGAGGGAGCAACCATAAAACTTGTCAAAGCAAACATCAATCCAGCATGTGAGTTTGCTGTTTCAGAATGCAGCCCCTGAAATTAGCCCGTTCCTAAATGTCAGACCAGAAGCTGGGTCTTCTAAGGGTGGTAATTTATTTACTTCCAGCATGAGAAATACAGCACAGTGAAGAGAAACAAACCCATCTATTTTCTATCTGGGTTTAATATCGTTAATTAAATTCCTTCTTCAAAAGGCATCTGTGAAACTTCCTGCTCACAAAGTGAAAGCTATTAAATAATTTACAGACACAATATTTCACTGTAGAAAGCTTAGCAGGATCTGCATACTTTACATTTAATAAAATCAAATAATCAAATGACTAGAGACTTGAAAAGCATTTATTTTTCTGCTTATCTTTTATCTACTCTGGTTGTTGTCCTCAGAAACAAAATTCCAAAAATGAAAGTGAAATGACTGCTCTTAAAAGCAGAATTTAGACTAAAAAAATACAAAGCCTCATTCAATTTTGGTGATAAGAAAAGTAATTTACAACATCACAGTCTATTTCAAATCAGGAAGGCACATTCTCTTTAAAGCTCAGGTAGATCAAGTGCATACTCCCATCAGCTTCCATCAACTCGCTGACAATGACACACTTAACTATTGGCCATGTTCTTCCAAAGCAAACACATTAGGTGGTCTATCACTGTCAACACTCCTATTCAACCTGTTCTGTATCTGTAGCAACTTGGGCTTTGAGTTTTAAGTGTGAGGAATACTGTCCTATCCTGTGTCCTACCTTCTGATGCTGGAAGATGTACAGGGAACAGATTTTGTTTAGTCTCTTCGTTTTCTGAGATACAGGGTACAGGCAAAGAGTTTTTCCCATGCCTATTTTTTTCCACCTAACATAATCATCCATAATTCATTACCACAGCTTCCAATTAGATAATTTTCCCACTTCACTCAAGAGAGGAAATTCCCTTACGTTAGTTGTCACTAGTATTTTTTTCTGTTTCCTCAGTTACTGGTCTGTATGTCATGTAAGCCTGCATTCCCTTCAACATTCTCGTGTTCCATAATCTTTCATTTTATTGTATAGTTTTCTACTTTATAAATAATTTAAATATGAGATTCACCATTTGCTCTGACAATGAAACACAGAAAACAATAGTTTTTGGTTTATCAGTAATCTTTAGGACACATTTCTCCTTTAAAAGTATCTTAATTTTCTGTAGTGATCATTTGCTATTTGCAACAGAAGAGAAAAAGAAAAATAATCTTATTTTTTAAATAGTAGGTTTCAAAATGAACAGGAGCTTAAAATATAACTGAATTGAAGTCACTCTGCTGAAATAGGACAGGCTTAACCAGAATAGCTCCCAGAAAACATCTTAAAGCAACCAGGAGTTTTAATAATAGTCTATACTAAATTTATCCAGCTCTTTATAATGAAGATACCTATCATCTCATGCTTTTAAACCTGAAATGCATTCTTTTCTTTGATATTGCCAGTTGCTTCACCACTGCCTGTTTAGTTTGTTCCCTCCACAGTCTCTCTGCAGTTGACAACACTGGGCATCGCACATCTGTGCTGTGCCCTATCTCCCTCTGGCACTGGGGAGAAAATCTTAATCCCTAGTTCCTGCTGTAAGATCTCCTCCTAAAGAGGCAGATCAGTAACAAAGGAACTGCAGTGCTCACAAAACTGCCCTAATATTAAAGTGGTTTAATCTTCTACTAGGGAAAGCCTGAGAGTCCCACTGCAGGGTGTTACTTTCTACTGCACTTTGATCCATTGTGTAACTCACTAAAATTCAGCATTTCAGATTTGCCACATTTGAATACATGAAAAATCCACTAGCTCCTTCAAAATGGTACAGAGAAAGAAGTGATAGAACATTTTATTATGTATTTCTCCTTTGTCTTTTAGAATCCAGGTAACAATCAACAGTGCCAAGGTAATGAAATAATTTTCCTTCTCAGGCCCCAGAGTGAGCGTCTACATGAATGTTAGGAAGGACCTGTACAAATGGCCAAGTGAAGCCTGATCAGAGCACCGGGTGTCTGACAGGAGATACAGTTAGGGAGCCTGAGGGAAAGAGTACAAAAAAAAGGGACAAATGTAGAGCAATCCTTTCTCTAGCTGCCTCTCCCAGCTTCTGACAGCTGACAATTTATGGGCTTCTTGAGCAAGTATTTTCCTCAGGAGCACCTTGCTTATTAACCATTCATACACCTACCCTTATAAACAATTGGTCTGATTTGGTTTTTGACTTCCATCAGAAATTCATTTTATGCTTCAATTACAGCATCTGAAAAAATTACTTCTTACTGTTTTTTAAATATCCTAATACTTTATTTGGGCAGCATTTGATCTTTGTGTTAAAAGAAACAGTGAATTGTTCCCTATTCACCTACTCCCCTGCATTCACAGGTGTATAGATAACTCTCCTGCTTCCCTTGGACTTGCCATAGAATCCCAGAATTGTTCGGGTTGGAAGGGACCTTAAAACTCATTCAGTTCCAACCCCATGGGCAGGGACATGTCCCACTAGACCAGGCTGCTCAAAGCCCTGTCCAACCTGGCCTTGAACACTGCCACAGATGGGGCAGCCACAGCTTCTCTGGGCAACCTGTTGCCACTTTTTTCCAGCCTGAAGGATCCTAACCCCTTTCGTTACACCTCAGCTGGCTGCACTGTGTGCTTCTTACGCTTCCGACCTCTTTCTCAACCTTTCCAGTTCTGCTACATCCCTTTTCGGGTACTGCATCAGGACCATTTGAGGTCCAGGCAGAGGGGCACAGACAGTTGCGCAGAACAGATCTGGCAGTGGCAACTGCTGTGCCTGCAGCTCCACTCCCTTCTTAAGAAGGAAGAGGAATTTTTCAGGGAAGACCAGCCTAGAGTCATTTAGCATTGCCCTTTTTCCAACCAAAGCGATCAATCTCTTGTACTATAGCTAGAGGAATACCAGAGAACTTTAGAATTTTGAGGAAAATTATGATGGTTTTAGATGATTTGATAGAACCTTGCTTGTGCTGTTGAAGTTAGGTATTTCAGCATAAGGGCAAGAGAAAATAATTTAGGTGTCCAGGTCTCTCAGTTTAGACACAAACTCCCAGTTTTATTGCCAAGAAGTTAATTTGTTTGAATTTTCTTTGTTGTTTTCATAAGAAAAAACATTAGCAGCTGTGTCAAAGAAATAAAATAGACCTACAGAACACAGCATCCAAAACTAAACCCTCTTTTCTATAGCATTGAAAGGGACTTGGGTTACAGCAGAACACTAAAGACAATGTGGCTGAAAAGTTAGGCAGTACAAAAATTATCTCCTGCACTCATGTGAGGAGCTGTTAATTGTTTATTTAGAAAATAGGAGTTACAGTGTGCAACTACTCAGAGTTCTGGTTTATGCTCAAGAGTGATGAAAGGAGTCCAACTCCGGTAGCATGGAGGCTTGGGCCAGGCTATTTTATATATAGTTTGTTTAGGTTGTGAGGGGTTATTTTTTGTTTGCTTGGTTTCTTTTCCATAAGGGTAATATATATTATGTGACAAGATATTAATAGCAATGAGGGCAAATGAAGACTCCATCTTCTCAGATTTCATATCCTTCCTCCCCCCCCCCGATTAACCCTTTGTAACTTTCCACTTGAAATGCATTTTCTTATCACATTCTGCCATTTCCAGCAATGTCTTAAGCTTTTATTCATTTCAAGGATAGAAATTCTCACTTTTTGATGTTAATACAAAGCCTCAAGAGCTCATACACACATTGGAACTGTCATTCCTTTTCTTTTGCTCCCAGACTCACAGGCAACTCAAATGAAACTCATTTCCTTCTTACCCCATGGATGAGGAGAGGTGGAAAGCTCCAGAGTTTGCCTCCATAGCAGCAAGGAGAAAGTTACTGTGGCTGTTTCATTTGACAGCGAGATGTTTATTTATGGGCATATTTACTATTCACACTGTTCAGTGCTGGGAAAAACAGGGATAGTGATAAGACCTGGTTAAGCCTGTATTGACTTTAACACTCCCTCTTTGTTTTCTTTCTCTGGGGTTGCAGCAGGCAGTTCTTGAGACAAACTGCCTGCTCTGTGCACAGGTTTCCAGTAAACAGAAGTTACAGTTTAACACTCTGGCTAAGAGACTGTAAAGGTGCAACCTTCCCCACTGCTAGGGTATGGCCTTCTAACACTCAATTGTACCGTCTCCATCTACTGGCCGGAAGACACTTCAGGAGAGCACAGAGCTGGTAATACAGAACCGCATCCACATCTTCACACTACAGACAAAACCTGGCAATTCCGGGGGTTGATTTTTACGGTTGGTTTGTGATTTTTTTTCCAGGAATACCAACTCCTAAACTCAAAAAAGCCCTCTACAGTAAAAATATCTCTTGATATTTTATTCTGATATTTAAAAATGGTGGTATTGCATGATTTCACTTCAAGTAATTCAGGCAAGGTGAAATTCCCCGATTCAAGATCCTGTGTTACAATCATGTTTTTCACTGAACTGCACCCAAAACATGACTTTTACTCCAGGCTTTTTTTTGGTTGGAAGATTAACATTAATTTTTAATGTAGGATACAAATTGAATATTAAACCTTTTAACTCATTTATATCATATCCTATCACAGCAAGATAGGATTTGATATAATCCTATCCTGTTAATAGCATTAACAAAATGTTATTAAACAACATTTTGTTGCCAGCACATAGTACATGAAAAAACATACTTCAGATATATTTAAAAGATAACTGTTGCTAATTAGGAAAAAACAGTCGCACATTTAACGCAGAAATAGTAAGCTGAAGAAATCCCCTTTCTTTTCCTCTTTCCTCCTTCCTCACCTGCAGAGGACACCAGCCATCTGCAAAAGGTAGCAAGCAGTAGCACTGGTGTTGGCAAAATGAGGGACAAGTAATCTGAGCAAAACTGGCTGAAGTTAAACTTGCAGTTCCATTCAGTCACCCCTAACTCTGGAATGCTTCCCTATTTACCCCAAGAACATCTGTGAACGTGCATGCTTCCCACTTTTCTGGAAGAAAATTCCAGAATTCCATTATTCCAACAACCATCTGGCGCCTTAGGAGAGCTTTGAGCCCTTCTCTCCTAGCAGCAGCACCACATCCCTCAAAAAAAAAACCAACAAAAAACCAACCCCAAACCCCTTAAGGCATTCACTGCTTACTGTTAAATTTTCACTCTCCATTGCTAAGTGAAATTCAGCTACAAATACTTGTGTGCACCTGGTGTTATATTAGCTGAAGTTATTCTTAAACCAAGAGTGGTACCAATACCAAACTGAAAAGACATTTAGATGGCAGAAATTCCCTGCACCTGAAGTGAGGTCATGAGCAGCCTCTGGAGTGGGCAAGCAAAGTCATAAAAATCAGAAGCGACTTGAACATATTAGGTCCAACCTTACCTTCTTGGAAACATACAGGGGAAATCACATCACTGGCGCAAACCAGAATGATAGGAAAGGATCTCACAGAGATTGTAGAAACAGTCTCCTTGGAGCAGAAATGGCCATTCTTTGTCTCTGAACTAAGGAGGTGAATTTCACCCAACTCCAGCATTGCAAAAGCACTTGGAGATCATCATCCCAGGCTTCCACTCCCAGGCTGATTTTCTTGACAGACTCAGAATAGCTGAGAGGCTATTTGGTTTCTTCTCCACCAGGTAATTAGAAAGATCAGAGTGAATTCTACAAGCAAGATCTGTGAACTCATGAAGACCAAACATTTGAGCTTCATGGGCTATGAAGGAACAAGACACTGCCTTTGCAAAGCAAATACTCTGATACAGAAAAGTATTCCAAAACTCAAAGGACAAACGCAGCTTTCTACTGGAAAACAAACCATACTGCTACCGAGCTTAACATTTTGTATTCAAAGATACAAACCACACAGCTTTCTCATGTCTTGAATGGGTCTCCAGTCCTCACATCCCTCTTGCCTCAGAAAAGATGCTGTAGAAAACTAGACTTACAGCTTCTAGGGCTACAGCAGTGGGTAGTGTCTTCTGAATGAGGCACTTGTGACAGAGGAAGTTAATTCAGTAGTGGCACAGAGGCACAAACTTATCGTACCTGTTAACAGCATGTTAATAGTATGTGAGCCTGAGCCCAACATAACGCAGACAGAAATCTAACTTGATGACAAAAGGCGGTATCTATGGATGTAGCTCACACTCTCCAGAAATGGGAGCAAACACGCCTCTAAGTGGCGGTTAAATAGCAAGTAATTTACCTGTCAGTGTGGAACACCTCAAGAACTGGCAAAATCTCCTGGGGACCTGATATAAGGAGGCAGCATCAGGGCTAAACTACTTTTACAGAATGGATTTTTGTTTTAATTGATCTATTCTAGGAGCAGGAAAAGAACAGATACCAGGAAATCCAAGTGTTCGTGAGTAGTTAGTTACATTACAGAACGACTGAGGCTGTTCACTAAGCCATTGCACTGCCAGTAACAAACACCATCCCAAGAACCATCTGAGATACCAGCAATTTCTGTCAGCACCAATTCACACAGTAGTTGTCTTTGGTCTCAGACACGTCCTTATGACAAAACATATCATCATCACCCATTTCCCTTCACTGAACAGGGCTGCAGACATTTATGTACAAACTTCATGACAAGACACCCAGTATCAGGTGAGACGAATCCCATTACTTTTATCCAGTATTGAGGCTGTACCTCTGAAGTCTCAGCAGAGGTTAAGCTGTCCCAAGAGATGTTCTTTCTTGAAGCAATACAAATACCTTCATGATACTCAAAAAAGGGAAAGGACCTTCACTAGACAGAAACTTAGATCCTGTTTACAGCTTCCTGGAAGCCAACAAATGCATTTCTTAGAATCTAAGAGACTATCAAGCCCCATACAAGTAAGTACAATTGACAAAGCAGAATAAGAGTGGACCGAATGATTAAATAACAAAGACCAAGGCTGCTCCCCAAAGATGCACAGTAAAATACTTACAAGTATAACAAAATGCAGGGTGGCATTCTTTTTAATAACACCCTCATCGTATTTGGAAGACTCAGTGTATGTGATCACGCCTATGAATACCACAAAGGCAAAACTAAAGCTGTAGTTCAAGAGCCCAGGGAAGCAGCACATACATGCATACACAGAGCCATTAGGAAATTCACCTTCCTTCATTTCATCAAAAATCCCAGCTGTGCAACACTTCTCACTCTCATACATATACTCCACACATGAGACTGAAGATTCTAGATGTGTGGAGAACAATGGACATTTGGCATAACAACCACCATTCTATGCTGTGGAATACCAGCCTTTGCACTCAGCATTACTTTGAAGTCTCTGCAGAGACAAAGTGACAACAGAATGCCACTTCTCTACATAAACCCAGTGTCAAAACCATTAAGCCTACAAGTCACTTCCTTGCACAGATTCTCAGGAAGACCTTGTAGACAAAGCCAAGCAAAGGAAACTAGACATTTATCTGCATATTTTAGTATCTCTCATGAACAACCTAGAATTGCAAGCAAAACACAAGTAGTTTCACCTTCAGAATGATAAAAACAGGTGAGAGTCTAGATGGCAACTCACTTAAGCTTCAGGAGCCAAGCTGCTTTGGACAGCAATGCTGGTGAATGCTGGTTACTACTGTATGCTTAAATAAGCAATATAACTGCAATTCTGGAACACTGGGAAGTTTTCTAGTTGCATTTCGTGCTACAAACTACAACTTCAAACACTTCTGTGTGGATGACTGGGTGGATTTGGTACCTCTTTGCTCAGCCAAGGCAGAGCACTCCTATTGTTCGTGCTGCTCTTTACACTAGATTAGGTACATCTATTACCTGACACCATGGTGGAGCATTTTGATAAAGCATGGTTGGGGCTATACCCAGGAAAAGTGGTCAAATAAAATCACAGAATGGTTTGGGTTGGAAAGGACCTTAAAACTCATCCAGTTCCAACCCCATGGTCAGGGACACCCTCCACTAGACCAGGTTGCTCAAAGCCCCATCCAACCTGGCCTTGAGCGCTGCCAGGGATGGGGCAGCCACGGCTTCCCTGGGCAACCTGTGCCAGTGCCTCACCACCGTCACAGGGAAGAGCTTCTTCCCAATATCTGATCTAAATCTATCCTGTCAGTTTAAAGCCATGATGGCCCTTCCCATAACCATACCACAGTTAGATTCCTTCAGCTCCTTCCAAAGGATGACTTCTTAGTTTTTGATAGCTACAGATAAAGCTATTGTTCTACATTTTGTTTGGGCAACAGTACTTCAGTGCTGTGGAAGATCAAGAATGTTGACTGCTTAAAAATTCTGTTCTGCAAGCATCAACTAAGGAACCTGAAAAGCTAAGATTATCAATTCAGAGAGCTTTTAAAGAAGTGGACAGGGAGAGTTGTGTTTCTGAAGCTTGCGTAAATTGAGAAAATGCTACAGAAACTTTTACGTTAATCCTCATCAAGTTCAATGAGGACAAGAAAGACGAGACCTCCAAGTACACCCTGGAACAGATCTACCTCTCAGGCTGGCACTGCAACTCACTCACTGATAAAACCTCTTCTTTGGTAAAATGATTGTTAACAAGGTAAAAGCAACTGCACAAAGTTGCTCCATGCCACCTCCAGCAAAATGAGCAACCCCGTCTCCTGGTTCATTGTTCTCATTTACTTGGACTGAAAGGAAGGAAAGATTAAAGTTGGTCTGTACAGAGAGCAATGCAAATGCTACTCTCTTGCATTACAGGGCCAAGGTCGATGCTAAATGTGCTACTATTATCTCCATATTGCAGCAGTGCAAAGAAGGGGAAAGAGAGAAACTTTGAGAAGAGTACAAAAAGCAAGCTGCAGGGAAAAACTGGCATGGTTTAGGCTGAGAGGAAATTTAAAATAAAGAATACTTAAAAAAAACCCCAAACCCAAACACCATGAACAAGAGAGATGATATTATATAGCACAATTTTTGCAGTTGGAACCAGTGTCGAGATAACTGACGACTTACTAGTTCTCTCACATTACCAGTATCTTACCCTTAACAGAGCATTTTCCAGATACATGAATGCTTGGATTTCTGCAAATATAAGATTAACAATATTTAGCGAAGTAGAAACTGGGCATTTTGTTACACTGCTTGAGCCGCATCTAAACAAGCTGCAGCATCAGCCCCTACAGTGAAGGAAGTTTGTGTCACACACGTTTGGATATAATGGTGCCAGGCTGGTCTTGGTACCCCTCATTCTGTATTGGGTTTGGCTTTTGAAACATTTTCTAAGGCAAAATTTATTTAGTAAGAGAGAAATTTGTTACATGTAAAGTTTTAGCTTTTCTTGTTCAAAAGGAGGAAAACATAACACCTTCTTTGAAAAGATTTTCATGTTTTAAGAGACTATTGAGATTGAAGAACACTGCAGTAAACAACTGAAGGTTTTAAAACCCAATGCATATAACTAACATCTTCAAAGTAACAAGTTTGAAACTTCAGAAACTTCACTCACCTTCATAGAGTACGTGATTTCTCACTTATGTTTGCTGCTTTGACAGCTGGTAAATATTGCTCTTGCAGTACCAAAAAGACCTGGAAAGGTTTTTGATTCTTTCAGGTCAAGCCATCAGCTACAGGATTGTTTTAAACAAAACACAGGCTCCTGTAACAGTATCAGCGGCTGCCAGATCATGTTATACATTTGCAGCTGGAACAACACTACATTTTATAATGTATACCTTAGGCAGTGAAATTGCATCTGAACACGAGAAACATCTTTAAGTCAAGATATGTAAATTTACTGTCATAAAAGGAATGCCATTAATTTTCCATTCTACACACTCAGGTGAAAAGTTTGTTAGAAACAAAGACGCGTAAAATCTGTAAAAGCAATAATATACAAAGTTCCAAATATAAAAATCATGACTTGTATAGTTTGTCACTTGCATCTTTTCACAAGAGGAAATTAAAGGAACCACACATCACTGAACTTCTACACAAGCTTCTTGTGTTTCAATGTCATTTATTGAGGAGTGAATGAGATACTGTCAGACATGCCAAAGAGACTTCACATTCAAGGGCTGGAAGCTGAACAGCTTTCCTCATTGAGTCACTGTTGTTTTGGGGATCTGAAAGTCCAGTCAATGAGGTCTTCATGCTTGATGTTTGTCTTCAGTTTTTCATCTTCTGATCTACTAACTTGTTGGGCAGAAGGCCATTTCTACCCTACCAAGACTCACACTCCAATTAATACAATTAACACTAGATGTAGAGAAACGTTTATCTGATATAACGTACGTCTACTGCTGGAAGTCTTAAAGCTGTTTCTTAATTCATTATGTCTAATGAGAAAATTCACCTTGTTTCCCTTTCACCATCATAGGGATGGCTTATACCGTTAGAAAAATACTCTTCAGTGCTATTGTAGGGTTTACAGGAAACATCTTCTGTGTTGTGGGATAGAAACAGATTTAAACACCGCTCTGAAAGAATGCTTCTTCTTGCTGCCACTGCCTGTAGGTTGCAGAAGAATGGCCTACACGCACTACAGTTCGGTTTTACTCAAAAAAGAAACAAAAGAAACCTAAACAGTAGGGTAAACGTTTATTTGGAGTTAGTTTTCTTGCAGATAATTAAGGCCCTTCAAGCAGAGTTCAGTAGCTCCTGTATGGCTGCCTGTTGATCTGCATTGAGCTGTGATATGCATTCTGTCCACAGTTGTCCAGATGTCTGGAAAACAAAATGGGAAGTTGTCTTTAAGCAGGCTGTCAAGCTTCTAAGGCACATACTAACCTTTCACGTGTTTACAAAGCTCAGCATTCACTGGGCTTATTCCTGAAATATATACATATATATGCCAAAAAGAACAGACTGAAATTTTCAGTTACATAATCCTACACATGCTCAACTAGAGAAGCTCTAAAATGCTAAACAGAGGTGAGCTCTGGTTAAACAGCAGTGGAGTAATTCATTGGAAACCCCTGGGAACTCCCTATAAGTAAGTGGGTCAAATGACAATTGACACTCTTAAGTTAACCATAGCCTGAATCATTTGCTCCATTTTGCACCCAAGTTGAAAGATGAACCCTGAGGCAAACCTGAACCATGCCTAAATGTAACAGTATCTCTTGGGCAAAGGTGCAACAGTTACATTCACAGGAAGAGAACACTGTGATTCCACCATGACAAGTTACACACTCTACATGTGTGTATGCAAAATGCGGCTGCCCACACATGGCATTACTCTTTTGTGAAAGGAATGGTAAATTACTTCCCAGAGAGAACAGAACACGTGTAGTAGCATCCATCTGGGTAAGCATAAACCCACACTTTGTTGCTCCTCAGTATAACTCATCTGTGTTACCATAGCCCTCAGCTGTTAGCTTTTAAAGTCACCATCACTCGGGACTGGTTCTAATGGTACCAGAAAAATCAAAAAAAGGCTGGAAATAGGATTTATTCACTTATCAACAGAAGCTGGAAGCAACCGGCACCCTACTTTCTATAGAAGGATCATGATACGAAAAAGAAAAATTGCAAGTAGGCTGTAGGTCTTTAGCTTCTGTAATAGCAGTACACTTGAAGTAAACTAAGAAATGCTTTAATTTATATTTGGCATATTTTAGGTTCAGCTCTACTGTAATTCCCTTTTCTCCCACACTTCTTAGGAAAAAAAAAAATATCAAAAATGAACTCACAGAATTCAAAAGAGCTTGGAAACAAAGTCTTCAAGTTGGAGTCTGGGTTTTTAAACAGCATTAGGCATTTTAGACTCTACATGTGCAACGGATTACTGCAGAATCAAATGTGCTCTTCCAGCATTTCTGACACACATTTAAATTAATACTCTACTGAAATATTTCTGGCCTGAGAATACCTAAGCATGAGGACAAGTTTATGTTTCATTCCAGCTATGACTAAAATGTTGCTCATGTCAGATGCTGGCAGTGGAAAAGCTTACTGAGATCATTAGAAGAAAGTCTGCTGGAACCTGGGAAGCAGCAGCAACTGGCCGACTGTTAACAGCCTTTAAAGTTCCTACCATGGTATAAAACATTCACAGTGCTTAACCCAAGCCAAAGTACTATGTGTGAAGACAGAAAGGGTTGGTAACACTATGCTAAAATTCTATTTAAAAAACAAAAAACCCAAACCCATGACCTTTAAGATGCACAGTCTGAATGTAAATCATTCTCCCAGTGCAGAAGTCTTGTTTCCATATTAATGTTCCTAATATTCCTGGTCAAAAAAGGACTTTGCTACACACAACTGATCTCTACGTGTACGGGCTATTGTATTGTTAAAAATCAACTAACCTTGAGCATTTAAGGTAAACAAATGCATTCGCATACCCTAACACAGAAGTTCCATACCCCAACTAAGCACTAACCGTACGGATTCATGTCTGTCAGTCAGAATCTAGAATAGCCACTCACATCACTTTCACTTTGGGACTTTGCTTGATTTCATTCATTTTACGCCTTCAGAGTTTTAATAGGTCATTTTCTACCAGATATAACGGATCTCACACGTTTACATACTCATCTAAATGAATCCTTTCCAAAAAAATCAAGTATTCCTAAAGTTCTTGAACCCGAGTTTTGCCAAAGCATGCAAGGTAGAATGGACAACAATTGAACTGCCGCTGCTCCAAATCCTCTACATGTCCTCTACATGTTTTTATCAGCTCTATGCTTGTGCTGTGGTTTTCTCACACTAAATCCAACACACAGCACTGTACCAGCTGCTAGAAAGGAAAATAACTCTACCCCAGCAGTAACCAGGACAGCTCACCAGGCACACTACTTAATATCATTAGGTGCTGCAACTGTCAAGTGTGTCTACATGATAACATCTGGCCCTGGGTCAGATCTGCCTTATAAGCCCTATCACTTACAAAAACGTCGAGAGGTGCTGCTTAAATACTTAAGACACCCCCATCAGCCATCACTGTAAGTATTTGTTATGGCATAAAGGAAGCGAACCTTGAGTCAGTTCCCCAAAGGTAGGAAAACCTTGAACAGCTGCCTATATCTGTACTGGATTAAGGAGGGCAGTAGTAAAATTAACTGTGGCTTGCACTCATTCTCTAGCAAAACTCGCAAGCCTCTACCATATTACTAGGTCACCATAGGGTGCTGGGAACCCTTACAGGAACCATACATATGTTGGATCAAATACCACCGTACAGTTCACTGATACAAAGATAGGCAGATTTCTCTCCGAATTTTAATTTCTGGCTCAGAAAACACAATGAAACAACCCCACAACCAACCTATACTGGTTGGTTACTGGCTGTACGTTAACCATCTAGCTGCATGGATTTTTTGTTTGTTCGTTTTTAAATTAATAAGCTTCTGAAGTTTATCAAAAGAGATTCAAGTGCAAATGCTACCAAATTTTATCATTAGTGACTCAAGGAATGTCCAAGGATCTTCAAGATCAGTGGTTGAAGCACTATTCTTTAAGGAGGTAAGGCTCTCAAACCTTGCTTAACAGTTCAGCTACTTCTGAAAGAAAATTCCAAATGTTCCCTTCATACCTAAGCAAGCATTTACTTACCTGCACTTGGCGCACAACATTAGCCAACCGCTTGATACATGGATCTTCATGTTTAATAGCTTCATGAATTTCACCATCTGCTATTATACCAAATATTCTGGGAAGGTTGGAATTGTTAGGACCGAGGACAACTGGGTTGTTGCTGTTACAATCAAACATAATACAAATAAATTAATATGTAACTGAAAAAAAAAATAAATAAGCATTTTCCATGTAAGTGGAGTGATTTTGAAGTATTTTATTCTAAAGCTGCTTATTAACATTTAAGTTTCACACAGCTGAGTAAGTACACACAGCTCCATTGCCTGCTGACAGCATGCTCCCTCTCTGGTTAATATTTAACCATCTGACTCTTTAATCGGCCCACACTTCATCAGGAAAAAGTTCTGAACCGTACAGAATGGATGAGTTCCATGCAGGCAGAACTGTAAACAGCATGACAGAAATACCCTGCCTAAAAGGGCTTGTTCCTCCCTCTCACAGTGCTGCAAGGGGGAGGAGATTGTGTTACTGGCATGGGGAGAACCAGAAACCACAGCTCTCTGCCAGCACTCACAGACAGCAAGCAAGCAGTTCTACTCCCTCTTCCCAGCCACGTGTTGGAGTAAAGAAGTTCTGGCAACCAGGGATCTGGGTGAAAAACATGATCTACTTCCAGCCCTGCTACCTACCACTGCTGGAACACAGAAGCTGTGAATGTAGGACTGACAGAGATCCAGGGAAGTAACATTGCAGGGCTGAGCCACGTGCACAGAGCTGGGTACTAAAGTGGGCTAGCACTGCAATTCCTAACTTCTACATACATCTCCATATGCATACGTGTCAGTATTATTACTGTGTCTCTACACAATAATCAGTCCAGGGATGTCAGTTGCTGCTACCACCTTGCCTTAATAAGATACAAGGTATTCACATAGCAGAAAAGACTATAAGAAATCTATGTTACTTCTTTTCTATTTTCTACTAAGATATAATGTGGTGTCAGCCACAGCACGGCTCCCACATACTGTTTCAGAAGCTGACATTCTTCCACTCAATTATGAAGTGCAACTTGTACCCACACTGTAAGATTATCTTTTCTTCCTCCACTGACTTACTGGAGGGAGCACAAATCTAAAGAATAAGCTGTGGGACAAGATGCTTTCAGCAATAACTGAAATTATTATTACAAACTTAAGGGAGATCGCACTGTACCACGAATTTCTCTGTATTATTTCTCTACTTCATACTTTGTTTTGTTGATACTAAAGCTTTTGGAAAGCAAAAAGGTGCAAATCTACTTTCAAAGGTTATGAAAAGAAGGCTGCAAGGACATGTGTGCTGCTCTTAAGTAAAAAGGCTTGATCATTAACGTTAATACATAAACAAAACAACAAAAATTTTCCTGGAATTTTCTGTACAAGTTCCCAGCTGATAACTTTCTCATCACATACATAAAAATAATTCCTGGCTGCTTTAATAAAGCCATACAGACATTAGTTAGGATAAGAACACTATTTAAAAAAAAACCAGCAACAACATAGTGGAAGGGTCAGTTCTGACATTCCAAATTCTCCTCCCTAAAGAATGTGCAAATTAACCTGGCAGTTTCTCAGATTTGGAAAAATGAATGCAAGGAAAGAATTTGCAAACAAGCTTACTTTCTCAACTGATGTCAGGACTTTGCCTTACCTCTCAATCAAGTCACACAGATAATTGAAAGTATAAACAGCTTCTTCTTTATCTTCATGAAGAGGAAGCCATGATAACCAGTGTGGCAGGACTTCTTCAACATTTACACAGTCAGGCTTGAACTTCATTATCTTTCCTACAGCTGAAATGCAGTTCTCTGTTGCATTGACATTCTCTTTGGTTTTGGCATCTGGTGACTGAATGACTCTCACAAGCAATGGAAGCGCCTCTAATTGTTAGATAAAACAAGAATAAAGTTTATTGCACAATCAGTTTTATGTCATGAACATCACTAATTCCACATGTATGTATTAAAACCAGATTTTTTTTTTTGCAGCCAAAGCACAGTCATCCCAATGACTCACTACTTCTAGGCTCTTCACTGCTCAAAAATCATATGAAAAATGGACAGTTAAAGCTATGCAAGGAAACATTAGAAAACAACTACTACAGAAGTCTGGATCTGCTTTACAAGTTCAGAAAAAGAATAAGAATCTTCCTGTGCAAGTCTGATCTAAAAGACGTTCTAGTTTATAGTAAAAAATAGGTAGAAGCATTATTTTTTTAATCTAACAGATCCTAGAAACACAGGATGATGAAAAGCACTGATGGAGTGACAGTCACATTAATTTATATAAAAATATGTATCTTTTTAATGGTGGGAGTATGTTAACTCCCACCATTAAAAGGTGCACTGGGAAAAGCTCATAGGAGAAATCTCATCTGGTGAATCCACTGGGCACGGTTTAGGTATAAAAAAAAAAATAATAAAAAATAAATCAAGCATCAGGGAAAATGCCAACTTCCTTGCTAGGTTAATAACAGTTACATTATTTTAGGTCATAAAGGTAACCATAGGCACACTTAGTGAAAGGACAAGGGGTAACGGGTTCAAACTTAAACAGGGGAAGTTTAGATTGGATATAAGGAGGAAGTTCTTTACTGCAAGGGTGTTGAGGCACTGGAATGGGTTGCCCAAGAAAGTTGTGAATGCTCCATCCCTGGCAGTGTTCAAGGCCAGGTTGGACAAAGCCTTGAGTGACATGGTTTAGTGTGAGGTGTCCTTGCCCATGGCAGGGGGGTTGGAACTAGATGATCTTAAGGTCCTTTCCAACCCTAACGATTCTATGATTCTATGATTCTAAGTGAAGATTAACGTCACAATTTTAGTTACTAGTAGCTATGAGGACTTCACAGCACTCTACATGCATGCAGGAACAATTGTACTTGTGTTCTGCTAAAAATATAATGCTAAAGCTGTGAAATTCTGTATCGGCACAGAAAAGAGGTTATAGAATTGTGCAGAAAGCACACTTCAAAATAACTCCAATTACTGAGAGTGAGATCTCACACTACTTCATTTGCATGAGTAAGTAGCAGCTTCGCAGTTAAGAAATACACAATGACACTTGCTATATTAACTTCACTGAATTAGATTTGTGAAGAATTTAGCAGCTATGGAAAATAAGAATTAACCCTAAGCTAGACAAGGACACTTCTATGGGGCTGATAAACCTTACACAGCTGCAAAAACTTGGTCAGACCTGATAGTTTGTGTACTGAATACAGGATAACAATGCTGGACTTTTCTGCAAAGCCAAATTTGTATCACAGAAGTCTACTAAGAAATTCATTCATGTACATACATAAGAATTTAAAACACTTTTTAGGTGCCTGCTAATAAGCTGGATGCTGTAAACTAAAAGTTTTTTTATCTAAGCATCAACTAAAGGAGAAGCCAACTGTCTGAATTTAATCAAAGCTTATTTATCCAAATACAAAGAAAAGGATTAAAGTTGTTACAAAGTTTAACTGGGCCAAGGTGAAGTCTAATGAATGAAAATTAAAATTAGACTTTAAGAGATGTTAAACTTCCCCACAACTTCAAAAGCAGAACTGTCTCTATCCCATTAGTTTTAGGACAAGACATAAAAACCTTGCGGAGAAGTTCACAAAGTATTTTTCTAGACAATTTTAAATGTTAATGCTCTTAATGGTTCACTGCAATGTTTCTCCCCTGCTTTTTTCTTTCTTTCTTTTTTTTTTTCCTGAAAGACACCTCATCTTGATTGTCACATTGTGGCAGTTACATTTATCCCTATCACATGGTTCTTATTTTCTTACGTCATTTAATTCAGCTTCTGTTCAAGATTCCTGTGAAACACACTTGAAAACAGCTGACTAAATATTTGCTTTAAAAAATAAGAAAATCTTTTATAAGGGATGCTAGTTAGTGCACAAAATGAACTTTGTTGACTGGCAGGAAGAGTGCCAGGAGACAACCATTTCTTTAAATTCCAGATGAAGTTTTAGAGAAACTCAAGACATTCAGAAAAAGCAAAATGTTTCTGATAGGCATTATCATACCAATTTGATTTCTTAGTCACAGAAATCAGACTCCTTTTTATATAATGGGAAAGCAGAGTGCCACATTAGTTATTAGTATTCTGGGCTACTGCTAATAGATGCTGTATTATTTTTACAGACATTAAAAGGGTTTTGCATTAATATGTAACCATATTAGTATTAATTAACAGAATTCAGCAACAGAAATGCTACTACACAAAACATTATTAAAGTCCAAGGAATTCAGGGACTTCACTAATCACCACCAGTCTGTCACAGAGGTTACACTGGCAATCTACTTTGCTGCCAAAGGGACGAGATCTCATTAACTAGAAGGCTAGCAAATTTTGATTATTCTCCTCCCCAGTCCCCAAATCCCACATTCAAATAGTTTTATCATAGAACAGTTAGGGTTGGAAAGGACCTTAAGATCATTTAGTTCCCACCCCCTGCCATGGGCAGGGACACCTCACCATAAACCAGGTCAGCCAAGGCTCAATGCATATATATATACATACCTGTGCAAAAAGGACGATAGCTGTCTCCGCCAAATTGTGCCATAACTCCAACACCATAGGCAGCTGCTTGCCTAACCTCTGGGCTGTTGTCACATATTGACTGGAGCATTGGCCTCAGGAAGTATTCCGCGTACTTGAACGAGGAGGGGCTGCAGTGCTCTACAATATCGTCAAAAATGCACAGCCCCCACTGCCTGTCAGGCCACGGCCTATGTGGACACTGCATCAAAACCAGGTAATATTTAAGCCACCTTAAAACTGGCATTTTACACAGTCAGCAATTAGATCAACAAAACAATCACAGTAACAGTGGTTTGGTAATTTCATTAAAATCCTCCTGGATTAAATTTAATCTTATAAACACACAATTTTCTGTTGTGATACTTGCAGCGATACCATAAACAGAACAAAATCCAGGTGAATATCTGATAAAATATACAAATTATCTATCAAGTTCTCTAATATTCCAGTATGTTTAAGATTCCAGGCCTATCAACACATTAGAGCAAGCCAGATACTTACAATTAGGTTGACAATTAGTGGAAGTAGCCTTTCAAACCATGGCAGAACCTTCTCCTTATAACTGCTGAATATTGAGTGCAAAATGTCTGATACTTTAGTCAAAACATAAACGTCATTGTCATCCTGATAAAAAAAAGATACAAGTCACATTAAGACTAATGATCTTAGAAATAGTGAAAGTCACATGAAATGCCAAGGTGTCTAAACTAACAGAATGAAGTTCAATGATCTGGTTTTGTAAACCCAGTCTTTTAATGTCCACTATTTTTCAGCTCTTGACCTAATCACAAAAAGACAGAACAGTTTGGGTTGGAAGGGACCTTAAAAATCATCTAGTTCCAATCCCCTGCCATGGGCAGGGACACCTTCCACTAGAACAGGTTGCTCGGAGCCCCATCCAACCTGTCTTGAACACTGCCAGGGATAGAGCATACACAACTTCTCTTGGCCTTCTCTTCTCCAGGCTGAACAAGCCCAACTCTCTCAGCCTGTCTTCACAGAAGAGGTTCTCCAGCCCTCTGACCATCTTTGTGGCCGGGCTCTTTGGACCTCTTCCAACAGGTCCACATACGTCTTGCATTGGGTGCCCCAGAGCTCAACACAGCACTGCAGGTGGGGTCTTATGAGAGCGGGGTAGAGGGAGAGAATCCCCTCCCTCAACCTGCTGGCCACACTCCTTTTGATGCAGCCCAGAACATGGTTGGTGTTCTGGGTGGCAAGCTCACAGTCCTGGTTTATAGGTCGTTTTTCCATCAACCAATATCCACAAATCCTTCTCCACAGGGCTGCTCTTAATCCATTCACTCCCCAGTCTGTACTAATACTGGGGATTGCCCTGAACGAGGTTCAGGCCTCTGTATTTGGCCTTACCTAAGTTCACAAGGTTCACACCTGTCCACTCCTCGTGCTTTTTCAAGGCCCCTCTGGATAGCATTTTTTCTTTCAAGCACATTAACTGCACCACCCAGCTCGGTCTCATCCGCAGACTTGCTGGGGGAGTCCTCAATACCACTACCTACGTTGTTAATAAAGATATTGAACAATACTGGTGCCCACAGAGACCCCTGAGGGACACCCCTTGTTACTGATCTCTATTTGGACATTGAGCTACTGAATGCAATTTTTTGGACATGGCCATCCAGTCACTCCGTTGTCCACCAGACAGTCCTTCCATCAAATCTCTATCTCTCCAATTTAGTAACAAGCATGTTCTGTGGGACCATGTCAAAGGCTTTACAGAAGTCAAGGCAGATAACATCAGTTGCTCCTTCTTAATCCACCAACGCAGCCACTATATCATAGAAACCACCAGATTATTTGGGCATGATGTGCTCTCTGTGAAGCCACATCAGCTGTCTCTAATCACCTCCCTGTCTTCCATGTACCATGACAGAGCTTTCAGAAAAATCTGTTCCATGATCTTACTGGGCACAGAATGAGTCTGACTGGCTGGTAGTTCTCCGTTTTACCCTTCTTAAAAATGTAAGTCAATTGCTATTGTGTAGGACTTGAATGTTTCAGGGACAGAAAAATTCTAGCACGATAAACACTGTCTTGTTTAAATTCACTGCTTCAGTGGATTCCCTTTACAGAAGACAGAAGGTCCTTTTCCTCTTCTGTACCTTACAGATACTACAACAAGCTTTTACTGAAAAGTAAACGGGTAGCTGCTTTTGTGACAGAAGATTGTAGCAAAAATGTAAGAAATATGAATCCTCTCCTCTTGCTACTTCATTTTTCACCTTGCTCAATTATTGCATCAAACTGGTGAAGTAAAGATCCTCAGTTCAGATCCAGCTATCAATTCATATTATAGTTCCAAGCAAGGATTGTCCCCCAGACACACTTCCATTTGGAAAACCCTTTTTGTTCTAAAGCAAGTTCTGCTGTACTTTGTATGGTTCTTTTAATCAGTTTATACTTTAAAAGGCAGGGGAACACAATACAGTTATAGTTTCTGGTCCCTAGTGAGAAACTAGTATTTCTCATGTAACAAACACCTTCTCAGAACTGGATATTTAAAACCTTCCTGGTCAGGCAACTTCTGCCTTGTCAGGGCACAATTCAAGCAGTAACTCTGGAACAAACACATAAATGAAAACAGAAAAAGAGAACTGCTACAGCACACTGCAAGGTCCACCTGGCCTGGTATTGCTTACTAATAGCCGATAACAGATGCTCAGGGGGAGAGCTTAGCATATGCCTTCTCTCTATCACATCAGCATCTTAGTTATTGCCTAAACTGAGGCTGTACCTGGATATCTTAAATGCCTTGCAACTCTGTGCAGAATACAGATTCAGCTTTTCTGAAACTGTTGCTTGCTAGCATTTTCTCTCATTATCAGTACACAGTGACACATCAGAAATAAACTGCTTAACTCACTGTCGAAAAGACTGAACAGTAAAGCAAATAAGAAAAAGAAAGAACAGGAAAAGCTCTTGGCTCAGAACTTGAGTTTTGCTATTTTTTTTGATCCCAAGCAGTATCTAGGTGCCAGAACTCTATCCTTTTGAATGCTGACCTAATGCTCCCAAACAAAGGGGGCTCAAGAACTGTGTTGTTATTTCTGAAAGTATTTACATATGGGTGCCTGATCTGTTAAGAAAGATTCTGGAGTCTGTATCCAGGATAAACTCATGTGAACAAGCTTCACAATTCAGCTTCACAAGCTTCACATCTGCACTGTGGCAAAAAAAAAATAATGTTCTAGTTCTTAAATTTACTGAGCATCCTTTACATCTTATCATAAGCAGCAGTGACGACTTATTCTTTATTACTCTTTCCATACCAATGATAACTTCATAGAACTACTGTATCTCTTCTACAGCCACCTCAACTTTAAATTAAAAAAGTCAGTTTGGCATCTTAGTGGAGAAGCATTCACTTTGGTATTCTCTCATAAGCAAACACATTATGTCAGCTATTCATTCTGCTGTCCTCCTCTGATACTATTTTAGGTTTATTCTTTTTGAGACAGGCTCCTAACCTGACACGCCAGAGGTATGCTCAAGATTAAGAGCCACCTAGGTCGTAAGGCACAAAGAAAAAGGAAGTCAGCAGGGCTAGGCTTTAGATAATCACTAAATAGCCTGCTGTAAAATGCTGTATTAAAGTCATCTAAGAATTGTTTGAGAGGATTAAGAAAATTAAGAGCCATATCCTGAACTTCCTCCTTCAGTATACCAGACAAGGCAATGTTCTGTATTTTATAATTCAATCATGTAGTGTGACCTTCTTACTGGAAGTTTTGAAGTAATATGGTAACATACATTCTTCCAGAAGGAAATAATTCTGCAGATGTACTATGCTTTAACTGAGTAGCATAGCATATTCATGTAATGTAGTTTCATCCTGGTGCTCTGCAAGTGGAAAAGCTCCCCAGACAAACTTACCTCATCTTGTAATGACTCTTCAACTTGTTCATCATAGTCTTCATCTTGTCTTTTCACTGAGTTAAAAAACCAAATATTAAACCATTACATTTCTACATAAAAAGCCCGTGAAAGAAAAAAAAAAAAAATTTAGAAAATAGGAAACAACAGCTGAAGACGTAACAGGAATTTTGTCTTTAAGGAGCTTCAAAGAGCTTTCACAGAGAAATAAGAAGTATAATGAGCTCAGTTTAGGAATGCATGTAAAAGCACATGAAATAGAAATATACACACCAGCTTGTCCACAAGGACAAGAAAAATGCACAGAAATAAGAAGCTACCAGCACTGTCTTCAAGTAAATCTGTCCATCAACTTTTGATTCAACTGTAGAATTTCTGCAAATGATGCCATCTCCATCCTCCCAGATCTCACAAATGTAACTCATGGATTCTGTTGTTTCAAAGCCCAATTATGTTAATAAATACGCAAATTAAAGAAATCTGAACTAAGCTTTCTTTGTGTTCAGAAATTATTAGGAATTCTGCTTTAAAGAACAGCCATTATCCCATGTCAACAGGAATTTGTGTTAACTTACCTTGTCTTAATTCTTGGTTTTTAAAGTGCTCTTCTAGTTTTCCTTTCAATATTCCTCCAAGTTCTTCAAAGTGTTCATTGTTAAGGCATCCATCTCCCATTACATCAATGCACTAGTGAAATAAAAGGATTATTTTTTTCAGCTTTACGTTACATGAGCAGTTTCAATTAAATCTAAGCAAACAATATTAACACATGCTCTGCTTTAAGTGATCATTAGCAGAAATTATACTAATAGAACATTCATACTCTAATCAATGCTCAAATTATACAAGGCAGGCATAGTACCACTGCACATTTCATGCACAGAACTTCAGTGCTTTCTGTTTAAAAATTAATAAATCCAGTCATTATTTTAGGTTAATACTTTGGTATTTCGGTTCTTGCAAAAAAAAAAAAAGTACAACTGAGTTTTCAATCAGCTATAATATTTACAGTCATGCCAAAATTCACAGAGGAAGCTTTGCAATTCTTCCAGCCATTTAAATGAATATCAAACTCATGTCCTTTCTTACTGTAAAAAGCTACAAACAGCAACACCACTAAATTTGTAAGGAAGAAGTTACCTTTGCAAAAGAATGCATTATTTCTGAGAGGACATCTGAATCTGGTTCTGTTCCAATGGCTTTGATGAGCGCATCACACATGAAGTGCCACATCTGTGTGAGGTACTCTGGCCCACGAACTCTAGCACATTCAAGAAGCAGGGGCATTGACTCTGCTGCTGCTACTCGAACACGTTTCATTATTAAGGAAAAAAAACAATCAAGGCCAACATAAAGTGCTTAGAATTTAAGCACCCACCACCATAATGAAGTTATTAGTTTTCTATCTGAAATCTATTTTTTTTGTTGTAGTGTATTTAATTTCTTAATTAGATACAGATTAAAACCATAGAAAAATTAAACTTTAAGTTGTTTCAAGACTGCTTCCAGCCATGACAGAAAAGCTATTCAAGTTCTCCTTCACTTTGTTGGCACAAACAGCACCTTCTACTACTTTCTTTTAAGATTATAGACATGTTTATTTAAAAAGGAACTAGGGGAAAAAGTAGGCTACATTGCCTAAAATAGTGTGTAAAACAATGTTCTCTGAAACAATTTCTGCTATAAAGCAACAGAATTTTTTAACACTAACACTTTCAATATGTTCAGGAAAACAGTAAGCATGACTTTTGATTCTTCCAAATTAAGTTTCTGTTTTCACAGTAGAATTTGTTAATAGGATATCATCATGGAAATAGAACTTCAACAAAGGAACCATCAGCTTTACAACCTGTTCTGTGTACTCCACAAATCCTTCTTTCAGCTCTTTTGCATAGCAAACCTGAAAAAAAACAGCACGGAAACACCACCTTTGAGGGAAAATACTGTTACAGATGTTTTCTCACCCATGTAATGGCAAGAAAGATTGTTAGAAATATTTTTTTAATTTATTTTTAAATGGATTATTGCATGCTTTTATTTACCCCCTCCACTGTGTTTTTTTAAGAAATTCTGATAGCACCGTAAGTTCTCATCTCAGTCTTAGAACATTCAAGCATTTTTCAAACCATATTCCGAAACATCAGTATTCCCTGAAAGGATCTACTCTTCAACATCCCAGATTCTTCAGAAGTTTTACTAACGAAAGGAAAACGATCTGTTTATCTGAAGAACTGAAGTTTCAAACTAAAGGAACTATTTTTAATCAAGCAAGCCACACACAATGAATTGTCTGAAATCCACTTGACATATCACATAAAGAAAACCAGAACTATTTCATTTGGTACTGTAAAGAATGTTTTTCCTCACAGATTTTGGCTTCAAAGTTGATTGTCCAGCAGTACCAAAACTCTATTACTCACCAGCATCTGGCATGCAGTTGCTTTTTCTTCAAGGCCTGCAGTTTTAATTCCAAAACTTTGCTGATCTCCTAGATTTACGAATTCCCAACCATCATCATCACTCATATTTTCCATATCTTGTGCTGTTATACAAAGGGGAAAAATAAATATGTAAGTGCTACAAAATAATTTCAGTACCTTTTTCAAGCAAAACATGATTTTAAACCTACTGTCTAAAAGAGCTACTTCAGGTTTAATGGACGCAGTCTTCATTAAAGGTCCCATGACGACAGGAAGGTACTGCTGAAATTCCTTTCCAAGAATCTTACACATTCTGGCCCATGCTGAGATCATGTAAGAAATCTGGAAGAGAAGAGTCAGAATTTTCACGTCCCACACTTATTTAAAGGAATGCATAAAGGAAGAACGTTATACAATAGGACTTTTAAAAAGAATTTGTCAGCAGCGCATAAAACTTATTTCAAAGAGAAGAACTCATCCAATGTGCTATCCATATAAAAATGCATCTTCAAAAGACATGTCCTCAGTCTGTATCCGTAACAACGCATTAACAGTACCTCAGATCAAAGTCACTATTTATGTAAAAATGTGACGGTATCAGATGTACTTGCAATGCAACCATGACTGTTTGGAAAAGTAAACTTTTTTTCTGAAACAAATCATTCCCTAAATTTAAGTGATACCACTGAGCCACATGCCTGAAAATAACAAAGAGAAAAAAGAGAGCAGCACTGTGCTTTCAGGCGTATTTGTTTTCAAATGCACAAGTCAAAATAGCACTCCACTCATTAGAACAGCTGTCTAACAAGTCTTGTTGAACTACTTATATGGAGGTGACAGCAAAGGAATAGGTCATACACAGCCAAAAAAAAGTAGTTCGTAATAGACAAGGAATGATCACCCACACGCTGAAATTTCTTCTGCGAATACAAACCCTGGAAGTCTCATTTCCCGAACACATTTCTGTGAAAGAGTCTAAGGCCATCTTAGGGCAATCAATCCCGATTTATGTAAGACATGCTGAAAAATTAGCCTGAAGGTGTAATTGGGGAAGGGGGGAGGTGCAGAAACATCACATGTACAAAGAACATTTTTAATGCTAACCAACAAGTTATGCACTGTAATTTTAATATACCTGTGGATCATCATCTTCTAGATCACTGAAGTCTGTTTGTGTCTTCAATAACAGCTGCATTACATCCGATGCATCCTGCATAAACTAGATACAGGAAACAACTATATGTTTTTAAAGGCAAATTAAAAGGGTGCTTTTAGTACTTAAATGTACTTTTACATTAAAGTACTTTTTAGACTTAACACCAAACAATTTAAGTGATCATTTAAGTCCAGCACACTGCCAAGACACAAGTTAAAGCTAGAAATAGAATCATAGAATAGTTAGGGTTGGAAAAGACCTTAAGATCTAGTTCCAACCCTCCTGCCATGGCAGGGACACCTCCCACTAAACCATGCCACTCAAGAAAAAAATGAAGAATGAAATGCAGAAAAAAAAAAGAAAACACAAGGTCTTTTTCTGGAAGCATCACCAAGTCATTCTTGTCTTAAGCTTCACTATGTATCTGTTCATACACTTGAAAGCAGAGGAGTATTTAAATAAAACATTACATAAATAAATACTAATACTCCAACAATTCTAACTTTCCCAGATACCCTTCTTACTATTTTGACTCCTCTGTGGAGCTGGGACAAAAGCTGATAGCGTGAGCTACTTACTCAAGAGCTTGTAACGTTCTAGGTCACATCAGATGCCCACTGATGTTACACCTACCTTTTTTCCACTCCCCATGTTCCCAGTAGTCCTCCAACAATAATTTATTAAAATTAGTTATGTTTAAAAATCTGTTTAAAATTTAGTTGCATGAATGATGAGTGTACTGGTAGTCCTAAGTCAAAGGAAAGTACTAGTAATTCTGGGGGGAGATTTTAGCATTTTTGTACTGTACACTTCAAACTATTTTACTTTGAAATGCTACTTTGTTTTCTTCACTCAGTAAGAGGAAAGTGTGTAAACTGTAATGCAAACCTGCTATCAGAACACCACTTACACTGTCCTTCACAGTTGTTTCTCAGTATGTTTGTAGAAGTATGTTTTAACCAAAAAAAAAAAAAATATCCCCAAACCTGCCAAATATATCAAGCCTCATGACAAATGAGTACTTCTAGTTCTGTTGCAAGCACATTTAAACTTTTCAGGCATCTGCACACAGAAACTATGCTAAATTTCCTTCGAACGACATACATCTTACCAGCCGTTCTGATACTGCCCAAATGAAACAATCCAGTATTTCTCTTAAGGCAAAAAGCCACCCCAAATGAAGAAAAAAGAATAAAATAAATGAGTGCTTTCAACACTGCTCAGTGTGAAAAGACTAACTCAGGCTGTAATATTTTCATAGGATTCTATTAGGAATTCGTGAATCTAAACAGCAAGCTGGTCACCTCAGAAATGAGAACAGGAAAACAAGCATAGAAATCAGCAACAACATAGCTGTATGTGTAACAAGTGAACATATTAATTCAATGTTAACTCTGCAAAAAGGGGCATTTTAAAATATCAGACCATTAGAAAAGATCTAAGCTTACCTTTTCTTTACCAACAGCAAGACCAATTAGGCTTATGCATTCGATAGTCTTTCCTCGTAAAAGTCTTAATTCCTTCTGAACAGCATTCTCAACAATGTGTTTTAGAGAGGGCATAAATAAATCATAGTAGGGAACAAACTTCTCCTCTGCTGTATCTGCAACTGATGCAATTGAAGTCACAACTTGCTCCAAAACTAGCTTAGTGCCTTTCTGTATCAACTTGGAAAGAGGAAGAATAAAGTGTTATATTTCTACAGCATATTCTTTACTTAGAAGCATGCCAAATGTAAAAATCTGCTCTTGTATGTCCTAATAATGTCAGTTTAGACCAACATCTGAAGCTACGTTGGTCCAACATCTGCTTATTTCAGAGGTCTTAATTCAGCTATACTTATTCCCTGTGACAAGCTTACCCTCCATGAAATGATTTGTTCAGTATATTATACCTCTTGTAATTTTATCACCATAGTGGAATGAAGATGCTTCACTAGATTATCCAAATATGGAATGAGCAGCGACTTAGGACAATCTTCAGTGAAGTTTATGAGTGCTGCAGCTGCATGGGCTTGAACACGCTGGTTGCCTTGATCCTCCATGGTTTGCAGAAGAGCTGCTATCACCTAAAGGAGAAATGTGTATTTTCAGAGAGTAAGTTTCTGAAGGGGACATACCTCTACCACTTCCTCCCCCCATCGCTCTACTTACTTTCTCATGAAACTTCTTTTGAAAACCAGGTGCAAAGTCAGTTGCCATTTGTCCAATAGCATTACAAGCAGCGTATCTTACTCTTGGATGCTGAAAAAGTATTTCCCTCAAATAGTTAACAAGTAGTTATGAAAGCAGAAATTAAAACATTTTGAAATTAATACTAAACTTATACTCACAGGATCCTGAAGGAACAGCAAAACGAAATTAACTATCTCATTTAAAATTCCTTCCATCTGTTGATGGCAACCTTCTCCAATGGCTGAGAGAGCCATCAAGCCAGCATGCCTGTATTTCCAGTCAGCTACAGAGGAGTAAAAATGAAAATAAATGTTACTCATTTTGGAAACTAAAAAGACAAACCACCTTTTTGGGGGGCAACAGGAGGAAGAAGAATGAAGAACAGAAGTGGGAAGGAAAATTCATACATCTACTTGATTTGTCAAATACTTTTCACTTTTCCTCATACATACTTCCAGAGATGCACAAAAATTTGAGTATTTAATCCAGGCCAAATCCAGACCTAGAAAAAAAAGAATTCTTAACTGCTGATACAAGTATGTACATAGTTCTAACACTTGGAACCAGCATGTTAAGTAAGCTAAGCAGGGAAGCATCAGGACAGGATTTCTTTTTCCCCTTCCCATATATATATATATTTATATTTATATACACACACACACGTATTTTTTTTTTTTTTTTATTACATCAAAGCAGCCTATGAGGCTATGTCTTATGCTTTAGGTCAGGAGGGGTAAAAGGCCTAGTGAATCAAATATCTGAATTTAAAACAAATAAATGATCAGTACTGAACTTTTCCAGCCGTTTCCCCAAGACAGTTTAAGAACAGTAACATTCCATCTAGGGATGTAAGGTTTGCCCTGCCTCCAAGTCCTGTTAGTCTACTCTTTTGTGTTTTTGTTGTTGGTTTTGGTGGTTTATTTTTTTTTTTGTTTGTTTTTTTAACAGAATCTCTGCGCTTCTGTGATGAAAACCATGGGGATTACAGAAAAGAAAAATCAGAGGAACAAACAGGTTTATCAAACAAATTGCGGTTAATGCACATAACAATTTCTTTCCTGAAATAACGCAGGATTTCATCAACATTCCGGATTATTTATTAAATTCTTGGAATGAAGAATACGACAGTTCAGAACATGGGAATCCTGGCAGTCAAACTTGTGTTTCATGAGGTTGAAATAAAATATTTTGAGAGAAGGTACACTGAAGAAGTAGTTTATTTTGCACTAAAGTTCACTGGATGTTCCTAGTTAAGCTTACTCTTGCTACTCTAACTGTATTACTATTAGCATGCATTCTGGACTTGAAATTAATGATTCTACAAAACAAAATGCAATTATACTTGGACCATCTGGCTACCCAATCCAAACCCAGTTGCTCTAAATTATTATTTCAGTAAACATTCGTGAGAAAAATGGTTCATAGCATTTAAAGCTGAAGTGTATAAAAGATACATTGAGTAGCTAAGCATGAAGACCTAAGGAGTATCAAAGGTTCCGAAAAGGACAGAATTGTCAAGAAAAAAAGAAAAAAAGAAAATGCAGCTACTTACGATTCTGAAGCATCTGCATAATATGTTCTTTAATCATAGGTAAAACAAGTTTTCCTCCGAGGCCACACGCCATCCTGTCCAGTGCACTCTCACCAGCAACTGCATTGCTAAATATCAGTTACAGAAACATCAACGGTTTGATAACTACAATCAAACAGTCCAGCAGGGCACAGGATTGCCCTCTCCTGCAGTTCTAGTCTTCAGACTTTTGCCATCTGAATACACTAGAGCCTCCATAAGTAAATAAAGCACACCCAAACCTAAAAACATACACAATAGTCACAAAACAGTTACTTACCCTCTACTGAAACATCTATTAATTTGTAGCCTACTGATTAAGTCTAGTACAAAAGAAACTTAGGCCTTACTAGCACTGAAGATATAGACTAAATTTTGCAACAATTACATGTACCTAGAAAGCTGAAAAGAAGCTTGCAATGAATTACACAATGTTACTGGCCATCATCTTTTTGTCATGAGAACATGAATCAGTTCAGACTTGCTATGAATCAAGTGAACCAGTAGAATTCAAGCTTTGGCACATAAGAGACCTTTCTTGCACAGCTGCAGTATCAGTAGTCTAGAAGCATGTTCTCTTGCCAATGACTGAGGCAGAAAACATCAGTCCAGGTGAGGAATCTGTGACTCCCAGGCAGTTGCGGAACTGAGAATCAACTAACATTACCTTCGTGAAGTGATCTGTTCCATGCAATAAAATTATTCCCTATAGAAAAGCAAGAAGGTTTCCAGGATACAGATAACTATTGGTACAGATATTACAGCCCATCCTAGGCACCCGTGCTGATGAAAAAGCTGAGCAATAGTTCAGAAAGGGATGGATCTCCCTCTTCTCTCACGTATCAGTCGGCTGGGTGAGAAATAGAGGTCTTCAAATTATTATGCTTGAATCCCCAGCTCTCATTACAAACCATAAACAGTCTAGAAGCTCAGATGCTGCAAACAACAGTGCTTGTGCAAAGATACTGACAATATTGTAATTTTTCTTCTAATTAGTCATGTTCAAATAAACAGACACATCACGAGGAGGGCAACAGAGCAGGGACTCCCAGGTTTAGACTGGAGCTAAAGTTAACGGCACTAAAGTTAATGGCAGCTTTAGTGTGAAATTATATTCTTTGAGCTCTTTCCCCTCACCATGAATTCAGACGTTCATTTGAGGAAATAAAGATAGTCTATCTTAGAAAAATGACCACACACCTCCCTGCAATGTTTGCAAGGCTTTTCCCAGGAAAAGAGGAAGCTGGATTAACCTTTTCCTCCTTTAGAATTTCACTGCTCTATGAAGTCAGAGCAACAAAAACCTGGAAATGCTAAAATATTCCCTGCAGCTTTTGTGTAGGCTGACTCACATCCCCCTTAGATCTGAACACACCCTAACTAGACTACAGCCTGATGATCATTTCATGGACTGAACAGAAGCTTCTTAAGAAGACTTAAGCACCCAAAGAGGTCAGCATAAACATCAGCATATCAACAACTCTCCACAAAAGTGGGAAACACAAAGCAACATGAGTGAAGAAAAAACTACCACCACAGACATCATCACCGGAGACTAGCTTATGTCCAGTATTTTGTGTCTAAGCCTCAAGCTCCCCTATTACTTTGAGGTCCAAAGGAGCTACATTTCTTTCAGGCTAAGGTTGCCAAGCATAACTTGTTTTCTGATCTTTGCTCGCTCTACTTGAAACTTGCAACAAACAAGACAAAAAAAAAAGAGGGGGGGGAATTGTCACTCAAAAATCCATAGGCAGCTAACTTGTGTTTAGAAGCACTGTTACTCTGCCAACAATAAAGACAAATTGGCATGCCTCAAGTGGATGATTCAGAGCTCTTACTAAGCTGTTTAAGTAGGATGTCTGAATAAACTCCACACCCTGAAAGGCTTGATGAGGATTTGAACTTTAATATTCTATTTCCTCTTGAAATTTAGCTGAATTAAAAGATTCAAATACCTGACAAACCTGAGTGCAGCAGTGTCTGACAGCTCTACCTGTATAGCAAAATTCCAAAGTTGAGGACACTAAACCCATTAAAAGGGTGAGAAGGAAAAGAAACAACAGCTTACTTTCAATCCCATGATCAAGTGGAACAAAAAAAACAGTATTCCAAGTCAAGAAGAAATTAAGTGGGTTCTTCCATTAACTCCTACGCTTTGGTTTTGTTAAGTGTCTTTATACGCCTGGTATCTAGTAGAAGTCACTATGCGGCTCAGTGGTAAATCAACGTCTTTTCTACTGCCTATCTTCCTAAGTGTTAGGAATAACACATACACTTCTCAATGTGTTCTGTGGCAAATTGTTTTAAAACACTAATTACGTCTGAGCCTTGAAGGAGTTGGCAGATGTGGCAAAAAAAAAAAAAAAAAAAAGCACCTAGACTGGTAAATGAACATCCCTGTCTTTACAGAAATCTGGAGATAGTTATCTCCTACACATATTTCCGCTTCTACTTCATTCTAACTGTATTTGGTCAAGACCAGATATAACGAGATGCTGTAGACAAATCACTGTCATTCTAGTGAAAATCTGGAGCAAGCTACAAAGCACACAGGAATAAGCAAATCAGAAAGATCAGATCACCTTTAGTAGATCTTTCTTGTCTAAGACACAGCAAAATAAACTTCTGCTAGCCATAGCAAGGGATTTAAAATAATAATAAAATCATATTTTTGAGATAGATGAAATCCAGCAAGGAATGCCACTATGCATTCTTAGGTTGTTTCAAAGGTAGGCAGCTTTTCTCTTTAACACCATCTTTTCAAGGGCACAGATACAGAAAAAATATGAAGAGATTGGATGTAGATGATTAAACTGGTCAGCAGCTCTCAGCTTTGGCTCCAGCTAACTTTAGGATAAGCCCTCAATTTAGAATCATAGAATAGTTAGGGCTGGAAAGCACCTTAAGATCATCAAGTTCCAACCCCCCTGCAATGGGCAGGGACACCTCACACTAAAACATATCACCCAAGGCCTCATCCAACCTGGTCTTGAACACTGCCAGGGATGGAGCATTCACAAACTCCCTGGGCAACCTATTCCAGTGCCTCACCACCCTAAAAGGAAAGAATTTCCTTCTTATATCCAACCTAAACTTCCCCTGTTTAAGTTTTAACCCCTTACCCCTTGTCCTGTCACTACAGTCCCTAATGAAGAGTCCCTCCCCAGCATCCCTATAGGCCCCCTTCAGACCCTGGAAGGCTGCTATGAGGTCTCCACGCAGCCTTCTCTTCTCCAGGCTGAACAGCCCCAACTTCCTCAGCCTGTCTTCATATGGGAGGTGCTCCAGTCCCCTGATCATCCTCGTGGCCCTCCTCTGGACTTGTTCCAACAGATCATCGGCCCACCTCACAAACGTGTCAAGGTCCCTCTGGATGGCATTCCTTCCCTCCAGCCTATCAACTGAACCACACAGTTTGGTGTCATCGGCAAACTCGCTGAGGGCGCACTCAATCCCACTGTCCATGTCAGCGACAAAGATGTTGAACAAGACTGGTCTCAACACCGATCCCTGAGGGACACCACTCGTTACTGGTCTCCAGCCGGACACTGAGCCATTGGCCACAACTGTTTTTGTGCAGCCATCCAGCCAGTTCTTTATCCACCGAGTGGCCCACCTGTCAAATTGATGTCTCTCCAATTTAGAGACAAGGATGTCGTGTGGGACAGTGTCAAACGCTTTGCACAAGTCCAGGTAGATGACATCAACTGCTCTACCCCTGTCCATCAGTTCCGTAGCCCCATCATAGAAGGCCACCAGATTGGTCAGGCAGGATTTCCCCTTAGTGAAGCCATGCTGGCTGTCACCAAGCTCCTTGCTGATTTTCATGTGCCTTACCATGCCTTCCAGGAGAATCTGCTCCAAGATTCTGCCAGGCACAGAGGTGAGATGACTGGTCTGTAATTCCCTGGGTCATCCATTTTCCCCTTCTTGAAAATGGGGGTTATATTTCTCTTTTTCCAGTCATCGGGAACTTCACCTGACTGCCATGATTTCTCAAATATCAAGCCAGCGGCTTCGCAACTTCATTCACCAGCTCCTTCAGGACCCGCGGATGGATTTCATCAGGACCCATGGACTTGTGCACATTCAGATTTTTAAGATGGTCTCGAACCAGATCCTCTCCTACAGTGGGCGCAAGGTCTTCATTCTCACAGTCCCTGCATCTGCCTTCCAAGACTTGGGTGCTGTGGTCAGAGCCTTTCCCAGTGAAGACCGAGGCAAAGAAGTCATTCAGAACCTCAGCCTTCTCCAAATCCTGTGTAGCCAGTTCTCCCAAGAGCTTCCTGAGGGGGCCTACATTCTCCCTAGTCTGTTTTTTATTTCCTATGTACCTGTAGAATCCCTTCCTGTTATCCTTAATATCCCTAGCCAAGTTTAATTCTAACTGAGCCTTAGCTTTCCTAACCTGGTCCCTAGCTTCTCGGACAGCATCTGTGTACTCTTTCCAGGCTGCCTGTCCTTGCTTCCACTTATTATAAGCCTCTTTTTTTATTTGAATTTTCCTCAGGAGCTCCTTATCCATCCAAGGAGGTCTCCTGGCCCTCCTGCTGCACTTCCTTCTAGTTGGGATGCAACACTCCTGAGCACAGCAGGTGATCCTTGAATATCAACTAAGAGTCTTGGGCCCACCTGCCCTCCAGGGCTGTATCCCATGGAACCTTCTGAAGCAGGTTCCTGAAGAGGCCAAAGTCTGCTCTCTTGAAGTCCAGGGCAGTGAGCTTGCTGCACGCTCTTCTCACTGTCCTGAGGATCTCAAATTTGAGCATCTCGTGATCGCTGCATCCAAGGCAGTCCTGGAGCGTCACATTTCCAACAAGCCCTTCCCTGTTGGTGAGCACGAGGTCAAGCATGGCACCTCTCCTTGTCGGCTCCTCTATTACTTGCAGAAGGAAGTTGTCTTCTACACAATCGAGGAACCTCCTGGACTGCTTGTGCCGGGCCGTACTGTCCTTCCAACTGATGTCAGGGTGGTTGAAGTCACCCATGAGAACAAGGGCCTGTGAGCGTGAGGCTTTTCCTATCTGTCTATGGAGTGCTTCATCTGCAGGTTCTCCTTGATCAGGCGGTCTGTAACAGATCCCCACAGTAATGTCTCCCATAGCTATATTCCCTTTAACCCTGACCCACAAACTCTCTGTTGACTGCTCACCTGTCCCCAGAGTTCCATACTCTCCAGCCTATCCCTAACATAAAGGGTTAAGAAGTGCTGACTTCTGAACTGAGCAACATAAATGACAGAAGAAACAAGTCTGAAAAGTTAAAACAATGCAAAACAGCAGACAAAAGTACATGTCAGACATACAAGTAAATTACAGCAATACACAAATACCAAAAGGATTTATTTGCTGAACAGTACCTAAATAGCCTACTTAAAACCTGTTTGAGAACAGCCAGATACACTGCTCGTGACCAAGGGAACAAAACTGGAAGTTATCCGAGTTAAGGAGAAAGTAATGCACTGCAGTTATTTGCATTTTGCATTTAAAATTTGCCTTTAGCACACAGTCTTGATAAAATATCAAAACAACTAGTTTTATAATTACCTGTCAAAATCATCATCTTCAAGTTCATCTGCATTTGCCCAGTCTTCATCTTCTTCCAAGTCAACCATCATTGCTAACATTTGAGGAACTGAGAAAGAAAAAAAAACCACAACAAAAATTTTAAGCTCAGGTTGTTTTCTTAAAATAGATGAGAAATACCTCAAATATGTTCTCAAATAACAAGTTCCCTCCTTTCAAAAAAAATAACTGAAGAAAGAGAACTCTTCCTCCAGTAGCAGATAGTCAAGTCTGTCAAACTACATCAGCCACTAATTCACAATGCATTTTCAGAAGAGTATTTTCAGAACGTTCAAATCAAGAGAAAAAATGTTGAGTGTATTTCTTAAAGACCCATAGCTCAATGCACGATTTTTTTTTAAATCACAAAGACTGCAAATGTAAATTACTTAATAAAGTCTAAGTTCCTTGAGAAAAGTTAAAAATAGCATTATATGCTTTAAGAACTCAGATATACTTCATTCATTTTGCTGAAACTCTGACATCACCCTTCAAACATTCACTGATGAAAGAGACTATATTCATGAAAAATGATACTCAACCCTGACAGGATATATTTTGTTAACTGTATGTACAGTGGTCAATTAGCATAAAGTTTTACTTTTATAATAAGCTAATGGTTTAGAACTTGAAATTTCCCCCCATGCAATGTAAAATTTTGGTTTGCATCATGAAAGTATCTTACACATAATAATCCAGCAGTTTTTCTGCTCCTACCTCTGTGGATCTATTCCGTGTGCTCTTCTCACTATAAGTCTTTAAAGAGGCCATTACACAATCTTTATCATAACATTCAACTACTATACAATAAGCAACGCCTATTTTTCCAAGCTGCTCACACTAGAGGAAGAAGTGCAGTGATTTGTCTATTGTAAGCCTGCCTGTTCTTGTGTACTTCAGAAGCCCAAAGGCGGAAAAGTACACACATCTTGCACTTTCAGAGCAAAGTAAGGTGCTCTTAAGTATCCTTTATATTATACTATCTGCTCAGAGCATTTGTTTGAATTCAACATAATTTATGCAAATAAGCTTTATTTTGCCCTGAAAATTAAAGTTTTCGGTCAAAAACTCAACCTTTGAGGTTTAAGAATCTTTTTAGGACAATCTACCACATACCTTGAAGGCAGGCATCATAGTTAAGTGTCCTTTACAGCAACCTACCTCAAAAACTAGAGGAAGCATACAGTAATCCATGCTGCTGCTGAGATAAACTGCAGCTGGTAAGGTGTACTGCAAGTGGTGAATTTCCTAATAACCTTACACTACTGTAACCTACTATACAGGCACAATCCTAGGCAAACTCACCTCATCATACACCTGAACAAATGATAAACTTCTGATGACAGAAGAAAATACTGCTTACTGACAGCATCATGGTGCAAATATCAAGAAAAGATTGAATTATGGATTGATTAGCTTGATGTGGCTATGTGTCTTCAGCCAGAGATTATACTATGTATGCAGAAACCTTCAGAAAGTTTTTATATATGTACCAAGATAACTTAATGGACACTAACTCTCTAACATGATGCCCACATGTCAGAATTCTACTTATTTACTAGTCACTGAAAAGAATTTCCTTAAAAAAAAAAATATAGTAGTATAGCCCAGAAGCTTTTCAGACACAGACACTCATAAGCACATGCATGAAAATGATGCATTGTCACACCTCTGTAATATGGAAGTCAACCACCGTCTACCACAAATGCTATGTGGCTCCAAAAAACGTCAGTGTTCATTGCTACTAACAAGCAAGGCCAAGAACAAACTGTCATCCAAAGCTGCCTGGCCACCACTACATCTAGAACCTGCAAAAGCCTGTGAACATATTGGTTCTCCTTCATGTTTAATATGAAGGTGGCTGCCTGTGAGTGCAGTTTCACAAAGAATTTTTTTTAAATGTAAAGGTCTGCACTGAAGTCTCACTAAGCCCTCAAAGTCTAATTATTGCCAATATACAGATTGCATACAAAGAAGTTTAAGGATAACTAAGCCTGTTTCTTATCATAGCGTGCCATGACTGTTCATTTTCTGGAGACCAAGCAAAACTATAGCCAAAGACAGGCTGCAGCTTTCATTTCTAGGGAAAGAGCAATAAACCATTCTCTTATATTGAACACTGAGCTCAAGGAGCAAAGTTTGAACTCATGGAATTAATGAGCAGACAACTGGTACATAGGATACAGCCTTACTCCTAAATCACCATCATGTTCAGTAAAACCAGCGTAAGATGACAGTTTTGCTTAAGACCCCCTTCTACTTGTGAGGATCAAGTGATCTAGCAACTTCTTAGTTGAATGAAAATAGAAACCATTTTAAACTAAGTCATAAAACCAAAGCAAAAGCAATTTTTTTGCTGCCTTTTAATCATTCTGAATGTAACTGCTTTACTAGTTCTGCAAAATACATGTCTTTCACCTAGTGATTCATTAATATTAAAGAGCAATTTTACAATGGCTTACATACCAAAGGCGTTTCATTCCTGAATGGTACCTTATCTTAATACAAATATTTCATTGCTGAACAGCAGCTAGCAACCCAGTGTAAAAGTAATACATTCTAAAAAGGTATGAGGTACTTCACTACATTGCTTGATCAGATAAGAAGCCTGTCATGATTTGGGGACAGCAAGTGTCAAGTGTTAGCATTCCTAAGAAGCCACAGGACAGAGTATAAAGACAGCATTATAAACATTTTCAAATTTCAAAATACATTGTAAAAGAATTTGTTCTTTACACAACTATTCCACAAATAAGGAAAATTTCTGATTAAGCCAAGCAGATCCAGTTTTCAACTTCCAGTTTCCAGAAGTTTTTAACTTGTTTTAATGGCATGTATACATACAACTTTCCCCAGCCTCAGCACACAAATGAAAAAACAAACAAAACCCAAAAACAAAAAAAACCCAACAAAACAAAAGCAAAACAAACAACACCAAAAAACCAAACAGTTGTCTTTACCAAAGTTTCAGAAAACAAGCAAGAATTTAGACCAACACAAGCATGACAAGGAGGGAAAATAAAAGCAGGCTACACTGCCGTGTCAGTGATCTACAGTGTGCCCTGATCTACTCTCAAAAACAGTGTAAAAGGCACAGAAATATCACTATGCACAGCATTGATGCTGGGGCTGTCCAGAATATTTTTAGTGTCTCAGATAATAATGCACGATTAAAAAAGTGCCTCTCCAAAGAATTTAAAATCCACGTTAAATAGACCAATTATAGACCACCTCTATTTATATAAGCATCTGATTTTTAATTCACAGCTTTAACTCAATACTGAGGCTTAACATGCATGCTGAATTCCTTCAGCCTTCAGTTGCCAGCACCAGAGTATCTGGCCTACATACCAAACTTCAGACATAGAACTTGAGAACTAAATGCATCTTTTCTTCACTAAAAATTTCAAAAGCCAGCAGAAAAACTTGAAAGTAGTGTTTTCCTTGTAAATGCCTAATGAAGAGTCTACCGTATTGTTAGAGTTGCTGGTGGCTGCATGAGCACAGATTAATTTATGAAGAGTCATAATAAGAAGGGGTTTTCTCTATAGGAAAACTCAGTTCGGTGTCACCTGAATTTAACAGCACCAGCAAACTCTGAGTTAGACAGGGTTTTGCCACCAAGTGCAAAAGTCAGTTTAGCACTGTAAAGACAAATTGTTTCAAAGAGAATGAGTAAAATACTTACTGGCTTGTGCAACGATGTTGGTATGCCTCCTCAGCATAGCAGCAGCAGTTTCTGACAAGGTCACAATTACTTCAAGTGCCAACTGACGCTGCATGTTACTGAGGCTGGCATCTGCACACAGCTACAATCCAAAAGATTAGAGCAAATGATTACAACAGAAGTTCTGGGCCATAAAGAGTGATTTATTTAAAAACAAAACCAAAACAAACTAGCCTTACCTTCAGACTTAGTTGCAATGTAGGCTCTAACTGTGGTCGTAAATACTTGGGAACAGAATCTGCAATTTCTACAAGGGATTTCAGGACAGAATCATCATTTTGGTAGCAGGAATCATTAACAGCCTATAAAGGGGTCAGATGAAGATAAGATTAAACAAAAACAAATAATACTATGAATGGGACTACTGTTCTAGAAGAAATCTGATTAAATGTGATTCATTAACATAGCCTCACTTAGCATTAGTAACTAAAGTAGTTGAAGCCTTAGGCTGCAAGAATTGACCAAGAATTTGATAAAACTAATGCTGCTAACAAAGACCTAGCTGAATCTGGCAGATACAAGCAGAATGAAGAAGATAAGGAATAAGGAGACAATTCCAAGAGAATAAAGTAACTTCAGAAGGCCAGCCCAGCAACAGTGAAAACCAGTATGAAATCAAGAGATCACTGATAAGAATTAAGTGATTGAAGATGGGTGGCACATGTATAATTGAGAAGCACGAACTGGGGTAGGAGTCTCTCTGCAGAGGCACCCAGCTAGAGCAGTAACCTGAGAACTAATAAAAAAAACAACCTAATTGGAAGCCTTCATTCAGACTCTACATTTTCCAGTGGGATCCTAGGGTCAGAAAACGCATAAGTCTGTAACAGCTACAAAGGGATAATATGCAGGGTTGAAAATGACAAGTTTTCTACAGTAAGTTATGACTCACAATGTTATAAGCCATCAATTTTGGCCCATTATTAGTTTAAATCTAATACAATAGACAGATATTCAAAGAATTATGGTCAGACATCAGAGGCACCAACGTGCAAAAACACACACTACGTTTTGACAAGCATAACTTCAAAAGCCATTTTAAGTTAAGAAAAATTCCTCAAACTAACTGCTCAAAAGGAGGAAAATGAGTAACTTCTTTCCCCCCCCCGTTACATGACAACATCTTAGAATAGCTTAAGCTTACAAACACCTGACAACTCTGGAAAGCCAACAAATTAAAGCAGACCTTTCAGGCTTCACTCACAGGACACAGGAAAGAAAAAAAGAAATCAAGGTTTTTGCAAGTATCCTTCCTACACCCATAGCTACATTCTGAAAAGTAATTTAAAACTTACTTTTTAAGTGATCAAGTTGAAACATCAGTACCAAAACTGCACAGCGTTATTCAAAGGTGCTAAAACTCTTCTGGAAGTAGCACGCAAAACCCAAAATTCCAAACAAAAAAAAAAACAACCAACCCCCCCCCCCCCCCAGCCAACCCAGTCTTTAAACAGACTTTGGGGGTTTTGAGAGGAATTTTCATTAGCTAAGCATTCAATGTCTTCCTAATGTAGAAACATCTGTTGAAGAGTTACGTGTTTTTCTTAATACTTAAGTCTAGGATCCAACACTTTTGATAATGCCACTCAAACAGCCCACACTTTCAACACAGAAGCAGCATTTTCTAATATCAGAAATGTTCTGTGAGGGGAAAATATATTTATCTTGGTTAAGGCCTTTTGTACTAATAGTTACCGCTCATCCTCTGATTTTGGAAGAGAATAATATAATCCTTACTAGAAGTTCCTGTAAAACTCCTTATTTTATACCCATTTCACCTCTGACAGGTTTTTAAAGCTAGTTTTCTGAAGAAAGAAGTTCAAAGTGCACAGTGAGCCCTAAAAGGCAGAAGCACTTTTCTGTAGTAACCAGCAACCACAGAAGTAAGCTGAAGTTCCAGCTGCTTTTACCTCCACTACAAGATAAATCTCTTGCATCTCAAAGTTCCAAGTATTAATACTGGAAGTTCAATTTTCACCATAACCATTACATATTTTACTGAAAGAACTGAATTGCCAAATCAGACTTTTAGCATTTTTACCACGCCAACATTTCAAAATTAACTTCAACAGCAACAAAAAAAGCATCCAACTGTTTCCAAAGGTCACTCACCACTATTCTAGCACATCCCATCTCCTATTTATAAACTCAGATCTTCATATCAATCTTGCATTACCACAGCCAGAAAATCTAGTCCTTCTTGCAATAAGTACTTAAAAAAGACAGACTTCATATCACAGTTCTGTGCTGTGTACTTGCAAAATGAAGCTTGAAAATGCAAGCCAAGCACATGTGTTTTTACAGCCTAAAATAGTAGCACTGAAACTTACAGGACACAAAGTGGGCTACCAGTCTGAAGTCTAAAAACAGCATACTATTCAACTGCCAAACCTAAAGACAAATGGCATGCCCACCCCAAACCCTGCTTCACTCCCACTCATGCAGCACTCAGTAGCCAAAGTCCTCTCAACCAGCTACAATTTTTGAACAATACTGTTATTGCCAAAGTTACAGACAGGGCCTAACCACCAAACAGTGACCTCAGTATCAAAATACTTCTTGTACACACTACAGAACATTTTCAAGTTCAGCTAATTTTAATAAATTCCCCTCAGTTTGCATTTAAGATCAAGTAGAATTCTATCAATTGCAGAAGCCAGCAAACTTGGCACAGTATTTCTTCAGCTTGCCATAAAGCACACACAGACAAGGTTTACAGTTTACACTGTCAACAGGGACTTGCTGTACTGACTACAGCAAGCAGTCAGCCTTTAACTTGAATTTAGCCTAATTTAAAATTGCCAAAAGCTCACTACCACTGTTATCACAGGTACTTTGTTATTTTGACTTTTTCTTGATACACAAACCACTTCCATCTCTAGTTTGGTTTACAATAAGCTTCCCCTCGAGAGTAAACAATTTTATATTAGAATTCCAACTTCACTCAAATTCATCCATCCTAAAAAAGATCTAATCCAGCTTCAGAAATGGCATGAAGCTTAAAATGGCATTTTGTTTGCCATTTCCTAGTTTATCAAACTACAAAGATCATTTGTCTAGACTGTTGTTCTTACTCTAACAATCTTTATTCAGAAAATTCTACACTGTTCCCTAAAATGAACAGATACAGGATATTATGGGTCAATGAACTTCCCAAATACTGATTACTTGAAGTCTCATGGTTAATTTAAAAGCTGTAAGATTTTGAGTTAGGTAACTCAAAACACCTAGGTAACACTGTGTAAATTAATCAGCATTAAACTATGTACCTTAAAACACTATCAACTGGCTTGTATTTATGAGATTCCATATCAGTTTCCAGTTTATCTTGCTGGTGGACTGAAGCCAGGTTAATTAAGATACAGTTAATCCAGGTCTCAACAAAAACTCATATGCTACACAAATTTGCAGATCAGTAATTTGTTTGGATACCATCAGACAGTAATAAACACATCGTTATTTGTGTGGTTTCTTACCTGCAAGATTCCAGGTAGCAAGTCTGCAAAATGTTTAAGCAGGGGAAGATTGTGCTCATTAGCAAGTACAAATGCAGCTGCAGCTCTAGCAGACAGAGTCTTGATCTAGAAGACAGGATTAGAGAAAAAACTATGAAGACCTGGTAATGAAACATGCCTTTATTTTCTTCTAATATTAGGCCTATTATTTGACTACATTTTGTATTATCATTTCCCTTTTACACTTTTCTAATAGATATACCAATTAGTTTTTAACATGGATTTTACATCTTGCTTCAAATTAAGGTAAAGCAGTAATGAACATCTTCAGGATGTCTTATATGATATAAAAATGTTTATCGTATTATGAGGTGGCAAGTATTCCCTAGTTTTGTTTGCATTTGGTTTTTGGTTTGGGTTTTTTTGTGGTAAAAACTATTGTTTTCAACTTCCCTCCCTATTTCAAATGTGTATGCAAGTGTCAAAGTCCCATTTTTCAAGAAGTGTGATCTAAGCGTTCAAAACATGCTTCTTTAAAGGCATGACTTGTGGTACTTTAGAAAATGTTATTCAGTTGACTTTCAAAGGTCAGAAAAAATAATCCACGGGGGAGCAACAAACTGAACCCATATACCACAGCAGGGTTTCCTATCCTTGCCCAGCATTTTCCACAAAAAGAGAAACATTTTCAAAGTACAATTCTTAGCACAAATCAATAAATCTGAAGCCTTCCAGAAGAGGCTTGCTAATATAACCTCTTACAGGGAAACACAGACAGTTCAAGGAGCTGTTGCATATTCAGTTTGGAGACGTACCGTATGGATACTATGTGTGGAGATACTACGTGTTTATACTGTTAAACATAAAGGCCAGAAAGAAAGCTTAACAAGGAGTTTCTGACCCCTCAATGTTGCTAGCTAAAACCCCCGTCTCTGCTTTGGCCCACTACAATTAGATTTCTCAAAGCATAACTACTAGGGAAGAATCTGGGCCTAAGCAGTGCAGACAGAAGCTAGCCAGTAAGCTTTAAGACCATAAAAAGGTTTGACCCTTTTGTTTTGCAGTAGGCATTATCAAAACTCTAGCTGTACATCAGTTTCAGGTAATGCCATTCTCTGGTTGAAATCTGTGGTTTAATCTTCGTATTTGAGACTACTACACAAAGTTCCTATGCTCAGGACATAGTAGGAAAACAAGCAGAGGTCTTACTGATGGATGCTCTTGATCTTGCATACACTGAACCAGCATTCTCTTAATGACCTCCAAATAGTGTTGCTGCTGATTGCCAAAAACCCCAGGAAAATTCCTAAGGATAAGACAGGACAAAAACATTAATAAAAATTCACAGTTTTAACCTTATTTTAAGCTTATCCATTGTTTAAACTACAGATTATAACTGTACATGTAAGGGTTAAATAAACCAAAATACCTCAGAATAAATGAAAAATACACGATTGCTTGTTAATTCAGTTGTGGCAGTTTTTCTTACATTTTTACAGCCATGATTTGTCTAACCTGAAAAGATGTAGCAAAGCCTGAAGGCTTACCAGAAAATATGTAGAGCAGCCTCACGCAGACCCACATTCTGAGAGCTGACAGAGTCAAATAAGAATTTCAGAACTTCTGGCCACTGGTTGTTGCCATCTTCATCTAGATGAAACAACAAAATTTTAGGATAAGCAAACTTAAGAGTGGTTAGATCTCAACTGTGTAGGGCAACCAGTCATCACTACTGGAGTTAATTAAAAAACTCCAAAACCCTGAATATGTGCCCAAGTCACAGTGTCAAGAAGCACTCAGAAACAGACGATGTCTATTTCCTGTTACGAAACAGGCCTCAAGAAAGAAACTGATGCAGATGTTCAGCATGACATTCATGAGAATTTTAACAAAATTGGATTTCTAAATCTTAATAGAATCTCACCTAAACTCAAGCCATTTAAAACACAGAGTTAAGGAATCTTATTTGTATCTGATCAAGGATAATGTGAACAAGTATTTAAACCATGAAATCAGTTAGTACATCATGCACAAATGTCTACAGAAGACCAGAGAACAAGAAATAAAAATACAGGTACTATCAATACATAGGCATTTTACCACAATACCAGCTTATATAAAGTACCTATTAAATTCCTGGCCAATTCAGCAACTATGTCACAGATTTTTTTTCTCATACTGGACTGTGTTTCCAACTGAATAATCAAGAGCAATCCACTTTTGATAGAGGTCTGATCGTCAGGTGAAAGAGCTGGATAAACTTCTTCAAAAGCAGAAGACAAAAGACGACGTAGAAGGACAGCTGCCATTTGTCTAGCCTATTGAATAAGAAAAGTATGTTAGAAGTGTTTTGATATGATAATCCTGATCTTATGAGGAAAGATGATCAACACCATGCTTCCAAATGACCAGTTTTCTCTGTGTAGAATTGTTGGGTGAATGAAGTACCTCTCAAGCAACAACAGATGACAATTACAATAGTAAGTAAAAACATAGTACAGAAACATGACCTCATGATCATGTTTCTGACAATTACAGCTCTTCAAAGAAATAATCACGAAATCCACCGAGATATTCAGTTTTTTCCTAGAGATGAACCTTGGACATATTTTGTGGCAAGGTAAGGATATAGCTGCACTATTGAAAGATAGTTTGAAGCATGACTTCTTTCTATTTTAAATGACCTGCTGAGATAATTATAATCCAGATGGGTTTTTCTGGATTAACAAGTGACTTAATGGGACGGACTTGTCAGAAAATTAACCTGTAAACCCTCCTTCACTTTCTCAACCAAACTCCAAGTTAGACTTTTGCAAATAAAATTTTACTCTGACCAAAAAAAAAAACACACAACAAAAACAACAAACAAACAAAAAAACAAAACCAAAAACAAGGCTTTTAGCCATTTGCAGACCTATGATGAAAGAATCTTCTTCAAGCTTCAATAAGCATAGGAACCTCAATACCACACGGCAATCTTCTATGCTTCTTGCTTGCATAAAGCAACTCCACAACAGTGTAATTTACGTATCTGCATTTATTTACAAATACACAAGAACCAGAAGCAAAGAGCATGGCTGAGTAATTTAAAATGAATAGATAAAGGCAAGGACACATGAAGCACTGAATAACTTCATAAATAGGATGGTTCAGTAATCAGTGTTTCTAGAAAGACAAATTAAAAACCATCCCCAAAGTTCTGAAGTTTAACATATATAACAAAACCTTACACATGTCAAATCCTCTCAAAAAAACCCACTCCAATGTAACATGCACTCTTTTATTTTTCCGCTAAGATATCCTTATTTAATGTGTACTTGAACGAAAAAGTTTCATTTACAACAGCCTGTGGAATTAGAAAGTATTCAGTGACCATCAGAACTTACAAAGTCTGATTTCCAAAGATCTCTCACCTATATTGCTGCAGCATAATCTACAGATAAGAACACAAACTGCCTCTAAGTCTCAGCTGCTAATGTACCCTGTAAAAATTGGGTATTGCTAGAACATCCCCCAAGATACAATTCCTTTTTATGTTCTACAGTCTTGAAACTCACTGTGCTTTCTTCCAATCTAGCCAGCTCTCTCCTATCCAGCTAAAGAGCAGTGTATGCAAAGACAAAGCACCTCTATACTAGCTGAAGGGAAAGACTAGAACTGGACTATACTCTAGATCATTTCTTATCTCCTTAACAGCTCCAGTGTGGACCAAAGCCACTATGTACGATCAGTAGATCTAAGACAGATGAACAAAGAGGATCACAGTCATCAGTTGTGCAGTAGCTCCCATTGTAAGCCAAAGTTCTCCAGGAACAGGTCATCACATGGGGAATGTGACTTAGGAAGGAGAAAGATTCTTTCTCCGCTGCCTCTGGGAATCCCACTAACAATGTATCCAAGCACCTTAATGGCAACACAATATAATGGAGTCTTTCCTTCTCCCACCTCTGGAAGGACTGATATTGTGAAAGATTAAATTTCTCCTTGTTAGTATGGTGAGCTTACACAGGAAAAACCATGAATGTGGAGCAAGTTTGCTGGGACTAAACACGGCAAATTTCAATGCAGTGTCTTCCCTTAATCAGGGCATTGTGTTTCTGTGCATAATGTCCAACATCTGATAATGACCAAAACCTCACATTGTATTTATTCCTTTCCTGAAGTAATAATAGGTGGCCAGACAGAGAATAAAGCTTATGCTCATAAAGCACACAGTCTCAAAGATAAGAATTCCCCCTCTGAAGAGTTAAAAATATTAGAAGACTGACAAACACAGACTGATTGCAAAGTAAAAACACAAGTAACAAGGAATACAGAAAGACCCAAGACCAGCATTACATAAATTAGGTCCTGGTTATAGTTACTGGCTTAGAAAAGAATTCCCCAATTCCCTAAAGCAAATTCAAACGTTTGAAGGAGTGGCAAAGAAGCAATTGACTTCTAATAATAAATGGCATATTTTCCTCAGCAGATATCCACCTATATATGAAAATAATCGCTGCCAATTTAATTATGATGAACACGGCTGGATTAATGTCAGCTCTGAGGCTGTTTACTCTGCTTTAAGGAAGAAAGTATGTATTTTTCACACACACCAAAAGTTCTTTCATATTTAATTATTGCAAGATATGTACCCAAACAAGCATTTTAAAATTCTGTGGCTTAGTAGCTATAGCTTTTAATGAGAACAAGAACAATATAAAGTGTACATCCCAAAAGAGGAACTTCCAATGAAGCATTAAAAAAGCAGAATTTTCTCCTACCACTGGGTTCTTCTGCATCTCTAAATTACTGAGGTGCTCACATACAGTTGGAATGTCAAAGTTATTAACATAAGAAGCAGTCATAATTCTCAAATTTCAACATACCGCTTCTTATTAATAGAATTCAGTGCTATAAAAATGTTCTAGGGCTTTACAGATGATGGAACCAAGGCACAAAAAGACAACCAACTTGCAGGGCAAGCATAAGAATTATGAACAGAAATCTGGGACACCATGCTCTCCACTGGCATTCAAAGTGTCCAGGTAATCCCACATACTTTGCAAGCAAAAGTCTATCTCATGTACTACAGTCAGTGATTTTATTTTAGGTCCTCAAGGAGGAAAACATGCATGGATGGAAGCAATCAATATTTAGGACACAGTCCAAAGATGGACTTGCACAACCTCATTTAGGGATCCAGCCCCATGCGGAATTCAAAGCACGCAGCGTCTAAGGTCCTGCATACTTAAAGGCAGAGCTTTCGTGCCTCACAAGTACATGGGCTGCCTGCCTTCCCCTCCAAATGCTGAACAGGAAGTTGCCCACAGCAGTAGTTTTCAGACTAAGAAATGCAACCCCTTCATGTGACAATATGGAGAGGAGGAAGGGAAAGGCCAGAGCCCTCTAAGAGGGCTGTGAGTACAGCAGAAACACAGTTTTACACAGCACTTGTTATTGTATTTCACAGGGCTCAAAACTAGTCAATTGAAAATTAGAATGCAATTTGAAACTGCCAAACTAGAGTTAACTGGGAAGAAAATACATGCAAGAGAAAATGCAGAACTTCTGTTCCTTTCTAAGATTTAGGCGGTAAATCAAAACTGCAAAGGAACAGCCTCTAACACCTGAGAAGCCTCCAAAGAATAAAAATCAGCAAATATAAATTGTGAATATGTACCATCTTTTTCCACAACCCTTTAAAATGCAGTTGCATAGGAAGAAGTAGAATCCTAACTTTGTAACAGTGAGACTACGTGTTCAGAAAGTTGGAAACCTGGGCTCAAGCCCCTCTTCAGCCTGAGGTGTACAAATCATCTGTCATATCATCTGGCACAGAAGTGTTCTCACTGCTAAATCAGACACTTCACTTCTGTGAACAGTGTTACCCTGCTATCAGGAAAATATGAAATGAGAAGAGAGGGAAAAGGTGATTATTTCCACAGTTTAAGTATTTGGTTAGGAGAAAACCTGTTATACAGTTAAAGAGTTATTTCTGATCTAGCTTAATATTATTTTTTCTCAATGTCAAATGTAAGGGGTCCCGGAAGTAGGATCTGAATCCCTGTTTCTCTATTTAAATGCCAAAGCTACTAGGTTGCAGAGTCAGGATTCCCCCAACTGCTGTCCAAGTAGTCCTAAGAATCTTGTACTCTCTACAACACATCCCAGGATGGAGTACTTTCTTCAGCCTGATTTTCTCATGAGGGGGTAAAGCAATACAGAGGTTTCAGGATGAAGGAGGATCTGAACCCAGCTTCCCCCATTGCCTGGGCAAGGGATCTTTAAAGTTCTAAGTCTTCTTCCAGCAGCCTGTGTTTAGTGGTGTCTGTACATTCAGCATGCTCAGAGGCCTCATAACAGGCCCAAACCCTTGTCCCCTGATGACATATGCACTATTCCTCCCAACATCTGGATTTACATAAAACATATGCTGACACAAAACCATACCTGTTGACAGCAGCACCATACTGAACACCGAGAATGATTTCCTGCATGTTAATTTGCAATGCTTAGCTGTAACATAGCTATGACTTCACTAGATGGCTCTATTTACGTACTACGTGTTTGGATTTACAGGGAAGAGAGGTTGTTTGCAGGTTTTATTTGGATATTTATTAGGATATTTTTTGAGTCCAGCACCTAGTGTCTTCTTGAGTTATGAGCTAACATTTAAACTTCTTTGATTTATCCACTGGCGGAGTTAAATGAAAAGTTATCCTACAAATGTTAACCTCTGTTGTCTCGTTAAGAGTAACTTCTACAGGTGAAAAGTTCCTTTGCACTTGAGTTAAATTGGAATCCAACTCATTGGCCAGATTCTGAATAAGTTGTAGACTGGGCTATTTCCTTAACTGATGTAATGGGAATAAAATAATTAAATACATGGAACGAATATTTATTTACACAAGCATGAGTTGTCACCTCAGACTTACCACATGTATTCAAAACAGAAGCACGTGCAATGCAGGGCACAGTTATCTGATTATCATGTATGACATTCTGATGAAAAAAGGGCAGTGGCAGACCTTAACTTTTTTATGGCAAATTTAAATACAGGAGAAACTACTCAATAGCCTTTTATCATTTGAAACCCCTCACAGGGGCAGGAAGGAAAACTACATAGCTCTTATGCAACCAGTTGCTAGTATAATACTAAAGGATTCTGTTAGAAGAAAATTTCTTTGCAGGTAGATAAGCATCAGTATTAGCAAGCTAGTACTTACTGAGCACTAAAAAGCAAAGAGCATCTACTCTAAATCGAACACCATCTAAGAGAAGAGAGAGTTATCCAGAGAGAACAGCACATTTACACGCTCCTTAGAATACTGTTCATAAATTCTATATGCTACATCTTTCTGATGTTTTCAAATCTAGAGTTTTACTGGACAACAGATGTTTTTACTTTTAAGTGACTCAAGCTTGTAATATCTTGAAAGTTTAGTAGTTCTTCAACTCCGCATTTCCAAGTGAATAATAGTTTTACTAATAAATACTATACCTGATTGCAAAGTATGCTAGCTTTTACAAAATTAAGGAATAACTAAAAGGTACACTTACTGTATGCCCGCAGAAAAACTGCATATAGTGCTTAAACTGCTCTCCATACATTCTGTAACACTGCTTGATGACTTAATGAGTGCATCCTCCCCAAACAGGACAAAATACAAAAGCCGTCTGCAAAACAACTGCTACCTTATTTTGCCCTCAGTTCTCATTTCAGAAGCACAAGATGCGTCAGATTATATACAAGCTTAACATATTGAGGCACAAGATCCCAAAATGCAAAATATTCCTCAACTGCAACTTGAAGGAACAGCACAGTAACAGTCATATATTAGTTACTCATTTTAAGGAAAGAAACCATGAAAAACACAACCAGAAAACGATGGGCATCTGGGCAGTCATTTATGAAAGACTACATCTGAAACTAAGTATCCTCCATCAAAAAGTCTCAGCTACTAAACTTCACATGCACCAAACTAGATCAGTGGTTCCTCTACAAACGTAAATTAAGGTGACTCAGTTAATGCCCAGCTCGTTTATTTATCCCCAAATGACCAGCACTGATCTCTTGCCCCGCTTTTCCAAATTCTCTTGAAAAAAATGCAAGATTCAAAGATTATTGAGACATACCTCCTCAGCAGCAGCAGTATTCCTGATTGCTTGTAGGAGAAATGTGATCTTAGATTGACCTGGAATATTCTCATATGTCTCCTGCATAAAAAGAGATGCATCTTATTGTAAACAATTACTAGAAAGCATGTGTTAAGCACTAACATGAATTGACTTTCCTTTTAAAACAACTTCAGTATCCATACAGTTAATAGAAAAATAACAGAGAAAAAAAAAAATAAACCTAACAAAATTATCTGACCTGTTTTAAAATCATGAGTAAAGTTTTCGTTACCTAGTAAGACCTGATACATTGGAATGCACTATATATGCACTACTGACCACTGACAAGATGAGTTAAGAAACAGAATCACAGAATGGTTTGGGTTGGAAAGGATCTTAAGATCACCTAGTTCCAGCCCTCCTGCTGTGAGCAGGGACCCCTCTCACTAGACCATGTCACTCAAGCCCTGTCCAGCCTGGCCTTAACACTGCCAGGGATGGAGCATTCACAACTTCCTTGGAAAGCCTGTTCCAGTGTCTCACCACTCTCATAGTTAAGGATTTCCTCCTTACATTCAGGTAATGTAATGAGACTTACATTCAGTCTGAATCTCCCGTTTAAATTTGAAATACAACATATGAGGAACACACATCCTCCTGAGAAACCATCGTAGCTTCTATCACATAGAAGCATTAAGACCTTTGGAAGCCTGAAACTGAATTATGACCAACAGGTTAATAAACACCGACAAATGTATAGGCCAAAAAGAGTGTTTAGTACTTTTTTTTTAACCCTTTACAGAAGTTCAGTTACACTGCCTTACACACTTCTGCTATGCAGTACACTTGCTATGGCTTTGTAAATTAGATTGTTATTTAGAAGGTAGAGTGAACACAGAGCAAAATACCTTTTCCTATCCAAAACATGGCATGTGTGAGCATTTTAAAACTATAAATACTTGTTTCTAATATGCAAAGCCTATGTAGGTAACAGCAAGCTGAAGAGCAACCACTTGAAACATTCAGAAATAGTTCTATAGTTACTGATTCTGAAAGAGTTATTTTTTGTGAATACAGTCTTGAAGATAAATTACTCCACCCTCCAAATATTCACTATCCCATCCTCAAGGAACAAGCCTACTATCATTTAAACAGTTCCATGCCTGTCTACTTCACATTCTTACCATTTTAGCAGCACTTTCCAATATTCTATCAAATTTACACACCTTGCAAATACACCTGCTTCTTTCAATAAAGTGGTTTCTCCATCACACACTTAACGTTAGACATCATCTTCTTCTACCTTCTGTCCGTTTCCTAGTAGGCCTTGTTCATGGAGTCAGTTCTTACTTCATATTCCCTCTAGTTACTAACGTATGCTCACAGTCCACGAGATTCTGAATCCCCAATGAATCCCTGCATTTAATCTAATAATTTCATGAAGACTGCAAAATTAAATGAGGTTTAGGGTCAGAACAGAAAATCTTCTCAGCTTCACCATTTCCATGAATGTATGTATTTATATTGTACTATTACCTACAGATATAAAGACATATACAGAAACAAGAAGGTTCCTTAAAGGCCTAGCATGGACCTGAAGCTATGATTCTGTGGACAACTGAAGCACTGTAAAAGCTGGCTTCTCTCATGCCAATTCTGGTAATAGTGAAATTCCGAGTTGTTTAGACTCACTAGAAATGGCAGTAACCTATTTGTTCACTGACATAGATTCTGTCAGTTCAGTAAACCAGATTCAGAGATGTTAAAGAGCACTAGGGCAAGTTAGGCAAAAGGAACACATGGCCAAGACCAGAACCTTCCCCCTGTGCTGGTGGAGGATTACTTTGCTGGCTTCTCCCACCTTACTACTACCCTTGGCTACAACCCTAACTATATATCCTGCTGCATCTTCACTCTATTCTTTTAGCTCACTATTAGTTCCCCAGCTACCTTATCCAGAGGTACAAATTTCTCACACAGCATGACCAACTTCCAAAATACATGCAAGCAAATATCCATTATCTACTCTTAGTACTCATGTTATTCTAAACTTGAGAAATGTATATTAAAAAAGGAGCACAAAATCACCAAGACAAGTTTCTTTATCAGAAGGTAAGAGAAAGACAGACTTTTAAAGTGAACAAAGTTCCAGTATTTTTAATGGGAGATAATATGAACTAACCAGGTTTCAGCAAGCTGGTCAGAGTAAGTTATGAGTGTGCTAACGCATACATAGTTCCATATACATAAATACTTAAATAAAAGCAGGTTTTAAGTGACTGGACTATCCTCCCCACCTTTTTCTTTTTTTTTTTTTTTTTTTTACAGCTTTCACTACACCCCCACTCAAACAGGGTATGACTCTATATGTCCATCAAGTCTAGTGTTCAACAGAACATCCCTCATCCTAATTTCTGTCACCAGACCTATTAGAAATAACCCAAGTCTGTCTCCTTCAGTTCCTGTCCATCCATTTCTCTTTCTCACTGGCTTTCATTAGACACAAATTAAAACCTGCTATTCAATCTACCTGCAGTGATTTGAATCCCTGTGGTATTCAACATTGCTTTCTGACAGTAAGTACACTATAAAAAAACGAATGGACTACACAGATGCTTAAGATCAAATGAGTATGGTTTTAGCAAGCAGATTGTTCTTCACAGTTGAAGAATGAGAGACAACTAGCATAACCTGAAAAAAAATGGGTAGAGTTTCAGACCCTTTGCCCTAAGAAGCCAATCAAGCAGGAGCGGGTTGCTCAGAGAGCTTGTGCAGCCTCTGTTCTTGGAGGTTTCCAAGACCCAGCAGGACAAAGCCTCAAGTGACCTGGTCTGACCTGATAGCTGACACTCCTTTGAGCAGGATATTGCACTACAGACCTCCTGAGGACCCTTCCACTCTGAATGGTCCTAAACCATAAAAAGATTTGCAATACACCTTGGAAATATGCAAAAATCAATGCCAGATTCAGTGTAGCTAAATAAGTAAAAGTTACACTACTCGCTTGTACTTGTATACAAAATCAATGTACTTGAAAAATCTGGTAATCTATCATGACAATTAAGCTTTCTTATTCTAACTGACCACAGTGCATATGTAGCTACGAAGATAAAAAAAAAACCCCAAACTCTGCTCCAAACAGGTTTCTGACCAGCTGTAATAATCTTAAGTTTCAGATTTCTTTTCCAAGAATGTTTTCTTTCACAGACATTATGACATAGCTAATAAATTTACTTTGTCATGATTTTAATAAAGTCCAAAAAGTTACAAGAAATGTTCTTCTGTTACATGCAGGCAGTTGAGAAGAGAAAGAAACTCAGCTCCCAGGGAATGGCCTCTGTTATAGTTCTATGTTCAGGAATGTGGGAATAATTCTTGCTGCTTCTCTAGAAAGCATCTGTGGTAATCAATATTTAACTTTACTAGCTTTCTACAAATGTATGTCTCCCCTCCTTCTCATTCCCAAATTATATTTTAGACATTTTCACTGCACCATCAGGAACAACGCTTTTTATTCTTCGCCAAACAATGCGCTGAACTCTGCTGACCGCTGAAGTGATGAGAGCGATAAAAGACCCATGCAGTGGGAATCCATGCTAAACCTAGACGCTAGTATTTAATTCAATGGGAGAGATTCCCCACTAGGCTTGACAATGGAGTCTTAAGCATGACAGAGAGAAAGAATTAACGTGGCTTAGCCATCACAAAGCATTTCAGCTGAAATAACACATCTGAAAAGTTTTGCTGATAACAGAGAAGCTCAGTACATTGAAAACGCGTCTTTTGGTGAAATATTTCTTAGCTGACGAAACACTTGAATACACGTAAGTTCAAAACCAAGCTATTGGCTGGCAACAGAAGAAAACCTCGGCGGGCCGGGGGAAGGCTGCGGCCCCACTCCTGCCCCAGCCGGCAACATGCCCCCGGGGTAGCACAAACCCTCTGCGAGGACCACTTCGGGAAGAGGCTACACGTGCAGCCGTCCACCGGGGACAGGCCGAGCGCTTCAATCACGTTCCTCCAAGCTCCGCACCCACGGAGGGCAGACACCCCCCTCACCCCTCCCGAGCCAGCGAGGACCGGCCCCGCTACCCGCCTGAACTCCCCCCTTCCCAGCGGAGCCGGGGCTGCGCTCAGTCACGCCGGTCAGCCAGGACAGAGCCAGCCTAGGCCCTGTCTCGCCAGGGGAAATCGCTGAAAGCAGCCCCCGGGGCCCTGCACCGCAAGGAGCGCGGGACCGGAGCGGCCGGGCGGTGCCAGACACGCCGGAGGAGGGGAAGCGCGACCCCTCAGGCCCTCCCGCGGGTCAGCGGCCGGAGCACTCGCCAACGACTGCAATAGCCCCCGGTGAGGAGAATCGCCCATCTGCTCCCCGGAGAGCCGGCGCCGACGGGCGGTGGCAGGCCCCGGCCACCCCGGCAGCAGCTAATGCCGCTGCTCACACGTGGGGCTTTGCCGGCCCCGCCGCCTCCCTACCCCCCTCCGCCCGTAAACCTTCTTCCTTCCTCCCTCCCCCCGGTAAGGTCCGGAGGTCTGACAGGCCGGCTTGTCGGCCAGGGCCGTCGCGAGGCGGAGCAGTTACCTCAGCCTGTTTGCGGACCGCATTGTCTGGGCTGAGCAGGTTACCCAGAAGAAGGTAGAACTGCTCCTGCTCCGCCGCCGCCATTGCTGCGAAAGGAAAAGAGAGAGAGGCAGGCCGGCCGGGCGGGGACAGGGAGGCGGGGAGGGGGAATGCCGGCCCCCCCGCCCGCCGACTGAGAGAGAGAGAGGGCGGAACCACCGCCGCGCTCCGCTCCCGGCTCTCGGCCCTGGGGCTGGCTGAGCCGGCCGTGCTCGCGAGCCCGCCCATTGGCTGCGGCGCACGGAGCCTCGCCCCTGATTCGCTGGTCTTCCCTGTGACGTCCTGGAGACTCGGGGCCAGGGTCGGGAGAGGGGGAGCGGAGAGCGACTGTACAACCATCCCTGAATGGCAGTTCGTCTCCTCCTGCCTCATTGGTGCACCTCCGGGACGGAGGCGGGGAAGCGCCGCGAAAGGCATCCTCATTGGTGGGTGGCTGTGGCAATCTCGGCAGGCTGTGTCAGAGGCGCGGTCGGGTGGCGTGGGGAAGGAGGGGCTGTGCCGGGATTGCCGGGCTGCGGCAGGGCGGCGGGGGAACGGGAAGGGAAAGCGCGGGAGATCGTGAGGCGTCTGCCGCCGCCGGCACGCCCCGCACCTTTCCCGCTCCTCCTCGCTGAATGCAGGGACCCGACGTCGTGACCCAACCGGAGCCGAGCTGCTGGGCGGCTGTGTGTGGGGGGTGTGAGCTGTCTTGGGTTTGCGGGAGAAACCGTTCAGTACACATCACACAATAAAATCAGCTAGGTTGGAAAAGACCTTTAAGATGAAGTGTTAACCAAGGACTGCCAGGTCCAGCACTAAACCATGTCACTGAGGGCCTCATCTACACGGTTTTTGAACTCTTCCAGGGACGGTGATTCCACCACTGCCCTGGGCAGCCTGTTCCAATGCCTGAGCACACTCTTGGTGAAGAAATTTTTCCCAATATCCAATCTAAACCTCCCCTGGTGCAGCTTGAGGCCATTTCCTGTTGTCATATCACTTGTTACCTGGGAGAAGAGACCGACTTCTGCATCACTACAACCTCCTTTCAGGTAGTTGTAGAGCACTAAGGTCCTCCCTGACCATTCTCCACGCCAAAGATCCCCAGTTCCCTCAGCCATTCCTCATAAGACTTGTTTCTCATAACACTTGTGGAAAACGTGTGATATGAAGAGTTTCACTGATACACTCAAGTAGCAGGTGCATGTACGGGTCCAAGGCATAAAGATGTGGGATACAACCCTTTTGTATATGTATATCGTTCATATGGGTCCATGTCAAGCTCTGCTTTCAATGAGTCCAACACCCCTCACATACCTCCACCTCTGTTTCCATGCTCGTGTGATTTGGTCAAAGCCACGTGCGTTCTCAAACAGCAGTCAGCAGCGCGCTATGTTCACGAATTCCAAGTATATGATTGAATAAAAGCTAATTAGCATTCCCTGTGCTCACACAGAATAGAAGGTTCACAGTGTGCCTGGTGAGAGGCTCCGAACCTCCCCCACGCACTGATTGAGGCCCTTCTGCCACTGGGGGTACTAACTCGACACGCTGCCTGCGGTTTGGCTGAGGCTGGGACTGGCTGAATGTGGTGCCGTTGGGGTTGGCACTACTGCTGGGGCATTGCCGGAGGATGCAAGTGCTCTGGGAGCAGGAGGGAGCAGCCAACGAGCTGGTGGGAGACCGAAGTGACTTCTTGACTGGATTAAGGATTGCAGGCAGAGCTAGAGCATGGTTTTATGCTGACTGAAAGCTCGGAAGGACCAAAAGTGAAGATGAATGACGAAAGCAAGCGTGCTTTCTAATGTGAAGTGCTCTTCTGGAAATGCCCTCAGATGCCAGGTGTCTGGATTAGGTGTTTACAGCTTGTCACATGTTCTGGAGGGCCTTTTGGATGGGATCTTGAAATAAGCACAACTTCCCTGCTTTTCTGTCACCTGTGGTTTGTATGAACTTAGTGACATTGCTGTATGCTTTCCCTGTGTAAACAAATAAATGTATTTGCTTTCATCTTAACAGTGATTTCACCATAAATCTGTAGTAGGATTACTAGCTAAAGAATGCAGTAGCTGGTAGGGGTTGGAGAGAGAATGTAAACCGTCAGATACAGAAGATTGTTTTCTTGCCCATGCTGTTTTTTCCATCTGTAATTGTGAGGAATGGGTTGTTACATAAAAACTGTCTCCGAGAAACAGATAGGCAACTGGAATCAGTAATTTACCAAAGACCTAAAAAACAGTTGCGAAGTAGACTTTCGAGTACCTGTGTTGAAAGTCAAAGTCAGAGCTCCCTTGGAAAGGGAAGGCAGGAACAACCTGTTGCAATTTGTTAGAACAAGCCTAGCAAGAGTGTCTCTTTATGTGTGTGTCTTTCCATTCCTCTCTTTATAATGATCATTAAACTCACGCTGTATAATGTTCTAGGAGTGCATTTGAATACATTTCACCCTGGAGTTCAAGACATTGAAGCAAGCATCTTCAGCAGGTTAAGAGCCTGCTGGTTAACCCACCAGATCAATGCTGTTCTGCTTCAAATCCTAAGAGTTTGATGAAAACAGATTAAAAAGTTCACTTAGGTAAAAAGTAGTTAAGTAGTAGTCATTGAAATGGCTAATGACCTTAACGACAAGACAGGTGTCAGTAATTAAGCTGCCCATTAAGCTTCCCATGCAAGTTATACTGCAGACCATGGACCCTATAGATTTGAAAAACTGCTGTATCTGTGAAGAAGCTTTGAACAATGCGTACCCCTGGGAAGAGGGATCCCAGGCTTCCCCTCCTGCCAAATTGACTCCCTGGAAGTCTAATACCCTTTAGAGAGCATCAGACTGAGGCAATTTTGGTCCATCCAGAAAGCAGAATTTTTATGAGCTTCAACATAAATCCGCAAGTAGTTTCTGACCAGGTATATCTCATAGAGTTCATACTAACCTTACCAGAGACCACCAAAAAGTGCAGATAAGTAACTGCTCGAACAGGACTCTTCCTACTGGTCATTTTACTGAAGAGTGGTAAAGGGGAAGGAGATAAGGTTTTTTGTGGGATTGCAGATAATAATACAGTGGGACTGTTCCTGCTGTATCATAAGACAAGGCAGATAATTTACTGAACAGCATGAGTGGTATCAGGTGCTACAACCTGCCTAACTTCATTAATGTGCACATGCAAATCTTGAAGGTTTGTATTCCTCATTTGAGTTCAAGACAACACCATATGATTTTGTTAATCTAGGAGACACTTTTGAAACAAGTGTTTATAGGGCTGCATAATTTGATGTATTGACAGCACAGAGGTTTGGAAGAATCCAAACCCCATGGTTTTTGTATTGAAAAATCTGGATAAAGTATGAAAATATAAATCAGTTTTAGTCAATAACAGCAAAAGATTGTAAGGAGAGATGTAACGATTCTAAGATATTAAGATAAAGGCACAGGGGATTAGCTTGTACCAGAAAAACACACAAAAAATTGGTCATTCTTAGAACTGAATTCAATATTACAGAATTCAGTTATTATTGAAGATTTATAGATAGCTTCAGTGGTATTGTTGCTTTTATTAGGGCAGTTTGTCAAAAGCATCCAGCTGACAAGTTGGTCTGAACACAGCCTTGTCACAAAGGCTTTGAGCAGGGTAAAGAAACCCTCTGACCCTCCCTGTGTTAGCCTAGACTACAGTAAACTGCTTGAACAATCTGCTAGTGCTTGGGAGGATGCAGGTCCATGGATGACACTTTTCTTGGCATAGAAAGGGAACATTGCTTTTAAAAACAGATACGAACATGAACAGAATTACTCCAAAAAGAGTACATCACCATTGTGTTGGTTATTAGATGAAACACCATTTCCTCAATCACAAATTCAGGGTTCCCAGGGAATAAGTAGCAGTGAGATTTTTGTCAATGTCTCATAATATCCACAGCAAATGCCCTTTATCCCTAGAGGTCAAAACTTGACAACCTTAAAATGAATTCAGTATGAAAGAATGTGGTTTTGAATGAGTGAATGTTGGCAGGTCTGATTATATATTTATTTCTTTGGCAAGACTCTGTGCTCCAAGCATCTTGCCAGGCTGCACAAGAATAGGGAGATTCACAACAATTTTCATACGTTTCTCTTTGTCAGTCAATATCCTTTTTATTGTATAGGGAACTTTATAAATACACAGAAAGAAAATAAAGTGATATTTTTTTCAGAGGCAATGAGCCAAGGTACTGTGAAATAACCTGCTGAGCTCCTGCCAAAAATTTTGCTTTTCCTACTGAAAAAGTTGAAAGCTGCCTGCTACATCAAGATGGTAACTTAACAGCCTCCTTGCTGTCAGCTGTACTTCAGGTTTGACGTTTCATCAGGTATTATTCAGAAGTAATGTAAAATCAGGAATCCCACTGTGGGAATGCACTACTACTATATCTAGGTCAGCTTGCCAGAATTCAAGATTCAGCTGTATTTCTTGCTCCCCCCTGAACTGATTCTGCCATAGTGTTGCACAACTTCATTTCTCCTTTCTACTTCTCTATGTGTGGAAGAAAAGAGGTTGCTAAATAGTAAAAATTCAACCCATTTTGCTATACTGATAGAAACCCAGACTTTTTAGCAAGAATTAATTTTGCAATTGTTTATGCATTAAACAGAGCATTAATTGGTTTGGCATATTATTTGGCTTATAATTAGGAAATCTATTGGAAGGAAGCATGTTCTATAGGCACATAATTATAACAGTACATTTCCAAATTACTAAAATTTACGTGCCCAAAATATGTGTTGAATGTCTAATTTCATTTATTCTGTGGTTTGTCTCATAAATCACTTGCTTTTTTTTGCAGATAATATATTGCATTTGGCACACCTTTCTGAAAGTTCAGCTACTGGTAAGCTGTTTCAGCACACCTCTGAAAGAATGTCTTTAGGTCTTCAGGTTAAAGAAAACGTCAATTTAAAATTTTAAAGGTCCAGCATTAACAAGTGATTAAGAAAAACATGGAACTGTGACTCATTGTAGAGAAACTGTTTAATGATCCATGGGGGGGGGGGGGGGGGGGGAATACATGAAATTCAGTCAGTCATAATCTTTGGTAAACGGAAGGACATATGGACACAAGACAGGTAGGAAATTAGCTATGATTTGGTCAAGGGATAGAGTGGCAAGACCACCAATGTACTTTTGGGTTGCTCTATGAGAAGCATGGCTTCCTGGAGTGATGATCATTGCTGTGGAAGCATCACCTCATGTGATCAGAGGAAAGTAGCAAACAGGAGTGCAGATTACAAGTTGTGGATGTGGTATTTCCATTCCCTTTGATGAAAATTGGATGTGTTTATCACAGGAAAGACTTAAACCTAGAATTAGGGACTGGGAGGATGCATTTAAAAGGAAAAGCTAGAAGAGTTAATGAGCAATTACCATGATAGATATTACAAACACAAATTATGTTGTTGAGAGTTATATCAAGTATTACATATCTTTACACATGGGCTAAATTAAAGGAAAAAATCCTTTACCTATATTTTTGGCAGTTTTTCCTTGAACTTTATTGACCATATGCAGTCACGTATGTAAGTAACTGTGCTGTAATGTTGATAAAAGTTCTGAAATGTGTTTGCACAGAAATGTTTGTGTTAGTATTTAACAAATTCTGAGCGCTTAGCTTTGTAAACTTAAATACTTTTCTAAACTATTATTAAAGGAAAAGTAAAAAATCTATTACATGAGGTTAAGATATGACATTGTAAAGTTATGGTCTTCCCTCTGGCCTGGCTTTCCAGTGTGTGAGTATTTGAACCTCTCTCTCTCTCCTCTTCAGGTACTATGCATTGGTTCCAGCTGTTAACCTGGACAAAACCACCTCGGGTGTGCTCTTGCAGAATAAAAATCCAGCTCAACAGCAGCCTATGTAAGTCTCCCTCTGATCAACATTTTTGAGAAATTTCCTTGAAAAAGACATAAAAAGCCTCTATTCAGCATGTATGAATTGTGACTTTTTGGGGAGGTTGAACAGTATTTTGAAAGTGTGCTGAGTTAAAATGGCTTTTTTTTCAGAGACAGCTTATGTCAAATAATTGCATTAAAAAATTCCCCAGCACAAATTTCAAGGCCTTCCAAGCAGGCCTGTCTCAAATTAAAACTTGTACAAATTTGTTAATGTGGGCAAGCCAAGATAGTGTCTTTTAGCCCCATTCTTTGAAATGCCTGAGTGTTCTGCATGAAGTCAAAATGAAAGTGATTGACAAAAACATAGAAAATTTTAGTACGGGTTGTAGAAAAAGAGGTAGCAGCTGAGTTTTAATCGTGCTTTAATTACCTTTTCATTTATATGTAGTTGTGTCATCTCACATAATTCCAATGCCTTCCAGCCATTAAATTCCATTCTTGCCTGTGGTTCCTAGGCTTTCTTACAGGTAGAGTATGAGGTGGCATTGGTTACACTCAATTGTTTTTCATTATCCCTTAGAAACTGAAAGTTGTTCCCAAAGAAGACTGAAGGTCAAATGGTTTAATTAAAAGAAGCCTTGATTTATTTTTTTTAAACAGAGGTGGAGACCGAGAGCAGCCTGCAAGACATTTTGAGCTCCAAAGAGTTTCAGTTTAATCTAGTTTAAATTTAATTTAGTTTTAATTGCCCTGAATACCAAACTTACCTTACAAGTCTAGAAAATACTTGATTTTAGTTCTTGTCTCTTCTGGCTTCCTAACGTTACATTTCTCTAGCTCTCTTTCATCAAATAAATCTCACATGAGCTATCTGTAGTTCAGGTATTTGTATTCCTCGGGCTTTCATTGAATTTATTTGTTTGGCATCTGTGATTCTTTTTTATGCCAAAGATATTTGTCACTTCAGCCGAACTGAAAAGATAATATCAGAACTTGAACTTGCAAATATTGTTGGATCCTGTGTGCTATTTGGGAAGAAATGTATGATATCTCCTCTCTCTTCTAATGGTTGTTTCTGCCCTTTATCGATTATAACAACATCTCCACCAGTCCCATCTGAAAACATTATTAATTGTATTTTTTTAAGAAAAGCATTTCCAGTATCTCTTTGCTGTGCCTTACGCCTTAATTAGCCCAAAACGTCAAGGTGCCAAGATGTTAGTTTGCATGTCAATTGCTTTTTACTAGTGTAGCAGAAAAAAATACAGTTTCTACAGCAACAGGAGTATGTTTTTAGTAGTATTTACTTGTTGTATGGTTCTAACATTTACATAATTTAATATAATATGTAAATAAGTGTAAATAATACTACAGTTGGGTTTTTCTAACCAATGTGTTGAAGTGCTGCGTTTCTGAAAATGCATGTTGGACTTCTCTTCATATGGTTCAGTAAAACATACTCCCTTTTGCTTGCCTTCTTTCAGGGGAGGAAATTGAAAAGGATAATGCAAACCATAAAAGGTTTGCACGCTATCGCTATCGTCCATTGCAAAGGGTGATGTGTCAATGGTGCTTTGCCATGGAGGTATTTTTTTGTAAAAAGGAGATGAAAGACAGACAGGTGTTTGATGAAACTGTTAATGAAAAAGAATGATGCTTGAAACAGTTGATAAAACAACTGCCGAAGGGGCATGTCCTATTGATGGATGGTTTGTCTCTTTCAAGTAAGCTATATTGCAGGTAATAAATACTGGCAAACAGTAATGGCCATCTAAACAAAAGGTTTAGAAGCCACCATACCTCTGGTAACCTGAGCAGCAAGATTTGCTTGATTTTGACACAATCTCATTGTGGGTAAATGAAGATCTTTCAGGGAAGATCACATTTATCTAATTAATCCTTTTTTTTGTGGGACAGGGTATTTAAATTCTGATACTTTTGGTAAATAAAGTATAACTAATTTTTTATTGCTTCTAAAATCCATCCATGGCAATGGTCAAATAAAATGTTTGGGAAAAAAAAAAAAAAGATGAACATGTTTTTTCGTTAAGATTAATGTAGGAAAATGGAGTTAAAATTATCTCCAGGGAAACATCATAAATTCGCAGAATCCCCTGCAGGGTTTTTCTTGTTTTTCTTTTTCCTCAAATTACCTTTTTTTAAAAAAAAGTCTTGCTGATACAAATACTTCAATAATGTAGGGACAGACACGTTCTGTTGTTCTTAAATATTCTCAAAGGAAATCAATGACACACTGGACCAGGAAATTTTTGCCCAGATTTTTCCCCTTAGGCATGTAATGCAATATAAAGAAAAAACCGATTGGAAAAATGGGTGTGTGATGGTTTACCTCTGTGTTTTCTGTGCTCGTTATTTGGATACTGGATGTGTTTTGGTCACTGTTTTGTCTGCTGTGGTTCAAGTTTCAAGTGCTGGATGTGTTATGATTGTAGAAGTCTTCCTAGGCAACCCATGTGTACCTTGGAAAGTAGGTTGTTTGGAAAAAGGGACAAAAAGGGAAGCATTTGCATGACTCTTGCTGTATTTGGCCTCCTTTGGTGCCATAGTAATAAGTAAATGTGCTTTCCTTGGGAGGACATAATTTTGCTTTTCAAAATAACAAAGATTGAGAATTAAAAAACAATAGAGTACCCTTGGGAAAATTCAGTGAAAGAGGTTCCAGGTGAAAACTTAGAATTCTATTCGGGTTCCTCCTATGAGTCTAGAAGTCTCATTCCTGCCTTCTCCCCTGCATGCTTTGCTCCTATGTGGTAAAGCGTGTCTCCTTATACTGGGCACATCATCCTCTAATATCAAGCATATACCATTATGGCCATCTGAAATATCTATCCATGGATGATGACAAAGCATCTGAGATACTAAACTGGAGGCCTTAGGGCAGATGCTTTCCTCCAGCCATTAAAAATAGAAGTTTGAGAGTTCCTTCCAACCTTTTGATTTCTTATGAGATGTCTGGGTTTGCTACCCATTACAGAGAGGGTGCTGGTTTAGAAGGATTTTAAGCTGGAGTCAGTATGGCAATTTTTGTTCTTAATTTTTAACATAATGAGTTCTTTGCGTAACATTGCAAAATGTATCACCTGGAGGTTATCCTGAAGTTATTTCCCAGAAGGAAACATTCTTTCACCAAAATAGATTAGGAATTCAAATAGACCTCTGCTTATCTTCAGTCATCATAGAGTCATAGAATCATATAATAGTTTGTGTTGGAAGGGACCTTCAAAGGTCTTCTGGTCCAACCCCCTTCAATGAGCAGATACATCATGAGCTAGATATTAGGCAAGAAACCAGCATGCTGATGCAACAGCATCCTATTTAGTATGTAATGCTTTCCAGGCAGCCATCAGCTCTGTCTTGGTTATACTGATTAGTGCTCCCACATGTCTCAGAAGTCATTTACATGCTGCAGTGCGAGCTGTCCAATGAAAGCAGCTGTTTGTGAAGTGTATGTTTCAAGAACTTTGAAATGATTAGATCTAGAAAAGTGTGAGGGTCCAGGGGGGAAGAAAATATTTTCTTGTTAAATCGAGGACTGCAAGATTTTTTGTGATAGATAATAGTTTGATTTCCAGGTAAAACATGGTCTAATTCCTGTGATAGCAGCAAACGGCCTTGAAGATGCAACAGGCAAGGTGTGGCTGCTTTGCCTAAGAGCACACATCTTGATGTTTTAAGAGAAAGTGTTTGTGATTCGTCTTGAGTATTAGCCCATTTTAAGAAACATGCACAGCCTGTGGACCAACATCCATCTGGATTCAGATGATTACACTCTGACGGCCATCAGCATCGCCTTAGAGACATGCAGCATACTCAGCAGGAGCAGCTTCCATGCTATGGCTTGGTTCATCTCTGCTTCTAGACATCTTATGCTGTGTAAGATTTATTTCCACACCAAAGCCACTCAAGAATCTGTACAGCCATCTCGCTCTTCCCTCCAGCAATGTCACCATGTTCGTCAAAGTGCCTGTGATTGTCATCAGTTTGTCTGCTTTTTTTGCAGTGCACGGCTGGTCTGATGGCAACTGGCCTCCTTCAGGGTTGGCAGCAGGCTTTGGGAGCTCACACGGCAAAATTCTGCATCATCCTGGAAGTGCCTATGCATGCAGAGGGTCTGTGTTATCATGTTATCTGTGGGGGATGCTGTACCTTGCACAGCTAGAGATGCAGATACCAGCAGCTATTGCCTGAGGGCCTTCATGACAGGGAGGAACAACTTTCCTGCTAAGCAGAGAAAGATTCAACATCAAAGGTCTGGAAAAGGGCTTTTTTTGTTGTTGTTGTTGGTTGGTTGTTTTTTTTTTTTATTTGGTGTTTTGCTTTTGTGGAATGAACCCCAAACAAAGATTTTGCACAACCGAAAAGTCTTCCAGTAAAACACTATAATCTGTGCACTTATCCATGCCATACATGAAAATTGTGCTGAGCAATTACCAGTGTATGTACTGCTTTGAGATAAACTAAGCAGCATGAAAAACATGCATGGATCTTTTGAGGGTGGTAGTGGATAATGGACAGTGTGTCAGGTGTTCAAAACTCTTGGGATGAGGATTGTTCTTCTGCACAGATATCCCCTGCTAGATTCACTTTATGTATTGCATTGACTGATGGTTCCTTTATTTGCCGAAAGAAGTATCAGTTTGTTTTGCTGAATGTAATATGTAAATCTCTCTGGCATCATCAGTTTTTTGGGCATGGTTTTACTAGCTTGCATGGATTGCTTGCTGCTTTGTTATGCTGCAAGAAAACTTTTTAATATGACTACCACTTCTTATTTCTTCACAATTAAGTGGACAACAAATAATGGTCCAAATAAACAGTGTCATTCAACGCATGTAGTTGCACTAACGCAAAAGTATTTTCAATGAACTGGAGATTGGTAGGTCTTTACAGAAAAGAAAATTAGTCATCTTAACTGTCAAAATGCTATCTGAAAAAGTAAAAACAATTGCAGGCAGCTGTAATGGTAAAAATTGAAATAGAAATGGGAATAGGGTAGACTAGACTAGAGTAGACTAGACTAGACTATTTCAGTTGGAAGGGACCTACAGTGATCATTCAACTTGTCCAGCTGCCTGACCACTTCAGAGCTGACCAAAAGTTAAAACATATTGTTAAGGGCATTGTCCAAATGATTCTTATACTCTGACAGGTTTGGGGAATCAGCCATCTCTCTAGGAAGGCTGTTCCAGTGTTTGACCACCCTCTAGGTAGAGAAACGCTTCCTTATGACTGGTCTAAACCTCTCCTGGTGCAGCTTTGAACCATTCCCACACGTCCTACCACTTGGTACCAGGGAGAAGAGATCACTTCCCCCCCGCCTCAGGAAGCTGTAGAGAGCAATGAGGCTGCCTCTCAGCCTCCTTATCTCCAAGCTAGACAAGCCCAAAGTTCTTAGTTGCTCCTTGCAGGACATTCCTTCCACTCCTCTCACAAGCTTTGTTACCCTCCTCTGAGCACATTCAAGGACCTTCAGATACCTACTGGTGCAGTGCCCTTCTTGTTCCCTTTCCATGTTAATTCCTTCTGTACTTTCTGTGTGGCAGATCTCCTCATGAGGATCTGTTTGGTATTTAATTACTGTAGGGTCCATACTTATTCAAAGAACAGTAGCTGCCACCCAAGGGCAGTTCATTTTACCTGGCACTTTGATTAACCCAGGGAGCTCCTCTCTTCCTCTTTTTGTTGACAAAGCCCAGGATGATGGTTATTTCCAGGGTAGGTACACCATTTACATGGGTTGGGTCTAGATCCTCTGTCACATCCAATAGAGATGAGAGAAGGAGGTCTGCTTTCCTCCCTGCTTGCTGGCACTACCAACAGCTCTGTGACTTTCAAGAGTTGGTAGACTGGGAAACCCTGCGTGGGGGATTTGTCAAGGTCCTTACTCTGGCTGGGCAGCTGGAGGTGTGGCTGACCAAGGTCATGTATGCTTCTCTCTGTGCTAGAAATTACATAAATCCCGCAGAGGGGTGCACTGCTGCAGAAATCAATATGTAAACTTCACATAAAGTGAGCAGAGTATTGCTGGTGCTTGTCTCTATATGAAATGCAGCAGAGGAGCCTGCTTTGACATCGGTTTGAGAAGTAGTCTGACAAAGTTGGCTCTATTGAAGTAACCACATTAAATGCTAAGAACTCCATCTGCACAACAGGTTTTGGTGTAGGTTCCTAGAAAGGGAGAAAGATGTCCTGCTGAGCACGCTCTTCTGTATTCTCTGTGGATTGAGATGCAGTAATTGTGGTTGCATGCTAAGGACCTTTTGCAAAAGTCTCCTCTCCCTTTCTTTTCCAGTGAAGCAGGTTTCCTGGAATAAGCACATCATGGAAACAAATGAATTTGGTATCTAGTGCATGGCTGGGCAAAGGACAAGAGGAGGAGAATATATCATGAATATATCAATGTTCTACTTACCCTTTCTGTCTATCTCCATGAAATGAAAGACTTTGAGTCATAGTTTCCTCTGTCATCTAAGTCATGAAAAGGCGGAAAAGATACTTTCTGAGATTTTAGGGATCACAGGACCCTTTTCAGTGGTGGAAGAAACACTGTGATCTCCAAAAGCTTACTTTAATCCTGTGAGAAAGAAGCAGCAACCCAGAGAACATCACTTGAGGTACCAATTTGCTTCTGCATCAGCAACTGCTAACCAGAATAAAGAGCTCTCTACCAGCAGGTAAGGCTGGTTCATGGCAGCACGTGCTTACCGTTTCATTTACACTGTTGCAGGCATATCCCACAGAAGAATGAATAGGGCCAGATGTACATTTATTTCTTACAGAAAGGTATGTATGTTTTACATACATTAGCCATGCAGGAGTCCCACTGACGTCCCAGGGTACCAGAGAGGTTCAGTCTGTTGCAGAACTAGTTGCACTTTGTTTCCACTGTGAAATTAAATATAAAGAATTATCCTCAACAGTGCTTAAAATGTAATATGAACATATATTGAAATTAGGAAGTCCTTCTAACAGGCTTTCAGATCAACCATTACCCTGAGTTTCACATTATTTTTCCCAATGCTAAGAAAAGTTTTCTTTTGCCGTGTCCTGTTTTAAAAACCTCTTCTGTAACATAAAAATGAAATGTGCATGTCCTCAAAGCTCATGTAAATGTTTGCTTACATAACTTTGGTACTTATGTACATTTATTTCATGGGTAAAACTATAATTTAAAGTGCTCCTTGTACTGTATCTCTACTTATTACCATAACTGAATCCTCAAAGTGGCCAGTCACCAGAAGCATCTCTGTTCTGAATACTTTTTAAATAATACAGCTTTGAAGCTTTTATTTTCAGAGCCATTTCAAAATGTCAAGAGAAAAGTTATTATATCACGTTAGCTATAGTAGCCACGATCTCAGATAAAATGCATAGCTCTATTTCCCTGTTATTTGGATGGTTTTATTGGATATATTTTGAAATATTCCTTTTAATTGAAATACCTGCTTATTCTTCATGAGAATTACTGTATGCCTCACACCATAATTTTCAAACTGATATGTATTAATGTTTTGTTGGCTGGGGCTATGATGCTGAAAATCCTTTGAATTTCTTCCTGTAAGAGTAGTTGGATCACCAGAGGCATTTCCTCCGAGTGCAAAAATGGAATTAGTAACCAAACTGAGTAAAGTTTAAAAATGTAAATAGTATTAAAAGTGAATGATGTCTAACTGCATAAAAATCATGCTTGTAAATAGAGTATTTTAGCTGTCCATTAAGATTCTTTTCTTCTTTGCCTGCTGTTTGTTTAAAGCAGCTGAGAGTAAGTATCTGTGAGATGAAATGCAGTTTGGATTACTCTCAAATGTTAAAAAAAGAAGATAGGTCAAATGAGAGGCAGCCATTGTCCTGCCAGAGATGACAGCCCCTGATTCTGCTCTTTGCTCTGAGTAGACAGACCCAGCCTGGATAACTGCTGGGGAGTGATTTGGGATGTCAAAGCCTATGGTCTGATGAAATGCCTAAAGCAGGTTTTGTGACTGCTTGGTGTTGTATTTGTGATTTATTCAGAGGCACTGCAAATGCAAAATGAATATTGAAAGCAAACTGGTTGGCTATGGGAGTGCTTCCTAACTATTTCAGCTCTGGGGTCCCCAGCATAAGAAAGATGTGAACCTGCTCGAGTGAGTCCAGAGGAGGACAGTGAAGACAATTGGAAGGTGGGAGCACCTCTGCTATGACAACTGGCTGAGGGAGTTGGGCTTGTTCAGCCTGAAGAAGAGAGGCTCTGGGAAGACCTTAGAGCAGCTTCCAGCACATAAAAGGGGCCAGCAAGGAATCTGGAGAGGTACTTCTTGCAAGGGCATGTAGGGATAGGACAAAGGGGAATGGTTTCAAACTGACAGAGGGTAGATTTAGATTAGACATTAGGAAGAAATTATTCACTCTGAGGGTAGTGAGACTGGAACAGGTTGCCCAGAGAAGCTGTGGCTGCCCCATCCCTGGAAGTGCTCAGGCTGGACAGGGCTTTGAGCACCCTTGTGTAGTGGAAGGTGTCCCTGCCCATGGCAGGGGGGTTGAAAGCAGATGATCTTTAAGGTGCCTTCAAACTACAACTATTCTGTGATTTTGTTTAAAATATTGAATCACAATTCAGCTAGGAAGGGTTCTCTCAAGACCATCTAGTCCAATAGGGTGCTCAAAGCAAGACTGTCTTCCAAGTTAGACCATGTGGCTGATGTGTGGATAAATGCGTATGAACATGGGTCATGGGAGAATTAGCTTCTCTGTTTCCACTGGGTGGAAAGAGGCCTGGACTAGGAAAAATAAAGATTTTATAAACTAACATGAGCACTTAAAGCTTATCTGGTAAAAAATGCCTTATTTTCATAAAGGTCTGTATGCCTGTTCCACACTGGTCTTTTTGCTACCACTGTAATGCTACATCCCCTAATGAAACACATCCTTGGTGAAGAAGCTTCCTCTGGGATGGTGCCAGCATACACTGCATTCTCCGTCCTACTAACTGTCTTCCACAGTCCCCAAGCACGCTGTGTCTCTGTCAATCACCCTGATTATAGTTTTGAGCTCCACTGCACAGAAGTCACACTGTCCTAGAAGCGGCTGCTGCCATCCTTAAAAATGGCTAATTATGGAAGTGCCCCTTTTCCCATTAGCTTACTGCTTCAAGCAGAAAGCACAGAAATTAGGCTAAAATATAAAGCAGGGGAGGGGATTCTGGATCGTTCCTTGGCAAAAGGATGGTAGAGGGGCAAAGAAAAGAGATCAGGGAATCCTGCACCACTTGAGGGCATGGGGGGGAAATGGTGTGGAGGGCTGCAGGTCATGTGTGTGGCTTGGGGCTATATGCAGTGTGCCTATAGGTGGAGGGTCCCAGGTCATTTGGACTGACTGCTGAGGCACAAGCTCACAAGTGCACCCAGTGTATCACTTGAAGGCATGCTTTCAAACTTTCCTTCTTCTGATTTCATTGAAATCAGCTGCATTTTCAGCCTAAAGTTTTAATCGTCAAAATATTATGCAGAGGACTGGATGTCCTCAGAGCTCAGAGAAGATATTTTAGCAGCTTCACTTCAGACTCTATCCTGAGCTCAGTGTAAACGATTTCCTAATGTAAATAAAACCTTCATCTTAAGGGCTCAAACTGTTTCAATGACATCCTGGTAGTAACTTCTGGTCCAAAGAAGCTGATTTTGTGCTGCAGGCAATTCTGTGGCACCAAATTTTGTGCAGCAGTACAGTCTGATGGAAGCAAACACTTGAGGAAATGGTTGCAGAAGAATTTCCTTACCATAAAGAGAAATTTCCGTATAGCAAAGATAAATTTCTGTGTCCCGAAGACTCCCCTTTTGACTTGGAGCTGGCAGAGCAGCTTTATATTACCTTGCCATGGGTCAGCTGTCACGGGTGTGCAGCCAGGGAAGTGAGGCGCAGCAGGGTGTGCGTCATGCCTACTATTTTTGACTGCAGAAGCACCTGCTAGTGTCCCAGCCTGGCTAAATTTATGTTAGGACCTCCTGGAGTTGGCAGGCAGTGTAACCACTGCATTGTTTTGCCTTGCACTGAATCCCCTCCCCTGACACTTGGCCATCCAGGACCTGGCTTGGATACTGCCCAGCTGCATAGCCTTGGCTTGGGCTCCCACTGAAAGCACTGACGTGAGAGTAAAATCATGCAATATAAGGAAGGCAAAATTGCAGATGGAAGTAGGGCTGTGGAGAGCAATTCAGGAGGCAAAAAGAGCTACATGGAAAAGTATGTAATCCCAAAGGAAAACCATAGTGAGGAGGTGGTAGGTCAGCAGCAGGGAACAGCAGGGTTGACCCTTCCCCACCTGCCTGATAGCTGCTGGGTCAGCAAAGGCTCCTTACGGGCATTATCAGAGTGGGGAGCATACTGATACCTGGTAACTCATTAAACCCCAGCTATCGTTGTGTGTATACACCAAGAAATGGCTGCTTGGTGAATATTCAGCTAAGCTGTGTGTACCTCGCTGGCAGAGCGTCTTGGCACATGGTGAGAGCTAGCTGGGTAAGGTGACCCAGGGAGAGCTGGCTGTACCGTAAAGAATGGCAAAAAGAGTCCACAAATACATGTGACACTAGATACTATTTTCAGCTCTTTCTAAAGGCTAACATATAGTGAAACACAAGTCTGTTGTGCCTGGCAGCCACTGGACTTGAAAGAAAGCACTGATGATGTCCACTGGAGAACAGTTCCCAAAGTAGGGCTGGACTTTCCAGGCTCAAGCAAGAACTGAGATGCATTTAAAGCCAAGTGGAAAAAGCTGGTCATGAAAAAACACAAGTGGGCCTTGTGTGATAAAAAGAAGTGCATGATTTCTAGGTGTATAAGAATCATTGTGAAATGTATCTGAAGAATATTTATATAGATATGCAGTGTTCTCAATATTGTTAAGGACAAAAGTATTAACAATAGGTGATAGGGCTGAGCAATATTACATTATTCAAGGCATCTCCTTGAAAGTGCATCAGCTAGGTATGTAAGTTTCAAAAAAAGAAATAATTCTTCCAATTTTAATGTTGACTGAAAAATGAAAAAAGGTGCATTCTGAGTAGGAATCAAAGTGTTCTCTTATGAATTATCAGTACTTTACAGAAGGCTTCAATGAAATTCAGTGTGGCTCCCATAGTTTGTAGCTATAGACACCTATGAATGGCTGAAGTAATTCTCTATTGACAGAACGATTCCTTTTTAGTGACCAGCTGAGAAAATAGGCTTTGTCTTTCACTTTCTCTATTGATACTACATAAAGATTAACTAGAAGATTATGTTCCACTCCCACCTAGTGGCAAGTGAAACATACACAGTTTATTTATTTATTTATTTATTTATTTATTTATTTATTTATTTTAGTTGCCTTTACTAGAAATGATTGCATGGAGAAAATGGTTTTACTGCAGCTTTGCTTGTGGCAGAGATCTGCTCTGAGTTGCTTAAAAAATACATACAAACAACTTTTAAGTTAAAGTAAAGCTACTTTAGTCAGTGAAAATTAAAACGAAACCACAATTGTGTACCTATAACTAGATGAGGGGTTTTTTTTGTGCAAAAGTTAAAACAAATTTTTTATTCTTTGTTGAATCACATGCTATTTTAGAAGGAGTTTTTTTCTGTTCAACAATTACTTTGAATTCTAACCTTGTCCTAAAGCTTATTTGCTGCCTGTTTTTAAATTTGCAGATTTCCATCAGCCAGTAGGGGGTAGTGCTATGTCTAAGACAGCTCTGCAGAAACAGGTTTTCATTCAGTTTCTCTTAATTTTGCTCTTGCTCATAATTTAACCTGTAGTTTACTTCTACAAATTCCCTATTCCAAGTGCAGCTGCATGACATCTTCTATTTCTCCTCTACACACAGAAGGAAACCATTTTAGATTAATATTTGTCCTTGACAAATCCACGTTGACTGTAATTTACCTCCTTGTTTTATAGATGCTTAAAGATTTGTCTGTTTCAGCTATCTGGGGGAACTAAAGACAACTAGCTGCCTTTCTATATTTACTACTGGTTTTGTCTCCTTTTAAACCTAAGTGCCACAGACTGCCTTTTAAGTTTTACAGGAACTCATATGTTCTCCAAGAGTGCTCGAAGATTGCTAATACCAGTTTGTTTAATCCACTAAGGTAGTATTCTAGGATAGTATTCACGAGGCCTGGCTGATTTAAAAAAAACAACACCTAGTTTCTATGGCTGTGGGCTTATTTCCTGCATTTGATATCATTGGAAAGACCATAATGGGTTGCCCAGGGAAGTTGTGAATGCTCCATCCCTGGCGGTGTTCAAGACCAGGTTGGAGAGAGCCTTGGGTGACATGGTTTAGTGTGAAATGTCCCTGCCCATGGCAGGGGTTTGGAACTAGATGATCTTAAGGTCCTTTCCAACCCTAATGATTCTATGATTCTATAAGATAGCTAAATTTATTTCCCATTGCAGCTCCAGTCCTTCTTCTGCATTGGGAAAACTATCACTTGCAAACTAGAATCTGTACCCTGACAAGGTTTCCAAGAGCCGTTTTTCTCTTTATAGTTGAGACCCATGAGATTTTACCTGTGAATTCTCTGTGCTTATTGAAGTCTGCCACCTGTGAATTCTCTGTGCTTGTTGAAGTCTGCCTTCCTGAAATCTCTGCTTCATTACCTTCTCCCTCTTCCCTTCTTAGGGAACGTGAGTGTTATCTTTACACAAATAGTTTTGCGTTCTGAATCACTTTCTGTCTCTGGTAAGCATAAAATCTACAAGTCTTCTCTAGCTGCTTCGTGCACCCTCTTAAAAAACAAAGCATTTCAAGAGCTATGTGCAACTGTGTTCTTTTTCCAACAATTTGGGGTTAATTGAACACCTTCACTACTGCTGACTCTTGAATAGTTGCATGCAATCCTGGCTTGCATCAGACTCATCTGCTTTGGTGACCAAGAGTCACTTAACTCCTGATGGCGGCATTCTTCCTGACATCTGTTTTCGTCAAAGTTTACTAAAAAAGCCTTTCTCTCTGCAACATTTTCTCTCCTTTTCCAGAACTATCTGCGCAACTTGTATTAACGTATGATTTTCCCATAAATCAAATCATGGATGATAATATTGGTATAACCCATAATAGGGGATAATTGCAGTGATACAAAGATTCCTTTAACTGATGGGGTTTAGTTTTCTTCCCTTGTGGGAAGCATTTGGTAATGGTGTGACTCTTCCATGCTAGTGAGGCAGAACTGCTCTAAGCTTGTGGTTGTGACTAAAGGTAGGCAAAATTGGTGTGTTTTAGAGGCCTATGCTTTCTTTATATCTTTTTAAAGCATCAAAAGTGCAACTTAACCAATTCCCACACACTACTGTTTAGTTTTGTATCCAGGATTCTGCAGCACAGTCATTGAAATTTAAAAGCCACCTACTCATTAATTGAAACTAACATCAAGGATAAATTAAATGAAATTAAGATGGCTGTAGTGACATTGTTGATTGATATATTGTATTCAGTAAAAGCCTCTATTTCTCTTTCCCTTGAACTCAGAAGAATCTCAGATCTACCCTATCCCACTTCCAAGAGCCCAGGTATTTTGATGTAGAGCTCATAGGGATTTTGACACAGCATATACAGGCATTAATTGTAATTTATTCTACTCAGCTTTTGCTCCCAGTGTATGCTTTATCTAGTATACAAATAGACCATTCACATTATTCAAATGATCAACATCCTTGGATAATATACCTTTTAAGATTTTATTCCATTCCTTTTCCTATATGTTACACTGAAGTTTTAAAGTGTTGGTGAGGTGGGAGAGAAACATACTGTTAGGTGGATGGATAGTAATTCTTATCTTTCCTGAAATTAAAATCTTTCATTTTCTCAGATGATTATTTGTATTATTCAGACTATATTGAAGATTAAGTTCAATTCAGATATAGGCTCTTGAAAACGATAATGCAAAGAATTTCTAAATCTTCATTTGGGTTTGCAGATAGATATGGAGTCAGTGCAGTTGAGGAGAACATCTGAGTTTTGGCTTGAAGGCATTGGCTTTCTAGTATTTTAATAGGCAAGCTGTTCAGTAAGCAGAAGAGAGCTCTGTAATTCCTCAAGAAGTCTTGGGAGGGATTTAAGCTCTATATTCTGTTTACAAATACTTCTCACTGTGCAGTTGCATAGTGATATTCTTGCTTTTTAGACTGTTGAAAGTCAGCTATTTGATACTTAAAATGCCTTCCCTTCCCATAGAGTTATTCCTCCTTATTTTTCTTGACCTCATCCTTATCTACAGTGAATAATGGTATCACATATAATGGATTACGGTCTATTTCATCAAGAGAAAAAGATTTTTTGAATCTGAATATCCAATTTCCTCAAACTAGCTAAAGAAAGGAGAAATAAGAAACAAGACGAAAAAGAAAACCAGAAAAACTTTCTTCAAAAGATTGACTATATTGTGTCAGTAGGACTGTCTCCAGTTGTGCATTGAGTGAAATTATCAGTAAGATGAAAAGAAAAGCCAGTCCACTACAGAAAAGTGAGATTTCAGAAGCTACCAGTAATCCTCTAGAAATTCACTTAATGCAGCAGATCCTTTGGAGGCAAACCCTTTCTCTGCTTCCTTTCCTAAGCTAGAATATATGACCTAGCATGTGAAAAATCTTCCATAACGTGGGTTATCATATTTAAGAGCCATAATGTATTTTATATATTCAAGATTAGCTTTCATTGGGTTTACTGGTGGATCTTGAGAGGTCATTTGCAGCTGTGCTTTATATCTTGGATCTGAACTCTACCAAACAGCATTGTCACTCTGCATTGTGGTAGTAGAACATCTTGGCTTTGGGCATAGGGATACATGTGTGGTATGGAAACCTCCAAACCTTCTCCTAGACTCCTGGGAAGAGGAACCAAATGTTATTTTCCTTTAACTGAAACTTCTGTTTTAACAAAAGGCCCAGAATTCATCTGCAAGTTGAAGACATGCCAAAATTTATCCTAAAATGGAAACCAGCAGCAGTCCGTGTCCTTCCCAGTTTCATGCATCTGCTTTAAGAACTGTTGTTTTTAAAACAGCATGGAAGTCAATGCATTAAATGAATTCTGCTATGTGCTTTGTTGCGTGGAGCAGAAGGAATATTAAATGATGGAAAACAGGTGTGAAATATGTTCTGCAAATACACTGGAGATACTTGGGAGGTCTATCAGCATTTCTTAGAAGAAAAAACCCCAAAATTTTCAGGTCTTGATAATTAAATGAAATGGTTTGTTTTGCCAGTTCCACATGTGGCACGAATTGTGAGAGATTTTTAAAGTAATTTCAGTCAGAAATGATACTAAGGTCTTGAAAAAAATCATATGAAAGCAAATGACAGAATCACTGTCATAGGCCATGAGAATCACCTTTTTTGAATACAGAAGGATTTTAGGGTGGATAAATCTTGATTTTCTGTAAAAAATTTGAATCTAGGATTCAGAAAAAAACCAAAACTGTTTGGGTTTCTTTGCTTTTAATGAAGGTTGCTGAAGAAAGCTATATTTCCCAGAGGTAAATCAAGATGGGGAATACAGTTAGGTCCTATGCAGGTCCTCACTAATAAAACTGAAAAACTACAGTGGTTCATTTTGGATGCTAATTGAGAGACACATCACATTTTTTCAGGTATTTCTAGTAATAGTATTTCTGTTATTTCTAGCTTTGGCCAGTATTGAAGTGAAAATAGAGGATCCCGCAATAATAAATGAGGTAAGAACTTAAATAAACATTTTCAGATGACACTGTCTAGTTATTCTGCTTGGGAATAAGGCTTACTAGGTGCTTAGACGACTATTGGATTTTGGAAAAGAAACCTTGAGTTGCCTCTGCTTTCACATCAGTCAAATACAGTGCAGCCAGATGGAAGAAAACAAACCATTTCCTTCAGAAGGAAATGTATTTTGTTTTCCCATTGAATCATTTAGGATGGGTGTAGGTGCCTGGGCTAACATTGGCTGACTCAGCTCCAGATTTGCTAATGGGTGAGATTTGCTGAGGTTAGTGGCAGATAACAGACAGTAGGATGCAAATGAGATCCTAATTCAAGAATGAGAAACTCCAGAGAACTCAAAATCACAGTGAGTGTGTGTCCTGGGTTCAGCAGTAGCAGTCATGTTTTTTCCTTTGTGTTAACTGGTGCAGTGCTGTGTTTTGACTTCTAGTTTGAGAACAGTGTTGGTGAAGCCGATGTTGTCGGTTGTTGCTAAGTGATGTTTACCCTGACCAAGGACTCTGTGAGGCTCATGCTCTGCCAGGGAGGAGGGGAAGCTGTGAGGAAGCAGAGACGGGGCGCCTGACCCGGGCTAGCCGGGGAGGTATTCCATACCACAGCACGTCATGCCCGGGGTGGGGGGTAACTGGGAGTTACCCGGAAGGACAGGAGCTTCCGGGTGGAACTCGTTTTCTTGGCCGGTGGTATCGTATTCTCTTCCCTTGTTATTTTCCCTTATCATTGTTTTAGCTGATAGTAGCAGTGGTGATTTGTTGCTGGACTGTTCTTGTCTCAACCCGTAGGAGTTGCACTCTCTCGATCCTCCTCCCCGTTCCTCCGGGAGTGGGGAAGGGGAGAGCCCCGGTGCGGGGGGGGGGGGGGGGACGGACACGGACCTTGATTGTTGTCAGCTCGGCACCACTCACTGGGAGTGAGTGAACAAGTTACCTGACTGGGTTTAAACCACGACAGTGTGGTTCTGATGACGCCCATTATTTCTATGCAACTGGATCCATGGATATGACTAATATCAGACTACTAGTTTGTATAGCACCATAGCATTTTTGTCGCTGTTATTATTATTACTAATTATTAACGTTACAAACAAAAAATCATGACACTAGTGAGATGCGGATGTGAAATGTGATGTGAAGGTTGCAACTGCTTCAGGGTCAGTAAGCAAAAGCCATGATGCAATATGGAGAGTGATTACTTAACACTGCTGAAATTATTTTTTAAAGTTGGGTATAAAACTGTTACATAGAGGGTGAAAAAAAACCAAAACAGATGGAAGGGAATTTATCAGCATTTAAAATATCTGTAGTATACAAACAAAATTTGCAGTTGATATAAAGGCATTCTGGATATAGAGGAGAACTAGCCAATGTTTTATGAGTTCCTAATTATGACTTCCCCAATTACTTTCCAAGCAGCAGGGGAAATAAGATAAAGTGGAAGAGTACCGGGCATTTACAAAACAGAAATTCATAGTAGAGGTCCCTATAAGCTGTGAATGCATCAGCTGGAAATGACAGAACTGTACAAAAACTTTCTGAATTAGTTGACTGAAGGTTGTGTATGAGGATGATGGGAAAATGGGGAGACAATGAAAATGTGATATTGGAGCCAGTCAAGCAAAGTATTTCCAGCAGTGATGAAGTAACATGTGCCAGTGGTGATACTCCTGCAGCACCTCTGCACACCTGTGTGCAAATCTGATTGCCTGTGTTCAAGATAGTATTGAATGACCCACTTTCCTGTTTCATAAGAAGAAAACGAGAAAGTGTTGCTTGCTCAGTTTGCTTAAACAACCTGAGAGAGAATAGGAGCAAAAGTGGTTTGAAAATTTGTATTTGGAGAGTATTACCTTTGTTATACTGAGAGCAGGGAAGGGGCAGTGCTGAGGGCTTAGCAGGATCAGCCCTTGGTGTGTTTTCACTCCATCCTTTTACTAATGACTTGAATGAGGAAATAAGATGTGCTTATTAGATTCACCAGTGACTGAAACCTGGGAGAAACTGCCATGCTGGTGGTTGGAGAAACAGTTTGGAAAACAGGCAATCCATGGAGCTGTGGGTTTGTTTCACGTATCTGTATCTGCCCTGCAGATCATGTGAGCATGCCCTTCCTCTTGTCCCCTCTGCTCTCTCTGTAAGGTTCTGTTTCCCCTCATCAAGTATTATTTCCCAGCTCTGCTCTGCACTGGGGCTCGTTCTTCCTCCTGTTCCCCATTCTGAAGGGCAGTGGGCAATAGGGCAAGTAGGCAATAGCCCTGAGCTAGCCCAGGTAGAGGTGCCAGCTGGCAAGCCAGGCAAAATGAATGCCCTGTGAGCTCACACTGTAGCCTGACCCTCTGCAGAGGCTTTGATTTCCACCTTTTCCCTCTACCTGGTCATGGATTTTTTACACAACTTGGAACAACTTAATACCTTTACAGCTTTAGCAACTAAATCAGATAGAGAGGCAAATGAGTTCCAGTAAGATTGAAGGAAATAATAACAAATATCAGGTAAACATATAACTCAGCTGTCTAAATATGTATGTTTTGTTTTCTCAGAAGTCTGGTAGAAAATAGGAAGCAGTTCTATTTGCAGTAATTCTCCAAGTGAGACAGGGAGTAATTGCCATACAGCAGCTCCTTAGAAAATTATACAGGAGCTTAATGTGGATCCCAACATAATCATGATACAAAAACTCAGACATCATATTAGTACATACATGAAAAGGAATAGAATATTTCAAACTTCTCAGCATGGTAAGGTCTTGGTTGCAGTATTGCATCTGTTCTCAGACTCCACAGCTCACAGTAATGTGGGCCAGCTGGAAACAGAACGGTGAGATGTCTCAAAAGTGTGATTTAGGAGAAAAAATTGAAGCAATTATGTATGATTTAATTTATTAAAAAAAAAAAGGAAGCATGCCAATAGTCTTTAAAGGCTGCTTGTAAAAGGAAGTTTTCTAGGCAGGTTTCCATGTCTGTAGCGGATGGGACAGGAAGAAATGGACCTGTTTTTTCAAGAAAGGATTATGCAAATAAAACATTAAAAAAAGAATATTTAGGCAACCTGTTCCAGGCTCTACTGACTATTACTGAGAGCCTTAAGTTGCTGGTAGGACAAGTATTTTTCAGGGATGATATAGATGTATACTGATGATCCCACCATGGGTTGGGAAATGGCTTACATGGCTTCTTGAATTTCTTTCACCTTTATTATTCTAAGACTCCGTATTTGATCTCTGTGGATACATAGGAAAGAAGAAGAATTATTTGCATTAACAAACAATATTGACATAAAAGCCTATGAATTCTGGCTATACATCAATTATTTTGGAAATTAGAAGAAAGCTTCTAACTAGCCTGTGACAGTTTTCCCTAGGAAATGCAAATCTAACTGGCTCCAAGCAGGAATGTGATCAGTTTAGGAAGGTATGTTGCATTTTTTCTTCTGATTCCAGGGGACTTGGCTCAAAGATACGAAAAGACCCTTCTGGTAATCTTACATATGCATGATCTTTGCTTCCCAAAAGATGGTGGCTGAATGCTTTAAGCCCACAGGAGTGCTGCTATGACATTCAGCTTGTGAATAAGGCAAGTGAATCTGACTCACAGTGGTGTGCAAACTCACTTCTCCTTTTAATGTGCTTCTTAGTGCATTCTTTTACAAAGCTTTATTTTAACAGCTTTTACCCTTCTATGATGTTCCGTTTCAATATCTAGGGTTTTATAATCATTGCAATGACAGTGAAGCATCACGAACACTGGATGGTAGCACTGCAGAATGAACGAGGCATGCAAAACAAGCAGCTTCTATTTATACACACAGATAACCCAGTAATAAAGGAAAAGACTTGCAGAGAAAAATGTTTGTAAAATACTTTCTATATAATTTGCTTTTGGAAAAAGAGTTGTAACTACCACATAAGCTCACCCAATAGTTTAGATTTTCTCTTAAGTAAAAAGATGCAGTATAATTTCTAGCATTTGTTCTCACAGAATAACCCTTGATTATTTAGCTGTAAGAATACAATTTATACAACAAACAGCACAGGGCAGATAGAGATTTTATAATGGAATTAATCCTGCAGGAAGGAAAGGCAGAAATATATTTGTTGCAGGCTTCTTTAATTTTCTTTATTGCAGTTGTTTTTTCACTTAGCTCTCCAAGGGTGAGAAGAAATAAGAGTTCCTAGCTATTCAGATGGGATACACATGCTCTGTGGCCTCATGTCAGCCTAGGAGGTAGTGAGATACCTGCAAGTTAGGGGCAGGTAATATTTATGGCTGTTCTTTCAAAGAGTCTCTCTGACATGATAAAATATTTTCTACCTTTTTAGCTGACAAAAAAAGTGCAAGAGTCCCTTACGGTGGAACCTGAGTCAAAGCTGGCAAGAGCTGCCAGGTTTTTCTTTGTATTGTCCATTTTACTTGAAAGTAAACTTTCAAGTGCTTCTGATTGGTCCTTCGTAGGTGTATATAGCAGACACCTGTTGATGCAGATAGAAGTTTTTACTCTCTCAAATATCACCTTCTCAGCTCACTCCAGGACACCAGTCCAAGACCCAAGAAGGGCCGGCCTCAGACCGACCTCCATTCATACTGCAAAAGACAGTATGGACCTTCCCACTCTAGGTCTGGCCACCTCTGCTGGAGGACACCATCCTCCACGTCCACCAGCGCAGGCACGGGCCACTTGCTTGTAGCACAATAAGGGCATCACTCTGACACTGTGATGAGACCCAGGGCAAGAGTGGCACTGGATGGATATAGCCGGTCAGCTTTTTTGGGTGAGGACTGAGCACGGTGGACACAGAACTTCTACACCACTTGGCCTGGACTTTGTGTCAGTGGACATAGCACTGCAAATATGCCTATGAGGTATCGTCAGGTGCTGGGTAGATTTTCAAGGCTCTGATTTGTTGTCAAAGGCATCCACAGAAGCAGTTAGGCTGTGTTTAGGCTTTTAAGTCCTTTTATAGGTCTGCCTCTACTGTCTGTTTTACTAGTTTTGAAGCTGTCTCTTTTCCCCTTGTGGCATAGCAAATGACTAACTTGCTTTCTACTTTAAATGGGCTTAAGCCCTTGGGACAAAAATTTATCAGTAATATGCAAAACTATATTTCAAGCTCCAACTTGTTGAAAAATTAATCATTATTGCTTTGAATGACTTTAAATTGTTTAATCCAAAGGAACCAATGGCTCTAACTCCTGAGCACCTCTGTCTTGAATGAAGTTCAAGCTGAGACTTTGGATGAAGACAGTGCAGAGAAACAATGAGAGAGAGAAGATGCAAGTCCTGGCTAGCTTAAACTACCCTGAAATTAAATGTTTGTGCATTGTGAAGACCAGACTTGTGCCTGACAATGAGAAAGTAGACATTAAATGCACAGTTTGATTGATTTCTCCTTTTGGCTTCGGATGCTGCTGAGAGACACTAGATGGCACCTTTTGTTTGCTATGTGAGTGGGGCCAAAAATAGGGCCCATCTGAGTGCTGGTGAAAGCTGACAATTATTTTTGAAGCAACTGGTGCATCCATATGGATCCTTTCTGACGAAGGAGACAAAAATACCCTGGTGCTCGATATCCAGAAAAACGGGGAGGACAGAGCACCTCTTAACTACCTTGTTTATTCTTTTTATATCTTCTCTGCACTGTAACTGGTGGGGCATTGAGACACTCCATGTAGTTAAAGAACAGGCTGGGAGTGGTTGTGTTCATGATGCATTTTAAGGAAATGGGTTTGAGGAAAGCTGGACACAATGCAGGCAGCTAGGGTAGGGTCTAGGCCAATAGGATATAACATATCACAGTGTGAAAGTGCAATGTATGGACATGTAGCACTGTCCACCTGCCTTGTTGCAGGTATCTAGTGTCATATAGGGGTGCCATAAAGGATTCCATATGAAGTCCAGCCACTGCTGCTGGAAGGCATGGGTTATATCTGCTCAGCCTCTGGATCTGTGTCTGAGCTGTCTCTGCGTCAGGTGAGTAACTGCACTGAGCTCCCATCAAAGGTGTTGAAGACAGTGAATCAATGCAGGGGAGTTGCTCACCTTACATAAGCACAGACACCCATCAGCCCAAACTCTCTTCACTCTCCAACGACTGTACTGTCTAGATCGCTGTTGACCAGCCACCCAGAACTGGGTAGACACCTGAATTTGGATGACTGCAAAAGGAGGTGAAACCCACACCTAGTGAGCAAGTGTGCTTTGTATTTGTCTCCTGCTGATCTTAGACTCATGTAAAATGGTGACCCCTCATGGTGAGCAGAGTATGGGATGTATAGCCACATGACTCTAGCAAGGGATCATGAGGAGCCAGCGAGTGACCACCAGTTCTGTTTGCCAGTGACGTGAATAAACATAAATGTAACACTACAAATGGCACCCTTGTTGTACAAAAATATGGTCCAAGACAAAGCTATTTTTAATTAATCAATGCTGAGAATTCTCTGACTGTTCTCCCCAGCAAGTTTGTACAGGCATGTATTTATTTTAGAAAGAATTTTACTAAACAGTTTTGGAAAAATCTGCCCTGAGCTAATTGTGCAATTTCTGCTCTGTGTTCATCATGGTGCAACCCTTCATTCTCATCTTTCACAAACAGGGGTATTATGACTGCTGTTTTGCAGGACTTCTCAGGCACAGACTACTTTGACTGCCTCGATCGTCAGTCCAGTGCCTTGACATCAAAAGTCCTCATCTGGTTGATGCTTAATGCAAGAGTATCTTCAGAACCCCTGTTCCCCACAGAGCAGACAGCACAAGCCATGAAATATCTCCTTTGCCGACTGGAAATGAACCTTACCTTTAGCACAAAACTGAACTACTAGAAATTCAATGGAAGATCACAGTGAAAGGTCACAATGAAAGGTCTTTTCCTAAGAAAACAACAAGGAAAGATGTAGGTCTAGAGCTCATATGTAGGTCTACAGCCAGTGACTTGGACTGCTACAATGGGAGCTGGTTTGTAAGGAATAAAGGTCCACAACATGCTGGGGCCTGGGCTATATCAGTATTACAGAGAAAGGAAATGACCTTCTTCCCCAATGGTGCTGTCACTTTGACCTGGGAGGAAATTCCTTCCTCATGATCTGTCCAAGCCTGAGCTGTTCATCAAGACACATAAACAAGCTTGCTAGAGCCTTTCAGCTGTATGCTGCCTGTCATCCTGTTTCTGAAGCTAGACCACGTCTCCTGCTTTGAAGAGAGAAGGAAAAAAACCCTAAGAAGTCAAATTATTCATCAGGTAGAGAAAAAAACACCTTCATGCCCACTGAAAGCAACTAGTAGAAACTCTGAAACAAGGGTCTAATTAAAACCAGTGTAAAAATCATGCAAATTTACCCTGTCAAAAAACAGCCATTCTGTCTCCTTATAGAGCCCTTACAATTCCTGTATTCACTCCTACAATCTCCATCTGATGTGCGTTAAATCTAAATAAAATAAATCTACTACATTACTTTAATTGAAGAAGCTGACTATTTTTCAGGAAAAAAAAAATATACGATTAAAGCTGCACTATTACAATAAAAAATTAGATGTTTCTCATTAGGAAAGAGATCCAAACCTGGCCATATAGTTGCCTACAATATATATGTCTACATGTGAACTAGAAGTGTAACTTCTCCTTATAGCCAATCAAGATCTAGGGCTGGATTCAGCTGCCTGCATGTAGGCATCTGGTGGCATTTGAGATGCCCTTTGGTATCTGAGATTTCTGATTTGGACTGGCAGATACAGCAGAGGATCTTTGTCCTTCCAGAGGCTGTTCAAGATACCTTAAACGGCACTGGATGCCTATCTTTAGACAACTCTGTCAGGCCCTTAGTCAGTACAAGGGAAGCCAGACAGCTATTCAGCTCACCCTAATCTCACTTACATTCTTATTTTGATAGGTCTCCAGGCCCCACTAACTATATTGACTGACTATAATGGCCTGTGGACATTTAGCTCACATGTAGGTGCCTACACATGGACACCACCTCTAGCTTGTGTGCATTTGCTGATCAGATCATAAGAAGGTGTATAGTCTATCAGTGCTCTTGTCCAGTTGGAGGGGAGAGACCTGCCTTCCCATTCCCTCACTATGGTAAGTGCACAGTCCCATCTGTGATCCATCGCTAGAATGATGGTCATACTTAAGGAGCAAAAAAGAGTCATATACGTGATCTGTTGTAGGCCTGAGCTGATGATTACAATATTGCTGAAATATGAGGGCAACTGGTAGGATTTCTCAAGCTAGATGTCTTGCATTTGTAGAACTCATTCAGAGTATAAATGCTTAATAGTTGTTTGCCTCACTGAAGCAGGAGTGCATAAGTCCTCCATTGCAGATAGGACTTCAAAACTACTGTTATGCACAGAGGATTTGGAACAAGTGACACTTCAGTCACTGTATTTTGGATTGTAACTTTGATTCTACAGGAACAAAACAGCACCATTAGTGTTTTGTGATCCTGTCTCACTTCACAGAACCTTTTAAATCTCTCCATTCACACACCCATACATCACATTTTATGTCTTTTGCCATCTTTTAATCTTTTGCTACCTGTCTTAGTACATACAAACAGAGGACATGGAGCAAAATAAGATGCTGCATGGAGAAGTAAATATGCAGAGGGCTTGTACCAGTGCTTGTCATCTCCATCTGTTAAAAGGGTAATCAAGGTTATCATCTCCAGAGAACCAAAACTCCCTCTATATGGTTCTGTAGCTGAGGGGGAGCATCTGAAGGACCACACTCAGGGGATATCCCCTGACAAAGCCCAGCCTAACCAGTGGTTTCAGCACAGGAAAGTGTGTACGTGATGGGAGCAGCAGACAGGGAGACCTGCACATGGGAGAGAGGGTTCCTTTGCTAATGGCAAGCTAAAATGGCTCAGCTTTGACACTGCACGTCTACACAGAGACCTCTTAACTGCTTGGACTAACCTGGTTGTGGCCTTCTGGACTTGTTCTAATTTAAATCAAATGCTGCCGTGCTCGAAGCAGCCCACTCCCCATTACCGGCTCACAGAGGCTGCACGGTGCAAGAGCCATAGGATGTGCCTTTGTCCACTCAGGTGCAAATTTAATCAAGCAGTGAAATCTTGATAAAGATTTCTTGATGAAGATAAAGTCTTTCATTTAGGGGAACAAAATGTGGGTGCAAGGCATTTTGGTGGTGAAAGCTTGGTGTAAGGAACACATTCCTTGTACAAGGGACTGCTGTTAAGATTTTTATTACAATATTTCATAAGGAATCTTTCACTACAACTCCCTTTTATTTCTTTTGGATCTCAGATATTCGTATGCAGATAAGCAAAATAACAGAAGATTTTTTTCCCCGAACAAGGCATGGTTACAACAGTTGTCTGCAATGAATTAAGAAATGCGGTGGGTTTGTGACTCGAGCCTGGTAATTTCAGAGCACAAGGCAAGTTTTTTATTAATTCTTATCAACTGTAACCTAAACAAAGTAGCTTTAACTATAGCAAAGATTATCAAGCGGAATCATCAAGCTAAAAAGGTGAATTTTTTCTGTCGTTCTTTTCTGCATCAGCATTTCATTTTTTATTCCATACAAGTGCAAGAGGTAGAAACATCCCCTGGCCACAGGTCCCCCACCTGCTCTGCTCTGCTCTGCAGACACACTGAGCAAGCTCTTGGTTTCTCAGCCATTTGAACTGCAGTTCTTGACACACAGTTCACTTGGCATCCTCTCTTTAGTAAGTAAATGTGGCTGAAGAGCCCACAATAATTTATTGTGTTTTCAGTACCTGACTAGGCAGTCCAATTAATATTTAGTGAAAATGATATTCTTGACTTTAAAAGGCAGGATATTGGCAGGGAATGAATGGCTGTGGTCAGCAAGGACCACAGGTCTCTTGCAGGTGCTTAACAAACAGGTCAGCAGGAGGTGGCTGGTCCCTCCTGGGGTTCACATGGATGGGGAGCTACTGGTGGTAGACATTAAGACAAGCAATGAAGTTCAGATGCTTGTGGCACACTGGTGGGTCTCGAGTCTGACCGATTGAGACCCAGCATGTGCCACAGGACATTTGCACAGCAAAGGTGCACAGCAAAAATGGGATGAATGGGATGTCTATCTCTGACAAGGCAAGCTGCTTTATTTTACACACTCATTTCCGTTTTCTTTGGTAAAGAAAAGCAAAAAGGAATGAAATAGGAATGGAAAATTTACACCTGAAGAGGAAGATGATGGATGGGAATGTGTCTGCAGTGCTCAGTCTGGCCTTTGAGTTCTGGAAGCCTTCTTGTGACCCAGCTTTCAGTGCTGATGCTTTCCTTCATTATCTCCTTGCTTCTTATTTTGCATTTTATGTTGAAGATACGTTATACTTGTGTACCTGTGTGAGGGACTAAAATCTGTGTTTCCAGTAGATGATAAATTAGCAGAAGTGGGTTGCCTTGCAGTTTAATATTTTAGGAACTTGATTAATCGACTTGCAGTCAGTAGATGAGCACCAGAATAATATTTCAATGAGATATCAAAAGATGACCTGGAATTGCCTCTGGTTTCCTAAAACTCTCAATCTTCTGCTGTTGAAAATTATAATAAGGTTTTTTAATCATGTCTCTTACTTCTAGAAAAAGAATCATTAAGAGAAAGATATTGAAAAGCAGGTATTAAGGGAAAAAGGCAATCCACCAGTTTCTGCAATGGGAAACTGTGTCTCACTATTCTATTAGCATTTTTTTTTGATTCTGTCAGTAATAAAATGTGAAAATGGAAAGCAGTGTAAAATAAAGAATAAAAATAATGTATTTAATTTTCAAAAAAGGATTGAAAAGTTCCCTCAGAAGAAGGTGTAAAAACATCACTAGCTTCTGTTCAGAAAAGCAATGTGTTGTCTGGGAGCAAAAGCCTAGAAATAGGAAATAAAGAATCAGGAATCCATTTCCATCACAGCAAAGGAGTAAGAGCAGAGCATTGATGTTTTGATCTCTTGAATTATATTTTTGGAGTCTGTCACCAGTGAGTAAGTTTGGTTGAAGCTCTGGAGAACTGAACAGGGGTGAACAAAATGACAGGTGGAGCTCAGTGTCAACAGATGCAAAATAATATTAATTGGAGAGGAAAACATGATTTAGACATTAACCTTACACTGTTCTGCCTGTGTTAGGTTAGTAAAAGGACTTGGATATGGTGGTGAACAGCTGTGTGTAGCTACAGTCCAAAGAGGAAACCAACATTGGTGGTAAATGTATTGAAAAAGAAGACATTGGTTTTTATGTAGTCGGGGCTGACTCTGTGGGGAAGACCATGTGCAGGTCTGGGTGCTCATACTCTCAGGTGCAGCATAGATCTATGTCAGCTTCAGCTCAGGGTGACGGGACTGATTTGGACCATGTAAAAATATTAAGCAGAAACCATATTTTAAAAGGTTGAGATCATTTGCCTTTGAAACAAGGAGAAGAGGGAGTATGATTGCAATACATAAAACAGCAGATGATCTGGAAAAGTGAGCTTGAGAGCACAAGAATAAGGGAAAATCAATGGTTTAGACAAAGGCAAATGCAGTTAATTGGAATGAGGTAATTTCTAATTTGGATAATACACTATTTATGTGGCTTTCACTCCCCCAAGGTGGGACCAAACATCGGGGCTTATCCACTTTTTCAGTCAATGAGTCTTTTAGAGAGGAAAATTGCAAAGTGATAGAAGGGAATCTTGTTGCCACAGCAGAAATAATTAAACCATAAGAATTACTAATCCAGAGTTGTGTTTACCATTAATACTCTTATCAAATGTTGATTGTGTGACTAAACTGCAAGGTAAAAGAGCAGCTGTAACCACTACCCAACAATATAAAGAAGGTCATCATTGCTGTGAAAGAAAACATGAAATGAATGAAAACAGTCCAAAAGGTGTTTTCATTTTAAGCGAAGAAACTGAGCAGTTTTTTGTAACTATAGTATTGAACAGTTTTCCCAATTTTCTGGTACAAATGTGATTTAAAAAAATCAGCATCTGTTAAAATATTTGTGTGCAGAGAGACACATTCCAAAGATTCAGAAGTTGCTTGTGCACATTTAATTTGAACCTTAATACATTTTGGAAACAGCAGCATTTTGCTTGATATGAACATGCCTGCCAAGTACATCCACGTGAAATATCTGCTTTCTGCTATCCAGTAGTCTCCATTCAACTTTCTTCATTGTTGTCATGGCAATACGACTGGTTTTGACACTGCCATTAATGAACTCTGAGTGTGAGAAAGGTCTTTCTCCAACAAAGAGTGACACCACCACAAAGCAAATTAAATTGCTCTGACAACATATCTATTGAGAGTGAGTTCACATGTCACTGGAGCTTTTAGGATCTTATTGATGACTTTGTGTCTGCCAAAAGTCATAAAGTACTGTTGTTGTAACAGGTTTATGTTTATAGACGGCACTTGCCTGCGTTGTTTGCTCGCCCTAATGCTGTCATTTTACCTTGATGGTTGTATTCACTACTGCTCCTCTGTCAGTAAATTAATGAAGGTTTGTGTGTCAGTAATCATTTCTTATCTCCAAAATGGTGTAATGTATATGCCATAAACACATAACTAGGTGACAACTGATTACACTACAGTTAAGTGATAAGAGCAGTTGACACGAGTAGCTGTGGATCACAAAATAGACATAGGCCAGCACATTCTTCTGTGCTGTGTGACAAAAGCGGAAATAAACGTGGCCCAAATCAGGTGTGGGTATGGCCTTTCACAATCACTTTGGTGCCTGTTCATAAAAGGACCTAGCACTTGCAGAAGATGTAAAAGATATTGAGAAGTCATTTTTAAAATACTATACATCGATGTATATGGTGCTTTACATTGAAAGATGACCCTGGTCCAAGTGGCTCACTGATTCTAAACCTGTAGCACTGTCAGCTCAGAGCTGCTCAGCTGCATAGAAATATGTGAATTTTACTTTCTCTGAATTAGGGGGCTGAAAAATAAGTCTGCAGCTTTATTACTTCTGGAAAACAGAGGGAGTGAGGTGAGCTGCAGCAGACAGCCTGACTTCCTGCGGTCACTCCTGGCAATGGCAAAGGGTGGAGTGAAAGTGATGGATGCTGTAGGTTTGGATAAGGGGATCTTTCTCCCATACCAGCTTCCTCACAAGAGGCTGCAGGAGACACTGACTTTCCAGGACACTATATTTTCAGGTTTTATTACACTGCGTAGAGAGCTGGATCTATCTGTTTTTTACACACATGGCACCTTTTTGTCTTAAGCAATTGTGTACCTCTGCTTGGGGCCAGCCTGCCTTGTAGGCAGTCACCATTCCCGCAGGTGACTCTTCCATACTTACAAGCCAAAAAGAGAAACCTTATCTTGCTCTGGCAGAGAGCACAAAGACTTTCTGTGCATTAACTACTGCACAACGATGCAAGAGCTTCAGGCCTTTGTGGCTATAGGTCTTGCCTGCTATAACCTAGCTTGACCAAAATCTTCACTATGCAAACCTGTTTCTTTCTCAGTCAGGGAATAATTAGTAAAACTGTAGGAAAATGTAAACCCAGGGGTATTTCTGAGGAGATTACTGGATAGTAGGGTACATGGAGCCATACATGACTTTTGGCAGCACCAAAGTCATCATAAGATCCTGAAAGATCCAGTGACATGTAAACTCACTCTCAATAGATATGCTGTCATAGCAAGTCCTGGTGTCCTAAGTCCCTGTTACTGGGGGACCCACAGGCACTTGGATGGACAAACAGCTGATTTGGGTTTGTTATGGCATAGGTATAACAAACATTTGGACAATGCCCTTAAAAACATGCTTCAACTTTTGGTCAGCCCTGAAGGAGTCAGGCAGTTGGACTAGATGATCACTGTAGGCCCCTTCCAACTGAAATATCCTATCCTATCCTATCCTATCCTATCCTATCCTATCCTATCCTATCCTATCCTATCCTCTCCTCTCCTCTCCTCTTATTCTAGCTGAGCATGGGCTATTCTGTGGGGGGGAAACAGTGTGCTAGAGCTAATCTAAAGTGCAGTCTTGCATCTTAGAGAGTTCTGAGGTATACCCTGATGGGGCAAAAGGCAGAAACCACTGCTACTGCTGTCCAGGCTTCACCACCACTGCAGGCATTACAGCTGTGAGTGAGTCATGTGCTGAGGTGTTAGGGTAGCCAAAAGGGCTGGGGAGGCACATGGGAGACATGTGAACGGTATGGATAGTCTGTGGTAATTATGTGGACTGCTACCCACTGCTGGGCAGTGTAGACAAGAGGCATCCACCATGGATTAACCTGGGAGATGTTACAAATATTAAGCCATCCTTTACCAGCAAACAGTTTTCCATATTCTTTTCAAGCATATTTCTGCTCTTCCATTATCTACTCCCACATGAAAGAACACCCATTTTGCAGTCCTCATTATTCCAGCTCTAACAGATCTGCCAAGGTTTGTCGAAGAAGGGTCAGATGTGTAGATGTTCTACTGTTTCATCCTTCTTCAGCCATACTGTGCAGAACCTCCAGAAGTTTCCATGTTCTGTCTTAAAGCAGCTTCATGATACTGCAACTGGTGCTGGAAAAACATTACAAACAGTGGAGCGATGGATCCAAGGTATTGTGTAACCAAGAGCATGCCGCTCATCTTTACTGAGCTTCACTCTAAAAATCTGGATAGAAAGCAACACTGCACTGATGACTAGATACTGCACCTGAAAATTTATTTCATTTGAATATCTAATGCAGTGTACCTTATGTGGGCTTATGGGTGGATCTCAAAGGGATTTAAATACCCTTCGGTGCATTTCTATAACTTTATCTTTACAAAAAAGGGGTAGATAAAGACTGCACAGTATCTAACTAAATAATGTCATTGCAGGCATCAAGAATAAATTCCCATTGTTAAAGAAATATCATGACTCATAACTAGAGTTACTTTTCATTATTTGCTTAAGGGCTGGAGAGTACAAAAGATATATTCATGACACACTTCAAATTCCTGTTGCTTATTCATTTTATTTTTGATTGAACACACCAACCTCAATAAAACTATGCTAATATTTTCCACTGGAACTCATCTGCCCTCAGTCTTTGTGTGTGTCTGACACTGCTGGTAACCCCCATTTAAAAAAATAAACACATTAACAACACACACGGGAGGAGGTATTCGAAAGCTCATCTTTGTCTTCGGATTGGGTCTTCCAGTCAGACTGCTTTACTCATCCAGAGACTCACTCATTTTAATGTCCTTGCAGAAACTGCTAAGATGCTCTGCCATGTGCTTCTTATGTAAGTAAGGCTCCATTTAATAACTTGGTTCCACCTTGAGTGCAAGTGGTGAAATTCAGCTTGAAAAATGGTGAGAGAAGACAAAGCACATCCTGTAGTACTGATAGCAAAAGGTGGTTTTGCTCTCAGGGTCCATTTTAGCAAGCCCACCCTTATGCTAAGTTGCTGTTTCTTTGGCAGGTGAAAAAAAATTTAAACTGGAAAGTAAATGATAAACATTTTTTTCTGTTTTCTCCATGGGGACCACATCTGTTATTTATGAAAGGAGTGGCTTTTTGCAAATTTGACCAAATTTATACCTCCGAATTCATCAGAAGAACAGAGAAAAAAGGAAAAAGATCATGCAAGAAAACATGGAGTTTTTTTCTTGAAGCCTCAAATATTATAGAATCATAGAATCATAGAATAGTGATGGTTGGAAAGGACCTTAAGATCATCTAGTTCCAACCCCCCTGCCGTAGGCAGGGACACCTCCCACTAAACCATGTCACCCAAGGATCTGTGCAACCTGGCCTTGAACACTGCCAGGGATGGAGCATTCACAACCTCCCTGGGCAACCCATTCCAGTGCCTCACCACCCCTACAGTAAAGAACTTCTTCCTTATATGTAACCTGAACTTCCCCTGTTTAAGTTTTAACCCCTTACCTCTTGTCCTGTCACTACAGTCCCTAATGAAGAGTCCCTCCCCAGCATCCCTATAGGCCCCCTTCGATACTGGAAGGCTGCTATGAGGTCTCCACGCAGCCTTCTCTTCTCCAGGCTGAACAGCCCCAACTTTCTCAGCCTATCTTCATACGGGAGGTGCTCCAGTCCCCTGATCATCCTCGTGACCCTCCTCTGGACTTGTTCCAACATTTCCATGTCCTTTTTATGCTGAGGACACCGGAACTGCACACAGTATTCCAGGTGAGGTCTCACAAGAGCAGAGTAGAGGGGCAGGATCACCTCCTTCAACCTGCTGGTCACGCTCCTTTTGGTGCAGCCCAGGATACGGTTGGCTTTCTACACTGAAGCCGGCTCATGTTCATTTTCTCACCGACCAACACCCCCTTCTCCACAGGGTATGACATTGTACAAGCTTATATTTGGATAGAATGGTGAAATAAATTAAAATGAGACAAGGTGATCCATGTATTTCCCATTATCAGGACTTCAGCAGTGAAGGCTCAAGTGAGCAGGTAATGGAAATTCACAATCCCATAGGAAAAGATTTTGGGTCTTCTGGAGATAACAAGCTAGATATTAAGTGATGATGTACTGCTGCTGAAGGGTGAATATCCTACCCATATATCTAAACAAGATCATAGCCTGCGAGATGTGTGAAATAATCCTCTTCTCAGGACTGGAAAGGCCTCAGAGGTGCCCAGTTTATGGGATATATGGGATATCTGGGAACTGCATGTCTAGAAGGATCATGGTCTCACAATCATCCAGTGTAGACAGTGCAGAGGAGAGGAATGGGCATGAGCAGGATTTCAGAAAACATGAAATAGTCTCTTTCAGCCCAGAGCTGAAAAGGCATGTGGGCATGGCGTAGACCCCTGCGCTATGTCAAAGTGTACAGCACAAAGAAGAAGGAGTTCACAGCTCACAGGTTTGGAGCATGCTCTCTCCCTAGAGCTGAAGGAGCCAAGGGAAAAGCCCCTGTTGTATACAGCCTGATTTACGTGGAAAAATTTCTTTGGTTTCTATCATATAGACCTCTGGGCATTTATACTGTGGAATGTGCCTGAGAATGTGACAGGAGAGGGCCCGTGTTGCCTCTTGGCTGTCCCCAGGTCTGACAGAAGAATGACAATACATGGCTCAGTCTTCCAAGGTGCATCTGTCATGCCTTTGCCCACTCTATCCTCCTGAACAGCCCATCACAGGTAAGCTGTCTTCTTGACTCAAACCTTCCAAATCTCGACAGCAACTTAAAAATCCCAAGGTCTTTGAAGTATTGCATTTAGATTCCTTATTTTTTTTTGTTTTCAGGTGTTACGGGCAGTGTAAGCCTGGTGCAGACATGTACCCATTAACTTAGATACCAATTTTTCTAGGAAATTTTTTTATCCACCATTATAGCTTACTTAGTCTAATTTTTTAATCATTATTTTTAAAGGTTGTGGGGGTTCACCTGTTTCTGATGAAAACCTCAAATCTCCAGCTTCAGGACTTGGAAATTCTGCATCTGAAGTCCTGTAGATGCTGTATCTTGCATGCTTCATTTGAGTTCTCCTGCTGACTTCAATCTGAATGGTACCAAACCTCAGCTCAGTAAGTAGGACACTCAGAAGTGCAAGTTCATTCTTATTCAATAGAAGTCTAACCTTACGCTAAGCTACATTCTACGCTTGAGAACTTTGTTGAATATGAGAAAATTTTGGAACTGACATCTTCTCAGAAACAGCCTCTTGGCTACAGAGAAACAAATTGCTTTATGTGTTCACTCTATTTTTGTCTCCCTCATTTAAGCTTCAGTTTGTTTCTTTGTATGCCCTTAGGTTTGAGCCTTTTGTGATAGAGATCATCTTTGATGGAAGGTGTCTTGCAAAGAGCTGCTAAAGTTGCACAGCAGTGCAAGTGCAAAAGCAGCAATAGCTTTAAATAAAGGCAATGAAAGGACTTTTTATCCTGCTTTAAAAACATGTCTTAGAAATAGAAAAGAATGAGAGATTGACCAGTTAATGAGAAAGGGCAAACTGTTAATCATATCTTTCAAATTATTTTTAATACTTTAACAAAAACTTGTCTTGAATAAGAAAATTTGAGTATATGCGATTAGGAAGTAATGTAAATCTCCTAAGTAAAGACCTGGGCTGAAAGAAACAGGTACGATATGAGTCAGAAAGATTTAATTTATGCAAATCAGCAAGACCAGATTATAGCATCCTAAATTGTAAATGGAAGTACTTAATGAGTTTACTGAATCCTTAAATTATTTCTGAGCTGTTCTGGTGAGTCGGGAAAGTAATGAGCACTGGGCAAGAATGTGGGAGTTGTCTACAAATGTCTGTGAGGTGGAGGCTGTTGTGCTGCTGGCAGTCAGACATGTAGAGGATTTGCTAATTTCTTTGAAGTTTATCTTTTTTAAGTGGTCTCTCCTTTTCCCACAGTAGGGGATAAAATTAGTGGGGACACTGAGGCAGGAACTCTTTAAGAAGGGAGCCTGAAACTCTTAAACCCCAAACCTTTGAGGAGACTTGAGGGAATTGGTTACAGCCATGGCTTCACAGTGGTTCACATGTGAAAGGAAGGGTTTGCTGGCACAGCTGGACCACTGAGAGAGGTGAAAAAGCCCTCTCGGGCTCCTTCCCTAAACCAATATCTTAAATACCAAGCCAGTGCCAACAGAAGGTTGCTTTTGTAGGTTTGCGAGGCAATGCATTGCACCTCTTGTTCCCATGTGCCATCTGCCATCAGCACAGGCTTTGGAAGGTAGAAGGGACATGTGTGACAGGTCACAGGCACAATCTGCTTTTAAACAAATCCTTTTATGGCAAGTTTTAAAAGCAGAAACTCTTGGGGGATGCCAGTTGCTTTGATTGAACTTCTACAGTCAGGACAGTAAGAAAGAGGGCAAAACTCTCTTCCCCATCAGAGTAGTCAATGTCCCCTTATTTAGGATGGCATGTTATTCTTTATTGCCAAAGTCTGTATCATGGAGGCTGACTCTATAATGATATGGTTTTAATTCACTATATTAGTGATAGTGACTAATGTCATTTTGCATGTCATCAGGGAATTAAATACAATCCACTTAATACACACAAGAAACTCCACTATAAAATTGTGTTTGTGATTGTTGCTGATGACAAACGTTGGCTTCTAGTGTCAGACAAATCCGAGGGCTTCCTGGAAGCCTGCCTATTCCCTTGAAATACCCAATTAATTAGCATTTTGCCTACAATAAGCAGTTCACGAAAGTAAGCCTCAGACAAGCATTACTGTTCGTGTTAAATAAATTACTGTTCCTCCTTTGTACCTCACTGTGTTGTGGAAATAAATCTGCGTGAGCCTCTTTTCAGAGTGGTATTCTCTATAAAGTCTGTTAATGTGAAAGCTCCTAAAATCAAGGAGAAAGATAGTCAGAAATGTGGGTGCTGAACACAACAAAATGCACCCTCGGAGTTCATTCTGGTATTGATTGGTGTCAGAGGACTGGAGCCCTCAAAGTGATTTGTTGTTCTTTGGGATTAGACAAGGGTTCCCCCCCCCCCGAAATACTGGCTTTTTCACTTCCTTGGTATTTACAGAATTACTGTGTGATTTTGGCTTCACTGCAGTACAAGTACTTGCTTTGGGGTAGGTCTGCCTGACCTCAGCGTGGTATGGAGTGAATCCTAGGATCTGGCATGAAGCCCAAGTGGGACTTTATCTGCCACTTCTCTGCCACTGAAGAAGTAGTGGCTATTTGTGAATTTCATGCAGACGTTCGCTCTGACTAGCGGACCTGACCTTCCACCATATTAGATGTTGATCTGAAGGAACATATTCCGCTTAAGATTGGATCAGACCAAAAGTCTTTTGGGAAGAAATGGGAATTTCTTTATTAAAAAGGGACCTGCTGTGGAAGGGTTGGAAGAAGAGGCCTCAGCTGCAACTGTACAACATGAGCTAACTGATCAAATACCAGATAATATCTGATAAACTTATTTCCTGTCAAATCAAATGCCTCTTTACCCAGAACTGAACATACTCGACATTCAGCAGTGTACACTGCTGTGTAGAGGAATATCTGAGCAATGCTCACTTTTACCTGGATTCCCGAGTGGAAAATGTTTACTTCCTATGGGAGCATGTGGCAAAGGGAGACATTCGCTGGCCCAGCTCCTGCCATCCTCCATTTGAGCACAGGGAAGAGTTCCAGGGAGCTCCTGAAAGGGGTTTGGGATAAGATCATAGAATCATAGAATGGTTAGGGTTGATGACCCTATCCTGCTCTTGAGCCAACCAGTACTGAGTTATGGGGGTTGTGCAAGCAGCAATTTGGTTTCAGAAAATAACGTGATTCACAAAGCAAGCACTCTCTGGACCGTGTTTCTTGCAAAAATGTAGACGAAGCTTTCCCTATTCTGTTTCCAGCTACTGGGTCCCAGGAAAGGGAAAGGGCTTTTCCAGATGTTCACTAATAGACATCTAGGAGTCTGACACCTCACTCCACAAGCCAGTGATCTGCTCCACTTCTAACAAGGGTAAACAGTCTGTGTTAAATGGGAAGTCAGACCAGATAACTATGAGACTGTTCTTCTCTTCATTATTCTTATTATTCATTAGTTTGAATGAATGAATGATTACATAAGATTTGTATACTCATCGACTCATCATGAATCATTTAAGTCCAGAAATTAAATCAATTTTTTTATGAAAGCAAAACCAATGTAGAAATTCATATTTTGCATTTCAGAATTCCCTTGCACTTTGAGATCTTAAAAATCTATTTTCTCCTGATATTTGTAAATGCCCTTTTTATTTCCCTTCACTTCTTTAGAGAGGGCTAACGGGGCTTTTTTTGGCTCTCTGTATCCTGGCATACTTATAACTGACTCTGCACATTCTAGATGTGTTGCTTTTCTCCCCCCCTTCATTCCCACTCCATCTTTTTCCTTTAAGCTTATGGTTAAAGGTAACCTCTGAGCAGCTACCTGCACTGCACATTAACGAATTCCTGTCCTTTAGCAGGGGTACTGTAGGGCCAAGCTCCAGTGTGGCTCCTCATTTTAAACCCCTAGTTTACATTCTTGTTCTGTTCTTCTCTATCACTCGGAGCATTAGTTGCAAGGAGGCTTTTGTTTGAGCCTGGGCAGCTGCCTCCTGGCAGGGAAAGTTTTGAGCGGCTGACCTGCTTGTGCTCATTGCTTGGTTAAAAAACTTCTGTATTCATATGGGTGGAACCAGAGGGAAAACAACTTTGGCTCCAAAAGCATCCTCAAAGAGTTCAGGATTGTTCTTCACTTCAGTCAGAAAATACAGCAAAACAACAACTGAAGAGCTTTCTCAGATGTGAATCCTGTACTACTCCGTATCCAGGCACAGCCAGTGTGTTCTTGCGCCAATAAAAAGCACTCACAGTGCACTTATGGAGTGCAGCTGGTGTGAATCTGTAGAGGGGAGTCTTCCATTAGGTCCTGGGGAAGAAGGAACCCCCTACTGTGTGTGCTGTGAACCTGACCCCATCAGCCCTGGGCCCTGGGCCCCCCTCTGCCTGGTGCTGCTGGGGAGCGGACCTTCCAGGGGAGAGCATTTCTGAAACAGGATTTGTTATTTTCTGCTTTTTTCCTGAAGGTTTAAGCAGCAGCTCATTTTAGCAGACCAAAAGCTGTCTGTTGAACATGGGGTGATGACTGCTGCAGTGCTCACCATGCTTCCTGAACAACTCCACAGTGCTTTGCCACTCTGAACCACCTCCTATGATGGCCTGTCCAAATGGGAGGAGATGCCTGTCATAAGCTTCCCTCTCTTAAGGCACCTCAGAAAGCAGCATGATTTTCCTAACATCAGACCAGTGTGAAGATTTTGCCATCAGGAGGTATATCAAAATGGTATCCAACAGCCCAGAATAGTTAAGAGTGTCGCTGTAGTGCAATAAAAAACCCCACCTTATCCTCTGTAGTTCTGTATATTGTGTGCATGCTTGGTTTCCTTGGAGCCCAGAAATCTGATGTTGAAAAGACGTCACATAGGCATGTGTGTGCTTCTGTTTCGAACTACTTATTCACATCAGAAAGAAAATGTGCTTTGGAAAGATTTATTCTCATTAAAAGAATAAGTTTTATTGGGAGAAAAAACTGTGTTTGGCAGCCGGCAACATTTGATTGCTGTAATGGTAGTGACGGCAGTAATCTATTTTTTTGCCTTGCTGGTAAATGGAAGTATCCAGCAAAGATAAAAGGTTACCAGCTGGGATAACTATCCTCTAATTAGTACTGCAGGGTTTTTTGGGAATTTAGAAATAATGTGATGCAGCCTCTTAAATCCGTTATAAATAAGACCAAGTAGGAACAAGCAAAGTACTCAACGTCTGAACTGCAGCACCAAATCTGAGAGGGCTGATCAGCCATTCAGAGCAAAATACCGTTAGATTTCATTGTGTTGGTAAGAGAAGAAGCTTGTTCTGAGAGCCCCACTCAAAATATCAATCCAGTCTTGCGCTTCTTACTTGTATCAGGTGCTCCTGAACTGATTGGCCAGGTACATGGCCAGTATAGTCATAGACCGCAGAGGAACCAAAGCTAATATTCACTTAGGTAAGTCAAGGACTGGTATCAGGTTAGGTATAGGAGGACAGAGAACCAACAGTCTTGGTTGATTCTCCCAAATATGGCTTAATTTTGTCAAGAGTTTTACTTACAAACTACAAACAATGAAGACTGAGGAAGAACAAAAAATCCCACAGGGGAGCATCACTGCTCTGGGAGAGATGACAAGAAAAAAAGAATAATTTAAACCTAACCATGGACTGAAAACAGTGGCAGCTCAGAAGCTGTGCAAAGGCAGATCAGATGTGTCTGCCTTGGAGGAGCAAAGTCTAGGAACAGCGACAGCTTCAGTGGTCTGATTTCAATGTCTGTTGGAGCCCACCCTGGCTATTGGTGCTAATAAATCACACAGTCGCCTCAGCCCATGTCCCCTGTGAGCTGTTGCCAATATTTTGATATTGAATGTTTACAACTTTTCCAATGCAATCAGCTGGTGACAAAAGCTGAGAGCCCAAGGGTAACTGTTCTCAGAAAGGAGACAGAGGGGAATGGGGACAGTTTTTTGCACTGTCATCAACCACTTGGCTGGGCAGACATGCTTAAATGTATGGGAAACCTAACAGATATATTCCAGAAGCCACCTTGACTAGCAGCATAGACAAGGAGGACCACGGTTTCAGAAGGTTTCTTGCTCATCTCTTTCTTTATTCATCTCTTCCTTTGTCTCCACACATTTTTCTGATGTTCTTGCAGTTGAGGGCAGTTTGGCCCATGCACCATCAGCAACACTTCTGGAGGGCTAAGTAAAAGTCATTGCTGGGCAAGGCAGTTGAGTGACTTTCAGAGCAGGGTGAACTGCCCAAGCATCATTTCTAGCCTGGACAGCTTCCTCATACTTTTGGGGATCAAAGGGTGCAACTTGGGTCTTTGGAGCACAACTGCGGCCCAAAAAGCTTGTGATTGCCCTCCTATTGCTTCAGCTCAAAGTCAGCAAAGGACACACAGGAGCCCTGCAGGGTGACAGACCTTGAAGGCATGAAGAAGCTGCAGCTATGGCTTGGTTTCCTCCTTGCATGCTTGTAAAACTGTGGAGAACAAGACCTGCAGCTGCTGAAAATCTTCTATTCTTCACACATATTTGGGGAGCAAAGATCAGTCTGCAAAAAACCCCTTGAGATTGCTTGTCATCAAGCCATACCCCTGAGTGCTAATCAGAGCATCCTCTTTTAAATGCCTCAGTCTGCTATTTTTAGGCAATAAAAAGATGTTGCCTTTGGTCAGACAGGAAAAACACTTCTGAAAAATCAGTGTGGCAGAGAGGGGGATTCTTGGCCCCATGTTTAAGCTGGCAGTTCTCAAAGTTTTGTCAAATGTGAGCCCCTTAGCAAGTGGGATAGCAGGTTGTGACCTGTGTTATTAAATATGCTGGGCCTTGGAGGACAGAGGGGTCTTGAAACGTATTCCATTTATGGGTGCCTTGCAATGTCTTAATAGTGGGATTGTCTACCAAGCAGAATAACACCACTCACACCTCAAAGTCCATGCCCCTCATGTTTTCAGATAGGCCAGGTGTCATCACAGCTCCAACAACTCCCTTCTCCTGTTTTTCACCTTCCATCTTCAGGGAATGAAAAGCACTGGTGCAGATGTGACATAAACACACAGAATTATCCAACCAGCAGTTCTTATGCAGCCAATGTCCACCCCACCCTTGTGAAATGATATTCAAACAGGAATAAATATAATGCACAGGAGTCCCAAGAGATCCAAAAACACCAAGGGATGGGGAAAGGTAGAGAAAATGGACCATTTCAAAGCCTGTGAGCAATCTCCATGCAGAGTGAAAGGCATGTCTTCCTTAGGGCACCCAGTTCAGATTTCTTCTTATGCCAGTGTCATTACAGAAAGCTGAGCGGTTTAAGAACTCTAAACAATTTAGGATTACAAGGGTACAGTGATTCTGTGATTGACACCCTTAAATCAATCAAGGAATTTACTGACATTTAGACCCCACTGCATAACAACAGGCTGATGTGTTTTCTGCCCACAGTGCTGTTTACTGAGGAGAGATAGGCTTTTGGTACTTTTCTGGGACAGTGTCAGTATGAATACGACCTCTATTGAGAACACATTACTGTCCCAGGATGAATGGTTTGAATTGTCTTTGTCCAAAACTGGCCCCAGTATCCAGGAAATTAGAGTTCTTGACTACTCATGTGGCAGAAAGAGTCAAGCTCACATTGTGCTGATATGTAATATCAGTTGCTGTGTCGGAGTGTACTAAAGCAGTAGTTTTTGCCCCACAGTCATATTGCACAGAATGGCTGAGATCAGCTCCTGTACTTTGTAGAATCATGGAATCATAGAAACACAGAATGCTTTGGGTTGGAAGGGACCTTAAAGCTCATCCAGTTCCAACCCCCCTGCCATGGGCAGGGACAACTTCCACTAGACCAAATTATTCCAAGCCCCATCCAACCTGGCCTTGAACACTGCCAGGGATGGGGCAGCCACAGCTTCTCTGGACAGCCTGTGCCAGTGTCTCATCATTCTCACAGGGAAGAACTTCTTCCTAATATCTAATCTAAATCTGCCCTCTTCTAGTCAACTGCTCCTAATACGCCCCAGGCTATCCCTGCTGGTGTGCATGCAATAGGGTTTTCATGCACTTAAGAGAAAAAGGGAACCAGCAGCAGCTGACACCACCTGCTCCTGCAGGGTTTGAGAAGGAGAAACTGGTCTTGCATGCATTTCATAGCGCCGATCTTGAATGGATCTTCCTGATGCTTTAGGAGACGCTGGGTGTTTTTCCCTTTTAACCACCTCAGTCAGAAGTTTAATTTTCGCTTTTGGGCCCTAAAAGAGTAAAAAAAAAAAAAAAGAGAAGAAGAGAAGGAGAGAACACTGTATCTATGACCCAAAACAAGACAGCCTGGCTGTTACTGTGATTGACTGCAGTGAAGGATCTGATCCTAATTTTGGAAATGACTTTTTCTGTCCAAGCTATGGGATAGCTGAGGCTTTACTTTTGATACATTTTAAATAATAAATCAACCATAATAAATAATGTTGTGACTTCCTACTTCAAAATAGTATTCATAAACAGTGGATGTCTGTCCACTATAACGCATTTGTTCCTTGGACCATCAGAAATAAGCTCTCATGAGACCCCACTTGGAGTACTGTAAAACAGTACAACATAAGAAGGACATTGAGCTGTTGCAGCAAGTCCAGAGGAGGGCCATGAGGATGATTGGGTGCTGGAGCAACTTCCTTATGAAAAGAGGCTGAGATACAGCCTTCCAGTGTCTGAAGGGGACCTACAAGTATGCCGAAGAGGGACTCTTCATCAGGGACTGTAGTGATAGGACAAGGGGTAACGGGTTCAAACTTAAACAGGGTAAATTCAGGTTAGATATAAGGAAGAAGTTCTTTACTGTAAGAGTGGTGAGGCACTGAAATGGGTTGCCCAGGGAAGTTGTGAATTCTCCATCCCTGGCAGTGTTCAAGGCCAGGTTGGACAGAGCCTTGAGTGTCATGGTTTAGTGTGAGGCGTCCCTGCCCATGGCAGGGGGGTTGGAACTAGATGATCTTAAGGTCCTTTCCAACCTTAGCTATTCTGTGATTCTATAATTCTATGATTTTAAGATGAACTTGACAGGCAAACCCTTGCTATTGGTGTCTCTGGCAAGCAGGACCTTCAGGTACTGAAGTTAGCAAAGCAGAAGCTATCTGTCATCAAGACTTTCTGTACTGCAACTTTTGTATGTTTAGCCTCATATTAGGAGACCATATTACACCCAGAGCTTAATTTCGTATCTGTAGAAGACAAGACATATTTGAGAATTTCTGACGTTCCTGTGGCTTGCCACTGTGCTTTTCCGGTGAAGTGTAATATTGCTGTGATGATGGGCATTAGCATCTCTGCAAAAAAGGACTTACCTTTGCAAATGTAAATCAGACCCCTGCACTGCAGTCCCATGTCCAGTTTCTGCTCTGTCTTTGATATCGGTCAGGTTACTGTTGTCTTTCTGAACATGGTCCCCTCATATAAAGTTATAAATACGTGTGTAATTTTAATCATACACTGCTACATTTATTTATTTATGCAACTTAGAACAATAGTTTAACTGACATGTAGGGTATTTTGGAACTTGATATTTATAGCTGAAAATAAACAAGTGAGAGCACCCACCAAAAAATAAAGTCTCTTTTGACGTGGGCTTCTTGTGCTATAAGCCATTCTAGAACAGTCATAATTTACTCCTTCCCTTATTACTGCCTGTATTCAATACACTATTAAAATATTTATGGTGACTCAGTTACAGTGTTACTGTTAAAATTTACTTCATATAAATGCATCACCTGCGAAAGTTCAAAACTTCTATGTAAAAGGAGTACCACCATTACCATAGCTTAACCTAAGTGTTAACTTAGTGCTCAAGGTAGAAGATTAAATCTCACTCGTCTATACTTAGAAAAATAAAATTGGGATTCTACCCACTCCAACCTTGATTTCTTTTTGTGTTTTGCCATTAACTGGAACAAATTTGAAAATTGTTGCTTTGAACTAGACTTCAAGCAAATACACTGTTCAGACTCCTATGGTCTGGGGATACTTCTGATTGTTAGTGTTCCAACAAGTTATCTACAATCGTTTTTATCTATGAGTCTGCTCTGCTAACTGCAAACTAAGGAAATAATTTCCTAATTTACACATTTTTGTTTACAAAAACATGTATTCTGGATGCGCCTCTGTACTGTTCATTAGTGCGTATTTTTCTTTATCATACCCTTATATCTTTCTTGTTTTGTCCTTTGTCGTGTACACTAGAATGACACATTTTGTTCTCTTCATGTAATGAGTTTCTTATTCACTGCAAGTATGGACTTGCTTGTCTATTCAGAATCAATTCTCACCTGATCAACAGGAGATTAACCAATGTTAAATGTTTGTTTCACCGTTGGAAGAGACATCCGTGATCTGATTTCTTACTATAGTTGTTTAAACTGACATGATTATATTAAATGGCACAGGGGTGGTTCTCCTCTCAAAGATTTTCAGTATAAACGCTAATGCTTGTTTCCAAGTGTTAGTTAGAGATTAAGCAGGGAGCAAGAAGTTTAATTTCTTGCTCAGGTTCCCCTAGAAAGAAGTGGCAGAAAGAAGGCTAAAATATAGGATTTTTAAATGATGCAATATTTGTATGACAGAGAAAGGAGCTGCAGTGCAATAGTGCCTGCCAGAATCCTCTATCCTTTAACACATGGGCACGTATGCAGGTGGATGTTTCCATACACATATACAGTGATGCCCAAATCTCCCTTGAACAGCATGCTGCAATACCGCTTCTGCGTCACAAAAAAATGGGAAGCACAGTATGACTGCCAGGATGCTGTAGGTATTTTTGGCATGTCGACTTGCTGTAATTTGCTTTATTTTGCTGCTTTTTTAATGGGAGGGGTGGCAGGAGCATCTTTTACACAGTAAAGCCGAACAGTTCATCGCACTGTTATGTAGAAGGAAAAGATACTGTGCATTGCTGGAGTGCAGCCAGCTCTCAAGTCAAGATTAGCATCCTGGAAACAGCAAACATTGGCAGCTGCGTGCTCCTGAATCCAGTAGCTCTGTGCAAAGCTGGCAGTATGCTCTCAGGCTCTGCTTACATCATTGAACAAGGCCCATATGCTGGCCTTGAAGTCAAATGGTATGGCAAACCATGTGTCTTTGCTACTGATGGAGAGCTTCCACAGTATGGGCTCTCTCTCTTGAGAGCCCATACCTGGACTTCATCTGTGAGACTGCTGATTTGCATGGGTTGAAGCAGAGGCTGGCAAGAGAGTCAGCAAGCAGTACAGGGGATGGAAAGTCAGTGCCAAGCCCATGCTTACCCCATCTCTTTTACTAGCGTAGGTGCAAACAGGGAAACACAGTGCCAAGAGTTACTGGATTTGACCTACTGCAACCCAGCTTGAGGCTGAATGTGATAGGTTGTTTGCTGTAAGACAAGCTCCAGATTTCTCTTCCAAGGGTTCATACAGCCTGTTTGTCCTGGAGCTGTACTTCGTTGCACGTCCCTCATCTACAATGGGATGTGAGTGTAATGTGTGTATCACCTCCCTGTTCATGAAAAGCAACATCCACCCCCTCTGTGCCACGGGGGAACGCTGTGGTGAAAATACCTGCCATGGTTCTTTTTGAGCAGGATGGATGCAGGCCTGGTTTGTGCAGAGACATCCCACTGTTTCCCAAGCCTAGGAGGCCAGACGCTGAGCAAATGGTGAAAATCACAGAATCACAGAACGGTTTGGGTTGGAAAGAACCATAAAGATCATCCAGTTCCAATTCCCTGCCATAGGCAGGGACACCTTCTGCTAGACCAGGATGCTCAAAGCCCCGTACAGTGTGGCATAGCCAGGCTGGCTGAAATAAGAAATAAAAATGAAAGAAATAAAAATGGCAGCAGTGATAAGTTCAGTTTTGTGAAGCACTGAGTTACCACTCCCAGCACAGCCCTCACAGAGAGGCTTAAGAGCCATGTAATAGGCTATTTGTTGTATAAGTGAATCCTAAGCTTGGGAAACAACATAAAGCAAAGGCTGTGAGTAAAGGTTTTGTTCAGAGCAAGAGAAAATATCTGCTGATGGGTAGTCATTGTCAAATTAAGTGATCCTTATGTATTAAGTGAGCCTATGTATTATACTCTCTCCTGTCTGTTGTACTCGTCCTATATTGTCAAATGCACTTGACTGTTGCATTTTATCAAAGCAAACTGGAATCAGGATTTCTGAAAAATTTACATTCAGACTTACTGGCTTTATCAGCTGAACACTCATGACACTTCCCCAAATTTATGTAAAGGATATATAATGCATGGAGTTTGAGATCGATCAACAGAGCAACAATGACACAGCAACAAAGAAAAAATCTTTCCTACATGCTGGATAAAGGGCACTGTATTTTAAGAAGCCTTGCTATGGCAAAAGTGATGCAAAAAAATAGGAACAGCTGTGAGGAAAAATAAAGGACAGAAAATGCTGAGAAACCAGCTTGATTTGGTTTGCTTTGAAAGTAGTCTGCTGGGCTTTTACTGTCAACTGGGGAACAGGTCTGAAGTCAGGGCTAGCTGTACAAGGACACCAGGAATTAGCAGGGCTCCTTTCTGATCCCTATGCATTTCTTCTCCGCAGGAACCAAATGGCAAGGAGGGGAAATATGTGGGTCTGACGGGCACCTTGCGATACCTTTGGGGATGACCCAGCCTTGGCCAACAAAGAGCAGGGAGAAGGAGAAGAAGCTGGTGCAAAAAAAGCTGGAACATCTCATACGAAAGTCTGTACAGGAAAAGATTTACAAGATGTTTTTCAAAACCAGGGAATACATTAGCTTTCACTCAAATACTCTGAATGCAATGAAAATTATCCTGTTTTCTTGACTCATCTGCACTTTCCTCTGCAGCAGAATGCAGCTTTCAGTGGGAAAAAGCAAAACCCACTTTATAAAATACCAAGTTATTAAAGCACTATTACCTTTAAAAAAGGCTTTTACCGATTAAGCTTTGCACCCTAAAAAGCCTAACATTTGTATTGAAAGAGTCATTGAACCCATACAAACGCATCACATGGTAAAACTTGTTACAAACCTCAGCTCAGCAACTGAAGTAAGTACACATGTAGCATCTTCTGGACTATTTCTGAACATAATTCAGGTACGGTAAATAGTCTATTTACAAAAATGGATTTTACTGAAAAAAACATTACTGTGTAATTCTATTACCCAAATAGCATAACAAAAGTCATGAATATTCATCGTCATGACAAAAAGACAAAATTCAGCACCATTTCACCCTATGGGAAATTCAAACTATTTGAATTTATAGAATTAAGCTCTTATGTTTTCAAAACAGTTTTCAGAAACCCCACAAGAGAACCTGTGCCTTCATTCAGGTAGGGAACAGAAAGGAAAATCATCTTTATGTATGTGACAACACCGTTTTCTGGATGGCTGTGTCTGTTGTGGTTAGGAATGGCTGCCTACATCAATTCAGAGCTACTCTGGAGCCTTGCATGAATACGCAGCTGCATTAGTATATCTAGATGAAATTTTGGTTACAGTTCACTAATAATCACTCTTTTGCAAAATAGGAAGATGTTCTCTGAACTAAAAGACAACAACACAGACAACTCTGACTCAGAGTCTCACTGAAAAATATCAAGTCATTTATGTCTGCTCTTTGCTTCAAATCTGATTCAAGTTGATAGCAGAACACTTTGCTCCTGATTATCATGGCAACTCAGGTGAAGAGGTTTCAGCTTATATCTCCAGTCCAGTCATAACGAAGTGGACAAGATGACTAGTAGATACCTACCATCACAGAGAGTTGTAGTCTATGGGGCTGAGTCTAGTTGGAGGCCTGTAACTAGTGGAGTGCCTCAAGGGTCAGTACTGGGACCGGTATTCTTTAATATATTCATCAATGATTTAGATGACGGAATTGAGTGTACTATCAGCAAGTTTGCTGATGACACTAAGCTGGGAGGAGTGGCTGACACGCCAGAAGGCTGTGCTGCCATCCAGCGAGACCTGGACAGGCTGGAGAGTTGGGCCGGGAGTAACTGGATGAAATATAACAAGGGAAAGTGTAGAGTCCTGCATCTGGGCAGGAACAACCCCAGGTTCCAGTATAGGTTGGGGAACGACCTGTTAGAGAGCAGTGTAGGGGAGAGGGACCTGGGGGTCCTAGTGGACGACAGGATGACCATGAGCCAACACTGTGCCCTTGTGGCTAAGAAGGCCAATGGCATCCTGGGGTGTATTAGAAGGGCGGTGGTTAGTAGGTCGAGAGAGGTCCTCCTTCCCCTCTACTCTGCCCTGGTGAGACCTCATCTGGAATATTGTGTCCAGTTCTGGGCCCCTCAGTTCAAGAAGGACAGGGACCTGCTGGAGAGAGTCCAGCGCAGGGCAACAAAGATGATTAAGGGAGTGGAGCATCTCCCTTATGAGGAAAGACTGAGGGAGCTGGGTCTCTATAGTTTGGAGAAGAGGAGACTGAGGGGTGACCTTATAAGTGTCTATAAATATATAAAGGGGGAGTGTCACGAGGATGGAGCCAGGCTCTACTCAGTGGCAAACAATGATAGGACAAGGGGTAATGGGTACAAACTGGAACACAAGAGGTTCCACTTAAACTTGAGAAGAAACTTCTTCTCAGTGAGGGTGACGGAACACTGGAACAGGCTGCCCAGGGAGGTTGTGGAGTCTCCTTCCCTGGAGACATTCAAAACCCGCCTGGACACATTCCTGTGTAACATTATCTAGGTGTTCCTGCTCCGGCAGGGGGATTGGACTAGATGATCTTTCGAGGTCCCTTCCAATCTCTAGCATACTGTGATACTGTGTGATACTGTGAGTCACAATGTCCATCTCTGCCTCCCAGGGAGGAAGTGTTTTGTGTTTGCCAACAACTAGTGTGTCAACAGATAGATGGTTTTCAAAGTTTCAGATGAGGTCTTCTCTCCCACAAAATACTGGCAAAATGCCACAGGCGCTTAAAAGAAGACATAGACAAAAGGGAGTTGTTGCTGATTCACATGCTAGGAAAATCAGCATAATATAAATTTGAAAACTGGATACTCTGTTAGCAAAGGCTATAATTTAAAACATTATTAAATTCATTGATGTGACTTTTTCAGCACAAAATTGGAGACTGGTTTATATCAGATTAGAAATTTCATACATCTGGTGTTAAGTATCTAGAAAGCATTGCATAACTTTCATCCATGATGAATAGAGCCAGAGTAAAAGCACTGCAAGATGAAGGGATACCTGCTACAGGGGTGTTGCATGGCAACTGAAAGCTTGGCTCTGCCAGTCGGTGGCAGTTTAAACTTTAAACTCGATGGTAGGGAAATTAGTCATTAAAGTGGACATCAGATGGATGACTCTTAATTTCTGAGATACAGCTGAAGCACTGCTGTACACAAAAGCTTGCTTATGAAAACATCTCTTCTTGAGCACAAGTGCTCTTTGTGAAGAGCTGGAGATTAACAAAAATGAAAAAGTCTGGTGCACCTTAGCTAGAGAAAGCCCATTTCTCTTTTCCCCTAACCACAAATGACCAAACATGCAGTCCTGTTTAGACCTCACACAATCTGACCTTCATTTTAGAGAAACAATACTTTTTCTGTTTGGAAAAAAAATCTACTGAATAAAATTGCTTGGCCCCAAAATGATGGTTGTTTTTTGTTTTTCCCTACTTGTTCTGGTAATCAGCCTGTCCCATGGAAGACAAAAATTAGTTACATATGTATTTACTCATTTTTTTCTACAAAGTTGCATAGACTACAGTGTGCTAGTGCTTGTAAACATCTTTTCCAGTGGCTGATCCATTTTCACGAAAGACATAGACAAGCAAGATAGAAAGGCCTTTTAAATTACTTGCTACTCACTCCTTTTGCTACTAACAATCAAAACCTGGGAGCTGCATTATATTTTCCACATACCCCCCCGTTGGGCCCATGGTTGCAGGAGGGCTGGGACCTGCTGGGCTGGGAAGGTCATCCTGTGGCAGGTCTGTGGACATATGGGTTTTTCCTACATGAGGGAAATCTGGGCAAATCCCTGCTGAGAGGAAATTGTGCAGAGGTGGCTGGCTTTCAGGTCCTTCTCTAAGATCTGAAAATGTTTCTCATGTAACAGTGAGGACTATTAAAAGAAAGACTAAGACATAGTCGTTACTGTGGAGAAGAAAAATCAGTTGTGTCCTTTCTATGGCTTTTATCGTGATGTTTGCTGTATGATTTCAGTGCTGAGCTTCTGAAGTCTTATGGTTTGTGAAAATTGTATTTATGTTAACGTTTTTGGACACAGCACATATCCAGAGGCAAACCTGTGTGTACCTGGAGTACAGAGGTGGCAGTGAACAGCAAGTGTAGGGCTTTGCTTTAGCCATAGACACTCCAGAGATGCTCCTGCAGACATGTGGTCTCTTCTATTTTAATTCAAAAAGCTTTAATTTGCTGAATTCCCAAGCTTGAAGTTGGTTGTGGGAGCTAAAGACCAAGCAGCATGTTGAGAGAGAGGCCTGGTGAGATGGTGTGGGGTATTTTGTTGAAGGTAGACACGGAGGTGGTGGTAGAGAGCTCAGAAGAGCCTGGGAGGTTAAGGTGTAAATATAGTGAAAGCAGGAAAAAAAATGTAAAAAATTGCATTTTATTTACTGATTAAGCCATTTGTAAAGTTGAAATGTTTATAAATGTTCACATGGTACCATCTTAAATTTCAAATGTGGCAGACCTGTGACTGCCTTTTCAGTTTGTTTCCTAACACCTCCTAAATTTTCACATTTCACAGAGAAATGACATTGCTTTCAGAAATCTCCAGTCTAAAATGTTCACGCATACAGTAGAGAGTGTGGGTCCATGCCAGGGTTTCACCAATATCCTTACCATGGGAAAGCCATGAATTTGTGCAAAAACTGGGAGGTAAGTTCTTGCAAAGAGAGACAGTGGGATGTGTGCTGCATCTTCACTTAGAAAGACAGAGAAATTAAGCCCAGCAATGAAGGGGCTGCTCTAGTAGCTGTAGCTTGTCCTGTGTCCATGGGGCTTGGGCACTGAAGCCATTGAGATGCCTCTGAGACTCCTTCCTTGTGATGCTTAGATATGAGTGTAGGAAACCTGCATGTTTTGGAACTTGGCTGCCTTCTTGAAATGAAATGTTCTTCATTGATTTAGTAGATTGAAATCAGCCTAATGAAACAGCATTCTTGTGAAGTTTTTGCCACTAAAAGGAGTTTTAAAAATAAAACAGTCTCCAGTTCTGTGTACTCTGGTGCTGTGTGTGTTTAACTTCAGTGCGTGTGTTTAACTTCTGAACCCAGAGAACATATTCTTCAGGTAAAGGTCTCTGTGCGTTACTCAGTTGTGCTTTCGCCTGAGGCCATTTTCTCATATTAACACAAAGTAACTGATCAGCAATGGTCTTGTTTTAAATTTTTTTAGATTTAATATTCAATTACATTTAAAAAAATAACACCGTTATGAATCTGAAAGAGCATAAGTTTGATTTTAATCACAAATCTGATTTTAAATAAATAGTTGCAATCTGGCATTTGTAAAACCCTGAGAGCAGCTTTAACAGTGGATATATTTCATGTGATTTTTCTTTTTTTTGGCAGCTTTTCACAGATTTAAAAGACAAATAATTCCCTGAGCAGCAGAATTTCCTACAGACTTGTGTTCCTTCTTGTTTCAGCTATTCCTCTGCAATACTGCAGCTCTCCGTCATGTCTCCTATGGTGCTGCTGCTTGGCAAGAATCAGCAAGCACTGTCACCAGCCAGGAGCAGTGTGCCTGCAGCTTGGGCTGCTGGCTGCTGCCAGATGATATATAATGTGTGAATTTGGACTGCTTTTCTGCAGTGGGAACACTAATTTGGGTACCTCTTTTGCCTGGTCATGGGAATCCTCAGAACCTGTAGGAACTCAGTCATCCTCGGCTCCTTCCTGTTTAATTGAAAAGCCAAATGGGTTCAAGAAGAGTTAGGAAAAACTGGTCAACATGTAATGTGATTGCCTAAAGATCATTTCCTTAAGACAGGAAGCTACCAAAGATCTAGCATTTTAAATATTCCTTTGGAAGCAGGGAGTATTAACTATGGAAGACGAGGGTGAAAAGGGTTACGTGTTCTATTCAATTTGCCTAGAAAGAGGAGGAGAAAAATGAGGAGAAAGGTGGAAAAATCAAGTAAACTTGAAGGGCTGAGGCTGTGGAGTAGAGTGTCACTAGACAGCTGAAAGGATAGAAAGTTTGGGATAACAAATAGCAAAGGGGAAAGAAAAAAGACCTGTGCCTGGGGAGGAGTATGGTGAAGAGGTTTGGTCTATCTTTCATCCCTCCAGGCATTTCCCGTTGTTGATGTTCAGAGAAACCCCACATGTCCCCTTGAGCACAGAGGCAGTCTGGGGACATGGAATGGACAAAAAAAGAGTTATTGTCACCCTTTGGGCAGCGTCGGTCCAGGCAAGGCTGTTTTGACAGGCACCCGTGAGCTTCCCAGTGATACCATTTGGTTTACTTGTTTTCCCTCTCCAAAATAAAGAGCCCACTTCTGTGGGCCCCACTGGCCCTGGCTTTGGTGATTTTAGGCCATTATTTAGTAATTGTGGCCTTAGTAACCCTGACAGGCTGTGAATCTTCTCTATTCCCACTGTCTTCTGATGTCCTTCACCCAAGAGGAGTTCCCAATACATCCCTTTCCCAGTATGTGATATCTGGAAGTTTCTCCTGTTGTTTTATTAGTTTAGCCCCAGGTTGAGGGGCTTCTCCGCTTCCACTGCTCTCAGCATCTAACAGTTTCTCGTTTTGCTGTCTCTGGAGTGTGAGGCATAGAGGAGGAAGGTGAGGGGATCTAGCTGCTGCCCTCTGCTGCTGAGAAGGGAACTATGGCGAAGATGGAGCTCAGCTCTTCTGAGAGGTGCACAGCCAAGGGTGAATGGGAAACAGTCGTGAGTTGTACCAGAGGAAATGCTGGCTGGAAAGGAAAAAAAGTCTTCCAAAAAGGATAGTGAATCATGGAAACAGGCTGCCCAGAGCAGTGATGGATCTTCCCTCCATGGACTAATTCACCATTTGAAGGGACAAGTCCCTAAGCAACCTGATTTATTTTCCAGTAGGTTTTGCTGCCCTGTTTAGCTGGCCAGCTAGCCAGGCTAGTCAGGCAGTCAAAGTACCCTCCTCTGGGCTTGCAATAAGCAGATTTGCTTGTCTTCTGTAATTAAGGTTTGAAAAGTAGTTTTACCTCAGGCGGTGTAACAGTAGACAGTTGTCATGTAGACAAGTGTGTTGTCTAAAAGAGACATCCATATAAACAGAGAATCGCAGACTTTTTACAGCCCTGTAGTGTGACTTTTTGTAGCTCCGGTTTGCTATCAGAACACAAAACCCACATCACTGCTGATTTATGCAACACAGTTTTTCACTGGGCACATGTAGAATAAATATCAAATCTCCTACCCTCCAAAGCAGCAAACAGAATCCTTAGTCTGAGCCCCGTGGGGCCCCACAATTTGTCACACATGCCAAGAAGATCAGGCAGGTGAAGGCTTGGGATTCAGCTGAGCAGTGAACTGGGTGAGAAACAGACTCATCAGTGAAAGAGAGAGTTGATTAGGGAATGAATCACTTAGGGAAGAAAGTTGTGCAATTAAACTGATAAATTTGGCAGCAAAACAAAAAGCAGAAAGAGAGAATGAATGCAACAATCAATCAATAAAGCGGGGAATCAATTGTCTAGTTAATAAGATAGTTAATTATGCAGAACAGAGCAGACAAGGCAGTGTATTTGGTCAGTTTGGCTCCAGCAAATCTCTCCCAGTATATTTCAGTTACTGCATCATTTACTTTGACTAATTTTTGGTAACATGAGTCCCAAATGTTTGACCTCTGAATTAGTATTCTCCTTTCTGTAGTAATCTTTGAAAACAGTAGCTGTTTCTAGACTGTTATGTTCTTTCAGAAAAGCAATAATTATTTCATGATCTGGGAGAACTCGTATTCTGCAAAATTCTGTTAAAAAGCATTATTTAGCAGCATATTCTTATTTCTATTATTTCAGTCTTTTATATTCTATTTATATTCTATTATAAATTATATTTTATATTATATTGCAGTTTATTATTTTATCTTAGGGAAGGCATATATTCTACTTTATGTTACTATGGTATTTATCTGTCTTTCCACCGTCAGCACAAATGTGCTAAGTGCTTTCCAAACTAAAATACATAATTCTTCCCTCAAAATAGTTTCTATTCTGAAAGTACCCACTTTCAGAACCTTCATCATGTTGTTGAAAGAGCCCTCTTTGTTTTCTCCCCATTGTACAACACAGATAAAGAACTGGCAATTGAGTGTCCTTGCATCCTGAAGTGATACAATACAGTGCAACGCAGGAGGCAAGGAAATACAGGAATCAGTTGCTTTGTAGGAGATAGAGGTGTTGGATTTTCAGAAACTGTCTGAAGCTGGGGCCATACCCATGTGGATAACATCTTTGTGTAGGATCTGCCTGCAGTATCTGTCAGGAGCACTTTTATTGTACTGTTATGATCAGCTTCCACATAGTATAGCTGCAAGACTGGTCAGTTTTGGACAAGATCCAGTAACTGGCTCTATGCCATAGGTGTGAGTCTGACTTGGCCTTCGCTGTTGAATCTGGACATCAGTATACCTGGAAGGCACCTAAACCCCCTCTTTTCTTCTGAAGTTCCCCAGACCACTTAGGCTGTGCCTCTGGTCATGTTCACATCTGCCCACCACTAGGAAGAGCTAAGCTGTTTGATACCTGTGTCACACCTGAGCTTGAACGAGGTCCATAATTAAGCTTTCCTTGTCAAAGTCTACAGGGGTCCTTATTCCAGGCCAGTCACTCACCCCAGAATTCAGGTCTGCAGAAAATGCAGTTCAGATTGTTGCTGTCTGTGTTCAGATCAGTAGTCGTGGTGTGATGTCCATCTGCATCCAACAACTGCTCGGTGTAAAATATAGAAAAAATCCTGTCAGCAAGCTTCTGTGGAATGACTGACCAGAGCCTGAAATAGTATAATAATAGTATAATGAATAGTAGTTTCAGGGGTTGTTTTTTTGATAGAGTTTTTAAGATGTTCCTTAAGGGTGAAGATGAAAAGGTTGAAGATTTGGAAGGCTATTTTTGAAAACCATTACTGGCAACTGGATAGTCCTGTCTTGTATATGTGAATTCAATCTGGTTTGCAGGGCTTATTTGCCTTCACTTGCACAGTTTCCATGAACATTAAGTGGCACAAGTTTATGTTCTGAGATGTACAAAGGGACCTTTATCTATTGTTTCTGGAGGGTTTTACATTTACTGCCCTCTCCTGATATTGCTCTATCCAGGAAAACTAAGTTTGTTTGTCCTTTGTCCTGCTAATATCGCAGACATGGAACAATCTTGTTGCAAAGTTGTGGCTGACTTCTGTTCTGTTTAGGGAGTAAATATGGTCATCTCTTCCTGAAACTCGAGGCAGCTGTAAATGCTTATTAAGCTATTCATTACATCTAGCTGTCCATCAGCTGTGGACTGAAATGGTTTTGAGCAGCTCGTCTTGTGGTTTTACTGAAGATTTCCCTTTGCCTTTTTATATAATCTGATACTGTTTTTATGGAAACACCTTCTGTGGAGGCAGTAATTTTTGGGAGGAGGTTGGGGCAAAGCACTGTACAGAAAACCAAATAATGTTCTCTGCTCCTCTAATTCTTTTTAACTTCATTGGCTCCTGCATAAGAGGCCTCTTTGCTAAAGTGTCAAACACTTTGAAATTATTAAGCTCATATTAAGACTTCCATAAAAATTACAGTGGCTGTACTTGAATCCTTCCAGTATTGTATGTGACAGGTTTGAGACTGCCTACAGCATGTTGTCAGATGCTTACACATGTGGAACGCGCTGGGTAATTGTTTCATGTCTCCTTCCATGAGATGATCTACCTAAAGGGAAAAGCGTTTTTACTCTTAGGAGACAGGGATTTCTTATCTTCTACCTCAGGAAGTCAGTGTTTGGAGCTTTAAGCTTTTATTGTGGTAAATTCCTCCTAGTCATATTTAGAGGACTGAAAGACTTGTAAGACTTACAAACGCAGTCAGTAAGCCCAATTTCTCATGCATGGTAGAAATACTCTGAAGAGGAGCTTGAAGAAATCCACAAATACATTGTGTGGAACAGTGAGGAGCATTATGGGCTTTATGTGGGTCATATGCAATATTCTCTTCAGTCACTGTCACTTTTTTAGAAGCACATAAGAACATGCAGAAATATAAAATAGTGCAAAAGCACACTGGCAACTTAATCAGAACAAGGTTTATTACAGTAGAGTTCCAATCTAGAAAGAACTGCTTGGTAATATCAGCTTCCTGTTAATCCCTTAACAGCCAGATAATGGTGAAATTTTGATTTATTCACTGATTTAGTCTTAGCTAGATTGAAATAATGGAGTAAAATGAGCCCATTTAGACTGGTTCTTAAATTGAATGCTCTTAATTGCATTTGAAAGAATAGGCCTTAATGCATTTGAGTATCCCAATGACCCTGTTAATTTATGCAATCAGTTAACTGTTTTGGAAAGGAGACTACCTTACATGTAGTTTTGTCTTAAAAAAATAGAATATATTTTTCATATATTCTACACATGATTCTGTACTAAAGTCATTGCACATGTAAAATCTTCAATTTTCCTTCAATACTAGCAGCTGTCCGTGTAAGCTTGCACTAGAACAACTCAATTACTTTATTATATTTCCATTTAATTATTGAACTAGAATTCTGACATTTCCACATACTCATTTTGGGTCATAGAGTTCAGCATGGGAGGGAATCCCAGATTACACATTCCATTAGAAATTATCAAAAGGCCATCTGTCTGTCTTAACAGGTTTCAGTCATTCAAGAGCCTGAGGATATTTAGGCAGGGAAGGAGAAGTAAGAAAAGAGCTCTTGCAGTAAAAATCTGAGCAGGTCACTTACAAGTCTTGCATGTTTATAGAGGGGTGGAAGCTGATTGTAATTTTGCAAGAATCTCCTGCTCCACTGAATGGTTTTTACCCTCTTAGTTTTGGAGGATCACCTTTAAAGAGATGTCTCTACAGAGACTCAGTGAGTTCCTGCTTGTCAAAGCTCCTGGCTATACTCCTGGCTATTGAAATAAAGCAAAAGAAGGAGACAGGCTGGTGCTGGGGATTTGAGCACTGCTTCCAGTCAGTGGATCGTCTCCATGCCTTCATTCCACTATGGCCATAATGCCAGTCAGGAACCATTTTAAATGAGATATCTGTGTTAAACTCCTCTGTGTATATTTACATCATGGTCTATTTTTGCATACAGCTGGACATTACCATACTGATAATGCGTGCAGCTGCAAATGAGAGTAATTGAGAGCAGGAGTCTGTACATCCCAACAGCCTGAAACTGTACCCACCAGATCTATCTGTTGGGTGTCCCCAAAACTGAAAGACACAAACCAGCTCAATGTTTTCAACTGGATGGGTCTCAATCATTACTGTTTTCCTGCCTTTCTGTATTTGAACATTAAATTCCTAGGTTTTTCAGAGTTGAATTCATTTATGGTTATTTATATTCCTGGCCTCAAATTTATGCAGCACTCTTGTCCTGATGCATGCATGAAACAAGTCCTAGAAAACATAATCTTTCAAGGTAAAATGTAATGCTTAACACCCATGTGATTAAAAGAGCTTTTAAAATGGGCTTTGTATGTTGATAATTTTGGCTTCTTTCCCAAATAATGCGTATGTTTTTAAATCATGAGGCAACAGTTATAATAACAGAATCTGACCCTCTGCTTAACACTGCTGGAGTCTTTTAAGAGAATCTGGGAGAGGAGCAATAGATGGTTTATCAGGTTTTTTGCAGGAAACACTTTAGAAAGAAACTACAGGAAGGACAGCAAAAAGATCTGTAAAGCCAGTGGTATCATAGCTGCTGCTAGCTTTTCTTCTTGAGCTCATGGAATCTGTGGAAAAGAAGTGCAAGACAAGATGTTGGTTGAGTGAGGAAAGGCAGTGGATGCATCTCTCCAGCTCTAGGTTAGGCTGAAAAATATTGAGATTCATCAGATTTTGTCAGTCGATATATCCAAGGACAAAAAGCAAGAACAGTTACTCAGGTTTGCAGCAGCTGAGGAGAAACCATCAACCCCACGAGCCACCTGCCTGATGGGCTCCACTAGGGATACAGGATGCTTTGGTCCCTTGAGATCAACCACTATAAGCACTCTTAAGAGTATATGAATTGTGGTAATGGGTGGCTGTCCTCCCTTTGAGGATCTTTTGACCCAACTTGATGTCTTGTGAAGTATGCTGCTTGTCAGGCATCCAAGCCCAATGTGCTCATTGTTAAATCTTGAACTCTTTGCTGCAGATTAATATAAAAACTTGTTATGATTATCACAGAGCAGCTGAGGTTGGAAAGAGCCTCTGAAGGTCATCTGGTCCAACTCCCCTGCTCAAGCAGGGCCACTTGGAGCTGGTTGCCCAAGGACCATGTCCAGACAAGGATGGAGACTCCACAATCTCTCTGGGCAATCTGCGACAGTGCTCAGTCACCTTCACAGTGAAAGAGTGCTTCCTGATGTTCAGAGGGAATCTCTTGTGATTCAGATTTTGCTCATTGCCTCTTGTCTTGCCACTGGGCACCACTGGAAAAAGCCTGGGTCTGTCCTCTTTGCAATCTTCCTTCAGGCATTTACATACATTGATGGGATCCTCATGAGCCTTCTCTTCTCCAGCCTGAACAGTCCCAGCTCTCTCAGCCTCTCCTCTTTTATACTGAGGATCTCAGAACTGGACCAAATACTTCAGATGTGGCTTCACCAGTGCTGAAGAGAAAGGAAGAATCACTTCCCTTGATTTGCTGGCAACATGCCTAATGCATCCCAAGATATTACTTGCCTTCTTTGCCACAAGAGCACATCACTAGCTTATGTTCAATTCTGTGATCACAAGGACACCATGGTCCTTCTCTGCAAAGCTGCTTTCCAGCCAGTTGATTTCCAGTATGCACTGGTGCCTGGCGTTGTTCCTCTCCAGCTGCAGGACTTCACACTTCCCCTTGTTGAATTTGATGGGGTTCCACATGTTTCTCCAGCCTGTTGATGTCCTTCTTGATACCTGTGTATCAAACACTCCTACCAGTTTTGTATCCTCAGGAAACTTGATGAGTGTGCACTCCATCAAACCATCCAGGTCGTTAATGAAGATGTTGAACAGAATTGATGCAGTATTGACCCTGGGATACACTGCTATTTAAAGACTTCTAACTAGACTTGATACTACTGATCACAGCACTCTGGGCCTGTTAATCCAGTTTTCAACCCATTTCACTGTTCATCCAGCCCATATGACAACAGCTTGTCTATGAGGATGTTATTAGAGATAGTGTCAAGAGCCTTGCTAAAGTCAAGGCAGGCAATATTCTGTTCTCCCCTCATTTACCAAGCCAGTCAATTCACCTTAGAAGGCTACCAAGGTGGTCAAGTATGACTTGCCTTTGTGAATTCATGATGACTGCTCTTAATATCCTTGATGCCCTTCATGTGCCTGGAAATTACTTCGAAGTTTACTTGTTCCACCACATTACCAGGGATTGAGGTGAGGTCCGGTGCCCTGTTGTACTGTTGTTCCTCCTTTTGTCATTTTTGAAGATAGGAGAGATAACAACAAAGGGATAGGACATAGGATAGATGTTTCCAAGTTCCTGGTATCTGATGAAGTTCACCATAGTGTATTTAGAGACCACTAGCAGTTCAGGAGCTGACAGTGGTATAGTTGAGAGCGTCTGGAAAATGAATGAGGCCCTAGAAAACCAGGATTGGGCAAATTTAGCACTTAATTTTAAAAAGAAAAAGATGGCACCAGTCAGTTTAACCTCAGGTCTTAAAAACTACTGGAAAAAAATACTAAAATGGTTGTTGGGCAGTTGGAAGGTAAAAGAAAGGTAAAATTGTCAAGAACAACTCATGTGGAACCAATCTAATCTTTTCTGACAGGGGTGGTTGATAGGAGGAATCAGTACTTGTCATCCCTCAACTTTTGTGGACCTATTACATTTGACATCCTCATATGGAAGCTAGAAAACTCAGTTCTGGAAAAAAACTGTAGCAGAGAGATGTACAAAAATGCACTGTTTTAGGAATAAATACAAATTGTTTGCTCTAAAGATGCCTAATAATGGCAACTGAGCGACCTCCTCTACAAAAATACGGAACTACCTCAGAACCTACCCCCATCGCAGACTTTTCTTTTGCCATCCAAACTAACATCTTAGGCTGTTTCTTTCTGTCATTCTCATGCATGCCTTCTTGATCAAGGTCAAGAAAGCCCAAAAGACTTCTATACTGCTTTGACACTGTGGAAAATGCAACTTAATTGCTTGCAGGTCATGCTCTATCCTGGGCATCAGTTCTGATTTCAGCCACATTCCAGATCTTTCTGAGTATGACGCCCACAATCTAGTCATTCTGTTTACCTACTTATTTAAAATCTTTGGCCACACGCTTGTTGGAATCAGTGCATGTCTTGATTTCTGAATCACCACCTCTCTGGCTTTGACAAATATGTGTGTCTTGTCCTCCAAGTATTCATCTAAAATGGTGTTGCAAAGTCAATTTCACAAAATCCGAGAAAGGCTGAGGCTGGAAGGGACCTCTGAGGGTCATTTGATCCAATCCCTCTGCTCAAGAAAGGCCATCTATAGCCAGTTGCCCAGCACCACATCCAGACAGCTTTTGAGTATGCCCGAGGAGGAAGTCTGATTTCCTAGTCTGACACTTTGATGTTGGCAGTGTCTGTAGATGTTAATTGGCTTTCTGTTTTCACTGTGTCACATAATGAAGAAACTATCCCTTTTTTAAGGCTCTTCAAGGTCTATCCTCTCCTGACATACCTCTCACATGCTATCACCTCCTATGGGCCTATGGTGCAAGCCTCAAACCTCAGCCTTGAACATTTTGAAGAAGAGCATCTTTGTGGAGTGTGTGGGCAGATATCCCTCAAGTTAGGAAACAAATCCCTGCAGATATGGGCTAAGTCACTGGGACTTGATCTTGAAAAAGAGAAGGAGATAATTAGGCAATGTTGCTGATAGGCAGAAAAGCGAGTCAGAAAAGAAGACTTCTATGGAATAAGAGCGGATTTGCTGGAATGTGGCTCTGTGGGGGACATGAGTGGAAAGGAGAATGGAGTCCCAGCTGAAACCATGCTCTAAAGAGCCTTGTGGTTCATGTGAGCCACTCAACCATTCTTTGCTAGTTTACTTTCTTATCTTACTTTTCTGCCTCAGGATTGAAGTCTGCTCTCCAAACGTAGATGGAAAACTGGAATTCAGGACAACTTTTGGAGCCACGTGTCACACCTTCCCAGTTTGCTATCATCTCCTCCTCTGAATGCTCTGTCTTGCCACTGTTGAAAATATTATTTATAGTGAGCTTGCTTGTGTGATGAAACCACTGTCTGTCAGGCACATCAATATCCCCTGTGCTGAAAAGCAGCTGTGAACTAAATTTCTGGACAGTAGTTATGCGATTTCATAGAGGCATAGTTAAATATATCTTGTCACATGGCCTATTTGAGCCAAGGGTGAGAGTGTAGAAAGGATTATGGTTTTTATCTTGCAAGGTAAGGACTGCGAATAATAGCACTACTGCATATTGCAAAACCTTCCCTTCTGCAAAGAAGGCCCTTTGAATACTTTAAATACATAGCTACACAAAGGCTGCGCCAGGAAATTCACACTGGGCACCAATTGCCAAGGGCATGGGGGCTTTCTTGCCTTAGCAGCCTCCAGAGAAATATCTCTACCAGTCCTCTCCGTTGCCTGAGCCCACATCCTAGGCTTAGGTGTGGATGACTAAGACCCATGGTAACACTTTGTCTTGTTTACTCCATGGGAAAACTTCTACAAACAAGGCTAAGCTTCCCCTCAGGTCAGTTTTCCAAGGATATATAAGCCACACTCCACAGCTTCTTCTTCTTAACCCCAAGGTGGTCCCTTGGATTGCTTTTAGCTCCTTCATAACCCATGACATCACACTCCTACTGCTTCCTCAGCAACCTAGTGCCTCCAGTCCAGGGCTGCCTTTCAGATCCCTTGCCATTGCTGTGTCCCACTATACTCAGTGGCTTTTCCCAAAGCCAGACAAGCATTCAGCCCAGTTGTAGCCAAATTTATCACTGGAAAGCAGAATGGCTGTTACCCTCACTTGATGTCAGTGGCTGTTTCCCAGTGGCTCTCTTCCAGTCCCCAGCACACCAGGAACATATACAGAGTGGCCCCTTGCTTTCCAGAAGAGGACCCCAAAATCCATGTGGTCTCTGATTCTCCAGCCCTTGCTTTCTTTTCAGCAAAGCTGGCATGAGACTGCAGGTTCTGATAAGGCAGTGGGAGCATAAGGTGGCACATGATGACTTTGTCCATGAGGCTGTTTATGCCTAAAAGTGAGCCTGGAGACAATTTCCAAGGGCACCGTTCCTGTCCTTCAAGAACTCTTCTTGCTGAGCCTTACCTCAAAGCCCTAGGCCCCTGAGCCCTTGCAACTCAGCCCTATCTCATCCCTCCTTAAGAAACACCTTTGAATCATATATCCAGAAACCTCTTCTTGGTTCCTCTGGGATGCGGCTCCTTGGGATAATCTTCTTGCCTTCCAGAGCTTTTCTGTTCCTCAAGCCTGGATCTGAGCGTAGCCAGAATCTTGTACCCAGCATCTCCTGAAGGAATATATATGTCCTGGATTTCTGCCCAGAAACCATGTGGCCACTCTGCAGAGGTCCCTGGGAAGCAGGGGTCTTGAATGGGGACACTGAAAAGTGGACCCCAGTGTGAAGAGGGAACCAGTATAACCATCTGATATCATAGGAGACGTTTTGTGAGGGTCTTTCCTGATGTGATGGCTGAGCCAAATGGAATACCTCTCCTCTTCTGCGTGAAAGAGTCTTGTACCTTGTGGCTGACACTGAGGTTTGGGCCTTTTCTTATCTAATCTGGTTACGAATATAAAGCAAAAGTTAGGAATAAAGCTGAAGAGAAACAGAAACAGGGATATCACAGTGGCCACTTAGTTTCTCAGGAAAGAAATGGGGAACAAAATGGAAAAGGCTTGTAGAGCATAACCTAATGGTAGGGCTCATTCAAGTATAAGGTGGATGGTGAGATTAATGGTGCTTTTTGAAAAGATTTCCCAAAACCCAGCTTTCTGCAGTGAAGGTAGAACTCTTCCTAGTGTCTTTTTCTGCCTTGAACTTGTAACTGTCATAGCCTGGATTCAGTCTTACTCTACCCACTAGCCAGCAGTGTTCAGTCCCCTAGAACTTGCTGTGCTAGTCCCCTTTAGTTTAATAATAAATTACAGTGTTTATCGGAGCAAGATGCAGCTGGCTGCTGGCAATGTTATATCCCGTTTGTACAAATCTGCCAGAGAAGCATGGAAGTTCTCCTCATGTAAATTAATTGTCTCCACTCCCACAGCTGCATGCCAGATAGGGAAGTCTTGTTTAAAAGAAAAGTAGGTGAGTGAGCCTTCTATGGGGTGGCACAGAGAAGAGACAAGAGGTCACCAAATAATACTTTATTTCATGTAAAAGTCCCTTTGTCCTTGTGTTCTTGATCTCTTGTGTTTTGCAGATTTTTTTTGTTATTTGTTACCAAAAAATTTTTTTCCTGTTGAATTCCCACATGATGCCGGGGGATTCCGACAGGCACTCCCACAGATATGGGCTTTGTCCAAAGGACACAGGGGTCCCCATCCTGTGGCAAAGAGCAGACCAGGATACTGAACTGCAGCAAGCATGAGCTACGCAGCAGGAGCCCTTAAACTGGAGATACGGGGTGAGCTGACAGTTACATGTGTAGCACGTCACAAGACATGCATAGGCTGCCTTTGGGAAGGAACCACTCTGCAGCATCCTGTTCCTCCTGTGACCTATGGTCTTTTTTTGACCTTGTCTGTCCTTATAGACAGACTTCTCTACTGCTTCTACAGGCTGGAGGACCTTTCAGGGGTGAGGAAAAATGTTCTTGCTTTGTTTATAACTAACGTCTCCATCAAGCTTTCTGCAGATCATCACTGCCTGTGCAACACCAATGAATTATTAACATGTTTAGAGCTGTAGATATGTGTGAGTAACAAATCTAAGCATGGAAATTTGGACGGGCTCTATTTTTAAGCAGATCTACACAGACCAAATGGCTGGCACCCCTCAAAACCTTCACCCTTGTTGATCTCTTTGGGTCAGGGAGCAAGTCACTGCCTGCACCCTGGCTGCAAACACAGCTCAGGCTCTTATGAAGGCTTGAGGAGTTTTTCAGTCCAGCCCCTTATTGAATACTTAACCTAACATGAATTATTCAGACTGAGCTGGCCCCTGCAGGGAAGAGGTCTGAGAGGGTGAGGACCCCTTTCCTGGAGAGGTGCTGCTGAAACCCCTTGCATAGGGACAGGAAGACTGGTAACGGGCTTAGCAGAAGGAAACAGAGGACAACTGCAGGAATAAAGGGCAGACAGAGAACAGAAGGGAAAACAAGGGAAGGTTTTAGATGCCCAGAACTCCTGCCCTTCACTTACCTGAATGGCTCCTCTGGGTGATTATTTTAACCAGGACCTTTGAGCAGCAACTGCCAAGTACAAATCCTTTTTGTTGCATGCTTAATTGAATTGAAAATTAATAATGGACCCGCTCTGGCACTCGGCTGGACTTTTATTGCCAATGCTCAAAAAGGAAACGGATAACAGCTTAAGGACAAACAGTTTTCCCAGCTCTTTGATATTTCTCAGAGCCGTGTCACCAGATGGAAGAAGTGGCGGCACTGTATGGTGTAAAATGTTGAGAAAGCCTTAAAGAATCACAGGCTTGATATAGATCCAATTATGCTCAGAATGGTCTCCAGAGTCCAGGACTAGGAAGTGTGATTCTAGCACACCACACCAAACTATGAGCTCGCCTGAGAATGAAATACCAACGGAAAAATATTAAATTTAAAAAATCACATTTCCAGGATACTAAGGAAATCCAGGAGGAAAGAGAGTGCTTGGGAACAGTGTGTTATAGGGAGTTCATGTCTGTAAAGGAGCCATGCTAATGATTTCCCAGTGGGTGGAACTGGAGAGGAAGTCTTATCTCCAGACTCCTCAGAGATAGTCAGTGGGAAACCACCGGCTCCAAAGCTAATTTTTCTGACTGACTAATGAAAGTGCAGAAGTCACAGATATGGTATGTGTTATGTGTCAAAATAGTTTTCACCAAGCCTGAATCATAAGTGCATTAAGTCAGGCAGAAAACCTTATAGGGAATGTAAGGATAACGACGAAATAATAGGAAGAGAAATAAAAGATGCAATCCAAGGAGTCACCCAACCATCTGAAATCCTACTGTATTTAATTTTCCTCCAAGAGAAGTGTTCTGTTCTGGCAGGCAGACACAGATACTTCATTGGTTGAAGTAAACCAGCATGGCTCTTCTGAAGCCAGCAAAGCCACACTGATTGATTCACGTTCCTTGATGGTTCCTGCTTGAAAATTCATCGTTATAACAAATATGATAAAACTCCAGGTTTGTCACTGGAGGACAGCCTATGGGGACGACAGAAAGGAATCATCCTTCCTGCTTGAGCAAAACTATTACTCAAATGGGAAACTGTCTTCCTGCAGGATACGGTGCCACAGTGTTATGAGGAACAGCAGTAGGGGCAACAAACCTGGAAACCAGTTGAGTGGCCAAAAAGCAGGAATACCTGGCAGCTGGAAATGTTAAGCAAGAAGGAATGGCAAAAAAAAAGGAGGGCTTGTAAACAAGACAAATGTGTGAGTGTTTTACTGGCTGTAAGCTCGCTGCCAAAGAACTACATGGACAGATGTCTACCACAGGGCTAGCAAAGGGAAGTTGAGTAGTCTTCATGGAGTCTGCATGAGGAACACTGTAAAGTCCCAGACTCACCTGGAGAAGGGAGTGAATGACTAAATAGTTCCTTTAAGGTCTGTTCTAGGTTGGAATAGGAAGGTTGACTGGAGACTGAGGCTTCATAGGAACAGAGAACTGACTTTCATTCATGGCCTTGGTTTCAGAGGTAGCACGTCTCCAGAGAATGGACTATGTATGGTTTGGGAATGCTATGTCCTTGGTGCCATCAGGGGCTTACCATGCTCCAGAGTCCTGCATGTTGCCAACAATCTACTAACCATGTCCTGAAACACACCCTGTTTCTCTTAATAGTGGCTTTCTTTTTGCAAACAGGGTTCAATTCTTCTTTTCTCTCACTGTCTGAGTGGAGAGTGTTAGCAAGTGTCATCTTTATACATTTGTTATATGCCACAGGAGGTTGCTTTATACTGTAGTACAATTACACGCAATGGAGGGAATACAGAAGCTAAGCAAGCAAAATCATACAGGAATCCACAGCTCTTGCCTTTGCTGTGGTAAAAACACACACTAAAACCAACATGCTCATAAACAACATTATTTGCTATTCAAAAGATCTCCCAAGCCACTTGCATCAGCTATACAAGGCTGGGGGAGGAGAATCTGCTCTTTTCTTCCAAGACATATAGCAGATGGCTCATGTTTTATGAATGGAGAAGACACCACATGTACTTATACATATATACACACACAGTAATACATGGGCACATGCCCAAGCTTAAGTAGCATCTTAGTCCAAAGCACTATTGTATCACGTGCTTTTTGATAGGGAATTTGCTTTGGTTGCTCTTCTCAAACTTTGGCAAGCTGTTTTTATCATGTCCTTTCCCTTGCTATTGTGGCAGTAGCAACCGTACTATTTACCTGAAAGTCTGCCTTCTGAAAAATTGATCCCTGCTCAGCCAAAACTGCCCCCGCCCCTTTCTTTATGTGCCTGTAGAAATTTGTTCTTCGTATTTTTTAAAAGCAGAGAAGAAACTACAGCCTGTGACTGGATAATGAGACTGCAGCAGTCATGATTTTTGACACGGGTGGCCTTTATTTTCCCACCTGTAAAATGCAAAATTTCCTTTGCTTTGCTGCAAGACCTGATTTCCCATCTTCAATTAAGTGCTTGGAATGGGAGAGAAGTGCAGAGAGGTAAATTAGCCTGGTCAAAAGAAGTATGCTCTAGTGTGGCCATACTGATCGAAGTAGCTGAGGCTGCATAAGTATTTTGAGGCAGTGCTGGGCTTTGCAGCCAAACCCTTTGTACTACAGGATTTCCCCTGAAAGTGTGGGATACCAGGAGATTATCTGTCCAACTGGCTGACTACCAGACTTAACTGAACATACTCTTCAGTTTAATTGTCTTTGCTGCAACAAGCACTTTACTAAATGCAGAAATACGATGATATCAGAAAGTTATACACCCCCAAAGGCAGAATTCTCACTGTTCATTAACTGCAGACTTCTTTACATATATTTTTGTGAACAGCACTGCTATAATATGGGATTGTATATTCAAGACTGAAAATGAAGCTGGAATCCTTGGAGAACCTGAGAGTGACTCAGCCAATGTAAAGGATTTGTTACATTGTCCTGAGGACATGACAGTAATTTACACTGATGGGCATGATGACAGTGATCCACATCCCTCAGACTCTACTGAGACAATCTGTGCTACATCCCTACTGGCCATATCCCCCCAAAGGAGGTCTGTGAGAGAGATAATGATAGTCCTAGTATCTGAATCTGTAGCAAGTTGCCGCAAGCCTGAAAGAAATCCATAGATGCTTCCTTTACAAATCCTTCTATCAAACTGGATCTGTGGGTGGAAGAGAACAAGGGGCTGGATTGTGATCTGGAAGATGTGACTGTGGCTGGCTGCTGGAACAGCCTTGAACACTGTTTTCCCCAGGGTTAAAAGGGCAAACTTGTGGGAAAGGCACCTTCCTGCCCCTGGGGCCCTTCCCTGCAGCATGCCCCATGTTGGGAATAGCAGACCCAGCTTTTGGCTCAAAGTGTCTCTGGTGACTGCTACTCTGCAGCACGGCTGATAGTCATCCCCTTTGAAGGCTCATCCTGGCAGCCAGCTCACATTTTGTCCCAATTTTCCTGGGTTTCAACATCCTTACCCTTCCACAGAAATATCAGAAGCAGTGGGGAGCTTTTCTCCCCAACAGCTGACTTTTCAGTTTCGCTCTTTTCATAAGGACTTCTCCCTGGAGATCCCCAGCAAGACTCCAGAAAACTCCCAAACAAACCATTTATTTAAATAACTTCTTTCCCACTGGCCTTAAAGCCACATGCTGAGCATTCACTTATACAGCAGTATGGCCATGGCCTCAGTTACCTAACTGAGGGGCTCCACAGTCAGCCATAAAGATTAACATAACGTCTGGTAATCCCATCTCGGCCACTGTGCTGTTCCTAACCTCACAGTGTGTGTGGGTGTATATATACATATATATGCACTGTGCATATATATACATATATATATGCAGGTATATATGTATATTTGTGTGTGTTTGATATTTATACAACCAGGGCATACAGAATGCATCTAGCCTTTCTAAAACACATGCAGAGCAACTTTTATCCCCAAATTACTTTGTGTTAATGCTTTGTTTAGGGTGCAAATTCATCCTGAACAACTCAGTGGCATGATGACAGGATGCACTCGGCTGTTCACTTTTGAGGATGAAAAGCCTCAGGAGACATCCATCAAGCTTTCCTAGTGACTTTCCTCTAACATCCATCTTCCGTATTTTTGCACATGTTCAAAATGCACTGGGGTTGAAAACAGAAAACTTGCAAAGCCAAAGCTATACAATACTATATCAAATAAAAGTATGCCTCCAGCTGAAATTAATAACTAAAGAATTTACACAGGCTTTATACCAATGTACATGTGTGTGTGGAGGTTTTAGACCCAGTGTACGCAGGAGAAAACTGGCCTTGCCAGAGGGAGAGAAAAAGGAAACTATGTGCTCTACCAGAGTCTTCATCATGCAGTATGGGGGAAGAAAAAAGGGAGATTTGACCCAAGGCTGGTGAAGATGTTGATGTTCATTAACTAAACAAGTGACATAGTATCTCTTTCTCCATGTTTTAAATGCTAGCAGAAAGTTTATTTCCCATACATTATTAAATGCAATGGCCTGAGTCTGTGTGAGTGAGGCCTCTGACATCCTTACTTATCAGCTAGTTTTGAGGAGTGCCTGCCTTCTGTATTTCTGTAATTTAGCTTCCTATCTGAGGCTTGTGTAGCCCTCTTGAGAGTTAACCCCCTCCACTGGCATAGCTCTCAGGGTCGCTGAAATTCATAAGCTTTCCCACCACCTCTAGACGCTCCCCCCTGGGAAGTAACATCCTACATATATATATGTATATATAGTATAGACCTATAAAACTTGGGAACTTTGGGGAGGCAACAGCCTCCATGACCTTACAGGCACAGAGCATGTGATGTAAGTGGGAACTTCCTGTGAAAGTTTGCTGCAAGATTTGTCCCATGTGGATTACATGCCATGATTATATACATTAAAGTGTTCAGAGTTTAAAATGCACTCCAGATGCCTTTTCCTGCCCTTTCCTCCCACTCAGCTTGACTTTTCCCCTGTTGACTGATTCTCTCTCATAGTTTATATTCTGAGATTCAGTATTTTGCTTACTTACCAGATCAGCCTTTTTCAGCACACCAAAAGCTGCGCTGCAAGCCTGGGGAAATGCAACATCATATGCTGAGAAGCTACAATATACCAGGACGGGATGAGCAATCAGAGTGTGAGTGTTCAGCTGTACTCAGCATCAGACAAAGCTCTGGGTTTTGTCAAGTCAGCAGGAATTTTCCCAACAGCCCTAAAAGTACAGAATCAGGCCAGCGTTGGGAAGTACTGACAAATGCAATCTATCAAAGAACTAGAAATTATTCCTTCTGTTATGATTTGTACCTTTTTTTTTTTTTTTGCATATTTTTTTGACATTTCCTAAACCATTAAAATTTTAGGGTGCTTTTGGTCCCAGGTCACCTACTTTATTCGCCTTTTAACCCTCCATTTCTCTGGCTGCTTAGTAACAGGTGAACACCACAAAGATCCAAAGATACCCTCACCACTTTTTTTGCTGTCTGTCTCTGCAGACAGCAAAAGGTGTGAGCCACTGCAGCTCACACCTTTCCCACTCTCCACAGGAGGATGCAGCATGGTCTTGTCTTATAAAGAAGAGCTCACAAAGATAGATTTCTATGCACCAGTTCTGTGTATAGCATGTAAATATGAAGGAAGGAAGCAACTTGGGATGTCACCCAAAGAGGAGCAATAGTTATGAACAATCTTGGATGCAGAACAAACTATGAACCCATTAGTTATAGCATTTTGGTTTCCTCCCATCGTAGCTTTCAGTGCCTCTGGGATTCCAGGCAACTTTTGGGATCTCTGGGCTCCCTTTAGCTCTGGGAGCTAAAACCTATGGACAATTTTATGGGATCTACATCACACGTGCAGAATGGAGGAAAAAAGCATTACATAAAAAATATTCAAGAGGGTATGCAGGGAAATGCTGATACGAGGAAGGAGGAGGGCTGACAGGAAGCTCCCTTTCCAGTGTGATTGCAAAAAAAACCCATAGGACACTATTTTGTTTGGTTCATTCAAAGAGTTCTTCCTATATCTATTTATTTACCCCTTAAAAGGAATCATATTACTCGTGTCAGTGATGTGCATGGTTACTCAACAGATGTACTAAGATAAAAGAGCGTTTCTTCTGATGCTTTAAGATATGAGCTATATACATATTCCTGGCCTCAAATACAGCTGATTGATTGTAGATACCACATATAAAGCATCATCTGCCAAGGAACAGAGCACATTAGAGAGCTGATTTACCTGCCTTGTCCTGCCTGTCCTGCCATTCCTCAGACAGCAGTGAGCGCTCCTCTAAGCTCTGCCTATGGGCCAGAAGCAGCAATACAGCTGCACTGGATGTATACAACTTACTGGCACAGTAGAACAAAGTAAATACAATCTGCGTTGCATGGGACAAAAGGAAATCCAAAATCATCAAGCCTGATCTCCACCTTCATAGGTCCCATGCTTTTCTTTGCCACTTTAGCCCCACTTGTAATTGCTGCAACATTATTTTCCTGCTCTTTCTGTCTCAGTTCTTTGCTCCTGCACAGACAGTATATCCCCTTATTCCAGCTTTGTTTTCTGTAGGCTAAGAAAAAACATGGTATTAACTACTTCACTTTCACAAAATATTCTTTATATATGTATTCTTAATATATTCTTTATAGATAACCTTCCCAATAGTCATTTTCAGTTCATATTCATCTTTCTTGAACATGTATCTTTTACTGTACACAGTAGTACAGGTGATATCTCATTGATGTTTAATGCAGTGGCATTAATACTTCTCCATTTCTGCTAGACATACTAATGTTTAAGGATTGCATTTGCATTTTTCACAGTCTCATCAAATTGGTAACCTATCATAATCAGGATGATAACTAATAATATCAGGTCTTCCTTTGTCCTTTCTACATAGTCCCCTGGTTTATAGCAGAAAATCTTGTTATTTGTCTGGATGGACATTACTTCTGCCTTTCAAACTTTTGCATGCAATTCTTTTTCTCTTATGGGAGTCTGCAAAATCATTCATTTCCCCCCGTTATGATATTTAAACCCTTGTACCTCAGTGTCTTTAGCACATTTCAATAGTACAGCCTCACTTTGCACTGAATTTATTTGTGAAAACATTAAATAAATTTAGTCTCAAGACTGAACCTAGAAAAACTCTGCACATAACCTCCCTCCAGCCAACAGCTCTCTTTCACTGGCTTCATCTTATTTTTATCTACTCTCTTCTACTTTACATTTCCTGTGCCAGTGCTGATCATTACTAATGGTTTCCAATGCAACATACTACCATCAGCTTTATAGAAAAATAGGTATATCTCTTTAGTCTGGAAAATCAATCCTAACAAGAAAAGATACCACATAGAATATACCTTTGATAAACCTGTGGGCTTTTTAATCTTGTTTTTCATTCTTCTCCATATTTGCTATTGTTCTTACGTTTGAAGTCTACTCTAAAGCCTTATCTGAGAACACAACAATTATTTGTCAGAGTTACTTAGACTAGAGTGATGATCCACCATAGCACAGATTATATTCCCATTTTCTTAGAAAATGTGGCACGAAAGACCCCATTTTCTACTCTCTATTCCAATAGCATCACCCTTGAATGTAAAAAAGTCCTGAAGACCCTTGCTACTGGGCTCGCAGTTGCATATCCATATTCTTTCTGGACAATGGGCTCTAGTCCAGGCATTCCGTCCTTTATGACCTGGCAGAGACCCCTTCCCTAGACCAGGTTTTTCAAAGCCCTATCCAATCTGAACATTGCCAGAGATGGGGCCACCACAGCTTCTCTGGGCTACCTGTGCCAGCACCTTACCACCCTCACAGTGAAGAATTTCCTAATATCTAATCTTAGCCTGCCCTCTCTCATACGCCTCATCTCTTCTCAGATAAACTGTATGTTTTCCCCCATGTTTAATTCAGAAGCTCCCATGCCTCTCTGCACCATGAGAGAAGCTGACCTGGAAAGCCCTGCCATCCTGATTCCTTCTGACAGAGTCAGTATGAGGCTGGGCATGGGTGTCTTTGGACACCTTGGTTTAAATGGCAGGGTATTAGTGCCTATACCCCATTGTAAGCAATGGAGATACTAGTAATACAGCTAACGAAGTCCAGAGGTCTCTTCAGGTCCTCCTAATGATAATACTTAGGGCTCACCTGAATTGCCTTGACACAGGTCTCTAGGGACATTTGAGATGCACAGTGTCCCACACAGCCTCCGACTACCAGCCCAGCAGTACGTAGTACTGAACTATGATAGATGTTGCACAATTCAAAGGAAAAGTAGCAGGAGAAAGGAGTAAACAGGGAGCAAGTATCCAAATATTAGAATTTACAGAATATTTTTCTGCTAACAATGAAAATGAACTTTATACCTTTGTTCTCCAGAGTATTTTTTTTTGTTGCTTTTTTGTAAGGCCAGAAGTGATTACTTCTGTTGCTGGTCTGATCCCTCAGGATTTCTCAGTATATTACATGAATGCGGGTGGTTTGTGATGTTTCCACGAGGTCATGCTGCACCACGCTTATGTGCTCTCTTCACTTACTTCCTGAGATCAACCATGAAGAGCGCTGTATGTTTTACTAATGGAATGCTTAGTCACTGCTTCCTATGTACCTGTATCTCCCACCCATTCAACATCAGGGAAAGACGAAATAAAGGTCCTGAAATGCAGCTAGTAATAGTATTTTCCCTTGACTTCAATATTTTGAAATTAATATCTTGTTTGTTTGGTTGGTTGTTTTTTTTTTTTTGCAATTTTTTGTTCTCCTGGATTTTTACACAGGTCCGAGCATCACTCTTTTTGGCTACATCAGAACAATTGAGATTTGTAGAATTAAAATGGCATACTACTGACTGAAAACTTGTCAGATTTTGACAAATAAGTTTTCTTGTCCAAAGAACAAGGATCTCCTGTACCAAAACTCTTGTAATAAGCCATGACAGCACATTCTACTCTTTTCCCAAGGAAAGCAGAAGCTCTTTCAGTCTCCTGGTAGAGCTGTTGATATGTGTTTACATTGGCCATTCTCTGCTGGGGCTGGAGGCAGAGGAAATCAGGAAATGTTTTGTGAGTACAGAAGAAATAATGGGATGTGGAGAAAGTAGTGAGGTCTGCTGATCTATAGTGCCATAGTGTTTCTGCTTTTTGGCTTCAGAGCAGGTCTTGAGCTGGCTGGGGGCCAGACCAGAGTGATTCCTCTGTACCTGAAACCAATCTGTTCTGGATCTCCACAGTAAATGCAGAGGATTCAATAACTGAATGTGCAAAGGGCTTCTTCCCTTTACCAGCTACAAAGACAGCGAAGTGCTCACTCTGCCTTTGTAACACTTAATACGTTGATTAAAGCTTATTATGGCATGAGGACAGACCTGAGGAAATAGAGTGAGCCTATCTAGTTACAAAACAGGAATACGATTACAGTGTTCTTGCATATTACTCAGAAAATGGAAAGATTTCCTTTCAGATGACATGCACTTTTTTACTGTAAAGATAAATATATGTTAAAGTTAGTGATGAAGAGAAACAGAAAACACTATCAAGGTAACCTTTTATAGGCAGATATCATACTTTATATTAGGGTATTGAGTATTCATTCTACCTGCCAGCCTTGCATTTCCTTCCCTATATCCTCAGACTATCAGTGCTACAAAAGCATCTCTAATATACTAATGGTAACATATTCGTCTACACAGATTTTTTTTTAGGATTTATTTTCTAGATTAGGAGAAAGGGGCTTCTTTTTCAGCTTCAGTTTGGAGAAAATTTGCAACAACCCAGATCCCATACGTGAATTCTGAATTATTTATTTTTTAATTGCTAAAACTGACTAAATCTTCTTAATAGTATTTTTTTTATCTCTTCAAATTGGAAACCATTCTATTCCTGATTTATTCATACTGCCACGTGAGTCCTAGAGCTATGCAGATAAGCTGAATGCACAACACCACAATAACTGTGTTGTAAACCTAAGGGTATTCATGAGCTTTTCAAGTGAATGCACATTCATACATGAACTAGGCAACACACAGTGAATGAGCTACATTATGTGAATGTGCTCAACAGCTGAAAAATGTACTATGTCATGGTTTTCAGCTTCATGGAGTGAGCAGCTGAATTTGATGGTGACACTGAAAGATTGTTCTTCTGTGTGACTCAGTTTGTTTCGCTGGCCTGACAATGCCTTCTTCTTTGTGAGTCCTTCACACCTGTAGATGTGCAACACTAACAAAGCTCTTATTCTGGCAGTCAGCAAAATCCAAACTATTAGTATGCCAGAGTAAATGCAGCAATTTTTCTGATGTCGATGTTGTTTACAACGCTCATTATATGTTGAGGAACAGCATTAGACTGATGCATTCTTTGAAAGCCCAGCTCCAAGATGTTATGTCAGAAAAATATTCATGTTGGGTTCGATAGGGTCTCAAGAAAATGATAGAAAATGTACCATTCCTAGGCTGTAACAGTGCAAACTTGAAGCCAAATAGAATGGTAACTGTATTCCCCCTTAGGCTACTTTGTAGTAAATTCATTATAAGATAAATAAGCAAGCCTCTAAATAAATATTAGATTTCTCAGGAAATATAAGGTGACATTCACAAGTCAAACCACAGGAAATCCCTGCAGACTTTAACCACACATTTTCTAATTGATATACCCCCAAATAAATATTAAAACCAAACCCAGAAACGACATTCTCCTTGCTGCTTGAGATCTAAACTGAGCTGTCAGAATATTAAGGCAGCCTGTACCCAGCTTGTTTATAAAGATAATAGTGTCTGTCGCTAAGCTAAAGGAAAAAGGGAAATAACAATCTGCCTGAAAGCATGAGGCTTGCTTCTTATTAACCAGCTTTTGCTGTGATCCCCAGTGTAACTCTAAATCAGGGTTTCAAAAGGGAAAGGGAACTACATCATTCCACATAGAAGAAAAATTAGGCCAAGTTTATACTGCAGTAGAAATGCCAACACCTTCTTGGAACTCATTTTTAGCAATAGTTATGCTTGAAAATGCCACTGACAAACCATAAATCTTCAAACCTGCACTGCCCCAGAAATAAGCAGGAATTTCTTGAAAACCTCTAGAACTCAGGGCTGAAATATGGGGCCAACATACGAATTCAGCTGAGATGCTGAAGCATGTTGCTGGTTATATGTTGGTAAAAGATGGGTTCTAGGTTCTTGTTTGGGATTGGGTTATGTAGTTCAAACACAGAAAAAAATCAAGATATGCTTGATTCAGTGTACAGCAGTTATCTCACGTAGTGACCTAGCTTGGAAGCTAGGCTGTTAAATTCCTCTCTGTGTGATCAATGACGTAGCCCAAGACCTGAAATGTCAAATGAAATAACACATGATTCAGAACAGCTTCTGAAAGGACCCAGCCAAAAAGAGCGGAGAAGCTGGAAGAGGCCATGCAAGGACAAAAGAAAAGAGTTTCTGACTGCTGCCTGTTCAGGCAAACCCAGGTTGAAAGGACTGCATGTTTCTTAGAATCATAGAATAGTTAGGGTTGGAAAGGACCTTAAGATCATCAAGTTCCAACCCCCCTGCCATGGGCAGGGACACCTCACACTAAACCATGTCACCCAAAGCCCTGTCCAACCTGGCCTTGAACACTGCCAGGGATGGAGCATTCACAACTTCCCTGGGCAACCCATTCCAGTGCCTCACCACCCTTACAGTAAAGACTTTCTTCCTTATATCCAATCTAAACTTCCCCTGTTCAAGTTTGAGCCTGTTACCCCTTGTTCTGTCACTACAGTCCCTAATGAAGAGTCCATCCCCATTATCCTTGTAGGCCCCCTTCAGATACTGGAAGGCTGCTATGAGGTCTCCACGCAGCCTTCTCTTCTCCAGGCTGAACAGCCCCAACTTTCTCAGCCTGTCTTCATATGGGAGGTGCTCCAGTCCCCTGATCATCCTCGTGGCCCTTCTCTGGACTTGTTCCAGCAGTTCCATGTCCTTTTTATGTTGAGGACACCAGAACTGCACACAATACTCCAGGTGAGGTCTCACAAGAGCAGAGTAGAGGGGCAGGATCACCTCCTTCGACCTGCTGGTCACAACCCTTTTGATGTAGCCCAGGATACGGTTGGCTTTCTGGGCTGTGAGCACACACTGAAGCTGGCTCATGTTCATTTTCTCATCAACCGACACCCCCAAGTCCTTCTCCGCAGGGCTGCTCTGAATCTCTTCTCTGCCCAACCTGTAGCTGTGCCTGGGATTGCTCCGACCCAGGTGTAGGACCTTGCACTTGTCATGGTTAAACCTCATGAGGTTGGCATCAGCCCACCTCACAAGTGTGTCAAGGTCCCTCTGGATGGCATTCCTAATTTCTTTTCTCTTTCTTCCTAATTTCTTGAAGTAGTATGGATTTTTTCATATTATATCAACATTTTCCTTTTAATTACACAAATACATAGAGGAAGAGTGTTGTCTAAATCAAACATGTAAAATGATTGTGCTCTGGGTGCCCTTTCAGATACACCATGGAAGGACATTGGAATTCTGCAGCAGTGGTAAAGTATATACCTGAAGTGTCACCTCATTTAATGGAAATGCTTTGTGAGGTACCAACATTTTAAGTGTCTGTGTCATGTGGCCAGCATACCATCCCTGCTGAGCTGGACATATCTAAAGGGGCACAAAGAACTGGGAACAGCCTTCTCTGTGCAAATCTTACTCCCATTTTTTGGGCTGTGCTACAGGACTATGGTCTGAGGAGCATACCTATGAAATGCCTTTTCTCCACTTCCAGAATTCACCTTAAAGCAATATACTTAATTTATCTCTTCAAACTGTCAAGTTTGAGTTCTAAATAATCCTTTTCAGGGATACAAGCACATGGAAATCATCATGACAGCTTTTAAAGCTATTTGAAATGTGATGTTTGCTGCCATTTTTCTCCTTCCTCTTTTAAGTGTTAGTTACCAAGTGGAGCCCTTTTATTTGGCAAAGGCCTTATCTGTATTATGTTGGAAGAGACTTTGAACTAAAATCGGTAGGAATTAAAGCAAGGACAGCCTAGTAGTGTCATTTACTTAAAATAGATAGTGTCATTTTATATCTAAATATCTGTAACCAAGGCACTTTGCAATGCCATAAAGCAAAGATGAAGTGCAATGCAAACTTGAAAATTTCACTTTGCTGAAAATTACTGCCATAAGAGCACAGTCAGTATGTGACAGTGGGTAAAGAAGATGGTGAGGGAGGGGAAAACATGAAGGATTAGCACTGGAAGCATAATTAAAGACATCATTAGCGTGAATCTTAAAACATCAGTTTTGTGATTCCTAAAAGCAGGCTGCAGATCTCTGAAAGGTAGACTCAGACAGAGGCACAGTGAAAAGGTGTTGAAAACCTGAGAGACTCCTGTTAGGGATTCTGCCCTAAATAAGTCGGGCAGGTGGTAAGGCATGAGCCCAGGAGATGTGCAACCCTCTGCTCTGCACCCATCTGAGCAGAACATGAGAATAACCTCATTCAAAAGAATCTTTGCTAAACACTTGCTTAAATGCTCTGTTGCAGGCCTTCTCTATCAAGCTGTGGCTCACTGAAGTCAGAGCTGTTAAAACCAAACATGCAAAGGACTGCTGAGTCCTTGCTGGGGCAAACACAGGGTGACACCAGACCTACTACAAGATGCTAATGGTCACAAGAGCATGCACAGCTCAGAGACATGAGCATATCGTATCATGAGGGATGCCAATGAATCACATGAAAAAAGGACATCATCAGGTGTCCAACAACGTGGTGCAATTCACAGGGAGATGAGAACATGGACTGATTTTCCTGTACAAAAGAAATGATCAGAAGTCTTTCTTGCAATTAAATAAAAATGGCTTCTTGTCATTTGTTCTTGAAGTGTTAAAGGAGCGGGAAAGAAGTGAACAGCAAGCAAGGAGAATGACAGAGTCACAGAATGGCTGAGGTTGGACAGACCACAGAAGCTCGTCTAGTCCAGCCTCTCTGGTCAGGCCTGGTCACCTACAGCACATTACTCAAGACTGTGTCCATATAGCTCTTGAATATCTTTACGGAAGGAGGCTCCACAACCTCTCTCGCAACTATTTCAAAGCCTGGTCACCCTTACAGTAAAGAAGTTCCTCATGTTCAGATGGACCTTCCTGTGTTCTAGTTTATGCCCATTGCCTCTTGTCCTATTGCCTGGTACCACAGGTACCAGAAGAGTCTAGCCCTATCCTCTTGACACCCTCACTTAGTATACTTAATGATCAGAGACCCCCTCAGCCTGCTCCTCTCCAGGCTGAAGAGGTCCAGCTCTCTCAGCCTTTCCTCACGAGAGATGCTCAATGCCCTCAATCATTCCATTAGCCCTTTGCTGGACTTATTCCAGGAGCTCCATTTCTCTCTTGTGCTAGGGAGCCCAGAGCTGGACACGGTACTCCAGATGAGAAAGACAAGGGGAGAAGGCTGTCCCTTATTAGGGGCAGAAAAAGAAGAGCAAGATAAGACCACAGAGAAGCAATCCCCCCTCAGCAATCTCAGCCCAAGGTATTATACTTTCCACTGTGTGCTGGACTAGGGGCCTCAGGATGAATCCTTGCAAAATCAAACCTGATTCATGTTTCACTGGAGTACCAGGGGACCAGGCCTGGTACTAAACCTGACCCTGGCACTGAGCTGCTCAGCATGTCAGAGTTGCTGCCGGTGATCCTCTGAGTCTCTGCTCCTCTGCTCTGCTTCCTCTGCCCTTTGGGTGTGAAAGGTTTTGGAATCTGTGTTTGTGCAGGGTGTGGGGCATGGCAGGCACCCCTGCTCCAGTCCTACATTTTTGTCTCCTCTGGGTGTTGTTGGAGGAATGTAAGGCAAGATGGAAAGAGCAGAAAAGTAATGAGAAAGAACTATGGTGGCCCAACCTGTTTAAATGTCAGGAATCTTCAAGTATATTATGTATTCAACTTATTGTTGGTTTTATGGTCAAGAGCCAATTCTGCCTTAATGAAAAAAAAGGAAAGTGCCAGAGTTCAGAGGCTATGCAAATGGAGATTAATACACACTCTTAAAATGGTTATTTAACATTTTTACTGCTTTAAAACTATAATGCTTTTTGATTTTGAACATTTTCAGGATTATTAGCTCTGCTCAGATTTAATACAAGAAATTTATACGTATGAAACAGAAAGACAAGCATGCAAAAATTATTGTAGGAAGTGCATTGCAGAGTGATGCTTGTATATACATGCTGAAAGACTCCATATATTTAAAGACAATCATTTTGGGGATAATGATGACTGAGTCATCATCACATACTGCGTGTCTGTGCGTGTCAAAATAAGAGTAATAAATGTAGTCATAAGGCCAATCTGTGTGTCTGAGTAATGAACACGCTGAAGAAGACCTAATAGATGGAATAATCATGGCTGGGAGGGCTGCTTGTTATGATAATATGTGGTTTGCTTAATGAGGGACGGGAACAATAAAGCAGTCATGATATTGCACTGTATATTATAAACCAAGAGACAAGGATGGCCAAAGATGGCATGAAGGCAGATTTCAAATAGCTTATGGTATATACTCAGTGCCTCATAGAGAGGCAAGTTAGAACTAGCAAGGTGACAGGCCATCCTTCCCCCTGGAGTGTTAGCGTCTGTGTCTCCTGCAAAGCGCGGCCAGCACACTTCATCTTCAGTGCGGAAAAAGGAAATGGGCCTTGGCACACTACAGTTAAGAAGCTGCTGCTGATTGCCACAAGCTGCTGGTGGGACAAAGATAAGTTTTGCTCATGAATAAAGGGATAAGTGACCCTCCAGTGCAGCTGTTGGTGTTCCTGCACCAAAAGAGGGTTAGAGTCAAACAATGAATTTCCAATTCTAAAATGCAAAATAGTTTTAGAAAGGTGGTACTTTGCTTGCAGGTATTTCAGTGAAAGTTTTGCCATTAACTTCAGGAGATAAAGCATTTCTTCTACAGACATTTCTGAACAAGAATGCTCTAATATTGAGCAATGGCTTACCATGGATATTGTCAATTATGAAATAAATGACCTGCCTTGAACTTTTCACTTAACAGAAATGATGAACCATGTTGTAACTCCATCAGTAATTTTCCCTGTGTAGATAAACAACTCCCATCTCGATTTCAGTCTTTATTTTGCACCAGTTATAAGAGTCTCATGCTGATGTAGTGTTTTTTTCTCAGTTGGATATATTAGTAACTGAAATATTATGAAAGTACTATAATTTAATCAACATGAAATGCATGAGAATTCCTCAATATCCATCATCAGTAATAGGTTATCATTACCCATTAATTATCACACTACTGTCAAAAGTAACTAGTGAAGAATGAGTGATTTGGAACAATCTATCTTGCCCAGTTTCCTATGCTGTGCAAGAAAGAAATGACGTTAGGCATCAGTTTGAGCATTGCTGGACCATTCGCATGGTCTGGGTTGCTGAAGGATCAAATCATGGAACAGGTCATTATCTTCATTGAGTTCCCCTTAACATTTCTCCCGACAGGGACTAGGTTAATAGCTTAGAGCTATCATAGGGAGGTGAAATGGGCATCCCCCTCACTCTGTCCTCCATCCAGGTCTCTCACAGCTTCAAATGGATAATCACACCTTAAAGACAGGTTTTGTGTGCGCTTAAGCCCAGCTACGTACCCTTCCACTGTTGTCTTTACTTGAATAGGGCTGCTAATGAAACTGGAGATCTGCTGAGGTATCTGCAGGGCTGAGTGCCTAATGAACAGAATTATTAATGGGCCATAAATCCAATCAAGATTTTCATACCGTGTAAGCAAGCAGTGCAGTTTGTGGAAAACGAGAGCCTCCCTGAAAGCTACTGTTATGCAAACATCATCACACTCGGGGCATACATTAAAGCAGCCCTGGAATTGCAGCTTTTGGCTTTACACAGGAAATAAAATCAGATCAAAACAGGAGGGAATAATACTGGTCGATTTGCAAGATAAAGATTAATAAAAGAACTCATTGTATGCTTTACACAGAAATTTTATGGTTACCTTGCTGTAAATTTTTTTGACTTTTTTTCAGCTTTCTGCACCAGAACTATGATTCATTCATACAAAAAGGATGTACAAGAGGCACAATTTTTTAGTTCATTCAGGATCTCCTATTCAAAAGAGAGAGGCTTTTGTGAGATCCGCCGTTGTTCAGAGAGGGAATTAGTTTTATTAGCAGTGTGTCATTCCCTGTGTGCCTTACGCATCTACCAACTTCCTCGTTTTACTTTATTTTTTTTCAATTTGTCAGCGCTGGAGTGGTTTTGGATTCTTGATACGAATAAAACCCAGTGTCTGCTTCCTATATTCTCACCCCAGGGGTGGTATTTCCTTCTGACCAAGGACACACACCCTCATAAAAAGAAAGGGAGCACACACAGGCAAAAGCAATGTTGTGCTTCCAGGATGTCAGTGTTACCAACTGATTTAATCACAGAAATCTTCCTGCCTCATCCTTCGCTGTATCTTTATGTGTTGCTCTTTGCCCTGAACTAGCTCAGGAGCTTTTCCTGGAACTTTTGTTTTCCCTGCTAAAGGGCACGTGCATGTTGCTAGAATTAATTCTCACATTTGGGAGACCATTTGCTACAAAGCAAAACTTTATTATGTGCAAACCCTGGTAGGATCACTTGAAGCATGGGGGTGTCTCCCTGGTCCCTGGCAAGCAGACACACACAGTCACAGCCAGCCTGCCCTGATCAAGCTCCCAGACAGCTGGAGTGGGAGGACAAGAGGCCCATGTCTCCTCACAAAGGATGTTGCTGTCGTATCACTGGTGCCCAAAATAGGCTGCAAGCAGAATTTAGGTATTTCGGTTTAAGTAAACAAGCAAGCCAGCCTTTGCTGCCTCCAGGGCATGATTCTGTCAGCACTGACTTATAGGTGACAGAGTTCTGTATTGCACCAAAATATATATCAAGCATGTGTAATAATTTGGTTTTTACTCTTACAAATTAAAAGTCCAGTGGGAACTGCTAGTGACCATCTCTCTGACAGTCTGCATATGGCAGACCATAAGTTTTCTTCAAATTAATTGGTTCAAGAGCATCTGTTCTATAAAAATCCAGTTGATTTTAAAATTTCCAGTACTGTAGGAACCATCAAGGTAAGAAGACTTGGAAAACCCCACATGCGTAATGATTTGTGCCCTGTTTCCCATCTGAAGTTTTCTATTTTCAGCTCCAGGCCATTGCCTGGTTAAGGTTTTCTTTGCGGAATGAAGAGGCTTCAAGCTCTTGCTCTATAGTTACAGACTGTGATCATATTTCTTCTTTCTTCCTAAGTAAAACTGATTATGACCTTGGATCATTTTGTTATTTAACATGTTTTTCCTATCATATTCTTTGTTTTGGGGCTTTTTTTCTGAACTCTCTCTCTCTAAGTCCTTCCTAACCAGGGTGCAGGTAATGGAAAATCCACACTGGCAATGGTCATGCATGATGTGGGGATGATGGATGTACCCTCCTCCTCCTTCTCCTGCTCCTCCTCCTGGAGCCTGTCCAGGTTCTACAGCCTCTGATCACATCTCGTTCATACCCGCTGGTGCAGTGTGGACCACTGAACAGCAGCAGGCATATTTTATGATGCAAAGGTCTTTTTCGGTGTCTCAGCATACCTGCAAGATCAAGTTCCATAAATGCAACCTATGTTCTGCAGTTACAGGTTTTCAATTTCGTATTATTTGGTTCTGTTAAAGTGCCCACAGGTTTCTTGTGCAGTGCAAGTGCATGACTTGACACTTTATAGTTTCTCAGTCATGATTTCTTCCCCTCTTCTCTTTCCCCATTTATTTTTCCTCTCCCTAAATCACTGATTAAAATGTTCAGCAGAAAAAAAGAATTAGGAATTGATCTTTGTGGGACCTCCTTAGAAACCAATCCACTCCTGAATAATTCCCTATTTACACATGCCTTTAGGGAACTGTCAAACAGCTTTGAATCCATACTGCTTGGAGAACAGCATTAATTTTGACACTGTTCACGCTCCAGTGGAAAGGAGCACATTTCAGAACTGCCATATTTGACCAAAACAAAGTTGAATCTCCAGCGGTATTTTGAATTTTCACAGGATTCAAGTAGGAGACAGCTGGTTGGTCATCTCAGCCTGTTCCAGCTTAATATTTCCATGTTTTTTTGAAAAAGAAAGGCAGACCTCTGCGGTGATGTGTTGCCAATGTTTTATGTCAGGGGTTGCATAAAAGGTTCCCAGCTTGGTGTGATAAATCTTAATTAGCCTTTGTAAGAAAGAGAGTAAAAGGGCTTCAGAATCTTTTAATATGTTTTAACTCTTTTTGTGCTTTCCTGTAATACAAGACAAAGATATTATGGCAAACAAGCTCGTCTTAAATATAATGCAAATACCTGTAAGTCTGCTCCTGGTAAATAAATGTGCTGAGAATATTTGCAGAGCCCAATTTGTGCACTAGAAAATGGGGTTTTGGGAAAAGAGCTGCCAAAAGTTTTCTTCAAAGAGGTTCTCCTTCAGTCTGCCAGACCCTTTGTACACCCTGAGCCATTCCAGATACAAACCCTATCTACTCTCTGGAAGCAACTGGGATGCACTCCAGAAACCATCCTTTCCTGTGTGGCAGAGAACTATATAGGGGGACCTATATACTGTATACTTCCCAAAGCCTCCCCTGGGTTTAAGGTAACATGAGCAGCTCAGGGTGCCGCCTCCCTCCATGAAAACAAGCAGTGGGAGAGAGCAGGCAGAGGGGAAATAGGAGAGGTTTCTAGACAGGGCTCTAGCCATGGCAGAGTAGGATGCCCTGGGTACCAGCCAGCTCTTCCAGTGCAAGTAGTTTCTCAGTGCTGGAAGAAAGTGGCTACATGATGAGGGTTTTTTATGTTGTCAGATGACATCCTGTGATGCATCACTGGGTTAGCCGAAACCACTGTCAGGAGCAAGGGGAAAGGTACATGGCATGAAAAGAAACCTGGTTCTCATATTTTTCAGCCTGTAAATATTGTGACTGAGGCTGTATCTGCTAAAATGAGCTATTTTTGTATTTGTTGGGAGATAACACTAATAGGTGGAAGCAGCAGGTATGTCTGCAAACCCAGCCTGAGGGCCCTGTACTTAACTGAGTGACTCCAAACTGAGTGGAAGAAGGTGTCTCTCTTGGGCTGAGATAGTCTAGCTGTCATTTATGAGAATTATTTCTACCTTGAAGCATAATAATCCATAAATGATTTATACAAAAAAAAAAAAACAACAACAGATTTTCCCTGGGAACGAAGGATGCAAAGGCAGTGTAAACTTCTTGAAAACAAGTCAATAAAACACACACAAACCCCAGGCATACAGATTTCAGCATCTAGACCTAGACATGTGCAAGCTGATCAGTCCTTTCCTTCCTCAGCCAAATCACCATTTGACATAATCTATCTTTATTTTGTAATTGTAGGACTGATGGTTACTAAACTTGACATGCTGGAATAATTAGGTAAGAGGAAAACTAATCCCCTCTAAACCTGAGGGAAGTAATGGAGGAATTTTCCTATCAAATGTCCACTTTTCAGGATGGACAGCAAAATCAAATACATGAAATAGAGTAGCTGAACGTGCCTCATTTTTCATGTTTTTTGTAAAAAACAAGTACCCTTGATCTTTCCTGTGAGAACACAGCCTGGTTCAGTTACCAAAAAAAATATATATATAAAAATTGCCTATTGCTCACCTATAATGGACAAAACTGCTCTTTGCAGCAAGTAAGAATGAATTTGGCAGGCTGCTCATGCGTACAAGGTTTTTCTGCCGCTTGCCCATCCCACGCGCTAAATACGTGTGTGTCAGTTGTGCTTATGTCATGTCATCTTTAAAAGCCTTAATGACTGACTCACTTTTACACTGCATGTGGCAAATGTAGGCTGAACTTTGGAGCCAGAGAAGAGGAAGAATGGCTACAGGGAAGCAGGCACCAGGAAGGCGGCAGGATGAGCAATGTTCACCCCATCCAGCTCTGCTTGGAGGCGTAAGTAGCTACAGCATTAATGTCTAGTTGTGAATAAAGTCATACAGATCAAACCTTTTGATTTACACAGCTTTGAAGTAACAACAGAGGCTAGTTGTCTTGTCCATGGTGGGCTCTAATGAAATCATCATGAGGTACCAACCTCCTGACTCTTCTGTGCATCTGTTGAACATCTAATGTGGCTTTGCTGTGTGGTTACCATACTTGGGTGTCCAGAGGGCAAGGAGCATCCTCCATGGGACTGGCATCCTCCCTGCGGCCATATAGAAGGTGACATCTCAGCAGAGGTTGGACACAGCTTCTTCTCACCTTTTTGCTAATGCACCTCAGCCCATGTTGCAAGAAGCTTGTTTTCAGGAGGAGGAGACGGACACCCTGGCTCAACTTCTGGCTTCTCTCCTGCAGCAGCAGCAGTATCAATTAATATCAGCAAAGATGCTAGTTAATTACTGGTGGTAGGCCAGAGGACATTGACACCTTTCCTTTGCATGTCCTCTTGGGAACAAATTAATCCCAGGTGGATCAACCAACTGTGCAGCAGATGGCTGCAGCTTTCCCTGCTGCTCACCTTGTCTGGGGATGACCTGGCCTCGGCACTACCCACCCTGGAGTCCAACCACCTTCGCAGCCCATCATTCAGCTGCATAGAATTTGGGACGAGATGTTTGCTTATCAGCTTTAATTTTTTGGAGGTGTAGGAAGCAATGATAAATACTCATGCCGCAGCTATATTGTGCCAAAAAACAATCTGCCAGGATGTGAATTCTTTCAAGTGTAATTTCTAAATAGTTCACTAGATGAATCCAAAGTCATCATATGCTGGTGCTGCTATCTGCTTTACGTTACACAAATATTATTTCAAATAAAGCTGATAGCACCTCATTCATCTGTATTGATTGTACAACTGAGACACTAAACGCAGTCTGTGAATACTGGGAGCCGTTCTAAGCTTTGCCATGGACTTTACCATGCCAATTTCTTCATACATTCACCTTACCTCTATACTTAGATGTCTTCTACTCAAAGTTCATCTTGTTAGCTCCTCCTAAGCTGCCAGAGATGGTGATGCTCTCACATTGCTCAGGTGAGCAGACACTTAAAAGAAGATGAATTTCCCTGTGACAGTCCTGTAAGTGGTCTCTCAAACTGGTGTTTTTCATTTCTCCCAGGATGTGTTCCTTGTATTTTTTTTAGACCACAGGTTCTTGATGGTGATATATGGGATGTGGACAGAGACTAGTACAGTAGAGCTCTGCTCCTCTTGAACCATTCTCTGCATCTTTGTGGCAGAAGCAAGGACCAAGCTCAGTTTCAAAGCATGCTAAACAACTGTTGGTGAAATATTAGGTCGGAAATGATCTGAACTACAGCTTATTTCCATAGACTTTTTACTACACTTTACATGCAGCCAGCTACAGAGAAAGAAGTCTTCACTAGGTGTAGTTTTGTCAGCTGTGAACAGCCAGGTTGCTCTGGCTCTCGTGCATGTACCACCACTGATGGCTCAGCAGGTTCAGTGGGAACTGAGCGAAGACCAGCACTAGCTGCACCTTCCTATCACATCATGCCCAAACATGGGTATTTTGAAGAACAGTGATCTCATCCTTCAACTGCTTTGAAAGTTCCAGGGCCTAGCAAACTTTAACTGCTGCAGCTCTACTTCTCAGAGCAAGAGATCTTGAAACTTCTTTTATTTGTGTCTACAAAAGCAAGGATTTATTATAATGCAGAACTTTCCTATTATCGTAATAGCTCTCAGCCCAGCTTTCCCACAGAAGAGGGTTGCATTTCTGTGGGTTTTGTTTCTACATTTTGCTTGAAAAGAGGCTTGACTGTTGGGGCACAGGTGGGTGCCGTGGGGGCACAACACTTTCCAGCCGGGGCTGGAATGCAAATCTCACCAGGGTGGAGGGTTTCAATGCTTTAAAAATCTAAAAGAAGGAGAAACCCAGCTAATTCCATGCTAGAAGCACAGGCTTAAGATCAGGCACCAGTTATAACTTGCTTGTTAATTCATGTTCTCAGAGGAAAGTCCTTTTATCTGGGTAAGCTATACTTAACTGCTCCACTTCATAGAACCAGGAGTCGAGAAGCTCTCCCACTGGCTAGGTATGGACGTAGGCTCACCAGCTGTAATGTGTTTCAGACCATCTTTCATTTATTCTCACTTGGCTGGTCTGAGCTAACTGCTCCAGGTGAGGGCCAAGAGTAATGCAAGCATCTCACAATCTGTTTCCCACATGGTGAGGCTACATCTCTTTCTGCAGGCTTGCATCTTCAAAGACAAAGAGCTCAGAGAAGTGAAACTGAAATGAAATAGTCACTGTTGAAACTTTGCTTGCCTTTGCCTTTGCTTTCCAATATGTCTAGACTTTCCAATATGTCAGTCTTGAATAACCTCCTGAAAAAAGTGGTCCAGTCCTCAAAGATGAAGGTTGGCAGCGCTGATTAGCTCCTGCAGGTAAAGCAGTAGAAAACAGCCCCTATGGTCTTACCACAGTCACCTGGGCATCATACCCTGTTTGGGTAGAGCATTCACAGGCACTCATGGCTATCAGCCAGGAAAGTAGTGAACTCTGTTTCCTTAACATGTCTTGGTCCTGCTCAAGCCACAGGTTGAGAAACTGAGGGAGCACCAGAAGAAACTGCATGCAAGCCAATGCGTAAGGTGTCCTTTGCTTGCTGCAGTAATTAGCCAACCTTAAAGGATGTTTCTGTGGTGACAACGTCACACAAAATTAGGAGTTGGAGCTTGAGATGGGTTTAAAATGATGAGGAAGAAGCTGTAATTTTTTAAACAGCTGTTATGCCTCAGTGCAGGAGGTGGAAAAGCTTTGATGCTTCTGCTCTTCACTCACTTTTGAGTGTGATGAAAGTAGGAATCACATACCTGGCATAAAAAAGCAAATATTTCTAAAAATGCCTGTCTCATTCTGCATCCAACCACTTCTCTCTGTCCTTAGGCCTCCTAAGTACAACATTTTTTCTGTGGCTGGAAAGCTGATACAGATGAACTGCTGCTGAGTGGATAATGGCAGATGTATTAGTCTCTGAGCTATTGGCAGCCAAATTATGACTTGACCCAAAGTACCTGAAAAGATCATGCCAAGTTTTCTCCTTACTTCCCTATGTATGCAAGTACTTGGCTGCAGAAAAATTTAATCAATGAAGACAGCAGCAGCACAAAAAGTGCCATGTGCGATCAGATTCAATTGCTGTCAGGAAGGGACAGGCTGCGGGAATCACTGCTTTTACAGTATCATGACCACACCAAACGCAAAAATTCAGTTTGGACCCACCTCAGATCAAAATTCTGGACAAATATAAAGGATTTCTCAAAACAAATTAAATACTGTACTCAACCCAAAAATGTTGTTTTGTTTTGTTGGTTTTTTTTTAACTCATTTTTCATCAGAGCAATGTGTTGGGCTTGTAACACTAGGATCGGGTGATGGAAATGTCATCTTCACCAGTCTGGTGGAATGGTAGGAGGATGCAGATAGACTGATGTTCTGACCTGGGGTAAAATCTTAAACAACAGAAGACAATGTAAGTCACATCTCATCTCAGAAACACGTCGGGACTCCAGGAGCACCTCCCTGTCTTGCATGGTTTTCTGACCGTTACACAAATTTCCTCAAGTTCCCTCTCAAGCAGCAAGTGTTTCCAAGCAGCAAGTGAACGCACAGATAATTAGTCTGGCTGAAATGGTATTTTTCATTGCCAGAATCTTGTTCCAGGCAAAGACATCATTCAAAAGCGATACCAGGTATGAAGCAGAAGTCTGCCTGTCTGTACCATACAGAGGTAATAGTGCCTAAAAAATGACCCTAGGGGCATACTATTTCTGCCTTCCCCCAGCCTTTGGTGTGATTAGCTATTGTCAGTTCTATAGTGTTTTCATCTAAGAACTGCAGAACCTCTTTGTAACAAAGACAAATATATATTGTATTTCTCTAACTGAAAAAAGATGAAGTTGCCAATTTATAGTGTTGAATTGGAGCTTCAGCTGAGTTTGGTGGTTTGCAGAGCTTAATCCCCTTTATTTGAAGTTTTATGCAGTGTGGCTGCTTCTTTCTGAGCAAATTTTTCAAATGACCCTTGGAAGATGGGGAATAATTTTCTGCCTTTGACAAATTTGATCTCTTACCATTTTTGAACTAGGGATTTGGAGATGTAATTATTTTAATGCTCTTTTAATTTTAAAATTAAACTTGTATTTATTTTATCAATAAAAGGACTAATGAGTTTCTCAGAGGGAAAGCTCTGCAATGAAATTAACAGAAACGTATAGTAAGAACACAGCCTTAGAGCTGGTTTGGGAGGAGCTGTCTTTGAGCCAACTCTAAGATCAAGATTGTTGCCGTGTTCATTTTTGGAAGCCTCCTCCATTGATTTTTTCATTTGTGTGTTCGTTAGACTGAAAACCCACAAAGTGCAGTTAATTACCATCAATGGCCTGGTTTTGAATTCTTTTCTTTTTCAGACTAAGTTGATAATTCAGCTAAGTATCTGAATGGCTGAGGCTGCTTAATACCAGCCTGCTGCATTGCCTTTCTTTTCTTCTCTTGAAGGCCTTTGTGAAGTGAAGCAAGGGCACACACACACAGATTATCCTTAGCTTTCCTTGTTGGTGAGATGCCAGCTTCCCCATTGATGTCTATCATATTTTTGCAGCGGGATGTTGGGGCACAACAGAATTTTTTTTAACAGAAAAAAAAAAAAAAAGAAAATCTTCAATTTCACACCAAGCAAATTTAAAACAGTTGGTTCAGGCAGTGGATTAAAATGGTCTTTCCTGTCTTTGATTTTGGCAGGACTTCTACTGGTCAGTTTTCAAGGACAGCAACGTAGCAGATATGGGCCTGGTTCCCATTCTTAAAAAAAAATATAGTAGGACAAGAGGCTTTCCTCTACAGAAAGAAGCTAAAAGCTGATACAGAGCTATTTTAATGTCATGGCTTGCAGGTTTCAATCACCGTTGAAGGACAGTAATAGCTTGTGCTGAGAGTTATTGTTTTTTTAGTTTTTTATTTTAAAGATAGGGAGCCCCAAATGTCTAACAAAGGGTCTTGTGACAGAAGAATTGACGGGAACATAACCTGATCTTCTCTGTCAGCTCTCGAGACAAGACTTCACAAGAAAGGACTGGGGGTGAATGAGATGGAACCCAGTGCTGTACTCAGCGACAGCTGTGGCAGCTTACTAGGCGCACCTCAAAGACAACTGACCCTTCATTCACATCTAAGTATGGATCTCAGAGGCTGCAGACTTACTTCAAGATTCCGTGGCTCCAACATATACAAAAGTGGAGCCCTGACGGCCAGTGATGCCCATCTCCACATCCCACCATGGCTGCAGCCACCATACAAGGCACTCTGCAAGGTGACATGACGCTTTTGTTCCCTGACCATGCTCTGATTCAAGTGCTCATGTTTTGGCTGGAGGTCACTCATCTCCCAGGTTTTTGTTTTCCTCCACCCCAACACTCCAGATGCAGCTTCCACTGTAACTGGGCTCTTATCTTCCCCTCTGCTGTGGTGGCAGTTTTGCAGAGGCAGAAGAAATGGTTTCCGCACATGCAGAGCACTGAAGGTTGCTCCTGGTTGAGGCACAAAATAAGCCTGTTGTTAGTTCGCTCTGCTGTGTAGTTACCCATATTTGGTATTTTTTAAATGACTAGTTGAAAGTTCCACAAAATTGAAATAAAATTGGCTTGCTAATGAAAATCAGAGAGATGCGAGAGCTGTGACCTTGATAAAGTTTTCCATTTTTAAATGTTTCTGGTACAGTAAATTTATGCTTAGTTGCAAGCAGTGCCTAGGAAAGGGTTCCATGAAACCACCAGGCATCAGCAAGCAGATAAACCAACATTTTGATATTTTGTGCTTATGTAGCCCACAACATCCAGAGATCATGAAACACCTCAGTTTTCAGATTATGCTTGTTCCATGGATTAGAAGAGAAAGGGGGAAGCTCTATGTCCTCTGGTAATGTACTAGAAGTTACTGAAAACATTTTTTTTTTTTTTTTTGCATTATTTTATTGCACTTTAAATCTGCATGGTGGTTTTCCCCCCAAAACAATATGATAATTTTGGTAGATTTCTGCACCGACAGCCACAACAAAAAAGGCATGGAGGAATTTGCTGTACTTCTTCTGTGTAAAAGGTACCGTGCCTGAACACGTCAATGGTTATTTTTAATGTCTCAGCTCTGACACAGCACTCGTTGAAAGACATCTCCTGCAGCGTGCTCAGCACCCACGCTCCTCGCCCCGGCTGTGAATGCCGATGGAGGTGGTGTGTTTGCCAGCGGAGGTGTGTGTGCCAACGGAGGTATGGGTGCCAGAGCAGTCAGTCTCTGGTCACCCACAGGACCTTGCAGCTCCACAGATGTGCCAGCCATCTGGAGGTGGGAGAAAAGCAGAGGCTGGGACAGTCTGTCAGAGCAGGTTACACCGGGGTCAGTCACGAGGGCGCGCCTTTGGATTTACGGTATTGTCCAAGGTTGCTAATATATAATCACATACATCAATAAATACAGGCAACGAGCTTGTGTTGATGGGCATATCCTAATCAGCTTTTTATTTTTATTGTTATTTTCTTCTGAACAGAAATTACACCTCATAAAGCCTTGTATTTTGCTAGCCTGGTTATGTTTCCAGCATGGGTCGTTACCAAATCACTGCATTGCCATCAACATACCTGAAATATTTTGCTCGCTTCAGTTACATTTCTCCCGAGCCCTGACTGGCTGTGTGTGCCAGATAACTGAAGATGTGCCTGGAGCTCTGCTTTAAGAGCAGAGTTAAGTAAGTCATATTGTGTAGGCTGAGGTGTTCTAGCTTCTGCATACTATTCCTCATGCCTTACAGTCCTTGGAGTCACCTTGCTGCCTTACTCTACAGATTTTTTTAAGTAAGTGCTGCAGTGCTGTGTGTTACTAAGTGGAGAGCAAGAGTGAACACTGCTTTAAGGAGAAGGTTGCTTCAGCTCTGGAGTAGCAGCATCCAGACCCTATTTAGATGTTTTCTTCTGATCTCCTCTCTTCCACTGCAGTTATGCAGATAGAAGCTGTTTACTTATTTTGCATGGCTCCCAAATGTCATTTAAGCATTATTAACAGGAGGGTTACTACCTCCCAAATTTCTAATTAAGGTCTTCCCTTCAGTCTATTAGCAATGCTTTTGTGGACACATTCTTTAATTAGTTCTGACTTTCTGACTCCAGTGCAAAGTAGTTTTTAACTACTGTCTGCAATGCCCACGAGTGGTGAGTCAACCTATTAAAATTAAAAATCAATTTCAGTTTCACCAAATGAGCTGAGCCCTATTTCATCTTATTTTCATTACCATAGCATCTGAGAGTCTGGGTGGTGACAAGAACTTTACAAGCAGAAAGCAAAGATAAGCCACCTCACCAGACCCCAGGCACCAGAGGGGTTGTGCCTCCATGACCCTGTCAGAGCCTTGTCCCAGGCCATGGAGGGAATGTGCAATGGGAGGAGATGCAAGATGGGCAGTACACACTTGGCAGGACGGAGATGCTGAAGGTCTTTGGTTTTGATGTCTGCCCTGATGTGGGTGATGACAATGGGTCCACCTGCCAGTAGTTCTGGGGGAAGGAGAGCCCACAGACACTCCCCCTCTCAGTTATGCTGCCCTGCAGAAGCATCCTCTTTGCTCACATCCCTGGGAAAAACATGTCTTAGAAACTTTATGCACAAGCCCCTCAAAATAGCGGCTCACCCTAAGCTCAGGCCATGCTCAGCTGTGTCCATATTTACCATATGAGAGCACACTCATGCCTTCAGTGCCTGGACATCCAGCCTGGGTCCAGCCGTGCCATGGCTCCTATCCTGCGTGCAACAGGAACTACCAAAAGCCATTTTCACGCTTGCCTCCACCTCCTCCTGATGCCCTTGTACTCTTTCAGGGAGCTAAACTGGCAGAAAACTTCCCTTGTGCTGGTTGAGGACAAGGGCAGGGACACATCTGAGCCTGGGCCAAGGTAGGAAAAGGAACTTGCAGTGGCTGTTAGTATTTCATTGACTATGTAATGTTGAGCAACACGTGGACACCAGCATGTCCAGAAAGGCTGGAAAGGGAAGGACACCCAGCCAGAAAAAGGAAAAGGATGGCTCTCCTAGCAGTTATGTGGAGGTTCACATCTAGATTTACAGCACTCAAACAAGGAAAATTTTGAGGCACAAAGCCAAGGCTGGGCCTTTTCTTCATGCTGCTATGACTGGCTGCACACTGATTCAGGAATCTGCTCAAAGCCGCTTGCAAGATCAAGGCCTCTCTTTGTAGCCTGTTTGGACCAAAGATAGTCTCTTTATAAAATGTTTCACATCCCTGTAAGCATTGAAAGCAGAGAAAATGGTTCCAGCCCACTGAAATGTTCACGTGAAAACTTTGTTGGCTCAGTCCTGGTATTCACCTTTGTGCTCAGGTTTGATTTTCTAAGTGTGTGCATGATTATGAATGTATTCATTAACAGTATTTCCCATGGTGTCAAACAACTCTAAATAGATATCAGAACAGAGGGCCAATAGAATCAATGTGCACAAAAGCTGCAAAAATATCTGCAAAGAACAGGTCAAGAGGAGTCTAATGAGGGGGCGTATTTTGAAAGAGATTCATTTATCATTCTAGGGATATCTTTTTAAGTTTAAAAAATCACAGTCCTGATTGATTCTGCGTTAACTAGAACTAAGGATGAGTTAACTTTTCGTTGTTTGGAATATAAGGATTGTGTTGTGCATATCATTAAAACATACCAGAGCACACCAGGTGCTCTTTGAAAATGGTAAGTTATTCACAAATATCGACATTGTTTGTCATAATTTTTGTGCTTGATTAGATAGTCCACAACCATCTAGAACAGCAGAATAACAACAGAACAAAAAAGTATGGTCTATATTGTTTTCAGGACCGCAATCATATTCTCCCAGTATTTTTTTTTTTCAATAAGTAACACCTGGGTTAAAGAATATGTAGTACCAAATTATGAATTGCTGGGAAAGAAGGTTTAATTCCAGGGCATTTACTGTAATTTTGGCTGAATGTTTTTTCTAGGATCAGGGCCAGCAAGCAAGGAGGACTTTCAGAGCTCAATTAATGGATTGGAAGATGGTACAAAGAGGAAGAGTTTAAATGCATTTGGCATTGGAAAACATTTTGGGTGAAAGAGCCTGAAGCTGGGGCTGACTGGGCTTAAGATAAAAATATGTACTGCAAGGATAATTGAACAATGGGATAGGTTGCCCAGACAGGTTGTGCAGTCTCAATCTATGGAGTCTTCCAACACCCAACAGGACAAAGTAACGTGATCTGAAGACAGTGCTGACCTTGCTCTGAAGGACCAAGTCACTCAGACAGGAAGGGACTTCTGGAGGTGTTTTGTCCAACCTCCTGCTCTGAGTGGATGGGTCTACCACAGCCCAAAGTGCAAGTGGTCTCATAGCAAAGCCCTCAGTCCCAGATACCTCACAAAGTCAGTCCAGAGTTTGCCAAATCCAGCCGCCTCAGAACAACACAAAGTGCATGACCAGGGCAGAGGTTCTCCATTCCTCACCAGTCCAGGTGACATGACAAGAGGAGCACAAGCTGCCTGTCTGCAGTGCCTGTGAGCTCCAATGCTCCTGTACCCCAACATAAAATGGGCTGGACTCTAGAAATGACCCTGTGACCAAAGAGTCTGCTCACAGAGACCATTACCCTCCCAGAAGTAGCGGGGCAGAGCCTCCAGGAGAGGTACAGAAGCAGATGAGAGGGATGAGAAGTCTGTACTGGTGTCTGTGCCTCTCTGGAGCCACCTCCCTTGGTTGGAGGACCCATCCTTGGGCTCAGAGTCTCTATGGCTGGTTTTGGCTCTTCCCCTTTTGCCTTGGTTTGCTTTCATGATTCAGCACCTGCATTGCTGGGGCCCCCTCTAAGATTTATTGACACCTAGGACCCCCAAAAGCTGATGCCAGTGCAGGATCACCCTTGATGGCTGGGTCCTCAAGACCTTCTGTCTTCCTCATTATGAAGAGACAGTGTATTTACATGCTGGCATGTGAAAACAGCAACAGATCCTTGGTCTGGAGGTGCCTGAAATCACCAGTCACCAGGAAGATATTTGGGGCCCACTTCCTGCTCATGTCTTCTCAGCATCCTAAAGTGGCTGCAAGGGGTGGGCTGGATGGGGCTCTGCTCAGACCTTGCGCAGCCCTTCTGTTCTTCGACAAGGGTGAAAGCCCACCACATATGCTGGGTGTCTGGACTTAGAGGTGTCACACTGCCCAGTCCAGCGGAGGGATGACCTCCGGCATCCTAATGGACACCAGCATAGCTGCAGCCAAGACCTGGCTCAGCACACGTGAAACAAGTCCCTGTGAGGAAGGGGAAAGACCTACCCACCACCTCCCCTGCCTCCCGCCAGCCGCCCAGCTCAGGGCTGCAGCTGGTTACTCAAGCACGGGTCACAGGGAGGGCTTTATTGCATCTCAAAAGAGAAAGCCTAATTTCCGCATGTCTCCAGTGGAACATCCTGCCCATTTTGCAAATCCTTTGGCAGCATTACTCATTTATGACTATCGGCAATGCTTTTCCAGGCCTCCCTTCACAGCCAGTAACTAGGTGAAAAAAAAATCATGCCATAACAAAGATGGCTTGTGTTTCTAAATCGCGAACATCAGCATTGTGTTATCTTAACAGCTCTCATCTTTATTTTTAGGGTATTTAATCAATTGAGATGCTTTCAGATATATTCTAGTCAGACCAGCTTGCTCTAACTCACCTCCCAATTCTGGTTGCCATGGCATAACAATGATTTCTCTTTTAGCTAAAAATAAACCGTCAGCAACAAATGTATTAGCCACAGAAAGGAAAAAGAACCTAAAACAACAAACCACCGTGAAAACAAAGCTCCTCCCTGTGCATCAATTCATGTTACCCCACACAGCTGCTGCTTGGACATCAGTTGTACAAGGCCCTGGATGTATGGTCCCCACATCCCCTTTCCTTTTTGCACAAGGATTAAATTATATTCTGGCTAATGAAAGGCAGACAACTGCCTAAAACATTGGGAAAAAAAAACCAAATTACATTAAAATCAAGTGCCATAGGACACACTGCCTGTTCTCTATCAGGCAGAACTGCCTGTCCTCAAAGCCCCTGCAGCTCCCAGCTCTGTTGGGAGAAATCTTTTTCTTGGTATAGATCCAAGCATGGGAGAAAAACTTCCCTCCCTGAAGAGGCTGATGACAGAGAGAGCTGGGGCATGGGGTGCTCTTTCCCCAAGGCAGAAGCCAGCCTCAGCTGCACATCTGCCCAGCGATGTGCACTTCGGCAAGGCAGCAGGGGATGGGGTAATACCACAGTAGCCCAGCATAAGGCACTTCATCCCTCCTAGGGAAAAATTCCCTCATTCGCAGCTATGTGTTTTGCTCCAAAATAAAGTGGTATGCCACGTATTTAACAACAAATTTAAGTGAATGGAAACCAAAAGAGGAGCAAGTCACCTATGAGCATCTCCACGTGATTTGTAAGTGTTAGTTTAGAGGTGCAGTAGGCTACTGCAATACTAAGCTCGTAAAAAATAGTGTTGGTAGGGAGGTGTTTTCTTTCACTTTTGATTACAAAAACCTCTTCCTTTTCCTTGCAGTCTTACTGTGGCCACTCTGCAGCAGTAAAAGGGCAAGTCTGGCCAGGTTTGTCCTGCCCTACCCTGGTGCCTTTTGGCCCAAATGAGTGGTAACATTCTCAGAGAGCCCTGGAAAGAAATGCTTCAGCCATGAAAGCCCTAGCATGAATGCACAAGCGTGCAGAGGACAGCCCGCAGCTTGCTCTGCTCCTTGCTATGACAGCTGCTGTTGGGCAGTCCCAGTGAGCACAGGGCAAAACGGTAACATGGGCATTTCTGCAGTTTCATTACAGAAACAAGATCAAAGCAAAGAAAAACAACTACTCTCCATGAGTTTGTAAATATGACCGGGCTCTCAACCAAATTGGCTGTGTTTGCCAAGTCCCTACATTTGCTGGTCCTCATACTCCTGTTTTAGACTGCCTCTGAGGCATCTTTTCAGGGATCGTTGCCTGTTTTTGTAAATACAGTCACTAAATAAAGGAGTGAGAGGAGGGAGTCCTGCCCCAAAGTGCGACTGGGACTGTTTGGCTCCTGTCCACACAGCAGAGCACCCTGGCCTGTGTCTCTGCTAGATGAGATGCCTTGTGTCTCTCCTAGACTGCTATCATCAGCACCTTACAGATAACTATGTGCATATACATACGTATGTATATTTCTTAAAATATACTTATGGTGGTGCTGTCCTCTTCTGTAGCTGCTTTAAGAGCAGAAATGTCAGTGGCTTTACAAATGGTCACTTGTGAACCTGCCCCTAAACTCCCACAGTGACAGCCAGCAGGTTAATGCTGATGGCCCCATGGTCAAAGCCCAGCAGGTCTAGGGAAAGGAAAACTGTACTCCAAGGCATGTGGGTCAAGGCTGGGAAGCTCAGTGGGTGTTTCCCAGCCTGCAGCAGAGGCATATGGTCCCAACATGCTTGCAGTGAGTACTCAGACCCTCTCTGACAAAAACAGATGGAGCATGGGAGTTTCCTGTAATTGACAGCTCTTTTAATTTGAGAAGTGCCCTTGGGGCTCCCCACTGGTGTGAGATGTGAGCACAGTGGCTAACCAGCCTGGCAAGCTCACCAGCTGAGCTCCTTGTTTTACCTGTTGCTACTGCCAGCATTGTAATAAAAACCCCTCTCCTCTACCTGTGGGAAAAGTGAAGCATTGCCAGAATAGAGCTGGCCTGAGATCCCATCCCAGATGTATACTTTGGGATGGGATCTAGCCAGGCCCTCACTTCCCTACCGATCTTCCTAAAACATGGCCCTCGTGCTTGGAGCTTGTATGCAGGTAAGAACTAAGTCATTTAGGCAGCCACCTTATTTCTTCAGCCTTTGGGCATCTGTTTTTCCCACTCCCACCCAGCTCTCACTTGAGAGAACAAGGCTGTGCTTTGTAGATGGGTGGATGTATCAATGTCTCAGGCACTGTCACTCATCACATCATAGTTGGGGTAGCAGCACCACTCGTGACCTGGGAACCTACAGGTCTGGAAAGGCTGTCCAGAGACACACTCACTGTTCCTTCCTCCCCTGGCCCTCAGGCTTTGATGAACAGATAAGGTTCATACTATCTCCTGTCCTCACTACTGACAGCATCCACTGCAAAGAAATCAACCTCGTTACTGCTACTAATGGGCTGTTTGAACATTGCTTTTCTGCAGTGACACTGCCCAGCCTCCTCCTTCTCATGCCTTACCATCACAGGCTTGAAGGAAAGGAAGAGCACAGTGGATGATTTCCATGTGTGTTGTACTGCTGGGCTTGCAGTGAAGGGACTCTAAAGCTGAGTGAAGATGATAAGCAAGCTGGAGTGAACACAGCTGCCTAGGGAGCCTCACTGCATTTCTTGTGCCAGACCCATGCAAATGCCACCACTCCTTGGGGGCACGAGCCCTTCCACACAGCCTCTTCCTCTTCTTGGGTGTAGAAGGGTGAGAAGATGATGGCTCTGTGTGCAGGTCTCAAGAGGTGGCAGAGGGGCTGTGGGTCTGCTGCTGCCTCCTCCCCAAGAGCCTGGCTCCTGCAGAGGGTGGGCACCAGCCCAGTTGCAGGGAAATCCCTGGCAGGGCTGGTGAATCTTGAAACTGCTTTGGGGAAAGACAGTGAAAAAATGCAGATGCATTTTCTGCCCATTCTCATCAGAGCTGCCTTATGGAAATGCTCCTCTGCTGCTCCACTTGAGCTTCCATTCTTCTTTGACCTCACATTTTTTCTCTTTTGCTTCATGAGGTCAGTCGGTACTTTAACAACAGCTTTAAAATCCCCATTGAGGTACCTAACAGTTTTCCCAGAGCATCTTCCCTATCTTTTATTACAGTTTGCGCATCTTATCCATATTTTCTTTTGGAGTATCTATCTGTCTCCTATTGATTACAGAAGCTCCTTTCCCCCTGAAATTATTCCTAGTTCATCATCTTGGAAACCAGCTGTTTTCCAGATCCATCTTTAATGGGTGAGATAATTTCTCTTTGTGGTGCCCCAAATCTGAGTTTCAAGAACAAAAATCCTTCTGTTGATTGTCAGTGTTGTCATCGTTGGGGCTTTATTTATATTGTTTCTTTCTACCTTTCCCCACAAAGAGAGACTAAACCATCTCTGATGCACTGCCTGTCATTGCCATCAACTATCTGGCATGATCATTAGTTTCACTGAAGCCAGAGGGATTTCACTGCATTCTGCTAATGTGAGTGTGTGTGTTTGCAGGCTTGAGAACAGAAAAAGAAGTCAATATCAAAAAGCTTTGATAATTTATGGGTACAGACTGATATCCCACCAATATAATCCCTGTGGGTGGGTGAAACAAACTGCCACTGGTCTGAAATGGGATCATGCAAGCTAAAATAACCCCATGCTGCTTCACTCTGAACTGCTTGGCAGTTTTTGCTGTCACCTGACCGGCAGACCTAAACCAGCAAGGGTGCCTCAAGACACAGCAAGTTTATGGCCAAAAGAGCCCTCTGAGCTGTTTAGCAAATGCAGAGAGAATAAAGGGTTAAAGCCCAAGGAATATTTTTATTTGAGTTTATCTAAAAACCTCATCCTAACCAGGAAACACCATCCTACTCAGGAAACACGGCAGTAAGAAGTGAGTAAGTGAAGTAAGTGAGTAAGAAGCCATACACTGGTGCAAGCTTGGTGCTCACAGCAGTGAGTACATTACAATCATACTACTCTAAGGTCAAAGAGATAGTAAATGTGTGCGAGAGTCTCGCATCAGCTTCATAAAGGCTTAAAAAATCACAGGATTTTAATGACCTTCTCCTCCTGTGAGCCACTTGCTTAGTCACTGAATTGTTTTCCTGCTCCTCAGACGTCATCCAGGAATGGAAGAGGCCGTGAGCTGGCCCCTGTTTGAATGGGCAGTGCGTGCTGCTGCCCCCTGGGCAAAGGAAGAAGCGCTTTCAGATGACCAGCAAGCGTTTTAACCTCAGCATCAAGGCTGAGGGTCCTGCTCACTCCTGGGCACGTTAAACATCTGCACAGTGGTGTCTTTCAGCGCCTGGCCGCGGGAATCACTGAACCGCGCCTGCAAGTTGGCTCGTCATCCGACTCTGCTGCCAAATCGCTGCCCGAGGGATGTGTGGCAGCCAGGGGAGGGAAAGATGAAGGGTTTTCCATAGGTGTTTTCCATCAGGACTGCGTGTTCGCAGGGTGACGTTGCCCCCCTGGTCAATGTGGTTCTGGTTGGGTGCCAAGGATGCTTCTTGGAGGGGCTGAACATCACCCCAGGACAGTCAGAGGCTGGCAGACAGACATCATACTTGAGTGAAATACCGTATTTTGGGCTATTTGCCAGTGGCCTGAAATACTGAGTTTTATCTGATTGCCCATGCTGCTCTTCTTCCTCTGGTGTCATTGAAAGGCCTATACTTCTGTACAGTGCACTAAGGGAGATGCTTTCTTTAGCTTAGCACTGTCCTTTGTAAAATCATATCCAGAACAGATATTTAATGAGGTCAGGCAAAATACAAGTGTATTCATGTGCTTAGATGTCTATGACTCACTCTGACCGTTCATGATACAACCCTTGCCAAGGGTGTGACTGCTTAAAACTACAGGCACTATGCATTGTACCTATTTATAGGTAAATACAAGTAAGCATATTCATAGGTATGTGTGTGTGTACATATATATAAAATAAATATAAAAAGTGCATAAATCTGTATTTCCATAAAACAAATCTATACAAAACTAAATCAAATATATATGAAGATGGAGTTTGATAGCACTACAGTCAAATGGATTGTAACTCACCTGCAAAAGTACATGTTGCTGTCTGTTGGCACTGTGTGTAGTTTGACTATCATTTAGATGGTTTTGTACATGCACATAGCTGCCAAAGTAAGAAAATTGCTGCTTTCTCGGTGCAAAAGTAAAAAATACAAAATTGGGGATGGTCTAATGACCTTGCACAGGACACCTGGGACCCAGGGCACCTGCCTCAGCCACAGTCACTCTTCTGCACCAGAAAATGTTCCTTCTGAAGGACCGACAAGCTCTTGGGAGACACCAGCTCCGCCCATTTGTCTCCCCATGTGCCTTCAGGTGACAGAAAGGATGGAGACAACCTTGTCCAGCAAAGGCCAGGGCTGTGGTTGACATTGGTGTGGTGGGAAGACAACACAGGGGAGAAATTCTGAAATGAACCTATTCAGAAATCTCTGCGAGAGCATCCAGAATGTCAGGGAACCATCTTAGCTATGGATTGTTAGTGTTTACTTGTCCCAAAGAAATCTGCTGCGGGGCAGAACAGCCCTTCTTTACCCAGCCTGCTCACAGGAGATGTAAATCTCCAGACTCCTCTGGTGAGAGTCCAAATCTCCAACTTTTACAGATTCCAAGATTTTTGACATTGTTTTCATTTCAGATAGAACTGAGCTTGAAGCTTCCCCATAGAACACATTTCTGGTGGAAAAAGAATCACTTCAGGCTAAAAAAAAAAGATTTTAATTTAGAGCTGGGATCTTTTTAATCAGGAAAAGATTTTGGAACATTTATTGAGAAAATACATATCAGAAAATGCCTCTTTCTCTACACATCCCCATATTAAAAGAAAATATCTTAGGAGGCAACTTCTCAAGCTGCTCAAAATGTTTAGGTTTTGGTTTTCCTCCCACCATTTAAAAAAAAGTAAATTATTATGTTCTAAGTTAATATTCTGGATTCAACAAAATGCTTTCAGGAAGAAAATACCCAATCAGGATGATCCTCACTTGGCTTTGGTTGCTAAAGGCCTCCATAGAGGTTTGCTCCCATGGGACAGTCACCTCCTTCAGCCCTGTGCAGAGCAGGCAGCTGCTGGAGCATCAGCGAGGATGAAGTGACTGCAGCCTCTCTACCAAGGCCGCCCTCAAGCTATGGCTGTCCTTGCACCTGCAAGGGAAGTAAATGCTGGCCTTGCTGCTCTCTGGGGTGATGGGGCTGGCCAGGCATGCAGCTACAGGACAGTTTTTACAGGTCAAAAGGTAACAGAAATGTCCTATAACACAGGCACCTTGAGCAGCACCCCAGCTTTGGCAAGCGGTTCTGACAAGTGTTATCCCCCGAGCGCCTTGAGCATCAGTGTAGCAGGGGATCTGCTGTTAAATCAAAGCAGTAAAAGCTCAAAAAGCCTTGAAGGAGGTCAGCAAGTCAGAAATGCTGTGTCTAGAGTAAGGAAAGGAAGTGAAGGGATACAGGAAAGCCATCCCTCTGAGAGATTCCTTTCAGCTGTCCAGATGTACATGAGGAACCACTGTGTGTGTTTACGGAGACAGAGATGTCTGCAGGAGACTTAATTCTGAGATCATGGGTAAGTCCAAAAGAAAGGTGGGTTGTGGAAACAGCCACAGCAATACTTTCTAGGCTATTTTTCTTGATCTTATACAACTTATCTTTATAAGTAGAATTAATGCAGGACTAAGCCCTTAATTCTCTGCATACCTCTTGGTTGCAGTGCTGTTGTCCATGGGGGAATTATAGAAGGGCTAGGATAGAGCCATGGAGCTCAAAAATAATTGACTAATAATTAACATCGCACAGCTAATTTTGGTCTGCACTTTGTTGAACAAGGGCCAAAGTATTTCAGCAGTAATGTGCAATGAGATGTGGGACAGTCAGGAAGATCAGCCCCACAGAAGCTCTGTGACGTACCAGTAGACTCTGTACATCTGTGTCAGGCTGTAAATACCATTTTCAGGCCAGACTTTCTTGTGAATAGCAATAAGACACCTTGCAGTGCCATTGGTCTCACAGGAGACCAACAAGAGGAAGCGTTTATAAAGCTACAAAATGAAGTTCGGCAAAATTTCCATGTTAAAACAATAAATCTCCTTAAATGCCGTCTGCCAGTGGCCTCTGAGAAAGGAAAAAGAAAAATCACTCTTCACAGTGAAAAGAAGGAAATAGTTGCTAAAATTTATGCCAGGCTTGCCTAAAACATCCATATATTTTTCATGCTGGCAAGCACCAAGACTGGGTATATCAACAAAGCTGTTCAAAATTGAGTTACTTAACACCAATAATAAAGGCCCCTGACTGTAGAACAAGGCTCAGGCCTTCCTGGATGAGCTTGAGACTGTACAGCTGCATGTTTGCTACAAATTCAGGTCCAGGTTTCAAGTACCTTTGCTCTTCAAAAAATTGCCCTTGAGATGGGTGTTTTTACAAAGTTTGAAGTAGTGCCTTTGTGCTCACCCACCAGCTCAAAATATCCATGGGCTTTCTGACCAAAGTGCTTCATGACACTGTTTTCTCCAAGCCCAGATTTACTGGGAGCTGCTCACTTGCACAAAGTGACATGCTTGGATCACAGTAAAGGCAGTCAAAGTGTCCTCTCTTGTCCCCCTCAGTTACTCATCCCTGGCAATGCCTGGCTGCCTCCCTGGAGCAAGGTGTGTGCCACCACCACCCTCCTGCCCTGCCACCAAGGCAGAGTCCAGAGTCAGGCAACAAGTTTGTTCCTACATTTACAACAAGTAACCTGTAGTTATCCCACAGATCAGTGGACACTGAGCCAGTAAGACTGTCATCTGGCTACTTTTTGTTGGCCTATGCTGCATTTCAGCCTCACTTTCTGCCATACCTTCAATTATTTGTTCACAAAAAAAAATTGGTTTACTGGGTTGTAAACTGATGAGATTGGACTAATGAATGTGTAAACAGCTTGGATCATTCCCTCCCCTCCATTTCTCACAGTAGCTGGGTTCCCCTGTTACGGTATCTGTCACTGATTTGATAGATCTGAAATCCTTGCTATCAGACTGGCAATTTCATGGGCCAGTTCCCTCAGCACTGGGGATGGAGATTATCTGGTCTTTCTAGCTGGAATATATTAAACTCTGAGTTTAGCTTCAATCTGTAGTGGGGTAATTTCCATTTCTCTGAACATTTCCATTAGTCATCCTGGCTCTGACCCTGCAGTCTAAATAATTGTTCTTATTGAATTGCAGAGGCAAGCTGGTCTCTTATTTTTTGAGACCTAAATAAATTGTTACTCCTTTTAACCTGAGCTGGAAGCTGAATGTCAGGCTCTCACAGATAATTTCATTTAGGGGGTGTAAATGAACAGGATGCATTGAGTGGCTCTGAAGCAGTTTTGTTTGCTTGCTCACAGGGCTGTGCGAAGTCCAGAACGAAAGGCTCTGATGGGTTCCTGCCTGCCTGGCCCAGGCCAGATGGATGATGCTGGAGCTGCCAAGACCAGGCAGGGCTTCCTACAGAGCTGGGTCACTGTGGCCACCCCACCAGCAGCCAACTGCAATGCTTCTGGTCCCAAGCACTCAAGCTCCCCCCACAACATTATGTTGAGAAAATTTGCTTGCTCTTTACCCTTAATCAAAAGGTTATGCTGCTGATTTCAACATGAGTTAAGCAACCTGGTAACCTCAGTTTCTGTCTGATCGCTCCCTTGCTGCAGGCCCCTTCTTCTTGCCTTGGTTGTTCACAGCATTTTCTCATTGTTAAATGCTTCTAAAGGGGTGCAATGGCTACAGAGGTCTCTCCTATTTCTTTTTGCTCCTTTGCAAGGTCTAACCAGACCCATGTGGTGTTATTGCTCAAATTAGCCATAGACAAATGCATGGTCTCCTTCTATGCACTTTCCTTTTGCCTTTCTTGGTCTCTACTCACAAGAGCATTTATGATATGATGTGTTCTTTTAAGACTGGGGTCTTTCCCTGCCTTTTCCATCCTTGCCTGGGGTAGGGAGAGGGATGACACATAAGTTTTCTCTGTCCCAGATCCCTGAGGAAGTGCAACTATTCCATTTCAATGTTACTAATTCAATGTAAGAATTTACTGATTATTTAGTGTAAACTAACCAAGCAGAAAAGTGGATTAGCTACATAAATTCACTTTTATTTAGCTTTTACTGGGGTTTAATTCTTCAGCAGTTATTTGATGAACTTGAAGATTGATAACTTCACCCTGTGAGCAAACCTCTGTGTATTATCCATCACTGTAGGTGCCACTGGCTTTTCTGGTTTAAGGCTATCAAGGCAGGTGTAGACAGAGGACAAAGCATCTTAACTCATCTGTCCTGGCTTCTGGCTGTAGCTGGAAGTGTTAAGACAGCAGCACTACTGATTCTTGTTGGGATCACATGAACAGTTGTAGCTCTTGGGTTGACCAGTAATAACCTTGGCAGAAAGAAGTGATCCAAGGAGAGCAGGAACAAACATGATTGGTGCGATGATGTGGAAACAAACCTTCAGGCCAAAAGGCTTTTGCAGACATAGATTGAGCTGTTTGAGTAGTTATAGCCCCTGGTAGCTGACTGTTTCCCCTCAAAATTGGTCACCTGAATACACACATCTAAACAGAGGTGACTAAAGGCAAATAAGGTATGTACATCCCACTGTGGTTAATGGAGCTTGAAGAATGATTCAGATGACCAGATTTAGGTGTCCAATGGAAGGTGAGAGGAATACATTTGGGAGTCCACCTGCTGACATTGAATCCCACCTTTGATGACAGATAAAAACCTTCACCATCTCCAAAGGTTTGCTACATAGCTATGCTCTTAAACCCAGGCACTTTGTAAGCAGGTGAAGGCTTTTCTGCAAGGTCAGTCACATACCCAGTCAAAGCTAATTGCTGTCCTAAGTCCTAAGCCACACACAAACCTTCTCATCCTTCCTTGGGCCAGAGAAGATACCACTGCCCAGCCCCACTCTCCACCACACGTCCCTCATGCTAAAGCTGGAGAAAGACCAGCGACCCCTCCTCTTGTGCCCCGTATGTTGTCCCACAGCTGGGGCGGGCAGGTCATCGCAATGGTTAGGTGGCAAACACTGTGGCTGGGAAATACGCATTATTTCCTTCATATTACTTCTGTTGTTCAGTATCTGGGGAGAGAGCATGTGTTGGTTTGGGACTGGCATCTGTGTAAACCTGTGGCCCTATTCCTTCTGTCTATTAGCTAGGGCAGAGTGGCTGAGTGCTGCTTCTCCTTTCGCCCACCTAAGCTGCAAGGTAGGTGCACTTTCCTTGCTCTTACTGCCACCTCCAATAGCTGTTTCAAAACCCGCTTTCTGAAACTCAGGAGTAAAAATATATCCTTCCTTTCCAAACACAGGTAGGGTTTGCTTGTTGAGGCAAAGGCTTGCAGTGCCTTTCTTTCTGCACTGCAGCACCAGCAAATATGTCTCACAGGAACATTTATTGCTGGTGCAGACATTCAGGCAACTATTTGCTCCAAGATATGAACACAGAGACTTTTATTTCCACAGCTTAACCTGTTTAACCTTGTTTGTCTACTAACAAATTCCATTTAAGTGCTGTTCTTTTTATTTTGGTTGCTGTTGCACAGAAAAAAGTTCATCAAGAAAGAAGACTCTCTGCTCATGCCAGAGCTTACTGAAATTAAATATGCCTGGGGTTTGGGTTTCACTTCTATTCATTGCAAAGAGGCCCAAATCACTCACAGGGCTCCTCATTTCTGTCACTGAGCCTGCAGATGGTGCCCTCTGGGTGATGCTGGCTAGAAGCTTGGGGCTTCCCATTCTTTTCCAGAACACTTGGCAGTGGTGCAGCAGCAGCACCAGGGAAGAATGGTAGTGGGGAGCAGTTTGGTGTCCCTGGGCACATTCACTTGTCTGGCAGGTTGTCCTGAGGCCACATGGAGACAAGGATAGCCAGGAATGGCCTGTGCACCAGCCAGTTCACGTTGCTGCATCAGGTGCCAAACAGGGCCACGTGCCATGTGCCCCCATGGGAGACATCCATCCCAAGGGGGAGTATGTGACTGGCATGTTACCATTTTCATGTGTATGTTAAACAGCACTGATTGCAGATTAACAGTCTTTTAGCCTGCATTAGAGTATTGTCATTGAATAACTGAGCACAGGGTGAAAATTGCCAGTGATGGCAGGGCAATTTAAGGATGAAAATGAGTGCACTTTGAAGCAGGATATTCACAGCTACATCTTCTGCAAGCTGGTGACTCTCCCAGGTAGCCCAGCCAGGGCAGATAACCACACTGAGCAAACAGAAGTCAAAATGCTTTCAGCAGGTGCTGAGGAAGACAAAGAAAAGATTGTGATTGCTTAACTGAACATGGACTCTTGGCAGCATGTTCTAAGCACCACCAGCATGTCCAGTCCTGGAGCTGCACCACACTGAGACAAGGTGCCCCAATGTCAGGAACTAGGATTTGCCCCTGCTGATGGAGGTAGCTGCGTAAGTCATGGTGCTTCGGCCAGCTCCGTGCCATGAAACCACTCTGGGCACATGAGCTTGTGCTTCTGGAAGCATGTGGTGGGGTGGGACCAAGAGTTGGTCTGTACCCCACCTGGGCACCGAGTATTTCAGGTGGCTCTGCACAGAGCACCTTAAGCAAAGGGGTTTGGGTGCAGCATGTTCCTCAGGAGTGCACATCGTGCTCATGCAAGGCAAAAAAGGGGGTGGAGGGCAGAGGCAGGGGAGAAAGGAAACAGCTGCCTCATGCATGAAAAGATTTGCCAAGCTCCCATGGTTAGATTTAATAGCTGGGTGCTGCAAGCCCAGGAGAACAATGTAATTTATGTCATTACTGCTAAAAAGCTGGTTTGATGGCGAAGGCTTCATTTGAGTTGCCTAAAATGTTTAACAAAGAGGAAAGTGAAAACAAACATGAACGTTGTAATAAAAATGATGAGGATTTTGGGGAGACTGCCAGGCACATTTTTCCCATGGAACAAAGCTCTCTCCTGGAAAGCAGCTCATTTTGTCTATTTTAACTCTAAGACATGAAGCTGGAGTTAGAGGTAGAAGGAAATAATTAGGTTTTGCTTTAACTATGTAAGTTGCTGGAACAGTAGTTAAATCACCCTGTTGTGTTTGAATAGCAGAAGTGATGGTGTGCTTTTTTCATTCAGAATTCCCTTCTTCTTCTTGAAAAATGTCTTTTTAAGCATCTTTTTAAAGAATTTGGGGAATGGGAATGGAAGGAGACAGAATGGGTCCAAAGGGAGGAGGTCAGGGTGTTTGTGTTACACCCAGCTTTTTTATTGGTACATTGAATATGACAATCATGTCCTTGAAGGATCAAAAGCAATGTGTGTGGCTAACCCTGCTGTTTTGACTCTTTCTGTACATGGTGCTATTTTTAATGCATCACCTTGTCCTGCATGGAATGGAACAGGGTGGGAACTTGAGTTAAAAAAGTGCACTCAGCAAAGCTGCTGCTTCATGAAGGCACCACCACACCACATCCTATAATTGTGGCTGATATGAGGCCGTATGGTGCTGGGTGCCCCCAGTTCTCTCCCCTTGCCTTGGCAAATGCCACTGTGTGCTGCAGGAAGAAGTCCAGTTCACAGGCAATAAATTTGAGGGTTGTTTTGGCAATGCGTTGAAGCTGGGCCAGGGTATCTCCTTTGACCGCCTGCTCGTCCTCTGTCAGTACAATACACTGAAAGACTCACACAGCCTCCTAGTGAAAACTGAGGCAGGATGAGCTTCTGACTTACCATTTGGGCTGAAACACTTCTCCAGGGTGTTTTTGCCTTAAGCAGCCAGCTGGGTTGGCTGCCATCCTAGCCAGTGTCCTCCAGCAGCATCACTTGGGGTGGCAGTGCTTAAAATACTGATATCAGGGATTCACTACAAAGCTCCCCATCCTGCAAAGATGCAGGATGTGCCTGTATTTGCCCACCATGGCCTATTCCTAGTGCTGCTGACCCTTTCACCACAGAAGCACATGCTCCTTGCATCATTCTCCACTCCCACCATAAAGCCCTTTTCCCTTCCACAACCACAACCACAACCAATGCAAGGGGACATTCGAGATGACGGTCAGCCCACCTTCATCCAGCAAGGCTGATCTTTGCTTGCTGTCATGCACAGCCATCTGGGTAGGAATGATTTTGCAATGGAACTGCTACCAGGCTATTCAGATTATCTGCTCCAGAGATTTGAGGGACAGCTGGTAAAGCAAATAGTAACAATCCAGAGAAATGATCTTTATTTGCCTGTAAACACAGCATCCTAATTTGAGACTCAAATGAGCCTTTTTTATCTGGCATGCAAGGTCAGCGTTGCTTTTTGCATATGGCACATTAGACTAAGTCTCAGCCAGGCACAGTGTCTCTTTACCAAGAAGCTGTGTTTAAAACTTAGATGCATGTTGCTGCTCTTGTCAGAGCTCAGATTACAGAATGGGCTGGCAGAGAGCTTTCCCATTTCATGTGTGCAAGTACTTGAATATTTTAGATGAGTTTCAAGAGCACATAATTTTACTTTTTCTTGCTCTAGGACTTGTTTGCTCCTTGTACGTACAGGAGATGGTCACCAGTTTCCCACCAGCTTTAAAGGTCCAAGATGAGGGATATGTACCCGACCTGATTTTCATGATGCTGTACATCCCATTTCCTCTCCTTTTCCCCCTTATGTAGCTAATGTTACATGGCAGTTTCTTACAGTGAGAAATATGGCCTGTGTTGAGCAAGCCAAATCTGCAGACTCTGAAGATTTCTGATTTAAGGGTTTACCATTGGTTTGCTATGCCTGTCTCTGCACAGGTGTGTGCTTTGCTGAATCATTCTCCTCTGACTCTGACACCCAGGGAAACAGGGAGGCAGGAGAGAAATGCTGCAGGCAGGACACGCAGGCAGCACTGAACATAAGCATCGTGGGCTCTCAGCAATGCACCATTACATGGGATCTCCACAGTGGTGGGGCATTTGTGTCAGGGCACCCAGAAAACCTCTGCCCTCTGGCTCAGCTACCCCTGTCTGAGCATCACTGAGGATGGTGCCCAGCTGTGAGGGCTGTGTGTGTGAGGACAGACATGGTGCACACAGCCAGCATTGCACCAACCTGCTCACAAGAAACTTCTCTTTCACTCAGCAGCCCTGCAGTCTCTGGCTGGCTCCTATATGGAGGTTTCCAGCAAGGAGATGGCTTTGGCACTGGAGCCAGCTTGGAGCGAGTGCTGCATGGAGATCTGACTCAGATGCTCAGGTTGCCAGATACCCACCAGCTGGCAGAGTATTTCAATCATTAATAATCACAGGATTAAATGCAAAGCAGCAGCCATGTATCCAGCATGAGCCAGGGCTCTCGAACTTACTGCTTCCAAAACCAAGTTGCTTTTCCTTAAAGGATCTAGATCCAGCATGTATAGTGCTGCGGGAAGGACCTTCACTCTCCTTCAGGTTTTGTTCATCACATTCACACCAAAGCTGTACTGTCACTGTCACTGGGTGGGGAGGTCACCAGAAAGGGCCAGGTGCTATTCCTGGCATCAGCATATGAAGTACATTTGACTGACTCCTCTGGACCATCCCACCTGTCTTTTCCTGTTTCCAGCAATAGCTACTGAAATTTCAAGTCATTGTTTGGGTGGCTCTGGAATATTATGACTGTTGCCGTGGTTTTATTCCTCTCCATCACTATGCATTTAACTGTTAAATCCATTTCAACTCCATCAATTTCTTGACTGTGGTTATCACGTGCAATAAACTCTACTGCCTTGTATTTACACTGTGTTCAGATATTTTCCTTTTTGGTGTTGCTAAGAGAAGGTGCATGGACTCTGTTGGATCTACATTTGCTGTACAACTCACTAACTGCCACATCTTCCCCTCTTAGTTGCATTGTATTAGCCTCATCTCTAACTCAAACAACTCTCATTTTTTCACTGCTGGCTGCATAAGTTTTTTATATCAGCAATCCTTCTTGTCTCTGTCTCTCTTTGCCATTTCTGATGTATGCTGTGGAACAGCATGCTAATAATGCTCTACAATATTTCAAGTGGGGGTATAATAAATTTATAAAGAAGTTCAGCAGTTTGTCTGTTTTCAGATTTGCTGTCTTTTTTGAGGCCAGGTTACTGAACACAACCGAGCGCAATGATGCCTGGATCAAAGTGACTTGAATTGGTCTAGGACATACAGCCTGTATATGCTGAAAACTTTCAAATCATCCCTTGCCATGTGCATCTCAAAAAGGATTTCCACCCACCATTGTTCTGTGTATCTGGTTTTCCCAGTTAGCATCAGAGCCCCCTCCAGCCTTCCCTGGTACTCAGGAAGTGAGTTGTATATTTTGCTACCAGCCAGTTCTGCCCCCGCACTGCTGTTCCAGGTTGTTAACAGCTCTATTAATCACTGTTGCCAGTTTGGAAGGAGAGCATACCCAATTCTTCACCTCTTACTGCATTAAAGTGAATAATTTTCCCCTCTTCCTTTGTCTCCTGCCTGTATCAGTTGACAATCAGAAACATCTTTTGCCCTCTCTTGCCATTTTGGTGCCTTGAGTACCCTTACTAAGTGCATTGGAATGACAGGTTGGACAGTGCCAGCAAGCTCTTCTGCCAGGTGGTTTTTGCTGACCATGTCCCAGAGTTGTTAGTACTGAAGAGGGCCCCAGCAGGCAGATGGCAGGAAGATAAACTCTTTAGCAGGTTCCCGGGATGTCAGTAGGATGGCATTTCATTGAAGCACTTGAATGTATTCCCCATTCGGTACTAGCAGTACTATTTCCTGTGTTTGTTTACAGCTAGGAAAACAGGTTGACAGCCAACCTTGAAGACTTGGTGACACTTGGTCTGTGTTCATCAATGTCCAGGGTAGCTCCATATGGGAAATGCTCCATACTTCCTATTCCGTGACCACGGAAGAGGCTCGCAGGGAGGAGGGCAGCCTGGAAAGGCATATGGCACATCTGATACCCAGAAGGACAACCAGCAGTAGGGTACACAAAGCCATAAATCTCAAACGCCTGCAGAATAGGCACTGGAAGTGAATTTCAAATTCATGTCAAGCCCTGGCAAAAGGAAGTTGCTTCCATAAGCCATGCTCTATCAGGGAACAGATACACCCTGTGACCTTGCATCCCATCAACGCCTCAGTGCCATGAATCTCAATTAGCACTGGTAATGCTCACAGCAAACATTAAACGAGCATCTCCTGGGCTGGAAGAGCTCATTCAAAAGTGTTTGGGTGGAGAAAGGAGAGAGCATGTTGACACTAAAACTTATCATCCATCTAAATGGGAGAGAGTGACAGAATCTGTGAGGGCTTCAGTGAAAGCTGCTTTTAGCTTGAAAATATGAGGAGAAAAAGAGCGCAATGAAATACAAAGCCCAGCTCCTGACACCCACTTAAGGACACCCCTGCTGACTCCATTTGAGGGAGGTCAAACAGGGAGGCCATGCTTTGCTTCTTCCAATTTCTAAAAATTATCACCTGTGTGACAGGTGGTGAGCGCAGGTTTTGCATGTGGCCTCAGAGGAGCTTGTACCCACTCCCTTTTCTGAAAAATGAAGGTCTCTCTTCACTGGTTAGCAGGAAATGAAGAACAGGAAAATGGAGTACTGTGTGTGATTATGGTGCCTCTAACATAAAAAAGACATGGAACTGCTGGAACAAGTCCAGAGGAGGGCCACGAGGATGATCAGGGGACTGGAGCACCTCCCCAGTGAAGATAGGCTGAGAAAGTTGGGGCTGTTCAGGCTGGAGAAGAGAAGGCTGCGTGGAGACCTCATAGCAGCCTTCCAGTACCTGAAGGGGGCCTATAGGGATGCTGGAGAGGGACTCTTCATTAGGGACTGTAGTGACAGGACAAGGGGTAATGGGTTCAAACTTAAACAGGGGAAGTTTAGGTTGGATATAAGGAGGAAATTCTTTCCTGTTAGGGTGGTGAGGCACTGGAATGGGTTGCTTAAGGAAGTGGTAAATGCTCCATCACTGGCAGTGTTCAAGGCCAGGCTGGATGGAGCTTTGAGCAGCCTGGTCTAGTGAAAGGTGCCCCTGCTTGCCCACACCAGCCAGCTGGGATCTCACATCTTTTCTGGGGTTTCCTCCCCTTTATCTTTTCCATTCAGGCCAGGGCAAAACCCTTCCTCAGCAGGGTCAGCTGTGTCACACCAGGACTGGCTTGACAGCATCCAAACTCTCTGACTGCTTCATCTGGGAAGATGCTTTTGCGCCTACCTTCCTCCTTCTTGCCCAACTCAAAGGTGCACTGGTCTGATTGATTTGTTTGGGCTTTTTTCTTGGAGGACATATCAGGCAAACTGATTTTATGAGGTGCCAGCTGACCTCAGCCTGAAAATGCTGGGGTTTGGTGTTTTTTTCTATTTTTTTTTTTCTAGCAGCTCTCAAAAAGTGTTTCTCTATAGGTACGTGCCAGTGGAAACTGCCTGATTGAATCACCTCACAAAGACCCTTCTGAGCAGTTCCCAGACAGAGGCAATTTTGATGGTGAGAAGAGGCATTTCTGCTATAGCTTTTGCTGTCCTTAGGAAAGAAAGAACATTTAGAGGGCTTTTTTTGGTGGATTTAATTGGATTCCTATCATGTCTGTGGTTGAAGTTCATGTGCTGACTTCTCTCCTGTAGCTGTTTTCTTATTGCTCCCTCTCCAGCTGCATATTTCCCTATCAGCAAAAGCAGTTACTATTATTACAAGCTTTTCTCCACATTTCTCCTGCGTTTTGCACAACAACTGAAGCCTTTCTGTGGAACCACTCCTACCTCAGTCTATTCAGGGTACCCCATGCACTCATAAGCCTGAGTCCACCATGCTTATTGCTTCAACAACTGGTTGTAGGAAGATGTGCATCCCTGGGTAAGGGCTGGAGAGTCCCGAGAGGCTCACTATTCATCACCATGCTGCCAAACATACCAACGAACTTGCTTTTAACATATGTTGCCTCTGAGATCACAAAGCATCCCTCCACTTTTTTCATTTGCTCCACCACTTAAGGAGCAGGAAAAGCATTCAGCATCTAGAACCAAGATATGAGCAGGAGTTCCCTTCTCACTTCCTTCTTTCCCACCCACCACACCAGAACTTGCAGACCCCCGTCCAGAAGCATCTTGTATTCCCTCTGACCATTATAGTTGTGAGCAGAAATGTGCTGTTATATAAAAATGTATCCTTCTCAGTTTATAACAGCTCTTTCAAAGCAATTCCTGCCAACTCACTACGCTGGACCTCCCGTTTCCCTGGCATGACAAAGACCAGCTCTATTCAGGCTGTCTTCTTACAGAAGATTCCCCATTTGGGAGCTTTAAATGCTTTTTGTCTCTTTTGCCAGAGTGCTAAAAGGACTGGAATAGAGCTTATATTTACCCAGACGATTTTTGTAAGTACAAGACCTACAGAACTACTGCTTACTTCATCAGGGTTTTTAAACAAGGGAAGAAGAAAATTGAAGCCCCAAGTTTTTATAACAAATGGAAATCATACAAACTTTATTTCCTCCTTTGTTGTCTTAAACTTTGTGTATATTGAGGCACTTAGAAGCAGAGTAGTTCTGAAAACAATGTTTTTTCAAGTTCCTTTATTTTCAGAGTTTAATTGTTATTGTTGTTGGGGAGAGTAGCAACCCTGAGACAGGAGTCTGGGGATCCGTTGTGGCCTGGAGTGCTCCCATGGGCAAATAACTGTCTCCACAGCTTCCTTTCCATAAGTGTGAAATGAGCATGTAAGGCATCCATTTTACACTAAAGTTTAAAGATCATTGCCTGAGAGCGGGATTTAAATATAGACTATAAATTCAACAAAGAGAAGGCAAATAATCTCTTTTCTTTTTTTTTAAGCAAATTTCAACACAGGAGATTTTTAGACCATTAAGAGTTAGACCACTGGAAGAGTGGGTTAACAAGGACCTTATGAAGTTCAACAAGGACAAGTGCTAGGTCTTGCACTTGGATAAACACAAAGAGTGCAACACCCACCGGGATCCATGAGGCTGGGGAGCAGCTCTGTGGAAAGGGAACTGGGGGTGTTGGTGGACACAAGCTCAATCTGAGTGAACAGTGTGCAGCTGTTTGAATGGAAGCCAGCACTTGGAATGTTGGGTTACACCTACAAGGGCACCACCAGCAGAGGGGAAGATGTCATCATCCCACTCTACTCAGCCCCTATCAGGTCACACCTAGAATATCGTGTTCAGTTTTGGTCCCTGCTATGCAAAAAAGATGTGGACAGGCTGGAGAGGGTCCAGAGAAGAGCCACAGGGATGATCAAAGGACTGGAAAGCCTTCTGCATGAGGAAAGGTTTGCTCAGCCTGGAGACAAGAAGGCCCAGGGAAGACCTTATCACCATATTCCAGTATTTAAAGAGTGGCTAGAAAGAAGATGGAGACTCTCTTTTTACAAGAAGTCGCATTGAATAGACATGGAGTAACGGGCACAAGTTATTTCTGGGGAAATTCTGGTTTGACATGAGAGGAAAATTTTTCCCAGTGAGAACAATCAGACACTGGAATAATCTCCCCAGGGAACTGATGAATTCCTCAGCACTGGACACTTCAGAGATTCAGGTGGACAAAGTGCTGGGACCTCTTGTATACAGCATGCTTTTGTCTTGGAAGGTTGGACCAGATGATCACCGAGGTCCCTTCCAGACTGGTATTCTGTGAGTCTATGATTAAAACAAAAGGCTGCTGAAGAAGGTTACATGCATGTCTGGAAAAAATACCAGTAAAGGTTCTATTAAATATCAGCAGAGGAAAACGTTTCTTATTCCCAGACTTGAACAGGGCATGTCTACAAAGGTGTCTCTCTGCTGGAACAGGAAAAAGCCGTGAAAGACAGGTCATTTGAGATCTCCCGGGGTCCTGAGATTAACTCACATTTGAGACACTCAGGTGATGGAAAAGCAAGTGTTCATACTTTCCAAAGTCTTTTCACAATAGCTGTGCAGAAGAAAGAAATCGTAAAAATCAGTCTTAGCTGGAAATTACCTTTGCTTTAACTCAGGATCAACTATTACCTTCTTCAAAACACTGAACAGACATTACCAGGGTATTTTATTTTTACAGACTTTTAAGGTAGGCTTTCAAAAGCCTGCTTTACCATCAGCATCTGACTGGCACTAGCAGAATATTTTAAATGCTGTTTTACGGTAATCAGTAGATGAGGAGCATTCCCAGGTTTCACTTGATATTAATTTGGCTCTTCCATAGGAGCCTCAGAAACCCTCTGGTCTCCATGACTGTTCAGTTATCTACAGGAAAAACTCCTGCTCTGCAATCTTATTTAGGTCTTTCATTCAGTATTGAATGTTTTGCCAGTAACAGCAGTAAGTTGTAGCTATTGAGAGACAGGCAGGTAAAAAGTACCCCTTCCTTTGAAGAATCTCAGATGTGCTGGTAGAGAGACATTCAGGCAGAGGAAAAACATCCTACGTGCTACCTTGACTAATCCTGCCACCTCCTGCCCCTTCAGTGGCTTGCTGGCGGCCATGTCCTCTTTGCATGCCCTAAACTTCTCTCAGGACTCCGCATCTCGCCCTATGTGCCTCTCTAGAGAGGGTCCCTTGGGACTGCAATATACCTTTTGCAGCACCAAGGACACTTCAGCTCTGGCTTGGATGCAGGGCAGGTGTGCCAAGGGCCAGGGCCTGAGCCACCTTACGAGGTGGCATGGTCTGTCTGCAGCTTCACTGCAGGTAGCAGAACATGGGTTTTGTTAAGGGTGTGGTCAGGATGGTGTGCAAGAAGCACATCCTGGAGAAAGCCAGCTAGAAATGTGCCTGCAGTGCAGCATCGTGGGCATTTCATAGCACTAGAGGCCAACACAAGCAGGACATCACACTCTGGGGCATCGAGCTACTTTGCTCTTGGTGCAATTCAGTGAAATTAATGCATCCAAACATCCTAACAAATCTGCAGCACGGATGGTGGATTATCCCACCAATTTATCTTTGGCAGTGTGTTTATCTCGGCCAGTACAGCTATTTCAGCAATCAGGCAATGGCAAGAGTTTTTATGGAGTCTGTCCACACAAATCCAGGAAAATGGGAGGTCTGCTCTGATTAGAGGATCCCTGCTTAATCAGCCTAAGAGGGCTGATCTTGAAGATGATTTCTTAGAGCAAAAGAAGCTACTAAGTGATCTTTGGGTTGGTCAATTACTGCACATATCAGGTGATGTGACAGCATCAGTTAAGACTTTTGACCCACAAGAAATCCAGTAGCAGAGCTATCTGGGATCATACTGACACAGAGCTGGTCAGGAGGAAGCAAAGCAATATCCCATCACAGAGTGGCAGAGCAACAACGCTGAAATCACAGAGGCTCAATTAGCCCAGCTTATCTGGAAACATCCTCAGCGTTGTGTGTACTGGGCAGGGGAAGTATTCAGCATGCTCCCGTTGTGCAGTTCCTGACCAACACCTTCGTGAGAAGGACTTTCGTCTGCCATAGACAGAGCCTGAAGGTTGTTTTTAAAGGAAAATGCAGGTTTAGGAGCAATTACACGATCAGCCAAAGCAGCTGCGTGTTTCTAAGCATCCTGAGTCCCAGCTGTGGTCTGCAGGGAAGCTTTGCTAAAGGTGACTTCAGCAGCAGCTGCAGTGCTAACCTGCCTTTCTCAGTACTCACAGCACCATCGCTGGAGCATGCTTCTGCTCTTCACCAAGTGTGCAACATACATATAATGCGGCAGACACTGTTCATCCAAGCACTTTCTTACAGGGAGACTTGCATGGGTAGAGAAGTGAGCATTCTTTTTTTTCTTGAACTTTTCTTATCACTATCACCATTGGGCCTAGAGTGATAACCTGCTTCCATCACCAATTTATACTTTATCAGAGACCTTTAGGGATTATTTTAACATTACAATCCCAACTCAGGGAGCAATCAGAGCCCTCCTCCACCCCCAAGTGTCCCCTTTCCCCTCCTTTTATTTGCATTTATCAGTTTTTGGATACATAAAAATAAAAAATAGCAGCTGAAACTTTTGTTTTGTTGTTGGAGTTACTGAAATGAGAAAACCTGAATCGGGCTTGTATTGTTTCTGGCTGGTTTGCTTGGGTTTCACTGTTTGGCACTGTTTGTTTGCTTGCTTGTTTAAACTTCCTAGACAAACACGCTAATATCTGGAACAACTGTAAATTTTAATGAGGAGGCAGCATTACCAACTTTTCAAAAGTGTGGTCTTGATAATTTCTTAGAAAACTTTGCCATTTACAGGCAAGCAAGCCAGGTTTATCATCTTAGTCATACATAGGTCTGTATATTTCTGAGTCAGAACACCTCCTGAGAGCAGAGGATAAGTGGCTTCTGCCATGAACTATTGATTTGGGAACAGAGTGGCTGACACGTGCAAAGCCAAGACAAGATTTGAAAAAAATAAAAAATGAAAGGAAAAGGGGAAGAATCTCCCATCCTACATGAAACAAGTTGTTCAGCTTTTGTCTACATGGAAAACAACACGTGAGAACAGGATGCTCACCCAACGGCAAAGGGTGAAGAGCCATGTAGCTTGCTGAGCAGGAAATCTTTGCTGTCACTATCCTTCCTCCATAGTGACAAACATCAAGTTTTTACCAGGGTATGTTTCTGGACAAACCAATGAGCTCTGAAGCCAGAGCTGCTCTGTCCTGATGGGGAGAAAAACAATGATTACTACTCTTCAGATTTCTTGTAACCATGAACAGTGACCCAGAAAATGAGTGATTTGCTTTAGATCTGAAGCAGAGATGAGAGCCCCCTCCTCACTGTCATATTATATAGCTTTCCTTCAGCTGCATGCTGTCCTTCTGGATTAAGGATGGCTACCTGATAGGGTAGCAGTCATTTTACATAGAGATTAGGGATTATCTCAGTAAATTATCATGCATTTTACACAGAGCACGAAGAGGGAAATCAGTAGACAATATGCTGTAAATGCATATCTACACTTCATGGTCTCTGACTGAGTAAGCACGGTCCTAGAAATAACCACGAATACCACCTTCATCAAGAAAAGAGTGCTTGAGTTCACTGAATAAAGAGGTGCCAACTCTTACAAAGACTTCCGGAAAGCCCTGAATTTTCTCAGCCAAATCTTTCCCTGAAAAAAAAGGCGGAACTAGAAGAGCTCTTTGCTATCTGCCTCCATCTTCAAACACAAAGCTAAATACCAAATCATTTATTGCCTCTGACTCACTTTCAGGGTTGCCTTCTCCAAAACAAATTTACAATAGAGCCATACATGAAAAATGTAAACTATTTAAAAAGCAGTTAGAGAAATATACAAGTCTGAAAAGAATACTACCCTGCTACAGCAGCATCAGATGCAGCTCTTGAGGCTTCATAGAGAATTTGAGAAGTGCCATAATTCATATCGCATCAAGAGTCCTCATCCATTTACTGCCTATCAATAGGATGCTTATGTGTCATTCGTTTTGGCTTGCAGAATCCAGCCTTCTTTGGATTAATCAATTATTTGTGTTCCTGTAACTAAAATCTCAGCAAATACTCTAAAGGTTAACTTCTTATTGCCTTACTTAAAGATGGAAAGACTTCAAAGTAAAATTATGCTAACAATTTTGGAAAGCTTTTCTTGTGTCATTGTGTCGGCCATGAGCCATCAGGCAGGTTACAGACGTCCGCCTCCAATTCTGCTCCTAGGTGACTTACTGTCATCAAAGTCTATTTCTATTTCTTGAACAAGATACATTAAGATCTAAGGTTGGAAGTCCTCCCTGCTGAACAGTCTCATCCTACTCTTTCCTACTGTTTCTCAGCTCCTACACAGCGTGTAAATAAATATGTATATATGCACAAGGGCTGTGCCTTGAGCCCAGCAGTTACCATATATGAAGGGCTGAGAGCATATCCAGTGGCAACTGAAGAGTTTGAATGCAGATTTCCATCCCTCTTCATACAGGATAAACCATTTTCCAGAGGCTGAGAACTTGGCCAAGTTGAGACCTATGTCCTAAGCTAATGTCTTTATACGACAATTTCTCAGTGGTTCAAACCAGAAAGGTGCCAGGTCTTAACAGAACGTTTTCCAGAATTTAGCACATGCAGGTTAATGCATCTGCCTTTGTTTCACCCTTAGAAATAGCTGACCCATTAAAAAAAGAAGAGAACAACCAAACCTGGGACAAATAGATCACCCTGAGAAAACTGAAGCTCTACTAGGTAGTTTGGGAAGCAATAAAAACCCCACCTTGTCTCATGTTGGAAAGTGCCTGGCACCTTTATTTAATTTGATTATCTATTCCATCTGCAAGAACAGAGTGTGAATAGTAAAGAGAAGACTATGTAATAACCAAAAGAGCTGTTACGTAGAGCATATTCTCAGCTGCGGAATGAAAGCATGCTTTGTATTTCTAAACTGTGTTGTACAACTGGAAAGCCAAGGTGCCATGTCCCACATATTTGGGGATAGCATCTCCTGGTTATTAAACTGTACAAGGATTCTAAATGAAGAAAGAAAAACGAAAAAACCCCAAAGTACTCAGAACTTTTCACTTCAACATCTCAGGAAACATCTTTGTACTTCTTTCAACTAAAAGAAATGTAGAAGGCTACTCATGAGATCCAGTTCTCTGACTTACTAACTTTAAAAGGTAACAATATTCCTACTCAAAAATGCTTGATCTTGGTCTGATAAAATGCTGTATTTCTCCCATCCAACACATCTACCTACATATTTTTCTTCAACAATCTTTTGGTTTAATATTTTCACCCTTTTACCCAGATTCATCCATATTCCTCCCCACTCCTGCAAGCTGACCACCTCACTCTGCCATTCTCCAGTGAGATTCCTATGTGGCTGGCTGACCTTGCAACCCCTAATAAGACGAGCAGACAGGTATGTTATTCTGTTGTCTGCATATGTGGGCACTGCACCGTGAAGACTTTGAAATAAATTCTCAGTGCTCCCTGAACTATTTAATATTCCAGTCAAGCCAAAATGTGTGTGCTTGAAAGTATACAGAAAAAAAAAACAGTTCCAGCAGAGTGGGATGAAGATTTGCTGTTAGTAATTCTAGTATTGTGTGGTGCCTGGTTCACAGCAACATGGCTTTTCCTGCCACCCACTTGCAATCCACCCTGTAAACGCAACCCACCGTCTGAACGTCGCTTGGTGCGGGCTCTGCCTGCTCTGCGCATCGGACAAAGCTTCCAGTCCTCGCTTCCAAGCTGGGTTGGTTTTGCTGGGCAAATAGGCACAAAATCTAGTAGATCTCGCACATATGCAACTCTGAATACAGTTACATTGAGGTTGTGTTTTTATGGTCACTTTTCAAGTAGAAGTGCCATTTGAAAATATTAAAAAACCACATTATGAGTGTAACTGTAAGAGCAGAGTCAAAACAATGAAGACATTTTAAATGTTATATTAACTCGGTACTTTTCACCTCCTATGCGAGAGGGTAAGAAAAACACGTGTTGACCATCAGACAAAGCCCAAGTAACAACCAGAGTCAAACTCCAGATATATTTACACAGGCATTAACTGACCTCCCTATGAAGGAAGATGAGAAACCTGCAGCTCAAAACATCTGCAAATTGTGTGACAGATAAACAGAAAAGGTCTTTCTTCAGATTTTATGGCAAAACAGTAATAATGTATATAATGTATCTACATGCCTTTTTTTATAAAACTTTCTCAGAAAGCTAATGAGTTTCCTTTTGTTTCCTACAAAAGAAGGTGGGGGGGGGGAGGGGACACACGACAGAAAGCATTTGTTAAGAGTACATTATTCAGTTTTCAAGTTGTTATTTGAAAACAGAGTGTCCCACACTGACAGTTCAGGGTTTTTTGAACTGTTCAAAACAGCCCGGTGAATTCCTGTTGTTCCTGTAGAGGGATCTTCTCAGGCAAAACAAAAGGTTATTACTAAATTAATAGGACTGCAAGAACCCATCAGCACAAGTTTCCCCAGAACTCCTTTACAGAATGAATGGGCAAATCAAAACCATAAAATCACCAGTATGTGTCAGCCTTCTACATTATCCATAGAACTAGGAGCTTTTAAGATGTGCCAGCCTCAGGCTTCTTGTTCCTTATGGCATGTGTGACATGAAAACAAGGGACTATCAAGCAACTATCATTGCTGAAAACAGGGTATTTTAGGGATACTGGCATGACTAAAATGTAACTGCTGATCGGTGCCAATTAGCCAGAATAATCCTGTTAGCATTAGCTCAACTGTTCATTTGTAAATCTCTGCAACCCTAATTGTATTTGAAGTTCTTTCTAACACTAACTCCTTTTGTATGGTGGTGAAGCCTGCAAAACACTCATCAACTGAACAGCTGATTGAACAAGCAATCCTTTCTTAACCCTTTGCAAACTCAACCTTATAAAAGTAGTTCTGCATATTAACTATATGCACATACTGACTAAATTTGTACATCATTTTATTACACTTTACAATAAGCACTATTCTCTTGCCATATCTTATACCTCTAAGATAAGTAACTAACCAAAAATAACCCTTTGTGATGGTTCTTTATCAAGCTTATACCTTAAATCACAACATGTATTCACCCATGAAAAATAGTGTTTGATTTTAACATATTGTTATTTAATTTGTGCAAGAAGAGCATTTTGGCAAAAAAATCATGGCTGAACTGCAAATAGCTGACAGTGCTCTTTGAATTCACTGGGTAGCCCTCGTCAGCTTTGGATGAGCTTTTTGATCAAATCAAAATGGAAAATACAAGAAAGATGCAAGGGAGATTTCATTAAATAAATTTATTTGTTAAAATAATTTAACTCCAAATACAACTGCTGAGTTTGCATTGAGTTCTATGTACAATTCTTGTTTTATCTGAAACATCAAGGTTTAAACAACTGACATTGTTACAAAACAAACTGTTGCCCCATTTTAAGTTGCCAGTTGTATTAGAGCTCAACAATTAACTGTGAAATACATTAATTCACCCCTAGGAAACTCCAAATCAACAGCGTTAAGCCTGATTCCAGAACCCACTGCATTCTTCCTTCAAACCCTGATCAAGAATTAACAGATGCACAACAATGCAGATAAAAGCCTCCTGCAGTTGTCAAACATTTGTTTTTGTTGCGGAGTTTCATAATTAAAGCCTAACCAGTGCTTTGACAGCACGCTGGTGAAAAAAAAAATAATAAAAGAAAATAAAAACCAAACATGCACAAAACCCCCCAACCAAATGGCTGACATCTTTAGGCAACATTCTATACAGGAAAGCAAATACCAGTAGTTTTCCCACAGAAAAGTAATGGCAACTGTAGCACTGGGATTAGGGAGAGGCTAGAACCAGAACAGAAAATGTCACCAAAATGTTTCTTGATGCTCTGAAGGGGAGGTGGGGGGACAGACACAACAGGAAAAAAACAAAAACCAAAATCCAATGCACTTATGTTTTATACTCTTGATCTAATTCTGGTTTGTTCGCTTTGACTAGTTTTTGTGACTAGTTTTTAAGGGAAAGAGGAAACAGTTGCTCTCACTATCATAGCTTAAAAGAATAAAAGTTGTAACTTAAAAAAAAAAAAATCAAACCAACAAAACTGCAGAAATGCTGTCGTTGTAGAAAAGTACAAGAACAGCCAAAGGAAAAGTGGGTCTTTGGAACAAATCATAATATTTTTAAGGCATGTTATAAGAAACTTTCAAATACTAGAATTGGTAATCCTATCAGGGTACAAACGACACTATGACCCAAGACCAATGTCTCCTGCAGGGTGGCCACGCAGCCGCCGCATGGTTCCCTCACCTCCCTTCCTGCAACCCCTGTCATTTGAAAAATCTCTGTTGAGTGCAACTGTCATTGATTCAAGCTCCACTATCTTCACATTAGTGGAAATACAAATAGTGCATAACTACTTCCTCAGAACTATACAGTGAAAAACAACACTTAGGCTTCCCCCACCCCACCACGTTGTGTGGTAGCTTACATACAGCTGATGTTTTTGGAAATGTAAGAGCATAATGAGGGAACAAGACTGGGAGATACTTTCATTAATGTTTTCTGTTAAAAATTCACTGTGCATTTTCCCCTATATTAAAAGCCCATCTGTTTTATATTATGAACTTCATGTTAGCCTGTTCATATTGTACTTCATGTCATTTTCTTGGAGGATGAACAATCTGTGAGGTAAGATTTTAACACCTCTGTAAATAACATTGCATAACATGTACTTCCAACTCGGTTTCAAATTTAGGTTTGGTAGGGGTTTGTTTTGGTTTTTTTGAGCACTTATGCAGTGATCTCACACTGACAAGCTGTTTTACAGATAGGTTGTTCTGCTCAATAAACCCTTTCCCAATCTAGATACTATGAAAATTGAAATATCATTAATTGAATATCTCACATCTTGCTTAAGCATGGTGGCTCACGCAATGGGTGGGCAGGGGGGTAAGAGAACATTCATACCATCTAGTTTAGGCATATAAGTTGTGTGAATTGGAGGACCAAAGTTAAAAGCCTAAGTTTGCTATATTGTCAATGGAAAGAGGTAGGTGCCTCTAGGAGGGCGATTCAGAGCACCCAAAATGGGCATTCAGATGCCAGAAATAAACGGTGTGCCTATCTCCTGAAAGAGAACAAAGTACAGTAACAAAAGCTCTGCAAGGTAGATGGGAAACGGGCTACATTTATGTTCTAGTAAGGCTTAATGTTTTGCGTCATCTAATGCCCTTCAATACGTTGGTTATGGAAAGGTTTTGAAAGATTAAGGGCAGAGATGGCCAGTTCTCTTCCGTGAATATGATTTCCTTTAGTTACCATCCAATGAACTATAATTCAAAATGTTAAGGATATTTATGTATGAAGAACTGCAAAGCGCTTTGTACTCAAGTTTCCTTTGTAGCAGATGAGAGTGTTTTAGGAAGTTCTGCAGATGGAGGCAAAACTCTCGAACCTAACTCCAATTACAGCATTTCTAAGGGCCATATACACACACACATACGCACTCAACACACACACACACCCCAGCACCCCTGTTTTCACTCATTTAAACACAAGGAACTACACTGTTACTGCACAAGATTGAAAAACTAATAAACGCATGGTGTTACTTAGACTACAGGCTCAGTGACTCTGTATTTTTATGGCCAATTTTACCCATAAAAGAACCAGCTCAAGACAATCTCTCCAGCATTTAAAATCTAAACATTGTGATTGAAAACGTTTCTATACTTTGATTGTAAGACTTCGGAATAGGTATTTCTGTGCCATTAGTCATGCAAATGATAAATACTTCACTGCTATGAAACTAGCAAGTCAGAGCTCGAGCATCCTTTCAAAATAAAATATTTGCTCCCACCACTTAACACACCAATAATTGGGGCAACCTTTGAATAGTGTGTCAGGCAATTAAAGAGCCATTTCCACACTCACCTAAGGAATTACAACTGTAACTATGTCACCTCTGAACCAAAAGATTTCACATGGTTATTCAATTTAAGTTTTCATCCTTAAAGCTATCAAATAGCAAACTTGATTTTCAAAGCTTAGTTGGGGATCACACCAGAGAATGTAGCCCTTGAAGGCAAGAAAAACTGTTATCTTTAACAAACTTAAAAATGCAGGATGTTCATACTGTCCCACGAGGTTTCTGCAGAAGGGAACATATGGATGCAACATGGCTTAATTTTCCTTACAAGATGGTACTAGTTATTCTATTAAAGTGTTCCTTGTTAGTAAGGCTCAGCAATTTTTTTTCATCACAGTTGCTTCCTCCTGGTTCAGTAAAGTGATAAATAAAGATGCTTCCTGCTTTGTAAACAGAGGGTTTGTTTGGCTTTTTGCAGACCAAAACCTGAAGCGATCCTCCATTTTTGAGCAGCAAAATGAAAGATTTAAAACATTCCAATGCCAGACTGTTTCTTCACCCGTCATTTGTTTTCGGATCTTGCCTCTCATTTCACACACTGATTCAATGTTTTCTATTTCAAGATGTGGGATAAAGTGTAGAAATAATAGCATTGATTTTGAAAACAATCCAAACTATATAGGTCTCTGGTAGCCTCTTAACACTGTCAGAAGTTCTGGTGAAATCAACATATTTGACTGAACAAACTTGGCCACAAGTGACAGCACATGTCCTGAAGCATGGTGATGAGACGCTGAAAGACTTGTCTCTCCTTCCACGCTTATACTAGTTGGGAATGGTCTTCAGAGATATTCTCTTCACTGTTTCTGTTCCAGAAGTTTTCCAGCTTCTTCAAAAATAGCTGCTGTCTGACATGGCAACACATGTACTTTTGACCGGAATGACCCTGTCGATCAACTGGCTGTGCCATAAAATTGCAGGTGCTCAAAGGGAAAAACGGGTGAGATGTGGTCATTTAACCCAATTATATTCAGAGTCAGTGATTGACTTCCAATGCTCAGCTCTGAGTTAATGTTGCTACTTCACTACAGATGTATTTCAAGTGACCCACAAACCAGGAAGTGAAGTAGGCAGTTTTACCACCTTACAAAATTTCTGCAAATTAAGTCCAGGTTAGGTCATTTTTAATGCTATTGTATATTACATGCAGAACAGCATGGATCATCTTTGTCTGGCTGTGCTGCATAGTTCATTTGTCTAACGATTTCTGCAAAGAGCTCATCCACCATTGTTTTACTTTTAGCAGAGGTCTCCATAAAGGGGCAGCCCCATTCTTCAGCTAAGGCTCTGCCTTCACTCAGTGATACTTCTCTCTCACTTTCCAGGTCCACTTTATTACCAACCAGAATTACTGGCACCTTCTCATACCTAGAGTTCAAAAACAAGAACACAAGAACAACAGCAATAATTATATTTTTAAAATGGCAATATTTTAAATGTAAACATCCATTTGCAAATAGTACAGACGCAACAGGAAAGAGACATTTGGATAATCTGAAAACTTCACGTTGAAAACATACTTTGTATATGTAACATTCCGGCAATTTGTGCACATCTCTTTTTTCCCCCCAGAGATTTGTTAAAGTTCTAAGCAATGCTCTCTCCTCTGAATTTTCTTCCGTAACAGAAGATCTGCCAGGAATGCTTCCCCACTACAAAATCCAAGGACTCTAGTAATATTTTCCATGTTTGCAACCTCAGGGTCCAAGAACAAGATGGATGTCCAGCTCTCCCTTTAACATTACATCCTCCTCCCTGAACAGGTAGCATGCCGTATTTCCTGCTTGTGAGAAGGATACACCATTGTCCCATTCAAGGGTAATTTGTTTAATATATTTGGAACTCTCAGATTAGCAACAAAAGGGAAAAAAACAAAGGGCCAGTAAATTAATTTGAAATTTCAGGAAACATAGTTTGCTTCCAAGTACTGTATATGTGACAGCATTGTTATATAAAAGTATGTATAAGCTAATACAGAATACACAATTGACCCTAGCTGATAGAGAATACACAACTGTCCATTGTAGCATTCACATCATTATGCCAGTTAAATAATCTGGAGGAAAAAAAAAATATTCCAGGCAGTGTTATCACATTTCTTCATAATCAACTTGACAGCACAGTAGATCACATAAGCTATGAGAGAATTTATTACTTTGCACCTCCTTGTGAGGGGATCCTTGCCAATTTTTTTTTTGAAGTTAAAATGCTTGCCTTCCTTTCCTGCCACCCCATCCTAACAAGCATAAACCCTTCTTCAGACATGGAACTGAAGTGTTCAGTCAGGTTTTAAATTTACATATTTGCCATAGCAAAGAAGAAAACACTGGGCCTACTTCCAAAACACTCTTACACGGGTTTTCTCATGAAAGCAACAAGGACCGACAAAAAAACCTGATTATGGCTTTTAGCACTTAAACTAAACTAAGATCTAAGAGAAACAAGATGGTTCACTCTCCATTTAAACCTCATTTTCTACTTCATATTAACTTACTAGTACTGCTTTGAGTCAAATCAGTTAAGACGAAGCTGTGGACAGACAACAGTCATTGCTGACAACTGCAGCAGTTGGAGATGTCACTGTCCTTAAGCCTTCATTACTCCTTCACCCCTACACCCACCCTCCCTGACTTCCAGGCAGGGCAGCAGAGCAGAGCTGATGCATGTGCCTCAGCTGGTTGAAGGAAACATCCAGCAGCTTGCCACAACCTACCAGGCACGATCAAACTCAGCTGTTGAGTTTCCCTGCACTGGAACAGAGAGCCTACATGTTCCCGTCTGCTCCTCTGCAAGGAGAGTGGGATCCCCCAGAGTCAGAAAGGATAAAAGAGCAGTAACTTCTCAGACTACCTCAGCAACTCTTACACCACCACAGCAGTATAAAAACTTGGTCCAACCATGTCATAAGAGGAAGCTGAAATTTTAAACTTCATTATGTCTCTTCGATAACTATGAGAATGTTATTTAATCCACAGTCCAGGGCTGTGGTCAATAACTGTAGAGAATTCCCCTCTCTCTCACTATTTATCCTATCCTTGTTTACCATCTGAAGAGACACAATACATTTCTTACTCTATGGATACACAGTATTTAGCACAATGATTCCTTTGGAACTCTTGCAAGAGCTAAGCTGCCATTAAGTACTAAAATACACACAAGCATCTTGAAGTCTGTCCTCCCGCATTTCAACACACGATAGCATAGTTTTTAATTACATAAGATGGATGGCATTCAAGAGATAAGACAGCAATCCAATATTTCTTTTTATCTTTGCTGTTCAGATGCACGTGTCCTATTGTATTCGCTGTACAGCATTAAAAAACCTTCAATGAAAGTGCAGTCAGGTACACCTTCCCTGCATCAGGTTAAGAAAGCTAAAGCCCTGGTAGAATTAAATCTGGCCAAGGACATCAAGGGCAACAAGAAAAACTTCCACAGGTGCATTGGTGAAAAAAAGCAAGATAAAGGAAAACTGTGGGTCCTCTCTGGAAGGAAACAGGAGATCTGGCTATCTGGGATATGGAGATGGCTGAGGTACTCAGTGACTTTTTTGCCTTCGTCTTCACCAGCAAGTGCTCCTCCAGTCATAATGCCTAAGCCACAGAAAGAAAGACAGGGACTGGAAGAATGAACTACCCACTGTAGGATAAGATCAAGCTCGAGAACATCTAAGGAACCAAAAGTTCATGGGACCTGATGAGATGCATCTGCAGGTCCTGACGGAACTGGTAGATGAAATAGCTTAGCTACTATCCATCCTATTTGAGGAATGATGGCAGTCCAGTGAAGTTTGCCAATGACACCAAGCTGTGTGGTTCGGTTGATACACTGGAGGGAAGGAATGCCATCCAGAGGGACCTCGACATGCTTGTGAGGTGGGCTGATGCCAACCTCATGAAGTTTAACCATGACAAGTGCAAGGTCCTACACCTGGGTCGGAGCAATCCCAGGCACAGCTACAGGCTGGGCAGAGAAGAGATTCAAAGCAGCCCTGTGGAGAAGGACTTGGGGGTGCTGGTTGATGAGAAAATGAACATGAGCCGGCTTCAGTGTGCGCTTGCAGCCCAGAAAGCCAACTGTATCCTGGGCTGCATCAAAAGGAGCGTGACCAGCAGGTCGAAGGAGGTGATCCTGCCCCTCTACTCTGCTCTTGTGAGACCTCACCTGGAGTATTGTGTACAGTTCTGGTGTCCTCAGCATAAAAAGGACATGGAACTGTTGGAACAAGTGCAGAGAAGGGCCACAAGGATGATCAGGGGACTGGAGCACCTCCCGTATGAAGATAGGCTGAGGAAGTTGGGGCTGTTCAGCCTGGAGAAGAGAAGGCTGCGTGGAGACCTCCTAGCAGCCTTCCAGTATCTGAAGGGGGCCTATAGGGATGCTGGGGAGTGACTCTTCTTTAGGGACTGTAGTGACAGGACAAGGGGTAATGGGTTCAAGCAGGGGAAGTTCAGACTGGATATAAGGAGGAAGTTCTTTACTGTTAGGGTGGTGAGGCACTGGAATAGGTTGCCCAGGGAGGTTGTGAATGCTCCATCCCTGGCAGTGTTCAAGACCAGGTTGGACAAAGCCTTGGGTGAGATGGTTTAGTGTGAGGTGTCCCTGCCCACGGCAGGGCGGTTGGAACTAGATGATCTTAAGGTCCTTTCCAACCCTATTCTATGATTTTAAGTTCTCACTGACTGGAAAAGGGGAAACATAAAGGGAGGAATTCACACTTGTTGCAGATTTATAGCTAGTTCCACTGAACTATTCAGGTGCTTTAAAAGGTTTAGGAACCCTAGGAAAGCTGAGCAACTTAATGTCAGAAGATATTATGAGTACTCAGCAGCTGGGAAATGGAGCTATTAAAATAGTGAAATTTCATACAGTAGAACAAAAAGAAGAACTGATAAGGATAGATGTGAAAAGTCTAATTTAATTTATTTGCACAGGACCACCTAGGAACTATTAAGTAGGGCAGATAGAAGCATTCTTCCGTATTAAATTTTCTTGCTTTTGCCTCTTGCATTTACCTTATTCCCTATCTAACTTGATCACCTAAAATGAGATGAGAATCCTACAGTCAATACATTCATCTTACAATCCAGATTTTTCTAATAACCACTTAACACCAGATTTTTTAAGAAAATATTTCTGCAAAACTTTTATGATGTCAAATATCTGATATTGATATTTTCCAGCCTATCAAGGTCCCCCTGAATGTCAGTTGAATAATAAACTTTACATAAAACCCACTTTTTATACATGTAGATTGTGTGTGACAAATATTTTTGATTTTAATATAAAAGTATATATACTTATGCTTGCATAATATGCGTATAATATGCACAGAAACTGTCTATAATATATACACACACATACACAGTCATGCATTTTGTCTTTTCATATAGAAAAGTCAGTATCCATTATCCAGAATAATGGAGGTTGAAATATGGCAAATAATGGGAAAGCAGTCCATGGATACTGAGCAGATGACTGGCTTCAGTACAGGCTTATGAGCTCCAGCTCAATATCAGTCCTGACAGACCCAAGCGAGTAGGGGAGAGTCAGACCATGCACCTGGGTATTGTGTTCTCCAAAACCAAGATGATGATTCATTGACTGCATGTTGAACAGTGCTACACATGAACTAAAAAGTCTTTACACAAACTATATGGTTACATATAGTGGCTCCAGCCCCTGCTTGCCTTCTTCATTCAGAATCCTTAAGCGTCTCCACACTGTACTTCACAGCTTTTCAGTTCTGGTAATACACTGTGGAAACCCTAGCTTTCAACTAAATCAAGCTCTACAAGTTCTGAAGTCCAAGCTGGCTCTCTACCCTTTACATCCCAACACTGCCAGAATATCTTGCTTCAGTTGGTATCCTGGGCAAATTTATCTGATGAGCACAAGAGAGATCCCTGGCTCAACGTGCTCCCTACCACACTTGCTGATCTTGATGGAGGGAACTTTTGCCTGCTCCTGGAGGCTCCACTTGCTATTTGCAGAGCTTTGGATTGGCCAGATGCTGGCACACCCACCACCGAGGTGGTGTGCGGCAGCACAGGCCTGCAGGGGGAAAGGGTGATTTCTCAGATGTGGAATTAGAAGATTCTAATGAAATCTGAAGGGTAGAAGGCTTTTCACCCTGTTGAATTTCAGTGACCCAAGAAGAAAACAATTTCTTTACAAAGGAAAAGAGCCATCTTGCAATGCCCAATCAGCAGTGAAAAACCCTTCCACACAACCACAAGAAAATTGAATCCAGGAATTCATAAATCCCTCTGAAAACTTCAAGTAGGAGCTAACCTGCACACAAATACTTTTAGCAGAGCACAAGAGAATAAGACCACACCACCTATACTAAAATCCTGAAAAGCCAGATTGCTGCTGCTACCACAGAACATGTGAGAGGGCAGCTCAATTATATGCGGGAGCTGGGCAGAGGTCTTGCCTTTGAGTGCAGCCCATTTTCCTGCCTCACCCCTTAGCACTGGAGAAGTGGCACAGCTCTGCTCCTTGTTCCTGGACCACAAAAATCCAATTTGCTTAGTACTGCTGAAAAGCTTTGAGCAGCACTGATTATTCCTAACGAAAAGCATGAGGGCCACCTGAAAATGGGAACTGTTGCCTGTTTAATCTGTATCATTGCAGCACAGGATGTATTCTAGGGCAAGCATCATAGCAGAGCCTGTAAGAAATACACTCAAATGCAGCACAGGAGGGCTTGACTTGTCAAGACCTCTTCAGAAACAAATTTTTGTTAGACCAATTAGACATGTTTGCAGAATGCACTTGAAGAACAAGGACTTCACCCTGTTTCAACAATCTCACTATCTTAAGCTCCAATACGACAGAGCAGTGGCAATTCCTGAAGAGATAACACAACTGCAGTCACTTATAGCCCCATGAAAGACACCGGTGCAGAGTCAAATACCATTATATCTAGGATATCACTGCTGGCAAGATACACTTATTTCTCTATAAAAGATAACCAGCATGTATTTTGCAGTCCCAGATAACTCTTCAATACTAAGAACCATCCTGTTATCCACTTTTAATGAGCTTCTGGGACCATCAGACCACAGCAAAACCCTCACTTTTCCTGAGGATGGACATCATAGCCACACAAAATCAATAAATACACACACTTTAAATGTTTTATGTGGCCCAGCTATGCACCACTGATCACACAGCACCAGCTTATATATTTTACCTCGCATCACACAGCACATACAACATCCATATATCTGTTTAGATTACTGTGTATACCTTGAGTAACAGCTTAAAACATTTAGAAAGCCTCAAGATGAATGGTATGTAAATGACTTTCAGAGATTTTTTTTTTTACCTCCCATTTTTTTCCTACCTCCAATCTTCTTCAAAGAAAGAAAACATGGGCAGTACCTGACATCACATTGAATCTCTTTTACAAAAGATCTTGTAAAAGAGATCTTTCTGGTTGGAGCTGTCATTGGATAAAGATAAAAGCAAAGATGATGTGCAGTGAAAATATAATAAAAATGAAGAATAAGAGAGTAAGAATTAAAAACATTATGTAGACCAAGGCTAATAAACTGATCTGATTCACTGTAACTGTGCGAGAGATTACCCAGCACCCCTAAAGTGGAGCAAGAAAAGTGAGCCGGAACCGTACAATAGAACATATGAACACATTACAACTTTAAATGGGTACCTGCTTTCTAACTTTACATTGTGCTAAGTGTTGCATCTTTTCTAGGATTTTTGCCCGAGTTTCATATCAAAGGCAATTATGTTCAACCAAAATGCAGAAACTTTCTGTATAAAAAAACCAAGACCAAAAAAAAATCCCGCATATATTCTTAAAGACTATTTCGTATAACTACCCTCTGTCCTGAAGAAGTTTATGGAAAGATGTACGATATCTATCTTTACATGTTAAATACTGGGGGCACTGAAATGCAAAGTCATCTACCCATGATAACTACTGCTAATCATCGAAAAGGATCTCCAGTACTAAGCCACCTTTATCACTTTCTACTTCTTTAAAGTGTTATTTCTGGTAATTTCATAGTATTTCAAAATGGAAAATGATTTACGGGATGAAGATATTAGGGACAATGATGATGTAAATAATATCAGAGAGCCAGTAAAAATAATTATGCTTCATTTTAGACTTACAAAAAAATTCTGGTGAGAATCCTGCCAAAATACACAGTAAAAGAATTCTGGGCAATATGAAATAAAGTACCAGAAATGGCAGTTAAATCAATTAGATTGTTTACAAATTCATACATAAATATTACTAAACATTTTGTAATGCAACTGCAAACTTTGATTGCCTGCAGTAAAATCTGTCAGAATTTAAACTAGAAGTTTCCTCATCTAGAGAAAGAACATCTTCCAAGTTGTTCCATCAAGACTTTTTCTTATCCTGCTCACACAATTCTTTGGACATTTACTACAGAATCCTCAATGGTTAAAAACTCACTTCGGCTCCAGAGGTTCCCTAGACACTTGGTGTTCACTAGCCTCATTCTGAGCCTCTCAAACACCAGGATAAGAGGAAGCAAGACTACAGAATTGTCAAGGGGAAAACAATCTTAACCCGTTGTCGAAAGCTTCAAATTCTTGAACCAAAGCAGCAGGAGAAATAAACGTACTTCTAAAGCAATTTCTACCTCAAGAAATTCAGCCACAGAAGACATTTCACTTTTTCCAAACTCAGCTACTTTGTATTTTGGTTGCTTTAAAAATTTTAACATTCAGTTAAATCAACAGCAGGGGCTCAGTCTGCAGAGCTGTATCTTTTTTTTTCCATGGAGTCCTGCAATGAAGATGCACCTATATCTTTATAAATATATGCAATGTGTCAGGAGATAGATATGCAGACCTAAAAATAAGTAGGTTTCTGTAAGTTTGAGCACTTTGCTCTCTGATGAAAATTATTACAGCTTCTCAGGCAAATCCATACAGAACAGCTGTAAACCCCCATCATTCTGATGCAAACAAGTCATTCCAGTTTATTAATTAATTGCATTTAATATTCAGTTTTGTAAGCTATATTGTGTGAGGATTTCATTACTTTAGCAACAACTCCCAAGTGGAAAAAAAAAAGTAGTCTTAAAATAATTTTTATAAATGAGAGGTTGTTAAAGAGCTTATTGGAAGTCCCACTGCAATTAGGCGGCTGAGTCATGAATTAGTTTGCCATGAAGAACAGTGCACAGCCTAATTGCATGACTAGGGATCTAACATTTTATTCTAGGCTTTGACATGAACTATAGCCTTTGGGAAACAAACTCTTCAGATGGATAGGCTGAGGTATATAAAGTCAGGATAAACATACTTACTCATATGACAGCAAATTAAATAATAATTGTAAAACAACTTGAAGAATAATATTAGAGTAATAAATAAGCATCACACCATATTGCTTTTCAGGAGGCTTCAGAAATTATCTCTGTTCTTGTACATGAAACTTTCTGAAAATAATCACCTCAACTTAAATAAAATACTTTAAAATCCTGTGGTTGTTACAGTCAGATTACACTTCCCAATTTGGTTTCAAGGTCTAGGAAAAGCCTCAACCAATATCTGTTCTGCTCAAATTGTTTTGCAGGCTCACCCTTGATGCTGTGCTTGTAAGAGATTAGAAGAAATAGTTCTCTTCCAAACAAAAGCCCAAGAAACAAGAACAACAAAACCCAAGGTAACAACACACTATATGTTTGTTTCCCAACTGTTACTACAAGTACTTTCAACCAAAGCACTTAAACACATTACAGCCAAGACCTTCCAATGGACAAGAATGGTGGATAGTACTCCCCAATACACATACTGAAAGGCCATCTACTAAACCTACATTCTTTTGCTGCAACAGAGGCAACAGAAAGATGCATTTCATTTCTGTATGAAGGACACTAAAGAACTTTCTAAGTAATTTCCAATCACTTCAGAGAGAAACCCTTACCTGTAGAGGAACTTCTCCATCTAAGACCTCCATGGAATTCAAATAACTATAAACTCCTCCCATGTGTTCAGACTGCTTCTGCAAGTCAATACAGCCTATCTTCAGCTCTGTCACCATCTTGCAAGATAAAACAGCAGAAACACCCACAAATTCAATTGCCTGGCAACATGCTTTATGGGAAAAGAGTTCAGTATTCACTAAAGGGAACTCCTAAAGAAAAATCTCTGATCATTAAGGGAGACCTTTTCTCATCAAGTTTGCAGAACTCCATGAAATGGTTTATCATTTCCTCTCTAAGTAAAGCTTGGGCATAGGAAGTGCCAGGCAAACAGGAGTTTGAGTGCTGGGGCTGACAACAAAGAGTCTATGATAGGTGTAACAGCAATTCTCATCTACTGGCATTTTGGATGCTTAAAAGCCTTCACAAACAAGAGGTTAGTTTTCACCTTAAACAGGACACCTCTCCCTAGTCTCTATCTACCATTAAAATTCATATCTAACACAGAAGTTTATTATCAAGTTTAAGTTTAGTACCTAGGTACCTACTTAATATCTACCTCTTCGCAGCAGGCTTGCTCTGAGCACATTGAAACAATATTTCCAATATTTTAATCCTCGAGTTCCCTCTCTGTGCCAATCAAAATTCTTCTTTTATATAATCAAGCATTAACATCACCTTGCTACAACCCCAAAGTGCTTATCTCATTTAGCAATTTACAAAACACTGGGATTTTCAAATAAACTATACCATGGAACAGAAAATTCTTAAGAAGCAGGAACCACACATTTCAATTTTATATAAAATGCAAGTGTTTTACCTGACATTTCCCATCATGACTAACTCTCTTGTTTCTAAAAGCAATATATACCCATATCTATACTCGGTTCACGTTGAAAGAAGTCTTGCTGTCAAGAAAACTATCAACAGATTATGAGGTACAGTATGGGTACTTAAGTTCAAAGTTCTTGCTCAAAATTTCCAGATGCTAAAGCTAAGCATCTAATTTTTAGAAAACTGCTGCTACTAACTGTAGGAATGGCTCAACATCTTAAAAACAGGCCTCATATTTAATTGAAAAAAAAATATTCTTAATGACTGTATTAGTTTTCTGACCTTAAATATTTTAAGCCATATGACATGCTAATATATTCATTTTTATTCCAATATAATAAACATGACTGGATATGTCAAGGTTTTCAGTACCTACCAAATGTACAACACATGGAAGGCACTAAAATTAGAGACTACTATTCATCTTCTATTCATAATTTAAAGTCTTGAAAACAGATAATTCCCTAAAATGACCAATTTTTTCAGACACAACCATTTGTAATTAAACTTCATCTTCCGACACCTTGCAGAAAACACATTAAACATCAGAGATGAGTGCTGACATGCAATTTAAGAGATGTGGATTCAGTTCCATACCCTGTTACAGACTACCTGGGCAATTTCTAGCAAGTCCCTTGAACTCTGTACCTGTGTTCTCCATCTGAAGAAAACAAGTTGTCAGCTTTAGCTTCTGAAAGCCTATGGCATGTAAACACATCATCAGCAATAGAGGCAACCTGAACATCAAAAGATGCATTAGCAGCTTTGCTTGCTCTTCAAGAGAAAAAAAAACCTGCATTCTACTGCTATTCTTAGCAGTAGGCTATGTAGCACCACAAAACTTCAGGTTTTCTTTACAAGTCTTGAGAACAGACACATCAGGGTAGATTTTGCACCAACATCAAGTTTGCCAGCGGAAAGAATAAAGCTATTGGATTAGGTGTGCCTTGGACCAGCAGCAAGAACACCAGTTTAGTGGACAAAGCCAAGGTTGATTCTTCATTTCAACACCACTGGCTTGAGCAGAAACTGCAAGGGTTCACAATATCTTACACATATGCTGACATTGAAGGATTTTTCCTTGTTCTTCCTTCTCTGTCAGAACTTGTACAAGGTCAAAAAGCCTACCTATGCTGATGATGTGTGCAAAGGCAATGAAAAATGCAGATACCTATTAAAAGCAATATAAGCCTCTTGTACATCATACAGCAAAACTATATGCAAACCTTTAGATGAGTTACTATAGTACTTTAAAATATACTGTAAACTTACTGTACAAGGAAGCACTGACAAAGATGGGGGAGGAGAAGGAAGGAGACCAAACAGATTTGTACCAATTCAGATATATCAGAGTTTATGCTTTGTAGCTGGGTTAAAGAAAAATCTTCAAGACAAAGATAAAACATAATATATGAAGCAGCATCCAGCCCTTCTATAAAGCACAGACTCTGGGAAGTAATTTATCAGGACAATTGTAGGTCTAGTTTCTTACAGGTTTGGTCAGCGTTGATATCAAGAGCTCTAGTTTTTCCTTCTGCCTACAACTCTTCCCCTCGCCATTCTTCAGTCTATAATTAGAGCTGAGCACATACTGCAGTTTCCTCCACAACTACAGCACTGACAGAGTGTCTTTCCCAGAACAATTCACATACAATTTACTCATTATTCAGATTTCTAATTTGTTCCAGACATTGAACTACAGAGCCACAAGGGCAGAAAAGGACCTTGGGAAGTCTCTAGTTCAATATACTGCTCAGAGCAGGGTCAGCCAGCAGATCTCAGCCAACTTGCTCAGGGTCATGTACAGTCTTGAAAACCTCCAAAGACAGACCTTCTACAACCTCTTTGGAAACTTGCTTTAGTGTTTAGTTTAGCTTTGCTACAGAATTCAAAGCTTACTGGCAAGTAATGGAGGAAGATGAGACAAGCAGATGACCGAGTTGCATAAGGCTTGTTTCCATAGAAAATGGGCTGAGAAACAAATACCAAAGCTATACAAATATTTATAGCCATTTATATAGAGGAACTGATAGTCATACTTACAGGACTCAAGATAGGCATATATGCTAGAATTCTGAAAGCAAAGTGAATTAACCAGTTTTTACAGAATTAACTGAAGTTCAAGCAGAAGTTATGACAACTTCAATCTCTTTATCCTGTATCTTTAAACTATTGAAAATTTTTAGTGGATACACAAAGTAAAAACTTTGGCTAGCAAAAATACTCAAATACATATGCATTTTAAAAGGGCCAGAAGACTATAGTCCTGTGAGGTACTGTTTTACTCTTCAAAGTGAACATGCTCTTCTTTTATTCCTTTAAACAATTTATAATCACTGATAAAAATCCCACTGCAAAACAATTCTAATAGGATTTTCTCTAGCTCATTAAAATTACACTTTTACAGTCTTCAAGAATAGGCTTTAGAATTAATTCAAAACCTTCTTAGTAGCATCACCTGTTTCCGGAGGATTAGAGTTCAGTAAGGATCTTGTCATGCTGTCCAGTCAGAACTACACAGAAAGCAACAGTTTCTCCTCCACATTAAGGTAAGAACCTTCTTACTCCATGAAGTCAAAGCTGCTGACTTTCAGCACTACCCAGATCCAGCCTCTGAAAATATAAGCAAGCCTTTGAAAACATAGGCAAGCCTGGATCACAAAATTCACCTCTGATAATTTGATTGCCACCATGTGGTCTGCAGAATCAATCATCAAGTATGCCTATAATCTACATTTCCATAGTGGTTTTAGTTAGTTACTTTTTAGAGAATTTGACCTTTTGCAGTGAATCTAGCTTCAGGTCACTGAAATTCCAGGAAAATTACAATAAAAATAATGGCATTAAGAGACAAACAACCTGGCATAAATTTCTGCTCTCTCATCAGTCCCCAAGTAGAAGCTAAGTCAGGTAGATACCATAGTTTATATGATACTGCATAGCCTGAAGAGGATTTGTGTGTCTAGTAGAAAGCAGACACTTCGTTGTTGCCCTAGTAACCAAAGAAGAATACAGCTTAATGTCCTTCAAGCTAATAAAAATATCCTACAATGCATACAAGAAAACTGCAAAAAATGCTCTGTTGAGACAGATTTTCCTCACAACAGTATGATTAGGTTATTACTCTGGCTATTTTTCAGAAGATAGAAAATTTTACAGAAACTCTAAGCAAGTGGCCACACTGCTACAGTGAACCAATTTAGGAGAAAATAGTACAAGTTTTATAATTTTCTTTTACTTCAGAAGTAGCATTATGACTTCATAACCTTTTGACTATAGTCAAACCCTCTTACCAATACAAAATTTGTCACCAAGAAAGAAAAAAAAACAGACATGAATCTGAAAGCCTTGACTAGTTTCATCAGCAGATGCTCTAAAAGCCTCGTCACTCCTGTTGAGTTTCTACCAGACCATTTGACTTTCAACTTTGGAAAGATAAACATTCTGCCATGACTTCAGAAAGATGGTGGCCCGTATCTTACAGAATAAGTTACCTAATTACTGTAAGTCTGGTTTAAATAATTGGAATGCCTGAATAAATGGAGCACCAAGAAGGTTTTCTTTTCCACACTTTTCAGAAGTGACCACTATCTTTGACAATACAACTTCGTAACTCTAGCAATTTGATTCAAAAAAAGCACATTGACTAGGCTAAGTGAAACTTTCCATATCTGAAGATGAATATACAAGAATAAGAGCTTCCAAAATCATGTGGGGGTTTTGTTATTTGTTTTGGGGGTTTTTGTTAAGTTTTGGTTCAACTTCAAATATAAAATACTACCTCTCAGTATACTACCTCTATGTGGTGGATATCAAGCATGACTTGCTGACAAACTCTCCTCTATGTTGAGAATATGCTTCAAAAACAGTTTTCTTAGGAGCTGGTTTTTTTTTTTCCATTCTTCCTGTAATAAGACATTTGCCAATTAAAGAAAAACAACAGCACACTACTTCATTCTAAATCAGCATCCAGAATATATTCGAAGACTTGAAACTAATGTTTACCCATACTTGTATCCAGAACTTTCCTAGTAAAAACTTGTTTATAAAGTGACATCAAACAGAGTATCTAGCTCATAAAACAGTAAAATCTAAGCATTTTATTCTTCCTTACATGTGTGTATATACGTCTCAAATCTAACATTTGAGCAACTCTTGAAATGAAGCCTGCTAGAATGAGGAAATCCGATATCATCTCAGATGTTGAGCTATTTATATGTTAACTATTGTACAAATGTTAATTTCTTTGGGTCTAGCTTAGGATAAAAAAGCTCCCTTTTCCCAGAAGAGTTTTACTAACCTGTCTGACAGCCATTTTATTGTCTACAAAGATATTCTGTAGCATTCAGTCATCTTGAAGACCATTTTATCTTGCTCACCGTAACCCTATCAGCTATTAGGCCATGCCTGCACCAGCAAGGGTACCCTCTGGGACTCCATCACCACACAGCTACGTACACCACTGCAACTTTGGGATTTTAAGTCACCTGGCTGCTTTGGCCAGTGTCAAAGCTGTGTCAGCAACGGAGGGGGTGCACCAGGTCAGAGCCCAAGGCTCCTGGCTGTCAGCTTCCCTGCAGCACTGATGCACCTCTGTGCTGGCTGTATGCCAGCTGATGACCTGTGTCACCCAAAGAGATGGCTACTTAGGTGAACTGATGGAAAGGATGGACTTTGCTAGCAAATCAAAAAAGCAGTAGGTGCATGCATGTGAGGGAGGGAAGGAGAGAGAAAAAGAATGAAAAACTTCACAAGAGGCTATTTTACTTACCGTCATTATTTCTCAGAAGGGGATAAAACAAATAAGCCAGGCTAACCTAAATAATTTCTTCAAGATGTTGCAAATTCCCACATGGGCACCAATTTTAATATTGCTTAAATTAGGCAGGAAACAAATAATGTGGCTTCATATTGGTATAACCAGACTTGTTCAGAAAGTAGCTTAGTGACAAAATTTTCATATGTGGACAAAGCCTATTTTAAATAGAAGATGACTGCAGAACCTTGTGAAATCCACATTTTGGTTTTTGTCCTGCCCCACAGGCTGGAAGACTGAAAAACTCCTCTGCACATATATGCAGACATTTTAACTGTCTCTCAGTAAACTTATTCTTAAAGTGGCAGCATTTAGGTAGGTAACAGCTTGATACCTTAGATGCTAAACTATTAAATACTTTACTTTATTCTGAGAAACAAACTACTACCACAATATTTAAATGTCTGTTTGACACATTCCAGGTACAGAAAGGATGACAATATTTGTATATTTAACCCTCAAAAGTGACAGTAATAATGGTAAGAAAGTATTTGAGAAAGTTGGATTTCTTTCAAGAAAGAGCCTATATTTAAAGGTACCACATACCTTAGTGTCCATTATACCTTCTTCATTGAATCACTAATTGGTAACTAGAATTTCCTGAAATTGTCCACTAATTATTTTTTCCACATTAAGTTGTCCTATGCAGAAAGGCCATTTCAATTAATATGAAGGTGTGTGCGTGGGTGTGAAGCCCAGACAGTTCCCAGTCCTTTTAATCTAACCACATTTCTTGCTGACAGACAGAAAGTCTTTCAAAAGGAAGGCATTTTGATCATCTCTGGGAGAGGAATGTAGACTTCAATTACCAGTCCAATTATCCCAGTTAGGAAGGCAATACAATTGCTTAATTTTAGAGTAATAAGGGACTTTCAAGGTGTGCCTTCTCAGCTTTCTTCCAAGTTTGAGCTTTCCATTGTCCCTTTCTGGCAGATGAAGCCACCATGACGGCAGTCACTATTTCTGAATAAAACCATCTGGAAGAGAATTCAACGTACATGAAATTCAGTGATTTCAGGCCTTTAGGTTATTTGTTTTCTGTCTTCAATATGCTCAAGTTAAAAAAAGGATGCAGTTTTGGATATTTTAGCCAAATACAGTTTATGAGGGTTAGAACAAGAGAAAACCATATCCTGCAATAAACAGCAAATGATATTGAGTGACCCAAGCTCTTGAGAAACCATGGGAAGAATACAGAGTAAACTTTGTTTTCCAAATCCAATTTTCTTTCCTATGTAGAGTCTACAAGGTAGCAACTCTTCCCAAAGGTGAAAACTTTGTGACTAGAGGTTTGGTTTTTTTTTCCTCAATGCGTCCCTATCAAGCCTAGGGATACTCCAGTAAATCCTGTAACGCACAGTACGCAGGCCATCCTTCTTCCCTCTTTCTTATGTACCAGAGCAGTCTGGACTTTTTAAGTTCAAGTATCCTGACCCTAGCTTTCCTCAAACCTTGGGAGGTAGAAATGGAATTATTATTATTGATTTGTTACAAAAGGAGTAAGGGGAAGCAGTCAGGAGAAACCACTTTTCCATCATCAGATCAGACTATCATGATGCTTATCTTGAGCTTCCCGTGATAAAGTTTTCAGATAGATAATGGTTATTTGAACATATCTGCTATAGCTCAGTAGTGTGACTGAGGGTTCATATTGCCTGCAAGTACCAGTTATTTCCTTCCCCAGAGAAAGGACCCTGATTCTAGTTAAACATTCATATTGTGTCCTGTCTGTACACCCTTACAGCTGCCCAGTAGCTGAAATCTTGGTAATTACTAACATAGCTGAGAGTGCAAATCAAAGAGATGGGAAGAACAGTAGCTTTGGTCCATCAGGAGGTTGTTCAAGGACTGCACCTGCTCACTATGCTTCCTAAACCCCACACTTGCACAGATGCAAAGCAATTCCAGAAATCCTCCAATTACACAGACAGTTAAGAATCCGAGGCACCGAGCCTGGTGGCAGCAGGACTACTTCCACAATAATGCCAGACTTTGCAGTAAAAAACTGGTACTCCTAGTACTAACAGGAACAGCATTCCTTGCCAACAGTTGCTGACAGACTCATCTGATGGGTAGCAAGCTTTTGACTTTGGACGATATGAACTCTGGGTACAGAAAGCACTAGAAATAAACAGGTTACAAGGTCTGGCTGAAAACTGTTAGATGGTAAACAGACTCACCAGAAATTTGCAGCGGCTACATATTTTATGATAGTGACACTTCAGTAAGTAACAGAGGTTACATAATCCCAAATGGAACAACTATAATGTATTTACAGTGCCAGACTAGAAGCAAGATATTGGATATACATTCGCACATCCAGGCAAAACTATCATCTGATCCATAATATAATCTCTAAAGGCAGCAAAGGATTCTTCAAGCCTAATCCCATCAAAAACAGCCATTCACCACATCAACAGACAGCCTAGCTTCTCCTGAATTTGAATAAAATTTGGGAATATCTGGATTGAGTGAAGTTCCAGAATGTGCCATAATGCCTAAATTTTCTGGAAAATCGGAGGATCAAGGGGCAGAGGGCTACCAATTCTATTACATGGTCAACCTGTAACAAATACTGGAGAAGCAGATGATATGAAGACAGCCTGCTGAGCAACTCCAGCTTTTAATGTTAAGTGAGGCCGCAGACATTCAAACTGCAGGGGAGTTTGGGGAAACACAGAATAGATGCCTATGAAGACTAATTAATCGAGTTAGTCACATTGGATATTTAACATTAAATCTCTGTGGACTCTCAGAAGTCTATCTTGATATCACCAGCTTCTCCACCTTTTTCCTAGGAAAGAGCCTATCACCCCTCAGAAAACTGTTTGTACAAAGATAGCCACCTAAGTAGATTCTACTCCAAATACAATGCTATAATCAGCAACATAATACAACCTCTGCATAGAACTCTTTTTAGAGAAGGAAGACATCTGAAGTACAAGAACTGCCAAGCCCATGCTGTGGACCACCAAGTCTATTGTCTAGTCATTATTCTGTACTAACAAGATCCATGCAAAGGCATTCAGAAATACATTGCTCAAAATGTAAGGAATGCGACTCATGTGAAAAGCAGGAGGTAAAGAGAGAAAAACATTCTGATGGCAAATATTTCAGATGCAAAACTGGGGTAGGTAAATATACTGGGACTCCAGAAGAATTTAGGGAGCCATGTTCAAGAGACTTCTCCACAATATTTCTGTACACCCACTTAATTTCTTGACAGGCCACGTTCATCTAAAGCTTTTTGTCAAAACAAGGTAGCTGTCTGAAGGCCTTCAGCTGTGCAAACCCAGCTGAGCCATATACTGGAATCACAACAGGGTCACACACCTAAGGTCTCCTGGGATTTATAGATGAAGCACTCAAGCAGCCGTGTCCCTTGAGTGACCTAATTCACTAAACATTCCTCTGTGAATCTAATAACACAGTAACAGTAAGATAACGACACACACAACCAATACCACTTCCACAGGAAGTCATGGGAATAAAAGTAGTGGCAACGCTGTTTCTCACTTCTAACATGGCAGTACAGCGATTACAGCACTGATCAAGGATGTGGAAGACCTATACTATACACCTTCTTTAGTCATAGGAGTTTCACATCTGCTTTTCCCAGGAGACTGCTCCAGCCACTAAACTACAAGTGAGGTTGAGAAAATTCTCTTCCGTCTTCCTGTTGAAGATGAGCCACTATGAAGACAAAATACATGAAAGCAAATTCACAAGTCCCGAGGGAACAAGAATAGAAAAAGGTCAGGTGTACATGCTGAAGAAAGATACTAGGAACAGAAATCCAGGAATTTCTTAGGACTGTCAAAAGTCACCACAAAAATGCAATCTCAATACCCCGTATACTGAAATGTCACCAGAACACTCCCCTAGTGCAAGTGATCACAGTATTTCAGAAAGTGACCACAGAAAGGTCAGCTGTTGCTTCTTGACACAATTGCTTCCATTCCTCCCCCCCCCGCCTTTTAGTGTTTAAGAGCTTTGATCAGTGAGAAGGCCAGACTCTCAAGAGAACAGATTCTACATATACAAGGAGACATCTCAAGTGGTTTGCTGCAACAGGACTACACACCTCAAAGCAAAGCAGATTCCCAAAGATCCGACACAGAAAAAAAAACACTAAGCTGTTTTGCAAGACCCATTTCTCATTTATTTCTCAATAAAATACAAGAAAAGAGAAGGCTGACACTAGGAGGAGGGGTCACAGGAATAACATCTCCTCCAGTGCACTGCATTTTCCAAAGATCAGTGCCAGGATCCCCTGCTTTGGACAGCATCCTGCACAGTTGGTACAAAACCAAAGCCAATCTCTGCTACCCCCAAACCTCCAGTGTATACTGAGGAGGTCATCTGTTAAAGACCCCAAGCAGATCAAACAGATTTAAGTGGTACTACATTGACCCCTCCACATGCACTCTCCTCCCCAGACCTAACGCCACATCCAAACGAATTCATTCCAAATTACTGTTCGGATTTTGATTGTGGACTGCAGCATTAAACCAGCAGAAGGTGACTCATGCTTCTCTCTTGCAGGCATTGTAGGGAGTAACCTGCATGTCAGCTACCAGAAATCTAACTGCTTCTGAGACAAGCAGAGCAGATGCCTTCTTTAAACTGCAAGATGGCAAGCCTGATTTGATCAGAGACTGAGAAGAGCTCAAGCCATTTAGATTTTTTTGGACAGGGGGCATGGGAGGTATATGAAAGGCATCTGATAAAATGCTCCAGAAGAAATAGCTCAAGGTGACCATCTTCTGCTCTCCAAACTGTTTAAAAAAAAAAAAAAAAAAAGAATTCCTGAAGTTATTAAAAAAAAAAAATAGCAGAACAAAACCCACCAAACCACAACTAACCCATGAAAAACACAAAATACCATCACCGACTGGTTTTCAGCAGAAAACAGGCAAATTTTAAAAATGAAATTGAAAACATGGTAAGAAAAATTCAAAAGAAAAGCAGTTTTTGAGAAAAGACCTAATCTAATATTTCTAGATAGGTTTTACAAATTTTACAGGTTTTTCAAAGAAAAAACCCAACATATTCCAATTATTTGCATATTTATAGAATATTTCAAGTAAGATTTTGTACCGTAGTTAAAACGATGTTATAGGAATGTGGGAAACTGCAAGCAAATCTAATCAGATAAAATAGGCTGATCAGTACTGGTTTATCCTCTATACTGTAAAATAATTAGGAGTAAAAGCAAAGCTTGCTTGTCACAGCAAGCGCACATACGGTCCAGAGGTAGTCTTTGTCAATATTTCTTGAAAACACCTTTTTTTTTCAATTAATTAGAAATCCAGGACCAAAGCTCTTCTTCACAACATTCAAAGCACTTAAGTTCAGCACTCTTTCCAATTCATTTCCAGTTCAAATTAAATTGTACTTGAGTTGATACTCACATGGGAATCTCAAACACTATTAATCTTTTAGTTAAGCTGGCTATGTGTTAAACAGAACAATAAGTAACAGGAAGTCACCAAACCATTCTATAAAGTAAGAGTTGTATTTTGTTTTACCCAGATCGGTACCCTAAGCTGTCATTCCAATATTTAAAACGTTTAATGTCTGCCTCATTACCCTGAATTTTTGCAAAACTAAACAATATTTTCAAAGTTGTTAGAGCTCTGTCTACAGACAGGCCTGGCAGGCGGGGAGGGGGAGTTGCCCTTTATGTTAGGGATAGGCTGGAGAGTATGGAACTCTGTCTGGGGACAGGTGAGCAGTCCACAGAATGTTTGTGGGTCAGGGTTAAAGGGAATATAGCTATGGGAGACATTACTGTGGGGATCTGTTATAGACCGCCTGATCAAGGAGAACCTGTGGATGAAGCACTCCATAGACAGATAGGAAAAGCCTCACACTCGCAGGCCCTTGTTCTCATGGGTGACTTCAACCACCCTGACATCAGTTGGAAGGATGGTACGGCCCGGCACAAGCAATCCAGGAGGATCCTCGATTGTGTAGAAGACAACTTCCTTCTGCAAGTAATAGAGGAGCCGACAAGGAGAGGTGCCATGCTTGACCTCATGCTCACCAACAGGGAAGGGCTCGTTGGAAAGGTGACGCTCCAGGACTGCCTTGGATGCAGCGATCGCGAGATGCTCAAATTTGAGATCCTCAGGACAGTGAGAAGAGCGTGCAGCAAGCTCGCTGCCCTGGACTTCAAAAGAGCAGACTTTGGCCTCTTCAGGAACCTGCTTAGTAAGGTTCCATGGGATACAGCCCAAGAGGGCAGGGGGGCCCAAGACTCTTGGTTGATATTCAAGGATCACCTGCTACAAGCTCAGGAGTGTTGCATCCCAACTAGAAGGAAGTGCAGCAGGAGGGCCAGGAGACCTCCTTGGATGGATAAGGAGCTCCTGAGGAAAATTCAAATGAAAAAAGAGGCTTACAATTAGTGGAAGCAAGGACAGGCAGCCTGGGAAGAGTACAGAGATGCTGTCCGGGAAGCTATGGACCAGGTTAGGAAAGCTAAGGCCCAGTTAGAATTAAACTTGGCTAGGGGTATTAAAGATCACAGGAAGGGATTCTACAGGTACATAGCAAATAAAAAACAGACTAGGGAGAATGTAGGCCCCCTCGGAAAGCTCTCGGGAGAACTGGCTGCACAGGATTTGGAGAAGGCTGAGGTTCTGAATGACTTCTTTGCCTCGGTCTTCACTGGGAAAGGCTCTGACCACAGCACCCAAGTCTTGGAAGGCAGATGGAGGGACTGTGAGAATGAAGACCTTGCGCCCACTGTAGGAGAGGATCTGGTTCGAGACCATCTTAAAAATCTGAACTTGCACAAGCCCATGGGTCCTGATGAGATCCATCCGCGGGTCCTGAAGGAGCTGGTGAATGATGTTGCGAAGCCACTGGCCATCATATTTGAGAAATCATGGCAGTCAGGTGAAGTTCCTGATGACTGGAAAAAGGGAAATATAACCCCCACTTTCAAGAAGGGGAAAATGGATGAGCCAGGGAACTACAGACCTGTCAGTCTCACCTCTGTGCCTGGCAAATCTTGGAGCAGATTCTCCTGGAAGGCATGGTAAGGCACATGAAAAACAACAAGGTGCTTGGTGACAGCCAGCATGGCTTCACTAAGGGGAAATCCTGCCTGACCAATTTGGTGGCCTTCTATGATGGGGCTACAGAACTGATGGACAGGGGCAGAGCAGCTGATGTCATCTACCTGGACTTGTGCAAAGCATTCGACAGTCCCACACGACATCCTTGTCTCTAAATTGGAGAGACATCAATTTGATGAATGGACCACTTGGTGGATAAAGAACTGGCTGGATGGCTGCACACAAACAGTTGTGGCCAATGGCTCAATGTCCGGCTGGAGACCAGTAACGAGTGGTGTCCCTCAGGGATCGGTGTTGGAACTGGTCTTGTTCAACATCTTTGTCACTGACATGGACAGTGGGATTGAGTGTGCCCTCAGCAAGTTTGCCGATGACACCAAGCTGTGTGGTTCGGTTGATAGGCTGGAGGGAAGGAATGCCATCCAGAGGGACCTTGACACGCTTGTGAGGTGGGCTGATGCCAACCTCATGAGGTTTAACCATGACAAGTGCAAGGTCCTACACCTGGGTCGGAGCAATCCCAGGCACAGCTACAGGTTGGGCAGAGAAGAGATTCAGAGCAGCCCTGCTGAGAAGGACTTGGGGGTGCTGGTTGATGAGAAACTGAACATGAGCAGGCTTCAGTGTGCACTTGCAGCCCAGAAAGCCAACCGTATCCTGGGCTGCATCAAAAGGGTCGTGACCAGCAGGTCGAAGGAGGTGATCCTGCCCCTCTACTCTGCTCTCGTGAGACCCCACCTGGAGTATTGTGTGCAGTTCTGGTGTCCTCAATATAAAAAGGACATGGAACTGTTGGAACAAGTCCAGAGGAGGGCCACGAGGGTGATCAGGGGACTGGAGCACCTCCCGTATGAAGACGGGCTGAGGAAGTTGGGGCTGTTCAGCCTGGAGAAGAGAAGGCTGCGTGGAGACCTCCTAGCAGCCTTCCAGTATCTGAAGGGGGCCTATAGGGATGCTGGGGAGGGACTCTTCATTAGGGACTGTAGTGACAGGACAAGGGGTAAGGGGTTAAAACTTAAACAGGGGAAGTTTAGGTTGGATATAAGGAGGAAATTCTTTCCTGTTAGGGTGGTGAGGCACTGGAATAGATTGCCCAGGGAGGTTGTGAATGCTCCATCCCCAGCAGTGTTCAAGACCAGGCTGGACGAGGCCTTGGGTGATATGATTTAGCATAAGGTGTCCCTGCCTACGGCAGGGGGGTTGGAACTAGATGATCTTAAGGTCCTTTCCAACCCTAACAATTCTATGATTCTATGATTCTACATGACACAAGCAACATTTCAAAACAAGCTAATCAACTCTTAAAACACTTAATCTTTTGTCCTTCACCTGATCTTTCACCTAGTCCATATGCAATTAAGACAAGAATTGAAATGTTGTCACCATTGCATTTTTAAAGGGTACAGCACCAAACAACTGAGTGAACCCTATGCCATTAATGTTGAGAAAGGATAACATGTTCATATCACACCTTTAATTCTCTTGTCTAGACTAGGATTTAAGACAACACAGCTGTTAAAATGCAATCCGTTAACAAAGAAAGTGTCCGAGTTGCACTCATCATTGTACTTTGACTACACTGTTTGCCTTAGTGCAGCAAAAACTGAATACTAGCTGTGTATTGGAAACCTCTGGAAAACAAAAAGAAAATGGCAAACCCAAAACCATCAAAGAAAAACAGACCAGCAGGAAGCTAATGAATAACAGAACATGAAGAAGCAGATAGCCATAGCTCCTTTCACCTTAACAATCACGTAAATTGTAAATCTTCGTGCAAGTTACTACGTGCCAGGATAATTTGGCACTGCAGTCCCAATTGCTTCCCTATTCTCTCTCAAAATGTTATCATCACATACCACCTACACAATTTACAAGGAGGAAAAAGAAGAAGAAAAAAATGTTTGAGCAACACTTGCAATTATTTCAGGAATGGAAATAATCAGTAACCCCATGTTTGCTCTTAGGTGCAAGAAATAAAAACCTGACACTGAATTATTAAGGGGAAGACTACATTTAATGATTTTTTTTGGAGAGCCTCCCACTCAGACATTTCAAATTTTCATCTAAAAACTTGCAAATGCCAAAGAATGTGTATTTTTGAATTTTCAGTCCAAAAAGTATGCCCGCTAACACAAGAGATTTAACTAAACATACTGTTACCCAGAAGGTTTTATGTATGGCCAAACAACAAAATTTGTCTTTACCCATATACTATCCAACTGAAGAGTAGAGAATCATGGTTATTTTGAGATGAAAGTTACTGCCAACTGTGTTGGCTATAAAAACCAGTATTTAAAGAATTATTGTCCTCTAGGCAAAACAGAAATTCAAAGGCAAAACAGAAATTCTAATGAGCAATGATTTTTTTTTTGATAAAATTTTCCAAACAGTCATTGCAAAAATCTGTGTCAAAATAGCTTAATGAAGAGCAAGATAAAAAACATTCAACCCCAAGCATCAGTGATGTATTATTGTACTAAACGATGAAAGCCATTAAAGTCACTGTTACATATTTGGTCTTTAACACATTAAATATTTTTACAACACAGACATGATCAAACAACACTGCACAACTCAAAACGAATTTAAGAAGTCTTGCCACACATTGTTCTACTACTTCATTATTGTAGTTATCCATATTTATTCACACACCACTACAACATGAGCTACAGCAGGAATTAAGACCTTAGAAGAGATGATACAAGCATCATAAAAAGATAGAGATGTGCTCTACTCTAAACTAGCACAATCTAACCTAAACATGCATACAGAAGGAGCTTGCCTACCTGACTTTTCCAATAAAAGTCCAAAGAATACCTAAAAGCAGGAGGGGATAAAAGATTTACTTTCAGTGCACACATAAGGACACTATCATGTCACTTTACCTTACAAAGAAAAAAATAAATAAATCTTAGAAAATAATACCTATGCAATTATCCGGGGTGAGGGGTGGAGGGCAGAGGGAGCAGCCAAAACCTGTCATGGTTATAAGCATTGTATCAAGTTATCATGGTTTCCCCAGAAGTAATTCAAAGCAACATGAATATTTCAGATTATCAAGAAAGTATGTGTGCATGTATGTGTGTGCATGTGCACGCAAGAGTCAAAAGAGTCAAAAGAACTCTGAAAGTATGAAATCTAATTCAAAAGCTTTTGCAGGAAAACATTAAAGTAGTGTGTTCCAAAGATGCATGAGCACCTTGAAATACCCAAGTTTAAGACTAAACCAAGCAACTTTAAAATAATCCTCTATAACTTCAAATTGCACGCTGTCAGAGACATGGTTTACAGTATGTATGAATTCCTCAGTTGAATCAAGAAACCTATAATTTTGTCTGACAGAATTAGTTCATTAATTTCAAATTAAAACAAAGGTTGATTTGCAAAAGAAAAAGACCTAAACTCTATATAGCCAGAAAGAAGTGCTGGAAAGTTATTTTAAAAGCACGAGAAAATAGAGAAAAACTAAAAATCTGAGTTTAAAACTAAATAAATTTTACAGTAATGTCCTGTATCTGTAAATTTGTACTCTATTACAGACACTATTACAGTCTATGTACCAGTACCCCAATAAGACATAAGAGATGGCCATACAGCTGAAGGTTCTGATGTTATGTACAAACAGGCTGAATTTGATACGACTGATTATTTGTGTTTACCGCTTTTTTAGATCTTTGTATCACTACAGATCTTAGAATTCTATCCAGGTTCTTACAGTTTCTCAGAAATATGTACAAGTGTTTGATGGGATTTAAGATATATTAATTTGTTCTTCCAATAAAGTGCTAAATATCATCTGACAGGTGCGTAAGAGTGGCTGGTAGCTTGACCAGACATGCTATAGAGAATGGGGACCATGCTTATTACCTGCTCTGCCTTCTTCATGTAAAGATGAGTACTCTAATCAGCCCACTACACTGAGATTATTGCAAGAAAAAACTCTTGCTGAGAAAGACTTCAGGATTTCAGCCTGTTCTTATTTCTATCATCTCTACACAGTCAGCATCCATGAAAGTCCTTATACATTTGTCAAGCTTTACATACTGTATTTCAGAAGGAACAGGATTTTCCAAGTCTCATTTCTACCAAACCCTTAGCTATTTCTTCCTGGAAGGCTGGAGCTATGTTTGTGGTTGACTACGTTATAGCAGTGTTTATGAAGAATTCTCTTGAAAGTTAGAAAAATTAGAAAAATATTTTCTGAAAATAAAGATGAGAAATATAGAGAATTCCAGAAATCTTCTAAATTCAACCATGCTTAAAGAGGACTTACGATCTTTGAGTAAAAAACAGACTTAATTTCCATAGTACTTGGAAAGCAAAATTTTCAAACTACATATTTGTGCAAATTTGTAATTTCAAGTATAGTTTTTCAGAGTTAATCGCCATTAAGTCACTAAATATGTCAATTAGCACTGACTGAAGATGCCGATTTCACAATTAGTACATTTCAATAATTACATCTCTTGTATGTTTTAAATTACCACACAGAATCCCTAGACTGGGAGGCAGGCTCTCATCCTGATAACAAACACCACCATAAAGAACATTCTCAATTCTGAAACACACTCCTGTGATATTTCTTAGCAATACACCCATATCATTTAGTCTGCATTTTCAGCCACTCTAAATTAATAAATGTTTTGGTCTTTGCTTTCCAGAAAAAGAGCAATAGATTAATAAAAAGGCTTTTTTGTTTTTTTCACTATTGGAAATAAAATAGTATTTTTGAGAAATGCTTTATGCAGAATCTGTTAAGAGTCTCCAAAACATGAATACAACATTCCTGTCTTAAAAGCACCGGTCAGACATCTAGAGAAACTATTGCAAGTGATAAGCTCCAAAAATTGAGGTCTTTTTCATTTCTGTGCTTCAGTTTGCTGTTCAAATTGAAAAAAATTTCTTCTCTTTCATGGGGTTGTACTAAAAACATGTATATTAAAGCCTGGAGGACAGACTGAGAAATCACATTATTGAATGCTTCATAAGTACCTAGAATACATATTTAACAAGGTTTAAACATACCTTCATGGAAGAAAAATATTGGCAAAGTCATATCCAAAATTAAAATTCAATATATGATAAATAACAGCAGATTCTCTTCAGAGAACTTTCTAATCATACAAAAGACAAATACAAAAGTGTTAGTTACCCAACTCCTTCTGTCCACCAAAAAAAAAAAAAAAAAACCAACCAAAAAGCTCACAAAAAAATTACACTGCTTAGCCTACATATTCACTACTTATTTCTAGATCTTGATACCTAACTGAGGTGTACCAGTTCCAATCTGTTTCATTTGACAGTTTCTGCTCTTCCTCCACTACAGATCTTCGCTTGCATGGGCTGCTCAGTTTAGCCTTGCCCTCCCAAATAAAAGGTTTCTCCAGAAAACAGCTCATTCTGCAACTACAGCGAGTTCTGTCTGCAGCATAAACAGACTGTTCTTGGCTGCCAAGCTTGCAAATCCATTTTGGAGGGAAAGAAGGTCCCAGAGTTGTAGCATCTACAAATGCACAGGTAACATCTTTTGCATAAGATCTCACCAGGAGGCAGTAAAGCAGCAGCTGATTCCTTTTATCCTTCTTGTATACAGAAAGTAAGAAGTACTCTTCAAAGCTACCACACAATAAATATTATGCTTACTTACACCCCATCTTCCCAACAGCACAAACCCCCAGCATTTGCAAGAACCAGAGGAAACAAGGCTTAATAAACATATTTGGCACAAGTAGGATAAAGAAATTTGTGCCAGGTGCCCAAAACCCTAAGATCATGGGGGCTGGAACACTTCATTTCACATAAGCAGTCAATTGGATAGTGATTAGGAGCTCCCAAAATGCTTACTTAGCTACCATCATCAGTAGTAACACCTTCAAACAAGCACAGAGACACTCAGGTTCCTAAACCCAGAGATCAATCTTTCATCTTCATTCTGCACAACTCATCACCCTACATTGGGACGCAACCCCTCTGTCCTCCTATTTTCTGATTACACTCCTCATCCAGCAAAACAAGGCATCCACAGCTTCACTCTCCAGAGGCATATCCTCCTTCATCTGTTTCCTGGCCCCCACATCCTGATACCAAAGCACAAGTTTCAGATAAGCAGGCCTAGTTGCAAGCACTGCAAGAACAGCTGATTGCAAAAGAGATTGCTTTGTATAACACAAGCTACAGCAAAGTAACTTCTTGGGTAGAAACTATTGTAAGATACAGCATCTGGAGGAGGAGGAACAGCAGCTGTGATTTTTGCACCACCGTGATCCTTCATCCAATGCCAGCAGCATTCTGCACAGCAGGAAACTGTCCCAGAGTACAGTGAGCACTTATGAAACCTTTTCCTTCTCCTCAGTCTGTGTCTAGGCAGAGCTATTGGGTGTGTACCCATCTGCTCAGAACTGACAGGGCTCCTTCACTGAAGGCAAAGCACCTGGCCTCATTCTTAGAAAGACATAGACAAAACCATTTTATTTACTTTAAAAATAAGAGTATGGTTTGCATTTAAACCACTTCCCAGAAAAGTACTTCAACTACCTGTTTAAAAGCTATGGAGGCATTCTCCACTCTTGATAAAGCTGTGCACCATGACTGAAAGGGATGCAAGGCTCCCACGCTACACAGTACATAAGGAAGATTTACTACATAGTTTTGCCATAGGAGCCTTCTCTGTAAACTGGGAGACCTGGATTTCTGTCCTTTTCCGAGTCTATTTATGCATTTTTTTAAATATTAAACAGACATTTAATGAGAACAGAAATACACTGGCAAGAATGACTTCAGCCTCTTCTAATCGCTAAGCTTCAGAGTTGAGTTAAGGTCCACTTGTTTCCTCCCTTTCATTCATGAAGATGTCATTTGTTCCTGTAAAGTAACTCAACTTCACCAGGTGGAGTGAAGGATTCCCTTAGCTTAGTCTGGCCTGGAATGTGGTGGTTAGATCAGGGAAGCGGAAGACTCAAGCATGCTTGAGAAGATTCAAGCTTCTTCCTGAAGAAGGAAATCTACCTGTCTTTTCTAGTTCATGGGAGAGTAATTAAAATTACTCTCTAATTATGTAATAACACAAGGATTTATTCATTAAGAAAAAAAAAATAAATTGCAAGGACAACACAAAGTGTAGAGATATCTGACAGTTAAGAGACCTAGCCAATTGGTTTTCCAGAACAATGAAAGTTCAGAGATTTTCAGATTATGCTTTTGTATCAGTGCAAGCATACAGTTGTTATTTTCAGGCACATCTCATCCAAAATCCCCAAGTAAACAGGACTATGATTATTTTTCTCTCAATATGGATTAAATGTATTTGTGTAACTATAAATTATAATTTAGAAGTCTCTGCACAGGTATAAATCTTTAAATATGCATTGTTCCAGTTTAACTGGTAAAAAGGATGCAATCTTAAATCAGCAGCACATTGTCTTACACCACCTGCAAACTTAAGTTCCAAAACGTAGCAACACCACAACAACCCACAAATACAAGATGAGGCAAGTTGAAAAGGAAAAAAACAGTACACTTGCTGAAACTACATCTTTTTAATATTGCAAGTCAAGAGCATATCCATTTCAATTGCAACTCAGGACTTGTTAATATTTTCAAGATTTCAGCTGCTTTTAGATTACATTGTGAAAGACAGATAAGCCATGTTTTAATCCTGCATTTCACTAAAGTACCTAACCAAAAGCCAAAAGTTAAAGCCTTGTGGTAAGAGACAACAGAAGCAGCATTTAGACCCACTGTCGGCAGTGCTGAGCCAATGTAACTATGGAAGTACAAGTTGCTTTCTATTCTGCTTCACCTAGTTACAGCTTGTCAGCTGGGGTCTCAATGCAGATGTTCCATTGTAAGGCACGATGCAAGCTGCAAAAGCCACAGCTAAGCATTCATAAATTAGTTTATATAACTGATTTAATACAGGAAAAATCAAAAGTATTTATTAATGATTAAAGTCTACCCTAACTACTTAGAGAAAGAAAGAAGTTCTTCTATAAGGTATGTGTGAATATTATGGAAAACGCATTTTCCACAATAAATTCAATTCCACTATAATCCAAAATAACTTCATTACATTGGGATTAAGAAATCCCCAGTGAAAAAGTTAGGACATGCATTAAGAAACACCTACTACAAAAGAGTTGCAAGTATCTAAAAATATCATTGCTTTGTCTCCTCCCTCCCCTTTCCCCAGCTTGCCCTCCTCCCCAGTTTTAAAATACATCTTCCCCAGGCCTTGGGTCTGGAATGGTAGTTTCTGCAAACAGACCATGCCAACCATATGATTAGGCATTATCACCTTTTATGCTCCACTCTACATTAAGATGCAAATCCAACAGCTGTGGTCCAACTTAGTTATTTATAAGGGCTCCCTTTTCAGATGTCCAAGGCAAAGCTGCAACCAGTTCTGCGACATAATTACAACCTCTCTCCACAGGCAATAACAGATCTCTGTCTGCGATGATGTGGCCAGTGGCATTTTCTCATCCAGGCTATGGTTCAAATGGTTGCTATGATTTCAAATAGTATGTCTACCCTTATTTTAGCATGACTGGCTGCATTTCAGCTGCTGACATCTAACTGATTGACGCATATCTAAACAACGTAGTGGTTATAAAAACAAACTGACAGCATACACCGGTGTTTCACCATTGTGGATTCACTCGTGACAGAGCAGCTGGCAGCATGACCGTGGGAAATTAAGAGAAACACTAGCATATATATAAGGCCTAACGATCACAGCCATCATGTCTTTACCCAGATTCTTGCGTTCTACACTTTCAAAAGGAGTGGGAAGTTCACAGAGGTACCTACGAAGGGATCTGAAAAGGCAAATCTCTACCTGCCGTTAGAGGCACTTGCCGCACGAAAACACCCAGGTGCTTCCCTTGCAAAGCAGCTACCGCACGTCCACTAAGAAAGTACAATCGAGGACAGACCCGATGTAATACTGGGGGAACTGCTTTTCCGCCGCTGGTTACAGCCATGGCACAGAGAACCGCCTGCCCGCCTGTGCTCAGCCTGTCTGCCATATTTCTTGCAGGAGCACCCCAAACTTACCGCGTCGTAAACGCGAACGGGGGATGGGAGAAGGAGGGATGAGCAGCGAAAACCGCCAGAGCCCCCTGCCCCCCACTCCGCTACCCCTGCGGAACGCAGCCCGGGGAAGCCCGGCTCTGGGAGAGAAGCACCGGAGGGGGTCCCGCCACCCGGGGTACCTCCAGGGAAGGAGGGAGACGAGGGAAGGAAACCGCGGGGCAGGCACCTGAGTGGGCGGCGGGCAGGGTGTGGGCAGCCCCCGGGCCGGAGATCCGGGCCCTGCGGGGCTGCCCTGCGCGGGAGAGGAGGGAACGGAGAGGGGGACAAACGGCCCGCAGGCCCCACTGGGCCGGGCTGGGCCGCAGGTGGGCGTCGGGCGCGGCCGGCGGAGGAGCGAGAGGCCGGCAGGCAAGTCACCTCTTGACGCGGATGATCTGGTCGCGCATGGGTCGGATATCCTGGAAGCTCTGCTGGTTGACCAGGCTGTAAACGAGGATGAAGCCCTGCCCGTTCTTGATGTAGAGGTCCCGCATGGAGGCGAACTGCTCGGTGCCGGCTGTGTCCAGGATCTCCAGGACGGAGGGGGAGGCGTCCACCTCGATCTCCTTGCGGTAGAAGTCCTCGATGGTGGGGTCGTACTTCTCGATGAAGGTGCCAGTCACAAACTGCACCGTGAGCGCCGACTTCCCCACCCCGCCCGAGCCCAGCACCACCACCTTGTACTCGCGCATCCTCCCGCCGCCGCCGCCGCCGCCGCCGCCAGCGCGGACGGAGTCCCCGTCCGTCCGACCCGCACCTGCTGACGGCCCCTCCTCACCCCCCCGCCATGGGCCGCCCCGCCCTGCCCACCGCCACCGCCGCCGCCACCCCCGCTCCGCTCCCGCACGGCGGATGCTGGGCGGTGCTGCCGGCGGCGGGGCCGCGCTCACGGGCTGCGGCGCGGCTGAGGTGGAGCGCGGACCACACCCCCTCCTGCCCCTGTCGCCACGGCAACAACCAACCGGCCGGCGCGCGGAGGGGCCCCGGGGAGGAGGCGGGCGGGCGCTGCCTCGTCACGTGGCACCTCCCCCGCGGGAGGGGGGGAGGATGGAGGGAGCCGGCCAACCGGCGGGCGCGAGCAGTCTCACGTGACTACGACGGCGGCAGCTGACTCGTCCGGCGGCGGCGGCGGCCCCGCCTCTCGCCCGCCGCTGTCGCCGTGGAGACAACGGCCCGCCCCCGCCCCGCAGCCCGCTCCTCGGGCCAGCTGCGCCACACGCGCTTCCCGCAGGGCCAACCAGCGGCCGTGCAGCTGTCACGCGGCTGGAGGGATGAACCAATGGAAACGCTGGGTGGGGAAGAGCGAGGCTGGGCGGGCTCTCAGCGACCCTGAGGCCGGAAATGTCTGTCAGGGGCTCGTGGTGCCGGGACGCGGTGCAGAGGCAGCTGCGGCAGGCTCGGTCCTGGGCCTCGGGAGCGGCATGTGGCCCGAATGGAAGCTGGTGTCGCACCGGCGAATGGGGGTTGCAGGGCGGTAGGGTGATGCGGCGGCGCTGCCCTCTGTCCCGGTAGGTGGCAGGAGTGCGGGGGGGGGGGGAGGAGGAGAAGCGTTTCCCAGCCGCCCGAGTTGAAATCCTGTGCAGGCTCCCCGTTTCCGGTGCGCTGGGGGAGGGTGCTTTGTCGTGGTAAGTGCTTGCAGGTTTAAACCTGGCATTTCTCCGGCGGCCGGAGGTGTCTCCGGAGGGCCCGAGGCCAACGCCGTGTTAATACCACTCTCTTGTACAAAAGTAACGGGGATTCATAAAGTCCAACGCACCGATCCTGCGAGTATGTCCTTTGAGTGCACTGCTATCATCAAGCTGGTCCAAGCTTGCTTGGGATGTAGCTAGGTTCTTGTTACTAATGAGTGCTACCCCCTCATCCCCCTCTGATAAAGGGCCAGGAAAGATGGTGGTACAGTTTGGGAAAAATACTCCATCTAAACAGTAACAAAAATGAAGACGGCTAATGAGATGACAGTAACAGTTTCTCATGGGAACCAGTAGTGCTCTGGAAAGATGCACATTTGTATGCTCCTCTGTTTACTATAAGACTCCATAATCCTTTTTTGGTTTTTCAGTTTTGAAATTTCTGCAACATCACTGGTTAGAATGATCTGATGTAAGGAGAAAAGATTTTCTTTCAATTAGAGGCTTAAGTTTCAGTCAGAGCCATTTGTTTGCTGACCAGTTGCTCTCCGAAAGCTGTCAGGAAAGGAGCTCACTCCTGGGGCTGCTTATTATTCTTATTCTGCTGTTCTTCCCTTTGCGTTGTCACGTCTTCATTTTAAGTAAGGTCTAAGGTGTCAGCATGCTTTCCAGGCAAGCCCAGTTCTGGTCTGCTTCCTTGTTGACTCGTTTTCATATTTCCAGAGCTTTTGGGTGGCAAATATATTTCTGGCTTTTTGGAGCACATTTGTTCTCTCTCTGACTCTTTGGTGAAATGCTTGCCATGTGCAGTGTTTTAAGCTTTCTAGTGTTTTGCTTGGGCATTCTGTTTGGTTTTCCCTCTGTGTGTTTTTAGTGCCCACAGCACTGGTCTGTCTACAAGAAACAATATTATACACTGGCCTCTTGCAGTGCCCGTGTAGTCCAAAACCACTGAAGCAAAATGAGAACGCGACACATATCTGCAAATATGTTGAATACCAAAGGCAAACATGGATTTTTTTTTTTTTTTTTTTTAACAGGACTGTGAGAATCCATTTGTAAATGTTGTAGGGCCTGGTCAATCTAGTCAGAAGTGAGCAATGATTTCAATGAATAATCTCATTTCTGTAGATGACTTGACACCTTCAGGTAATAGAAATGAGCCTAAAAGAACATGTAATAGCACAAAATACAAGGTACTGCATGTGTGGATTAATAAGTATACATAGCATAAATCCAGGAACCCTCCAGCGGAGTAATAGGAAAATACTTGGCTTCATTAGTCAATGCCAAAAGGAAGCTGCTAGTTCAATGCAGTTGGGGGAAAAAACAAATGTGACTGTGGTGTGCACACAGTCAAGCTTCTGGGTGACTAGTGAGACAATACTGTGTCCAGTTCTGATAAACCATGTCCAGGAAAGAGGAACTTGTACAGAAATACACCCAGGATGGCTACTGGAGAGAACAAAGCTTATCTACAAGAGTGCAGTAGGAATATTTGTCTGATTAACCTAGGAAAAGCAAATGGAGGAGGGTTGGGAATAACCAGTAAGGCAGGGTAGAGTTAAGCTTAAGTGAATAAGCATTTAAGATAATCAACAATATTGATAGATGAGCATGGATTTAAACTGATCATAATCTAGATAGAAAACTAAGAGCTATCTCAGGAAGCTGAGGGCTTTGCCTTCAATTAAAACCAGTGAAAGATGAACATGTGTAACAGGCTTCAAATTGTATTGTGCTTCAGAACAGGAAGATGATCTATACAAAATAGATTTGTGATCTGTGTTGAAGTGAGGAGATTTGGGCCTCCCTTATTACTCTTCCTGAGACTGGAACAATCTCCTGATGTTCAATACTCCTTAGAAAGAGAGAACTGCTGATTTGCGATGAGGATGATGATTAGAGTGAGAAGGCAACAGTTCAGAAAGAGATAACAGAAGTGTTCACACTAGCAAGATTTACACCAGGTGTTCAGTCTCATAGATTACTGAGTTTGATGGGCAGCAAAATGTTTTTTCTCTTAATAAGGATAGTGGAGTGATGTGTGCATGGACTAAACAAACATGTACAAACCCAAAATATAGAAGGAAAGTATGGAAGGAGCATGGAGGATGGAAAAGAAAAGGCAGAATGGTTAATTGTGGGGGAGGTGATGGATGCCTTGAATGGATGACTGTTCCCAAGGATCTCGGATACTTTGTTGTGAGGCTGAACACCTTCCCATTGCTGCCTTCACCCTTGGTTGATTTTGATTCACCTGGGGAGAACAGCAACATTGAAAATTTAGCTAATAAGTGCTGGACGCTCAGCCCTAAAATCAAATACAGTATCAGTTATGTGGAGTTACTTATAATGAGGTGGAAAACATAGAGCTGTTTAGGTGCTGCCAGTCTTTCTTTTATGCACGCTGCTTATACTTTTGCTGTCCTTTACCAAAGGGGAGGAGGGGGGAAGAGAGGAAGAAGTAAATTTCATGGAAGAGAAACTTCCTGCCACAAAAGATTGAGCTGGGCGAGGCTTACCAGGCAAATATCTCAGCCCACAGCATGCTTCCCCAGCACAACTTCCTCTGCAGCTTTTGAAAGGAGACTCAGGAGGCATCCAGTCGCTCTGTATTGTACAGATGGGTTTTGCCGGCTGCCTAGGATTCAGAAACTTCAGTTTAATTGCTCACTTCTCAAGTCTTTTTTATGTCTTATATCAAACTACTCTATTTCAAATTTCAGCAGCCTGTGGCTAACCACGCTCTTTTATGATGAAGTTTCTCAATAAATATAGATTTTTTTTTTTTTATCGTGTACAGAAACCACCATACTGTTTCATAATTTTTTTGCTAGCTACTGTTGCCTTTGGCTACACATTAGGGCATGAAAGAGGAACAAGGTCTCTAGTACCTGTTTTAATTCCAAAGCCAGGGTTTGCTAATTCTTCAGTAGTAACAGTACCAGTGGCAAGATGTAAACTGGAATAATGTGAAAAATGGGAAATCCATAAACCCATAGCCCACTCCCCCTGAGAGCTAGTCTCCTGATGCTGAAGCACAAAGGAACTTGTGAAATAGAGTCTGTCTACTCTGCAGACTGTTCTGGTGATTATTTGATTTCCCTGGTCGCAAGATTTTTTTAAGTGCATGTTAGTAGAACATCAGTGATTTCTTGTCCTTGCTTACTGTCATATTTTTACATTTGGGCTTTTAGTGCCATTCTTTCAGCACATGGATTGCTCCTAAGCATGTGTCATTACAGTATTTTAGGAAGTGTAGGAAGTGTTAAGGATTGAGATTATGTTTAGTCTTAAATATTACTTGCTATATTAATTATCTTATTAGAACTGTCCATAAATGTGTTATCAAATTCAGGATACAACTAACTGGAGTGAAAGGTGGCTGACTTTTCTTACGCTATCCTTAGCATTTTCAGATGTTTACACTGTTAATTTCCCTTTCATCCCATTGGAAATGTTGTCCTTTTTTATTTTTCTGACTGCAAATTTGTAGGGGTTTGACATCTTTGTTCATTAAGACAGCAGCTTTCTAGAGGAGAGCAAGCACCGCCTGAGTGCACTTGCAAAGGGAAAGGAGGTTGGACCTCCTCTATCCTGTTTGGTAATGGTTAGGTAGCAGCTTTGGTAGCCCAAGAGCCCGACCAGTGGCAGCAAGGTATAGGAGGTATGCTTAGCACAGTTGAGTGCATGGGACTGGATCTCAGCTGATCCACTGAGTGTAGCAAGTGAGCCAGTGATCAGCATTGCCATGCTTTAGTTCTGGTATCTGGTTTTGGGAAGAAATTCACAAAGGTGTGGTAAGTGGTAGGAAATTCTTGGCAAAATTGAGACTTTAGCACTTGGATTTCCAGCAGTCAAGCATGCTGAGCTGAGAGATCTTAAATCAGCTGATCAGAAATGTGTGGGCAGATTTTTTCTCTTCAGGTTAAATTGCTTATACCATTCATTTAAGCATGTTTAGAGTCAGAGAACCAAATGGTCTCTTGCACTCCCTGTGACTCCATAGGGGTGTAAGCAGACCCTGCTTGCTGTGTTAGCTTCCCTACTCTGCCCAGAGCTACACCGCCTTTCTCCCCATGACACCTGTGCTGGGCCATTTCAGCTCCCTGAATTTGTAGAAAGCAAATCCAGACTAGAAATGCAAATTCTTGTATAATTGCTACCTGCCAGGGACTCAGCCATGGAAGAGGAACAGAGTTAACACCATCCTCAGCTTAAAACAGTTTAAACCCCCACCTGTTTCTTCCCAAGAGACTTGTGTTTTGTGTTGTGAAGGAAAACAAACTAGATTAAATTCCAGCAGAAGGAGATTCAATTAATGTGTTTTACCTTACAGCTAGAGAGGGTAACAAGTGTGAACACAATTACTGTGGCTCCACCAATAGATACTCATTAAATTGCCATACCTGCCACTTTCAATTGTGTACTCCAGTCTCCAGGGTATGCCTTTTTTTTTTGTTTTTTACAGTTTGAAGGAGATGGAGGCAGTAGGACAAGCCATACTACAGTCTTTTCTCAGTCATAATTTAATTTTCTAACCAGAAAGGAGCATTAAGGCTTCAGTCCCATGGGTTTATTTCAGAGCATGGCCAGTTTGATAGCTCTGCAAATCAGGACAGCTTTCTGCTGTTATCATCTCATGAATATTCTTTCCAGACATTGGGAATTAACCATTCAAAGGAAGGGGATCACTTGTTGAGGGTTAGGGCTGATGTTTTCTAACTACTTTATGCAATCAGATAGCCATCCCTGTCACATAATAAGGTCATTGTGTTTAATTGAAGATGGTGGTAAAATTTAAAAAGAGTAATTGCTGCTGGCCCCTCTTTTTATTGTGAGTGAAAATTTGATCAAACCATTCCCCAAAGCACCAAGAAATCTAAGTGAAAATATTATCATTTAGTTTGGGACCTGATTTTTTAATAGATTTTAGCGTAGTTTTCGTGGACTTCTGCTGATGGGTTATGGCACTTCACAAGAAATTGGTTTTTTGCTTCCCATAAAAGCAAAGAAGAAACCTTGGTGTGCTTCCACTGCATATCTAAATTTTGTAAGAAATACTCATATGCCAATAAAGTTAAGTTAAATAGCTGTCATTCAGATGTAGGTTCAAAAGAGGGAAAGTTAGTTTCAGGATAAAAAAGAAACATAGCAAAGTAAACTAAACCCAGCTAATTTATTATTCCATTTGACTCTTTCTTTCTCCTCATGATATGCAAAAATAAATCAATTCAGTTGCAAGACTTAGTAGAAAGTGAAGATAATGATAGTCTGGTTTTATTAAGGTACAAAAGTCTTGCAATATCTGTCACAAGTCACATAGCCACTTTTTTTTTTCCCCTGAGTCAGACTTGAAGCAAGTTTAACTCCTTCTTTTTAATAACCAGAGTATAAGCATCAGGGACTTGTATTTCATAGGTGTCAATAAAAATTGAATATTACAGTTACAATAATATTTTCTTTTTACATGGTTATTTTGAGCAAAATATTCAGAACTGAATTAAATTGTAAGATGCCTTAATTGCTGTGAGTTACACTGTAAATTAAAATAAGATTTCTAATACAGTTTTCACATTTCTTCTATATGCATTTTCTTGAAAGGGGCAGCATTTAATCTTCGTCTCATGTAATCAAATCATAACTTAGGTCAGTTCAATTCAGTACGTGTCCTAAAACTGAGGACACATCTTTTTGGTGGGTGTCCAAATGGACACATTTGCTCTGGGTGTTTGGGTTTTGATCATCTGTTCTATGCTGTGGAGCTGGTTGCTCTGCAGAGTATCCAGATCAAACAGTGAAAGACCCCTGAGAAATCCCCGAAGAGGCAGGTTTTAAGGGCAGACTGCAGAGAGGGAGTTTCAGTGGGGCTGGCCATTGCTTGAGGGATGTGAGATGCCCCAAAAAACTCAGCAGCCAATTTATCAGCCAGTGCTGCCCCATCTCCATACACAAATAGCTGGACAAGTGTGCCCAGCTCAAGCACGGGCCCATGCTCCCTCCCTCAGTGAACTGACAGATTTAGATAGGAGGTAATTTGGGGATATGGGCGTGGGGAGGCAGGTCTCACCTGTAGAGTCACTTCTTTGTTTCTACCTGAAGGTCTTCTTCTGGAGTTGCCACTTCTGGGAGCTTGTTGAGCCCAACCTCTAATTAGCAGAACAGGAAGTTTTAACTAAAAGCTTCAGAATCATGAGTTTTATGTATGATCTTTATCAACATAGGAGTTGCTAACCACTGGCCTTCAAAGATAAACATTAAAGACTTGAAAATCAAGAGGGTTTGCATCCCCACACTGATCACTGGATTTGCCTTTTAGTCTTTAGATATTATTGCTTCATTTCAGTGCTTCTTCATACATTAAACGCGTTTTGTTTTGTTTAGGTGTTTTTTAACAGAAGCCAGAAGACACATGTTCTTGATCCCAGTAGCTGGTGCTTTGAAAAGACCCAATATCATAAATTTGTGATAAAATCAGAAGTTTTGGCAACAGTGACTATGGATAAAGAACAAAATAGCTGAGTAATCATTCTGAGCCTGGAGAAAAGATTCATGCAAGGGAAACTCAAAAAGGAGCTGAGTTAGTGAGGTGTATGGCACTCTCGTACTTTTTATTTAGGTCTTCAGTGCTGTACATGAATACAACCTGTGACTGCTGCTTTCAAGCAAACTTTCAGAGCTGTGTTATGTGGGAGGCTTATCCAACAAGCACAAGACACGTATATGCTACTTTAAAGAAGAACCATAGCTCATTTGCTTAAGGGAAATAATACAAAGACTTAGCTCCAGCCTCTCTTTGCACACCCTCTTGGGATATCAGTGGGGGCAGATACAACTGTAGGTAGATCGTTGCAAAATAATTGGGGAGCAATTCAGAACACACAAAATCTATGCTATTAGATTTTCCAGAATGATTCAGGAACTTTCATATAGCCCTGATTGCACTGCACAGAATGGCAGCTTGTATTGGGCTAACGGCATGTTTTCTGGACCATGGCAATGCAGCCTGTTGCCTGTGTGTGTCTGGGAAGGGAGGGGAGGGAATAAACATGTGTCCTTGTTCCCCACAGGCCTATACTTCTTTTGGAGGTGTGTGTGTACATTAGCTGTGGTAATATGTGTAACCACATAGAGGAAATACATAGAGAAAATATGTTTCTGTCAGATAACATTGTATCTTTCTTTGCACAGAGGAATATAGAAGCAACAAAAATTGCGGGTCACTGTGGTCCTGAAACGTGCTCTTAACCATACGAATCAGCCACCACCTGTCTAGTTAAGGACTAGCTTTTCATGAAATACTCTTACAAACAATTATTGAACTGTTGAAATTATTAAAAGTGTGCTAGAAAAAAAAAAAAGTGTTGTATTTTAAAAAGTGGTAATTCAATTTGCATATATTGTCTAAGTGTCTGTGTATGTAAATAGCTTCAAACCCCGCTGAGTTTTATTTAAAAACAGTCATGACCAAGAACTTTTTAGAGAGTGGTTAATTCTTGCCTCTTTGACCAAGAAATAATATTTTTTTATATTCTAAGTCACGTAGCTGTCCAGAAAAAAAAAGGATGATAATATAGTTAACACAGACAAACCCTATTTACAAATCAAAAACAAAGTAGCATATTTTGGTTAAACAGGCTATTTGCAACTCTCTTTGCACTTTTTAATTTCATTTATTTTGGTATTTTAGCTAGTGCCTAAGAAATGGATTGTCTCTGATGCTGATACACTGTCACACAAAGCCATTTGATTAGAGAAAGAAACATCTATTAAAAACGTGTAAAGGAAATTAAAGAGCAAGAACAGTCTTAGCTACAGTATTTTCTGTGGCCTTGAAAACCTTCAGCCAGAGTCAGTTGCTGTAAGATGGCATAAACTCTAATACCTTAAAGCTGTGTTGGTTTATGTGACCAGAGGAGATGACCTCTCTGGGATTTGTGGACCACTGCATAAACACCAGAGCTTTCAGCCTGCCAAGGATAAAGTAAATAATGCTTTTGGTCCAGTCCTGGCTCCATGCTCACATATTGCTCCCTGATTTAAACAGCATCACGTGAAGCAGCAGAGCGGAGAAGAGAGCCTTCATCAGCTCTGCATTTCTCCCTACCACAACCTCCCCAATCCCCAGGTGCTGCCATTCTCACCTTGCAGATGGGGGAACTCATGAAGAGGGAAGCTGTCTCCTCACTGCCATGCTGAAAATGCACTTTTAGTCAAAAGAGGCAGTGGCAGAGCTTTCCAGTACTAAGTGAGGGGCAAACCCTCCTCCTGGGGAACCCTTGGCAGGGCAAGAACACTTTGTTCCTCCAAGCCCCTCACTTGTCACAGGAGTGATGTAGAGGCAGGTGGAGAAAAGGACAAGAGCAACATTCATGTCCTCCAGAGGCTAAAACTGAAGGGACACTCTTGCAGTGCTGCAGCACTCCCTTTGTGCTCACACAGGTGCTTCATCCATGTGAGGGCAAAACAAATTAAATGGTAGGCCCCCACAGGCTCTACCTGTGCAGTTGTGCCCATCTGTAATGTGTTGGTAGATGGACACACAGGGACAAAAGTGGGAATCTAACTTGTTCAGAATGTAAATGCCTGAAGAATGGGATTTTTAAATAGTTTTCTTTTTCCCCTGAGATAAAGGAGGCAGTGATGAACCCAAACCTGGGGACCTGAGGATTGGGAAAAGGTGCCAATCTGAGCTTTATCCAGAGGACAAAGGCAGTGGTATGTGAGGTGCCAGGGATGCCCCCAGCAGCACAGCACAGAGCAGTTCCTCCCTGCACCGGGTGCAGCAGGTTTGCTGTACCAGCAGACATAGCTGCAGGCTGCTGTCATCATAAACCTCCAGCTATTTTCGTTTTATCAAAACAAATGCAAAGTTAACCCCTAAACGGGTGCAAAATGCTCTAAAAGGGTATAGGGCTTTTCCTAACATGGAAAAGATGCATCAATCCAAGCCCTGTGTCTTATGCTGTGTGGAGAAGGCATGTGTAAGGATGCCAGGAAGGGCTGAAGAGCTTTTGCTGGGGGGCTTGGTTGGAGCTGGGTGAACAGCTGAAGACATGAGCAGATGCCATCAATAGCAAAGGGAAGCTCAGGGCAGAAACAGGCAGGCATGTTGCAGGCAAGCCTAGTCTTACCTCAGCCACCTCCAAGGTGTGTAGGTGCCCCATGGCAGCTAATCAAGTTCCCAGGTGATTTAGAAATAGCCTCAGGCTCCTTATGAGGCTGAAGCTGAGGAGACTCCCTCATGATCCAGCTGGACCTGTAAAACCCACCTGCTGCCCTGGGTCCCCCACAAGTGTGTTTTCCAAGTGTGACAGATATAGGCATTTCTACATTTGTCTTTGCATGTGTTCCATCCAATTCTGCCATGTTTTGCAAGAAGGAAACATGGCAGAAGGGGATGGCTCCAGGGCAGCCAGGGCTGGAATCCACAAGAGATTGGGCAGAAGAAATCCCAACTAGGAGAAGCCAACAGGACTTACTGCAGAGGCCACAGACTTCTTCTTCATACTTAACTAGCTTCTCAGATGGGTCTTGCTACTGCTGACACCAAGGTTAGGGGACTTCGGGTTTTATTGTGAACAGTGATACTATTTTGGATATGCAGGAACGGGACAGCTGGTGAGACTGTTAGGATTCTGCCACAGGGATGTGCTGGACTGCTCAGGATGAAGACACATACCCCTGGTTTGGGCCTGAGTCCTCTCCTTTGGGCCTTCCTCTTGCCTCCAGCTCTGCTAGGAGGCTGTAGGATGTTTGTTCCTATAGTAAATCTATAAATCTGGCTGGTGGACAGAGCTGCTCTTGCTCACTCATACACTGAGGAGACCTTCTATGGTTCGTTCACAGCCCACCTGGTTATGCATGTGCTGATTGCCACAGACAGCCACCATGGGATCCTGAAGAAAATCATTACCTTTAAAAAGATGTGAGATGCTTGCTTCCATTTCCAACAGCCAGGGCACGTTTCACTGCAGAGCAGCTGGCCACAGCTCCTGCAGAGCACTAGCACATGGCAGTCTCCATAAATCCACACACTAGCTTATCCTAATACCTTGCTCCAAGTAACCCAGCCCAAATTTACTCCTTTTAGCTCTAGTAATAAGTTTCTAACCCCAGCAAAGCCCAGCTGCTGCAGGTCTCGCTGCTGAGAAGCCCCCCCCCAAACTCCAGCTGGTTCAGTGGGCCCTGTTAACCTTTTGACACCATGATGCTATACCACACATTTCTGGATGTTTCCATCACTGAGTGAACTAAATCCAAGCTCTACAAATACCACATCTTATCAGGGCCATTTTCTTGATCAGTTTTGCTGCAAATTGGCTCAAGTGTATGGACTCCTGGAGCATGAAGCCACATCCAGCTATGTTTCAGAAAGCAGCTGAAAATTAAAGGAGAGGCAGCTGTATCTCTACAGTATTCCTGAGGTAATAATAGTAACAATAAGGGGAAGTAAAATAGGACAGTTACATTTCTTTGTGATGTTTTTTTTAAAGTAAGGATTTAGTTGAATATAAAATGATCATTGATTTTAGGCACTTGATGGACTAATGTTTGATTCTAACAGAGACATTTTCTGAGAAAAGCAGAAAGAGAGCCATGTCAAGAAGAAGCAACCCTCACTTTGTTAGAGAGAGGCTGCTGAGTAGTGCTGCCAGAGTCCTTTATATAAGTAGGAATAATTATATTGCACAGAAATCTTCTGATAATTACTCCTGAAGAAGAATGTATCTGCTTCATTCGCTGAAGGCTGAAGGCTCGCCTTGTATCAGAGAGGATCATCTGCATTATGGCTAAAATTAAAGCAAAGGGAGAGGAAACAAACAAGAAAGGATATAAAACTCCCAAATGCCAGGTTAAAAAAAAAGGAAAGTCATTTCCACCAAGGAGCAGTGAAACATCTTTTAGAGTGAACATCTGATGTAGATGGAGATGAGAGGCAAATAAGAGAATAATTATACTGCGCTTGGTTTCCACTTGAAAAGGAATCCCTAGCTCCTCGCAGTATGATATCCCCTCACAGTTCTACACCTTGTGTTTTCCACTGGGTTTTCACCATACCCACGAGCTCTCATCAAAACCTTTCATATGAACAGCAGTCACTGTGAAAGACTGGAAAATGTTTCTGGCTGAATAATTGTATGCAGAGAGCTGTTTCTGCTGCTGAAGCAGGGTTTGTTTGCAGTCAGCCTGGATTGCAGCCTGTCCTCTCCGTCTTCTTCCTGACCTTCAAAAGCTGGATGGAGCAGGCAAGGCAGTGCCTTCATGGAAGTCAGATCCTCTCTAGGAAGGTTTAGACCACTGTACCTTCCACCCAGAGCAAATCCATAATTAAATGACACTTTAAATGCTTGTGGTTTCCTGTTTTAGTTACGAAAATTAAGGCCATCTGGTCAGTTCCACTGGAACTGACTCTCACACAAGCTTTTGTGAGCTCACAAGGAACTTCTCTGCCTGGCTTTTAATTTGGATCCAAGGGTTTCTTAAGGAAGGCCAGCAGAATAAATGGGAAAAGATAAAATACAAGCTCAGGAGCATTGCTACAAGCTCAGGAGTGTTGCATCCCAACTAGAAGGAAGTGCAGCAGGAAGGCCAGGAGACCTCCTTGGATGTATAAGGAGTTGCTGAGGAAACTTAGAGGGAAAAGAGGTTTATAATAAGTGGAAGCAAGGACAGGCGGCCTTGGAAGAATACAGGGATGTTGTCCAGGAAGCTAGGGACCAGGTTAGGAAAGCTAAGGCCCAGTTAGAACTAAACTTGGCTAATGATGTGAAAGATAACAGGAAGGGATTCTATAGGTATGTTGTGAATAAAAGACAGACTAGGGACAACGTGGGCCCTCTGGAAGCTATCAGGAGAACTGGCTACCCTGGATTTGGAGAAGGCTGAGGTTCTGAATGACTTCTTTGCCTCAGTCTTCACTGGCAAAGGCTCTGACCACAGCACCCAAGTCTTGGAAGGCAGATACAGGGACTGTGAGAATGAAGACCTTAGGCCCACTGTAGGAGAGGATCTGGTTTGAGACCATATCAAGAACCTGAACGTGCACAAGTCCGTGAGACTGACAAAATTCATCCACGAGTCCTGAAGGAGCTGGCAAATGAAGTTGCTAAGACACTGTCCATCATATTTGAAAAATATGGCAGTCAGATGAAGTTCCTGATGACTGGAAAAAGGGAAATATAACCCCCATTTTCAAGAAGGGGAAAATGGATGACCGGGGAATTACAGACCAGTCGGTGTCGCCTCTGTGCATGGCAAAATCTTGGAGCAGATTCTCCTGGAAAGCATGCTAAGGCACATGAAAAACAACAAGGTGCTTGGTGACAGCCAGCATGGCTTCACTAAGGGGAAATCCTGCCTGATCAATTTGGTGGCCTTCTATGATGGGGCTACAGAACTGATGGACAGGGGTAGAGCAGTTGATGTCATCTACCTGGACTTGTGTAAAGCATTCGACACTGTCCCACACGACATCCTTGTCTCTAAATTGGGGAGACATCAGTTTGATAGGTGGACCACTCAGTGGATAAAGAACTGGCTGGATGGCCACACACAAAGAGTTGTGGTCAATGGCTCAATGTCCAGCTGGAGACCAGTAACGAGTGGTGTCCCTCAGGGATCGGTGTTGGGACCGGTCTTGTTCAACATCTTTGTCGGTGACATGGACAGTGGGATTGAGTGCGCCCTCAGCAAGTTTGCGGATGACACCAAGCTGTGTGGTTTGGTTGATAGGCTGGAGGGAAGGAATGCCATCCAGAGGGACCTCGACACACTTGTGAGGTGGGCTGATGCCAACCTCATGAGGTTTAACCATGCCAAGTGCAAGCTCCTACACCTGGGTCGGAGCAATCCCAGGCACAGCTACAGGTTGGGCAGAGAAGAGATTCAGAGCAGCCCTGCGGAGAAGGACTTGGGGGTGTTGGTTGATGAGAAAATGAACATGAGCCAGCTTCAGTGTGCGCTCACAGCCCAGAAAGCCAACTGTATCCTGGGCTGCATCAAAAGGGTCATGACCAGCAGGTCAAAGGAGGTGATCCTGCCCCTCTACTCTGCTCTTGTGAGACCTCACCTGGAGTATTGTGTGCAGTTCTGGTGTCCTCAGCATAAAAAGGACATGGAACTGTTGGAACAAGTCCAGAGGAGGGCCACGAGGATGATCAGGGGACTGGAGCACCTCCTGTATGAAGACAGGCTGAGGAAGTTGGGGCTGTTCAGCCTGGAGAAGAGAAGGCTGCGTGGAGACCTCATAGCAGCCTTCCAGTATCTGAAGGGGGCCTATAGGGATGCTGGGGAGGGACTCTTCATTAGGGACTGTAGTGACAGGACAAGGGGTAATGGGTTCAACCTTAAACAGGGGAAGATCAGGTTACATATAAGGAAGAAGCGGTGAGGGTGGTGAGGCACTGGAATTGGTTCCCCAAGGAAGCTGTGAATGCTCCATCCCTGGTGGTGTTCAAGGCCAGGTTGGACAGAGCCTTGGGTGACATGGTTTAGTGTGGGGTGTCCCTGCCCATGGCAGGGGGGTTGGAATGACATCATCCTCAGGTCCTTTCCCACCCTAACTATTCTATGATTCTAAAAGCCTCTATGCACAGATTAAAACAGGACTGGCTAATACTTCTTGTAAGTCAGAAGAGGACATTTTCCCCCTGAAGTTTCCCTAAGCAGTAAAGGATTCATATTAATGTGCACATGTAGCAGTGGGGAATGTTATTTGATTACTGCAGAACTGGTCATTTACAAATCATCTCCTCACATTTCAGGCAGCATGCTCTATCTCTGCTGGTGAGAGAAATCAATTCGTTCCAAGTGATGGGCCTGAATGACATGTTAAAGCGCTGCAATGGTGCAAAGATCGAGCTGTGCTCCTCAACCACATGATGGTAAAAAAACCTACATCATTTCTAGCATGAAAGGAAAAAAAGAGGAACATGATGTTTTAGAAAACAACCACCCTCAGATAAAAACAAAGGCATAGAAGCTGACAGGCAGCATGGGGTTCCTGTAGTGCCTATGTGCTTAAAAGAGAAGCTCATGTGAATGACAGAACAAGAAGGATCTGACACTCTGGGGGCAGGAATGGGCATGCACAGCACCTTGCTGTGTGCCCCAGCTTCATGGAGTGGGTCACCTTAGGCATCTCTGTAGGCAGCCAGGCTGGAAAGGCTCCAGAAGAGGCAATCCTGCCTGCAAATTGAATGTTGTTGCCCTCTGGCAAAGCCTCCCTCTCTCTTACCATTTGCTTATACAGGAAGCCTGAGGCTGGATGCAAAAGGCCTGATTTTTGTGTGGTAAAAGCATACTTCTCTTCTGCTTGCATACAGAAAAGGATGCTCAGAAGAAAACTATTGCCACTGTTTAGGCAATCCATATAAATACCAGCAAATAGAGCGGCTGCAAGCGAGAAAGTGTAGAGTTGTCTGACAAGCTGATGTAATAAGATTTCATATAGAATCATAGAATAGTTAGGATTGGAAAGGACCTTAAGATCATCCAGTTCCAACCCCCCTGCCATGGGCAGGGACACCTCACACTAGACCAGGTTGCTCAAAGCCCCATCCAACCTGGCCTTGAACACTTCCAGGGATGGGGCATCCACAACTTCTCTGGGCAACCTTGTTCCAGGGTCTCACCAGTCTTATAGTGAAGAATTCCATTAAAAGAAGCTGTGGCTGTGAGGCATTGCTGCCCGTGGCAGGGGGGTGGAACTGGATGATCTTTAAGGTCCCTTCCAACCCAAACCATTCTGTGATTCTCTGACCTGAGATACCTGCATGAGGCTGACAGACTTAAGATACGCGTCCAGACCCTTGCTCCTCCATAGCAGCAGCTTTAGGCCAAGCAGGCACCCTGCAGTGTCTGAAATGATACCTGACATCCCTGGGGAGAAAGCTGGATCCCACCTTCAGAACTTTTCCAAGTGTGAAATGCTTGGTTGCAGTCCTGAGCTGTGCTGTCAGCTCCCAACTTCAGCACCTCTGAATGTGCTCTGCTGGCACTCAGTGTGGTGACTACAACCATAAAACAAGGAAATAAAACCATGTCCTCCCTGTAGCCCTCTGTGAAAAGGAGAGGCATTCATGGCAAACGTAAACACAGCTCAAGTTTAATGCAGGAACTCCTCTGTGTGACTAGTCCTGGGGGCTGCTCCTACAAGGTGAACCTCACACCATTGTGGTCACCCTTGTCACCACCACATCCTCTGAGGAGCCACCCACCATGCAGGCTACACCCTGACTGTTTTGTGGCAATTAGACTGAGGAGGACACTCACCTGAATTTGTTTCCCTTACAAGTAGTATCCAAATCCAGCTCTTTGAAGATGAGAGGAACAGGGCGTCTTTCCTGTAGTGATTTTCCTAAATCATATAGCCAAGTGTATATTCCTCACTCTGTAAGAAGCTTTGGAGGAAATAATGCAACTGCAACACAACATTGCATAAGCAGATCATACCAATATATTCCTCTCACATTTCTTAGTGGTTTCCTCCCCTGCTACAACAGAAGGTATTGTCATGTAATGAAATGTACTCTACTTTTTACAATTTCTATAGTTTCCATAATTACAAAATTAGAAGAGTAAAAATTTAGAAGATGTTTCTCTAATTTATTCACTCACAATCTATATATCCTACACCTATCACTATTTGCTCCAATACATTACACACCAGCAATAATAACTGCTTTAAAGCAACAGCTAAGATGGTATTGCCTTCACACATACATTCAGTCCAGCATTAAAAATCATCCTGACCATGCAAAAAGCCTCCAGAACTGTCCATTATGTGACATTAAAAAGACAGGTTACTCGACAAAAGGCTTGGCTAGAGAAATGATTGCAGGCATAAAGAGCACAGTATGCATATGATAGGATGCCAAGGAAGGTTTTCAGCAATTCTAGGCAAGGCATTTTTCGGGTCCCTTGAATTCATGCAGTAAGTGCCACCAGCAGAAGACTGGTCACTGTGGGCAGACTGCCTGCCCACACTGTCAGGGACCTATGCCCTAAAGTCCTTTTCCCAGCATCACTCCCAGTACAGAGGTGTTGAGGTCTTCTAGGCTCTCTCCTGGAGTGAAATAACTCTTCCTGAAAACCCAGCTGTTCTTTCAGCCGCTTGCTCACCAGATATTCCCAAAATGCAGCATAAGCAAGGCTGAACCAGTTTTGGTTTCCTTTGCTGTATGCAGACATGCAGTGCTATCCCAGCAGGCTCTGATGCCTCAAATGTCACATCCCCTTTTGTTTCATGCTGTTAACTCCAGTGGGCTGCAAGAAGAAAAACAACCCAGCCCTCAGATTACTTCAGACTTTTGAACTAAAACCCAAGCAAAACATACTGAAAATAATAATTATGCCTTACGGTTATGGCTACACCATGTGCGGCCAGTGATGATGCTCAAGAGAAACACTGTGCATGTGGACCTGGAAGGTCTGCTCTAGAGAAGGCTGATGTTGAGCAAAGTGATGCTGCTGCTGCATTGCTTGGCCTGGGGCGAGGGACTTTGGCACCAGGGCTATGGCCCCTGTCTGTCCGTGAGGATGTGCTTGGTGAGGGGAATAAAGCCTCTTTCCTAGAAGTATCTTGCTTCATTTTGAAAACACTGATATTATCTGTAGGGGGTAGGCTCCACACACAGGGGTGTACACAGATCTCCAGTTTGGCGCTGCTCCTAAAAGTTCACAGCTCCCACAGCCACTTCTCAATTGCCAAAGAAGTGGCAAAGTTGACAAGAAACAAAGCAGCTTTTACGCAAGAAAATCAACATGTCCTGACTCTTCCTGGCAGCTGACAACTGTCCAGGGTGAGGTTTAACACAAAAAGTGTGAACAGACAGGGTGTCCGCTCCTGAATGATTGGGAGTTGAATCATTTGCTGCTTCTGCTCTACTGTGCTCTTGCAGCCCTCTAATGCTCCAGTCCTTCTCTGTCCCTGCAAGTCATCCATGTATCTCCTCTCCATCCCACATGCTTATTCTCAGCAGGCTTCTGGCTCAGTGTGTTTGGGCTATGTCCAGATTGACTGGTTGACCTGGTGCTTTTCCACATCAGTTGTGACCTTGGTCTCCTTTTCAGCCCTGTGCCGATAAAATATACGCAACTTCATGACACAAACTCTTCTTGATTGTGCAGGAATTGTCTTTCTTTTCTAAGTATTTTAACAAAAACAGATCAGAGAAGATGGTGTGAAGAAACCACGGAACTGCAAGACAGACATTTTAATCCCTCCTCTATCAGTGGCTTGCTGTGTGATCTCTGCCCTTGGGCATGCAAATCCTCTGCGATGCTGCTCTCCCCAGAGGAACTAGTTGATAACGGGGAGTATTTGTTGTTATAATATGCTCTGAGATGTAGGCAAGAAAGGAAAATGCAGAGGATGCACTGGCAAATAAGTCCCCCAACACTTAGGCATTTGTGAGCCACACCGCTGGGATAACCACTGCCTGCCTGCACCCCAGCATGCACAAGCAAGCAGAGAGTGCATGAAAGGACTGTCTGGGGATAAAGCCATGCAGTGTGGTATCCTCAGCACGTCTTCAGCAGGAGAAGTGTACGTGCTTCTTCATATAGCATCTGCATGTGCCCTGCCTCTGGGGACTGCCCTAAAGGATTTGTTACTTGACTCTGCAATTAAGAAAAAAGAAAAATAACTAAACTAAACTAAAATAATAAAATAAAACAAAGTAAAAGTAAACAAAAAATCAAAATAAAACAAAGAAAAGCAAACAAAAACCAAACCAAACAAAATGAAATAACATAAAGCAAAATAAACCAAACCAAACTAAAATAGAATAAAACAAAATAAAGCAAAGTAAACCAAACAGAATAAAATACCCCCCCCCCAAAAACCAAAATAAAATCAAGCAAAGCAAAACAAAAAAATCAAACTAAAAAATAAAAAACAACAATAACAAAACCCACAATAAAAATAAACCAAAGTAGAATAAAAAAAAAAATAATATACACTTTTTCAAGACTCCTCCACTTTCCTTTGACTATTCTGTTACCCCCGGCCCTTCCTCCAAGAGCCACGCCACAAGAAAGAATGTCCCCGACTCCTCTCTCATTTTAAAATGCTTCTTTTTATTTCAGTGGTTGTACATTGGGTGAATGAATTTAACGTCACAACAGAAATAGAATGGCTATTTAACAGACCACTAGTAGTTATATGCTGGAAAAGAGTGAATGGAGGGGTTTCTTTTAACTGTTACTGAAATATTCATCGTATGTGTCGTCAATTATGCTGGATGAGAGAGGCAAACAAAAAGGTATTTTGGTGAGGTGCTGTACATCCTCTGAAGAAAATAAACACTGAGACATCTCAGTCACTTGAAACCGTGTCCCAGCTACAGTATTCACGGTCTCCATGTTGGCCCATCTCATGGTTCTTTTAGGGGAGTTTTATTTGTTGTTTTTTTGTCTTTTTTTTTAATTAAACAAAGCATTTAAAATTTAATCATTTTCATTAGACTTTTTTCTTAAAATATAAACAAAGTTTTGGCAAATAATATTTATACAGAAAAATAGTTTTAGATCTTCCCAAATTTTGAAATAGTCTATAAAATTACTTTATAAATAAATAAAATGCAGAATCTGTTGTACACGTATTTGCACATCTCTGTAATTGCCTCCTTACTGTTAGCATAGGTCTGTACTTGTACAGTTTTCAGGAATATTACAAAGTCATAAAGTCAGAAAGTGGATCTCTTATTAAAAAATACATTTTCTCTTTTTGTCTGTCAGTTTGTCTGGATGAAAGACCTGATGTATCTGAAGCTTCATCATCCATGGGCAAAAAATAGGAGTCTTGGATTAATTGTAAAAAACATAGAATAACAGTTATTTTGAAACATAAAAAGTTCACACAAAACAATGTCCTGGAGAGTTATCTACATAAAATATTTAAACAACATGGATAATTTACCATTTAGTATTATACAATAAGCTACCCAAATGCCTAAATTAACTATTATAAAAAAATAAAAACAACTTTGACAGATATAGGCAAGTTGCAGTGTCAACTACCTAGTTATAATGACTGAGAAAGTCTACAAATATTAGTGTTTTAATAGTATATAATGGTGATACCTTAACTGCTAAAGTAACGAGTTAAGATACATTATTTTTCCACAAATTAAACTAATGCAACGTTACAAGCACTATGTTAATTTTACAATCGAATTGTGATTATTTATTTTTTCTTTCGGATGATCAAATCTCCAGCTTCATCTATAAATAGAGAGTAATTAGACATCGGACAAACAAGATTTAGCCTGGAAGAGAATTTCCTCGACAAATAATTATATGGTTAGTGCCTTCAGTCGTTCCGAACAGGCAGTGCTGCCAAAGTTTAAAATAGTTTACAATCAATCTGAAGAGGTTAAGTTAAAATACTGCAATCACTAATAATGTCCACATAGAAAACTTATGCTGCAAACAATTATACATAATATCCACTTATAACAGCTGTCCTGTTTTCTTTAAACAATAATTTAAAAACTATGTCATTTATGAGATATATGTGCAACATATAAAATGTGAAATATGAAATATTTGGTACAATAGTGCTTGAAACAAATCTCAAATCAAACAAATGAAATTTTAATTATACATATATAATTACCTTGTAAATCAACAAAGTATTTAAAAAAGTAAACAACATTAAAATCTGCTTCATCCATATATATGTATATATGTATGTATGTATATATAACATGTATATAATTGTATTAAAGATATCTTCATACTTTTGTGACATAAAATATGTTTTTAAAGAAAAACAATTAAAAGAACTATTTTTTTCTCCACTCTAATCTGGTTACAAGCTTATAATCCAATTAAAAAAAATGCAAATACAGCAATGATTTATTAAACTGAATCTCATTCTACATTCTTAGTGTTCAGTTAATAGTCTAGATTAAAGTCACTGATGAAGTTTCAGTGACGCAACTGAATTTTAATTAAATTAGAGTATCACACAGTCTTCATCTACAGCCTTCTTTTTCGCCTTCTCTTTTGTTAGTTTGGTCTTTTGTGTGTGTGTGTTTGATTTTTACACTTCTACAAGTTACTTCGTAACAGCTCGGATCTTTTTGGTTAACCTGACAATGAGTTTTGACAGATTATTCGCTTCTGGTGACATTTGACTGTTGGCATCAGGCTCACTTTCATCAAGTCTGATGTGACAAAATTTAGGCACTTCTGCAAAGTCTCTTTTAAAAACATTATAAATACACTCGTAAAATAATATTCTCAAGACTTTGTTCTTTCGGGGATTGAAAGGGGTATGAAGTTCATACTGTGCAAATTTTTAAATTTTCTTCTGCTATTCTGCTATGATTCAAATGCAACTTCTCCACACAAGTCAAACACCAACCATGTGCATCTAAATTGTGCTTTGCTTTGGACTTCTGGCTAAAGATATTCAGATTGGCGGGGTGATGTGCAGGACACTGGGCTGCGTTTCACTTCCTCTGTCTTGGAATCGACTCGCTGGGGGAGCAAAACCAAGACGTTTTTTAAGCGAGAAGGAAAACCCCAATCGTAGTTTGGGTGAAAATTAAACCTGCAACCGGGATAAGATTTTAGCCAATGCAACTTCATTATTGCTGAGCTCGAAAGATTCATAAACACTGAATCTCGCGAGACTAACTTAACTGGACCATTTCCATTAGGTATAGTTATGGAGAAAAGACAGTATTTGCAAGAATTAAACTATGCTTAGAAAAATCTTTAAAACTAAATGTTACCCTTTATGTCTTGAAACATCACAGCTGGTATCAGGTAGTTAACTACTTTAGGTTGGAGTATAGTAAGCATACCATATTTAATATTCATATATGACATAGCAGCACTAGCTTTTTTGAGTTTGTGATTTGTCCATAAGAACAAATTCTTGACTTAGCATGCAGTTTGTGGCAACTCTAGAGAGGAGGAGACGGGGTAGTATGTACAGTAGCCGTGCTTGGCCGTCCGCAGGGAGGCTTCGTGACACTCTGTTCCACTCCTGCTGGCTATTTCAGGATTATCTGTTAAGAGAAAGGAAAGCATGATTGCTCTTTTAGGTGATGTGGGGAGAGCAGTTCACCCAGATGGCCAGCGCTGGACTAACTAAGCTTGGGTGCAGCTCATATCAGAAAGCATCCCAAACGGGACAGCATTCCGTATCCTCACACTGCCTGAGAAACATCTGAGCTTCACAAACCTAGTCGTCTTTCTCCCACACACACGTCCCCATGTGCGTGAGAGCACACAAAGAGGGAATTTTGTGTATCAAAATACTAGAGATGGCACCAAAGCCACAAAGGAAGGGGCTGGCTGTAGATGGGGTGTGTATTCCCCAGTGCCCCAGCTGTCAGTGGAGAGGGAAGCAGCCCTGCACCTCCCGAGGAAGCTCAAAAGCACATTGGTACCTGCTGCAAATCCCCAGCTCCACCCTGCTCCCACAAAGGCAGGAATGACCAGGGGAAATGGTGGAGGCCAGGGGAAATGCCATTAACAAGCAAAAAAGATGTTCTAGGCTGGATGTTTTCAAGAAGCTGGGGTATCTTTTCAATGCACTTTTACAGCTGCTTATTTCCTAAAAAAATTATCTGCAGGTCAGCAAACTTGAGAGGTTTTTTTCACACCTCCTTATGTCAGGGGATCCAGGGGGATGATGATAGTGGTACCTGTGTGCACTAACTGTGCTGCTTTACCTTCACAGTGTCTGAAACTGAGGGTGAAGCAACCACTTTACAGATGCAAACTCTGTGCCTCCAATACTGTGAAGGTTAAATGCACACTGTGCCCAGCAACAGACTCAACCTGCTCACAGCACTGGAAAACAGTCCAGGTTTCCACCACATTTGCTGGTGAAAGCGATGTCAAAAGCCAGAGGTGCGATGTTCTTTCTGTCACACCACTGCTAAACTGTGCTCCAGACTTGAGCACAAGTCGAGGAATTAGAGTGCATCGCTTGCTCTTCCTGTTTAATTTGGCACTTGACATATTTTTAAGCTGTGTTTGTAGGTGGTATACAAGACAGTCATGACAGCACTTTGACCTACTTGTGTATTACAAAGCTAGACCGCAGCTTAATGCAATATTTATTTTAAAAGAAAAAAAAAATAGGTGATTTGAAAGTAACTGCAGCAACATACTACCTCTGACATACAGCTCGCCAAAAAGAAACACGGACGCCTTCTGTGGAAGGTGCTTGTTCTAGCCCCTCGCCCAGCCACCTCACACATGCCTCACAACCAGAACTGTACATAGCTACCAGCTCCCTGACCCCACCTAACTTGCCAGCGTGCCAAAGAGTCAGCTTTGATTACCATCAGCACTGCCAATCTGGTGACACGCGAGGCCCCATTGTAGTGGCACTGTACAAACACCTGCTGCTCCAGAGGGCTTAACTTCTAAATACATCATGCATACAACAAGGACGTATATTTTTAATGAACTTCCACCCATTGTCAGTTTGTTAGCTTATCGCCTATCTTCTGTTTCCTATTGAAATAACAAAGAAATAGCTTTGCTGGAATAATAACGCCCTGCCTGTGATAACCCTGGTGCATCTACAGCACTGTGATGTGACAGCATGTACAAAGAACGTAGCCGTGCTGAAAGTAAGAAGTGACCAAGATTATCAGCACTGATATTTTGAGCATGTTACAACCCAACACGGCAATGTAATTAATAAAGCAGCTTTAGCTGTAATAGGTTAGCTATAATCACACAAGTGTATTTAAGGAATCCTAAGGTCTGCGTTAATGGGACACAACCTGAAATCTACCTGGTGTAAAGAACCCAGAATTTCAGACACTGCAGCTGCCTACGTCATCTGGCAACTTTTGAGGGGATAAGCTTGTATTTTCCGATAGGTATTTTCTCTCTGTACCGGTAGATAGGTTAGAATCATAGAATAGTTTGGGTTGAAAGGAACCTTCATGGCTCATCTAGTCCAGCCCCCCTGCAATGAGCAGGGACATCTTCAACTAGATCAGGTTGCCCAGAACCACATCCAGCGTGGTCTTGAATGTCTCCAGGGATGGTGCATCCACCACCTCTCTGGCCAACCTGTGCCAGTATTTTACCAGCCTCACTGTAAAACATTTCTCCTTCACATCCAGCCTGAATCTCCCCTCTTTTAGTTTAAAACCATCACCCCTCATCCTAGTGCAACAGGCCCTGCTAAAGAGTCTCTCCCCACTTTTCCTACAGGCCCCGTTTAAGAAGTGAAACATCACAATAAGGTCTCCCTGGAGCCTTCTCCATGCTGAACAACCCCAACTCTCTCAGTCTTTCCTCATAGGAGAGGTGCTCCATACCTCTGATCATCTTTGTGACCCTTCTCTGGACCCTCTCCAACAGGTCTGTATCTTTCCTGTACTGACTCCAGAGCTGGACACAGTACTGCAGGTGGGGTGTCACCAGAGCACAGTAGTGGGGCAGAATCACCTCCTTGGACAGATTACTGCCCCTTATGTCAAGACGTCTTAAAGGTCAAACAGCCCCATGCTCCCAGTTCCCCCAAAATGTGTGACAGAGAAGGCAGAGGGACTCATCTCAGTCTGTTTCTTGGGAAAAGGGTAGGACCGTTCTTGGCACTTGGATTAACCCAAGTGCAACTCACCCTGCAGCATGCCAGGCACAGTGAAGGGGCCCTGGGCAGCGCGAAAGAGTAGGGACTGCTTCTGTGCGGTCCTCTGGCAAGTGGCAGAGCCCAGGTAAGGACTTCCACTGTCCTGTGCCTATTCCTGCCATTTCTCCCCTCCTCTTGAAACTCAGGAAGCAGCGAAGACAATGTAAACACTTTACTTTTGTGCACAAGCACGTCCTGTTTACGTGGCTGTGGGTGCAGGAGGAGCAGCTGGAGCTCTCCCCACCATGCTTCTTGTACTGCCAGTGGCTACGGAGCTGGCTTGCTCCCACCACATTGTCCTCACCGCCACTCGTGCAGGGGATGTAACTAGGGCATGTCGCACCCCAGCTATTTCTAGTACACGTAGGAGGCCTCCTAGGAAAGAAACCTCAAGTCTCTCCTTCAGAACAAGCCTCTCCAGCGGGAAGATGCAGAAATGAGGAGCTACATGTTTTTTTTAACCTTAGCCACAAAGTGTTAAACGTATCCTGTAGTCTTTAATTATATGTTCACACCCTATTTCTCAAAAGATATCACAGCACTGCCATACACATGTATCAGCTTCTGCAACTGTTTTTTTCACTGTGTCTGACAGAGAAACATAAAATGCTGAACTACTTTACATGGAAAACACACTGCGAACGTCTTCTGTTTAATCTACAAATGAAGTAATAAACTGTGATGGAAGATGGAAGCTATCTGAGTCTGCATCAGTGCTAATTGCTCCATTGCTTGCCTGCATGCTGAAAAAGAAACTGCAGAACATACCAACGAAGGAACATTCCCACAAACACTTCCTGCAGAGTTTGCGCAACCTCGTTACTTGTAAATAGGTCCAACATCCGTCATGTTCACTACTGTGTGAAGAACTATATCTCAAATATATGACTTCTCATATTTGCAGTGGTACTATTATGTCATTATACTTCATAGCAACTTCATATAATGTATTGACATCTTTACCATAGTATATATACACATAAAAAAACCCTGAAACACGAGACAATACAATGAATGTGCATTGTCCCATGTACAAAGGTCTACAGGTCAAGCATGGGAAAGCATTTTCTGTCTGTATGAATAAGATCCACAGGTGTGGATACAGACATGCCAGAATACGTACCTTCTGCTGCTGTAGTAAGAGAGCTAATAAGAACACTATTTCTAGCACAAGCAGAATGGCCTGGCACTTACAGTTGAAATTCACAGATGCAATGACAGTACAGGGCATTTTTTCAAGGCTATCACAGACATAGGATACCTTCTCCATTGCCTTCTTTTTTGGTACCTGTTCAAAGTGCCAGAAAGCTGGCTACCCTTTAGACTAAAATCACTACAATTGTGCCAGTGCAAGTTACTAGACCTCACTGAAACCAGTAACACATAGAGTGAACCTTTATTTCTGCAAACTGCTTTCTAATTGCCAAGAAGCATTTGCTCTTTTGAATTTTCAGCTCTTTAGGGGTGACGTTTTCAGCTCCCAAATTCCAAGACTTTCTCTCTTTTCTATCAGAGCATGGCTCTCTACCCTCAGGACCTCTGAATGACCACAGTGGTCATTAAGACCCTTGCTGTGCAACACAGAACATCCCTAAATTCAGCCAGGATTTCTTCTGAGGGTGATCAGTTCTGCAGTGTCACCCATGGGAATGATAACCAAGAGAGATGATACTGCCAATCGTTTCAGCTTCTCACCAAACTACTGACCCATGGCACACAGCAGACAAATCGACATCAGCCCGGGATTTCCTCAGACCCAGCAAAGGCGGCTGCAACCAGTCATTGTCAAAGACTTAAAAAGAAAAATTGAGAATCTCTTTTAAATTAATGTAGAAATTCCACTTTTGTGAACTCTTTTTCTGTCACCCACATTACTATGTGCACTGCTTTACTTGATACAGTTCACAGATTTAACCAGATTACCTAGAATCACGACTGTGAACTAAGAATTTCAAGAACACTCTCTGGCTTAAGGTTTTCTATTTTGAAGCTACAACTCATGAAGCTTCTTTATTCTCTCTGTGTTAAATTCTGTTTCCAGTTTCAGATTCATAATACAACGATGAATACAGAAAATCCACCATTCTGCAAGAATTCAGTGTACATGAACTCTTGTTCAACTACAGACCTGTCACAGTGGATCAGCTGGAAAACATGACTTTGCATCTACCCCTGACATGTTTCTCTTCTGGAAGTTTAGAAATAACTTCTCCCAGTTACATTTTGCTCTATCAGCGTTAATACATTTTAAGGGAGCACTAAGATCGTACTTGACCCCCACACGGCGAAGCACTTACGCCTCCAAACTGAACTCACATGTATTACACATTTTAGGCTGCTCAGCCTTTCATTTTAAGAGCAATGTAGTCAACAGGAGTTTCTTGTAGACGAGATTCATCTCAGGTGATTACAGATGTGTACACCTCAGCTGGTCACTCTATTTTACATCTTCCTAGCCTACCTCAGGCAACTGATTTTACATGAGACAGATTACCAGCTCATGATGCTCTTTTCCCCTCCACCAGATACAACGGTCTGCAGCAAACAGTTCACACCGAGGTATTTAACTTTTAGCCACCTGTGTCGGGGCAGATGACTCTTTCCCCAGTGACACTTTCTATTTTCATGTTTTTCACAGAGTAGCAGACTGGTCAGATATATCTAGGGTACACACTGAAAATGACAGATATTTTCAGACAGCCGGCTCATATCAGGCTGTCTCATAACTTCTCCCGCTTTCTAAAAATAAAGCTAACACAAAGTATTTCTTCCCTTTGACATGAAACTCAAGACTATTTATATTTCCCTGTGCCTTTGGGAAATGCCTCCAACTCTTTATTTTTCATTTTCTCTCAGAATGCTCTTTTGTGGCATGTGCCTTATTCTTTCAAATAAATCAGTCTTCTATTTATTTTTTTTTTAAATCAAAAGTGGAAAAGGATGAGTAAATATTCAGATGTTTACTGAGGGTAATTGCTATCATATCAGTTATGCTCGGTCTTAATTATTACATAGCCTTACAGATGGACTTTTTCACCTCCTATTTCTCCATAGCCTCAGCAGCAGCACCTTCACACAGCACCAACCTGAGCTTCCAATTTCCCACTGACATTCCCTAAGGGATGGGATTTGCCCTGTCCTCAACTGGCCAACAGCTGAGCTGGCTACAACTCTTGCTTGCATTAGAAGCATCCTGCCTCCTCCCAGTGCTCAGGGTGGAAAGGTGCTTGGGTACACATGCCTCATCTGTCCCATCTTAGCTGTTGTCCTGCCCCCTCTCTTGTAATCTCCCACTGGAAGTTCCTTCCTGACCTACTGTCTGCACTACATTGCAGGCATTGTCACTGCCACAAGAGCCTCCCTTCCTTGTCTTTACTACATACATTTGCACATTCGTGCACACATCTAACATCAGGCCTGACTCCTCACTCATCTGTCCCTTTCCACTTTCAAAATCCATGGTCACCAGTCTGTAGTACTCCTCTAAAACTAGCATCAAATCTACCATCTTTCTGCAAGGTCATCTGCAAACACTGCAAAGAAAAAAACCTGAATAAATGGATCCGCAAAATCCGAAAGAACTACTAATAGCGTTGAAGGGACCTGCTGAAAGCAATTTGTTACCCCTGCTGTCACTGCTGAACACTTCACTGCTTTTCATAAACACACTGAGCTCCACCTTGTGTCACTGGTTTCTTTGCTACTCTCACTGGCCAGAAATCTCATTCTTATTTCCAGCATATTATGATTTAATGTAAACATTCTTCATTTTTCTCCTAACTTCACTAACTTCTCCCCAGTTCAGGGGTGAAGGAGAATTTTTATCTTATTGCTTCTCCATTAACCCAATGTATCCCCAATATGTGTACTGCATTCATCAGTAAGGTGACCTCTGATTTGTACATAAGGGTGAGATGTCTAGGTCACAGATGATCTCCTCGGTTGCCTGCCCATATAGTGACTAATACAATGGCACCAGGTTTCTAAAGGCTGGAGGTCCTATTTGCTTAGCTTTCTCATAGCCCATCCCTTGATATGGTAATTCTGGTGCCCTTCTCCATTCTCTTTTCTCTCCTAAATCTGAGTGTGCTCAGTTCTGCCTGTCCCATGTGTTGATATTATGCCTCTGTAAATGGCTGAGGGTCAGATGTCCATGCTGAAGCGGACACGTCTGCTGGCACATTTTCAGTCTATCAGCGCCAGCCTGTTGGCCATCAGGGTGTCATAAAGCTGACAATGACCATGTCTGAATCCAGCTCTTCATGATGATCTAAGGAAAAGATCAAGGCAGCTGTGGGATCTCAAAGGCTCAAGGGTTCAACAGCATCATTGTAATTTAATATTCACAAGGTCCTGAAAGAGAATCCAAAGCCATTTGTGCTGCCAACTCCTTAGCATGCTTATGAGCTTCAGCAGGTATTTATTCAAGTAATAACGTATAATGCTTAAGTTAAATTTAATAGGTATTTACTCACTCTGAAGAAATAGGACTAGTTGTATTAAAAATGAAAGCATGACTTTATTTACTCTTCTTTAAAGTAATAAATAATGCAGTACTAAAAACTGATCCTAATACACTCTAATATATTCTACCCAAATCTATTTTTAACTGATCGCACAGGCAGCAGACAGACTACACAGAAATGACTGAAATACTACTGCTGTAGTATTTTAGGAGCGCCCATAAAGTGACTGTTTTGAACAGCCATTCAATTTTACCTTTCAGCAGGTCTGAGCTACAGCAATCATCTGTGTTTTTCATGTCCTACTTTCAGGTCATTTTCACTCTCTTCTTGAATTTTAGAAACTGCCAGAATTGACACATGCAGAAGAACTGAGAGCACAAAGGACTGAAAGGCCAAGCTTGTATTACCTGTGAAAGTGCCCATATATCTGTTGCAGAGGTACTATGCCTCCAAATCTGTATTTTCTTAGGTGTCCTCACTTAGCATTGTTTTTTCTTTTAACATGCCCTGCTTTGTATTTTCCTCTTACACATCATGCATGCCCAAATTGAACAAGATGAGGGTGCCACTACACGTCCAAAACCTGCTGCTTCAGTTCAGACTCCCTTCCAAGGAAGAGGTGGTCCACTAACAGCCAGAACTTAAACACAGAAAGGTACCAAATTTATGCTCATCAAGGTTACTCATCAGACATCACTGTGTCAGTTGTATAAAACTTACTATGCTTATAACTTCTCTGAGGAAATCTCAATGTTCCTGACTATTGACTGCTGTTTCCTGAATTTTCTTATCTGAATGTTCCCACATAGAGAGACATACATACCACTGTGAGCCACTGCAGATAATATTGCACCAAAAATGAAGTCCGTTGAAGTTAATAAATCTCTGCCTCAAGCCAAAAGTCACAACAGGTACAAGAAACAAGCAAATAAATAAATAGATGTTTCCACTGTGATGACATGGGCAGCATCCTGCACACTCAAAGGCAAAGACTGGCATTTCTGGTGGGCAACATATCATAGAATCATAGAATGATAGAATCGTTAGGGTTGGAAAGGACCTTAAGATCATCAAGTTCCAACCCCCCTGCCATGGGCAGGGACACCTCACACTAAACCATGTCACCCAAAGCCCTGTCCAACCTGGCCTTGAACACTGCCAGGGATGGAGCATTCACAACTTCCCTGGGCAACCCATTCCAGTGCCTCACCACCCTTACAGTAAAGACTTTCTTCCTTATATCCAATCTAAACTTCCCCTGTTCAAGTTTGAGCCTGTTACCCCTTGTTCTGTCACTACAGTCCCTGATTAAGATTCCCTCCCCATTATCCTTGTAGGCCCCCTTCAGATACTGGAAGGCTGCTATGAGGTCTCCATGCAGCCTTCTCTTCTCCAGGCTGAACAGCCCCATCACACACTGAGATAAAAATATGATATTCCTTTAATTCAAGGGAATATAGTTGGAGAAACTAGAGATGTCCAGATGCAATTATTTCAAAGAACAGAATTCCAGACAAGTACATCTGGAGCTCTGTACTACACTATGTTAAAATTTTATGATGGAAAAACCCAGACTCACATGAGCTCTGTGTATATGCTAAGCACAATGAAGCCAACTCAGTCTTCCCGAAATGCCTACAAAATAAGCTGACCTCAGGAAAACATTCCTATGTTTAAATAATAAATATATGTCCCAAAAGACTTCTACTCAACTTGTCAAAGTATGGTTTGTTGAATAACTGAAAGTAAGAGCACAGTAAGAAGTCATCACATCAAACATAAATACGATTCTTTTTTTTTAATTTCAATGATATGAATGGTAAAGTTGCCTATAAGAAGAAAGAGAAATATATCTCGATTTTTGTTATGCAAAAGAAGTGTTTGCCTTTGCTTACTTCTCGTTATGTGATACTGCCATCTAGCAGGCTACCAGAGGAACTGATGTTTCAGTCTTTCTCTAAAGGGGCAGCAGTGTGTGAGGGGAGAATTCCCAAAAAAGCTACCCTAAACAGACTTCTTCCCATTTGTTCCCACTGGCTTCTTGTATATGAGCATATGATCTAAAACCCCGTATGCAAGCGTGCCAGAAGTCTTCCTCATCTACACAGAAGCAACGTGCTATCTTAAGAGACCAGAAAACGTTACTAGAAGTAAAATAAAGGTTTGGTTAAGGTTTGCATGTGAATTCCGTTACATTTCCCAGGGCAACCTTTTGTTTTATCATCTTTGCTGCCTTGCAGTTAACAAAAACAAAGTTTTGCCATGTATTTTGTAACTTCAGTTGCTTCAAGGCAATTCAAAGGGTATTTCCTTGATACTGCTTAAGAAGTGTTGTAGGCTTCAAGGCTCCCTTCTTGAGCCTGCAAATTGTTAATTCTGAAAGTTACAGCTACTTACATGTAACTCAATTCAGTAGTTATCTTTTCTGAAGACACTGAATGAGACTTGTGATTCTTGGGAGTCCAGCATGAAAGAGGCAGCAAGCAATTTAAATTTGATATTCAAAATTCCTTTTCTAGAGAAATGGCTCTTCATGATCAAGGACTGTTTAGGTTCACTTTTCCAGCCTGATGCAGGTACAAGGCGAGATATCCAGTCCTGCATCCCAGATGTCAAGGCTTGCTGGTACCTCTGCGTGGAGCAGCCTGGTACCATACGTGCCCTCACTAGATGCCCAACACTGTTATGCCCAGGGCTCACTCTCTGCAAGCAGTCCTGCAATAATGTGGCTGAGAAAGGAACCTGTTCCTCCATCTCCGTTTTTATTTTTAACTTTTTCATGTTGGAATCATGTTGCTAGAACAGATTTTATATGGAAGTATTTAACTTGGGACATTATGGAATTTTTAGACCAAAACTTTCTGTCAAAAAAAAAAAAAAAAACAAACATTGGTTAGATAGTTATCATTCACAACAGAAGTGTTTTTCCACCTGTTCCCCTATTCCCTTACTAATGGCAATCAAAGCTTGTCAAATCATTAACAAGAATTTTGCACAGGTTCTTATTTGTAACTTTGTTGTATACTGGCACTAAAGATGTAAATAACATTAGTTCCTCCTTCCCACCTTCCTTCTCAAAAGCTTGCTTTTAACCAACAAAAAGGCCATTTCCTACTACTAGATTGTCCAAATCATTTTCTCTGTATATTGCTACTGTTCTCTCCAATTACAATTCAGCAGGTTTCCACAAGGAAGAGGGAACGTGAGACAGAAAAAGTCTTGTCAGCAGTGTGGAGGACAACCCTCTACCCTGCCAGAAGGCTCCCTGGGGCTAGGTGGGTAGGCTGAGAGGAAGCCCTGTTTGGGACGCTATTTGCAAGAAGGAGCAACTGGCGCTTCTACCGCGTACAGAAGGAGAAATCAGCTTGAGTAGGTGCCACATGACATTGCAGTCTAAGGAGAATCTGCCTCCTTTGGGAGTGGTGGCTGCCTCTGTGAGCACCTTGGCAAGGAGAGGTGCTCTGTTGCTGCATGTCTGGCTCCCCTCCCTCCCGAGGGAGCTGTCGCACTCAGCATCTCACATCCCCATTAAACATTTGGTAGGTTTGTATTTTATATTCTGTTAACTACTTTTTGGATTCCAGAGCAAATATTTTAATTGTCCTTTTGTTTGTGGCACTCAAATGTAACATAACTATTTTTATTTTCCCTTCATTGTATTTTTGCAGATTTTGACAAAACCAAAGGCTACTGAATGACTTCATAATTAATATCTGTGCAATTGCCACCTAATTTAGTGCTAATGCTGATGCATAACTTAACAGCTGTGCTAGATAATCACAAGCCTTAGCATGAGAAAGCCTGTTGATCTTCTATTTCTTTTCAGACAGTGCCTATGAGTATTCATTTTTTCTACTGGATCTGCCTTTTCATTTTTCCCTCTTGGTTAAAGGTCATATAACCAGTAGGATAATGTTGTCAATAAATAACATCTTCAAGCAAAGTTACTACCAGTCACCCAGGTGCCGGTTCAGAAGCATGCAGATTTGTCTGTAGGTCCTGTATTGCAACTGCCAAGCTTGTCAAAATGTCCTGGATAACCCAGACATCCAAGGTTATCTTAGGACAATCTTAATCGTCAGTAGACACATGTTTAAGCAACTGAACCAACTCCTGTGTGACTTTCTGAGCTCTAGACTTCATCTGACTGTGCTGATGACCTTCACAGTCTACAATAGGCACTTAAATTTCTAGCTTGCATACAGACATCCATACTCAGACACCAACATTTTGGTGGCCTAATTTTGGGCAGGTGTTGGCATTATTCAAAATTGAAATTCAGTCCCAGAATTCAGAAAAACACCTCTCATCTAATGTTATGATAGCATATCCCATGCACTGATCCTCTGTTAAACCATCTTTGGAGTGCAGGGTAGAGGAAATCACAGCTCTCTGCATCTTCAATTAACGTGAACATTGTCAGCTCCAAGTGGGTTCTATATAATATTTCCCCAAGTTTCTAATCCTGTATTTACTTATAAAGAAAATATAAAAGAAAGAGAAACAATCTTCCAAAATAATTTTCCTTAAGATCTATGACTTTGATTTCATCCTGAAATTGCAGCAGTGCACAGCCTAAAGAAAATCAATAAATATTGCTCTGCTCCTCTACAACTATCTGAAAGGAGGTTGTAGTGAGGTGGGGGTCAGTGTCTTTTACCAAGTAACAAGCAATAGGATTAGAGTAGCTTGAGGCCTCAAGTTGTGCCAGGGAAGGTTTAGACTGGGTATCAGGAAAAAAATTTTCACCTAAAGGATTGTCAAGCATTGGCATAGGCTGCCCAGGGAAGAGATGGAGTCACCATCCCTGGAGGTATTTAAAAGACATGGAGATGTGGCACTTAGGGACGTGGTTTAGTGGTGCACTGGGCAGTGCTGGGTTAACAGCTGGACTCCATAACCTTAAGGGTCTTCTCCAACCTAAAGAATTCTGTGATTCTACCTATGAGTGAAGCTGAGCCGGTAACAGCTTCCTTGCTTGCTCAAGTACTGCCAGACCACTAGCTGCAAGAATAATAATTAAAAGCCTTGATAAAGATCTCTGAACCAAGTATTGACAGGCAATGACTGTATTAATATTTTAAGTAAGATGTTCTACACACCTTTGCCCACATATGTGCACTAGAGGGAGCCAGGACCAAACTGTCCACAGGCACGCTCTGACATTGCTTCCACCATTGATTGTTTCACATTACTTGGAACTTTGCTGGTTCCATCCTCCAAAAAAATGGTGTCAGCATCCCCAAACAACAACTGAACTTAAGTTCATTAGGGATCTAACCCTGAAGCGAGGTTAAGCAGCTATGGCATCCATCCCTATTCTGTTGGGAATACCTGGAGCAGTTGTGAAGGGGGGAAGAGGAAAACTGGGAAGGATCTCTTGCCTCTGACTGGTCATGCTCCCAGACTCACCACGTACCTCTGGAAGACCACCTGCCTTTCACTGGAAAACTTAAGCTTCAACTCCCCTCCTCCATCCTCTCCCATCACAGCCTGGCAGCTAGAGGAAGAGGGGATACCTTCTCACAAGACAACAGCTCTTGTATCAACCAAGTCAGTCTTTAATAAGCATTCGGAAAACAGGTTTTGCTAAAGCACTTTTGCTCCATCTTGTTTTCACTGCACTAAGCCAAAGTGATTCTCCTCCCCTCTGATGTACACCGCAAGAAAATTACTTTGGCTTTAAAACCTAACTTCTGTAAGGCAAGAAAAGCAATAGATTTTCAATTTTCCATATATTCTTAACTGGTGTCACTCTGCACAAACGTACTGTGGTATAGCCTTTAACCCTACGCAATCTTCTCATGTACTTTGAACACACAACACATACAGTTGCTGGGCAAGTGTGACTGGCTGTGCGTGTGTGTCAATGCAGGCACATTCTGAGCTGTTACTCACGTTATTTTTAGAAAGAAAGGACATACAGAAGACATGAGACATCCTTCACCTTTTTTCAAGATATAAACTGACAGCACACACTAAATAATTTACTGGACCCAACAGGGTTGTTAGTTTTTTTTTAGCCATCAGCCGAGACTCTATAACTTTTGGGATGCTGACTTCTCCTTCTGCTGGTGCTTCAAGGGCACCGGCATCATCACACTCAACCCAAGGAAGTCCAGCAATCTTTCCTCAGGCCAGAGCACCAGGCCAAGTGATATTGAGCTAAATTATTAAGCCCTGCTACAAGTTTATTTTCATGCCTGGCACTGTGAGAAGAAGCCGCAGGAGCTGAAATGGGATGGGCTGAAGGCTGCAGGTTGATTAACAACACTGGGAAGAGGAAACCATATCCCACAGATATGTAAAGCAGTGTGGCACAGGCCAAGAAAGGACATTTCATTTAGATGGGAATAAAAAAGTCTTTCTGAAATACAAAGGAGAGTTTAAATCCATACAAAAGGACACAAACAAAGAACGTTATGACCATGAATAAAGTCTTAACTCATGTTAACTATCTGTTCCTTCTGTGTTTCTTGGGCTAAAGAAATACTGATAGGTAGGACCACAAAATTATGGGGCTGTCCTGGGTTCAGCAGTAGCAGTCATGTTTTTTCCTTTGTGTTAGCTGGTGCAGTGCTGTGTTTTGACTTCTAGTTTTGAGAACAGCGTTGGTGAAGCCGATGTTTTCGGTTGTTGCTAAGTGATGTTTACCCTGACCAAGGACTCTGTGAGGCTCATGCTCTGCCAGGGAGGAGGGGAAGCTGTGAGGAAGCAGAGACGGGGCGCCTGACCCGGGCTAGCCGGGGAGGTATTCCATACCACAGCACGTCATGCCCGGGGTGGGGGGTAACTGGGAGTTAACCGGAAGGACAGGAGCTTCCGGGTGGAACTCGTTTTCTTGGCCGGTGGTATCGTATTCTCTTCCCTTGTTATTTTCCCTTATCATTGTTTTAGCTGATAGTAGCGGTGGTGATTTGTTGCTGGACTGTTCTTGTCTCAACCCGTAGGAGTTGCACTCTCTCGATCCTCCTCCCCGTTCCTCCGGGAGCGGGGAAGGGGAGAGCCCCGGTGCAGGGAGGGGGGGGGAGACGAACACGGACCTTGATTGTTGTCAGCTTGGCACCACTCACTGGGAGTGAGTGAACAAGTTACCTGACTGGGTTTAAACCACGACAGTCCTTTTTTGGCGCCCAACGTGGGGCACGAGGGGTTGAGATAAGAACAGATCTGACTGGATTGATAGTCATCACAATGACGATTTATTGGCTCTCAGAGTTGTTTCTCTTGATCTCACAGCTTCAGAATGTTGTAACTTAGGTAGAGCCGGTATTTGCTGTGTTAGTGTTTATCAAGTGTGGGGCCCTGAGCAGCAACAAGCCTTTGAGCAAATTAAACGCGAGATAGTTCATGCAGTAGCCCTTGGACCAGTCCGGACCGGGCCAGATGTAAAAAATGTGCTGTACACTGCAGCTGGGGAGAACGGTCCTACCTGGAGCCTCTGGCAGAAAGCTCCAGGGGAGACTCGAGGTCGACCCCTCGGCTTTTGGAGTCGGGGATACAAAGGATCTGAGGCCAGCTATACCCCAACTGAGAAAGAGATACTGGCAGCCTATGAAGGGGTTCGAGCTGCTTCGGAAGTGATTGGCACTGAAGCACAGCTCCTCCTGGCACCCCGGCTGCCCGTGCTGGGCTGGATGTTCAAAGGCAGGGTCTCCTCTACACATCATGCAACTGATGCTACATGGAGTAAATGGGCTGCACTAATTACACAACGAACTCGAATAGGAAATCCCAGTCGTCCAGGCATTCTAGAAGTCATCATGGACTGGCCAGAGGGCAAAGATTTCGGAATGTCACCAGAGGAGGAGGTGGTGCGTGCTGAAGAGGCCCCACCATATAATAAACTGTCAGAAAGTGAAAAGCAGTATGCCTTGTTTACTGATGGCTCTTGCCGTATTGTGGGAAAGCATCGGAGATGGAAGGCAGCTGTATGGAGTCCTGGACGACAAGTTGCAGAAACTGCTGAAGGAGAGGGTGAATCGAGTCAATTTGCCGAGGTGAAAGCCATCCAGCTGGCCCTGGACATTGCTGAACGAGAAAAGTGGCCAGTACTTTATCTCTATACTGACTCATGGATGGTGGCAAATGCCCTGTGGGGGTGGTTGAAGCAATGGAAGCAGAGCAACTGGCAACGCAGAGGTAAACCCATCTGGGCTGCTGCACTGTGGAAAGATATTGCTGCCCGGGTGCAGAACCTGGTGGTGAAGGTACGTCATGTAGATGCCCATGTGCCCAAGAGTCGGGCCACTGAGGAACACCAGAACAACCAACAAGTGGATAAAGCGGCTAAGATTGAAGTGGCTCAGATGGACTTAGATTGGCAACATAAAGGTGAATTATTTTTGGCCCGGTGGGCCCATGACACTTCAGGCCATCAAGGCAGAGATGCAACATATAGATGGGCCCGTGACCGAGGGGTGGACTTAACAATGGACACTATTGCCCAGGTTATTCATGAGTGTGAAACATGTGCTGCAATTAAACAAGCCAAGCGGTTAAAGCCTCTTTGGTATGGAGGACGATGGTTGAAGTATAAATATGGGGAGGCCTGGCAGATTGACTATATCACACTGCCACCAACCCGCCAAGGCAAGCGCCATGTGCTTACCATGGTGGAAGCAACCACCGGGTGGCTGGAAACATACGCTGTGCCCCATGCCACTGCCCGGAACACCATCCTGGGCCTTGAGAAACAGATTTTGTGGCGACACGGCACCCCAGAGAGAATTGAGTCAGACAATGGGACTCATTTCCGGAATAACCTTATAGATATTTGGGCCAAAGAGCATGGCATTGAGTGGGTATATCACATCCCCTACCATGCACCAGCCTCTGGGAAAATCGAACGGTACAATGGGCTGTTAAAAACTACGCTGAGAGCGATGGGTGGGGGAACTTTCAAGCATTGGGATACACATTTACCAAAGGCCACCTGGTTGGTCAACACCAGAGGATCTGCCAACAGGGCCGGCCCAGCCCAGTCAGAACTTTTACATATTGTAGAGGGGGACAAAGTTCCCGTGGTGCATATGAAGAATTTGCTGGGGAAGACAGTCTGGGTTATTCCTGCTTCAGGTAAAGGCAAACCCACTCGTGGGATTGCTTTTGCTCAGGGACCTGGATATACTTGGTGGGTAATGCGGGAAGATGGGGAAGTCCGATGTATACCTCAAGGGGATTTGATTTTAGGGGAAAACAGCCAGTGAACTCAATTGTATGCTGTTGCCTGCTGTGTAATGCTTTTATAGCCCATCAACTAGATGTCTCCAGGTCACCAGCGACTGGCCCTGACTTCCCTCCAGCCATCATCCCAACAGAGAATGAACTTGGAACATCATGGACCGAATGGACTCGGCAGCATTATAGGGATTGGTCCATGCACTAAGAAAATGATTTTTTTTCCTCTTGGTCTGTATGTATATGGATGTATATATGTGGGAGAGCGATGGTGTATTGAAAATGTGGGATCTGAGCACGACGTGAATGGTATGGAATAAGGGGTGGATAATGTCCTGGGTTCAGCAGTAGCAGTCATGTTTTTTCCTTTGTGTTAGCTGGTGCAGTGCTGTGTTTTGACTTCTAGTTTTGAGAACAGCGTTGGTGAAGCCGATGTTTTCGGTTGTTGCTAAGTGATGTTTACCCTGACCAAGGACTCTGTGAGGCTCATGCTCTGCCAGGGAGGAGGGGAAGCTGTGAGGAAGCAGAGACGGGGCGCCTGACCCGGGCTAGCCGGGGAGGTATTCCATACCACAGCACGTCATGCCCGGGGTGGGGGGTAACTGGGAGTTAACCGGAAGGACAGGAGCTTCCGGGTGGAACTCGTTTTCTTGGCCGGTGGTATCGTATTCTCTTCCCTTGTTATTTTCCCTTATCATTGTTTTAGCTGATAGTAGCGGTGGTGATTTGTTGCTGGACTGTTCTTGTCTCAACCCGTAGGAGTTGCACTCTCTCGATCCTCCTCCCCGTTCCTCCGGGAGCGGGGAAGGGGAGAGCCCCGGTGCAGGGAGGGGGGGGGAGACGAACACGGACCTTGATTGTTGTCAGCTTGGCACCACTCACTGGGAGTGAGTGAACAAGTTACCTGACTGGGTTTAAACCACGACAGGGGCTTTTTCCAGCATTGTAGCTTTGCCTCCAACTTTTAAGAGGCTGTAAATAGCAATCTTGGACATTTGCCCCTTACAAAGAAGAAGTGACTACTACCACTTTCACTACTTCCAAATAAACAGTTTTACAGTAACTTCTAAAGATTTGCAATGACTTAACACAACGACAGGAGTGAGAAGAAAAAGACAGGAATGGCACACACTACAGAAGCCAATGAGAAAAGCTGCCAGGGTGGGACTCGTCTCCTCCTCATGCAGTGGTGCAGAGCTTTGCTACCTAGATATGCTCTTTCCACAGGCAAGAGAAAGCGACAGAACCTTCCAGGGCAATTCATCCTGCCCTAACATGGACTTCGTGAAAAGCAGACGAACAGAAATCCAAACTTGTAAACAAGTGGAAACCCATACCCATGTTAAATTATCCTTTAATTTCAGCATGGAGCTATGTGTATACACACACAGAGATGCATGCGACTAAATAAATACAGACAGACACTTTCCACAACTCCTGTTACATTTAAAATGCTCTAATCCTCCAATGCAAACAAAACCTGCAGTGGGAAAGGAGGAGTTTAGCCTGCTATCCTGCTAGATGAGAAAGCGCATTAAAACACACCTACGTCTCCCCAGTGGCACTAGTTACTCGTGTGAAAGTATTCCTATTAACTAAAGAAAACAAAGACTGATTAGTGGTCCTTTTGTAGGTGTATGGGTATTTATTCTACTCCAGCCACAACCAGCCCCTCTGGCGCTCAGAGGTACAGGTGGTGGAGCTGCCCTGGCTGCATTCCCATGCTGGAGAGAGACCCCAGGTGACCCCCTCCCCTTTTCCCATAGTCCCTTGGCATCTTCAAGCCCCTTGGGGAACACAAAACTGCACTGATACCACCAAACAATTTGCTGCTGCAGACACTGCTGTGGGAAGGACAGTGAAACACAACATTTGCCTGCTGCACTCCCCTCCTCGTCCCAAGCAGGTTTTCACTAAAACAAGCTAGCTCGCAGCAAATAACGCACAAAATGACAACCCTCTTGATGAAAATGCTAGCAGCACAAACACCACAATGCTGGCAAACAACCCTTTAAAAAAAATACAGAAAAGGGACTGGTTTGTGTTTCTTTAAGGAAGTAGGGTGTATTTCAGAGGTAGTATATTTTTCCAAATTATTATAAACTCTTGCGGTAACTTCTATTTTCCTATGGGATACTTACATAGTTTTGGGACCAACAGTAAAAAAAAAAAATCTACTGGTATAATATTATTAAGCAAAACATTTTCATTGATTTCTTTGTAATATCTTGGCAGGTGGAGGAGAATAAATCAAGAGGCGAGCATTTCTACCAAGTCTGCACTAGCTTGTTGGTCTGGGCAGGAGCAACACATGGGAAGAAGATGGGAACATAGCCCTTTACTTTCCCTCGACAAGCAAATCTGCTTGCTTCCTCCTCAGTCTGACCTCTAAAAACCTGAGGGAAAACAGTTCTCAGGTGGAAGTGCCTGAGCATGGTGGCAAAGTAACAGAAACGCCAGAGTGACCCAACTGCTGTGCAAACCCCTCTCCTACCAGATGCTGGGCACATTGGGGTGGGAATCTCAACAACCCCAATGGAGGAGTCAAAGCTACATACTCTGAGCTGCAAACAGATACTCTTCTCTGGGAATCAGGTCCTATAGGAGGGAGGAGAAAACTCTACCAAAATGAAGACTGCCATTAACATAACAAAACACGTAAGAAAAGGAGAAGGTATGGTCTTCCCCAGCCTGCCTCTGTCAATAACTCTAGGTGTTCTTTGTAAGAGCATCCTTCCTTAGGGAAATATAACTCTCATGTTAAGATACACATACAAACATAAAACAGACATAACTATCTTGAGTGCTGTTTTGATCACTAGCATTTACTGTTTTGATCATTAATTTACAAAAAATCATTCAGTCTTGTTTCTATTTTTTTTTTCATCTTCCTTGTCCTGCCTGTGATTTTAGACAGCTTCCATGCTTGCAAGTTAGTCACTTCCACACACCACATGGAGAAGGCTACATTAAGACACCTGAACATTATAAACCTGCGATGATCTTCCTTTTGAACTTAGGAGTTAATAACAGACTTCTGAAAGTAGTCCAGTACTATGGTGATTCTAACTCCAGCTGGGTTAATTACACAATAATTAGGTACAAACATCGCAACACAAAACACAGCTACATCATTATTTGCAACAAATGTTAACTCTAAGTAAGTGCAACCTGTCCCACAAACACTTGCTATAAACGACTTAAAAATAAAAAGTAAAATTTGATGGGGTAAACACAGAAAGAAAAAAAAAATTCTCTGGGAGAATTTTTTTTGTTAAAAAAAAATTAAAATAAAAATCTCAGCACTCATTTAGAGTTCGGGATCTTGTGAAAGAAAGCTTTAAAAGGAGCAAACCTGATTTGCTGTGGCTGTTGCGGCGAAGGGAACACTTGTTGCAGGAGTTGTTGCTGCAGAGACAGTGGCGGCCGTAGCGTTGTGCATCATGGGTACTTTCAGGAGGGGAACCATGGAAGCAATGAACAGGAGGGTGCAGCATTATGGTAAGAGAAGTGGTATTTTTGGCATGGTGAATATCAAGAGCGGCAAGCCATCGTCATGGGTTAAACCGGCAGATGGCATGCAATCACAGTGCAAAGCGAGAAAGCGTGGCGGAGAAATAAAAAAAAAAAGGGAAAATAGCTTATTACAAGTACAATTAAAGGAAGGCTGTCAACACAATCGGCGATTCCCAGAAAAAAAAAAGAGCAAGGACCACTGAAACAGCGGGTGTTATCTCTAAGAAGGTTACTTGTGCAAATGAGGTCTCCACCAAACTAGCCTGTTACCTAAGAACTGTTACATGGGCAATTCGTTTTCTCCCGGTATCAGTATAAAGCACTCCGTAATACAGTTCTAAACAAATCCCATACTGGTTTGCACTGGGAAGAAAATTGATAAATATTTATCTTAATTTTTAGGCACAATTGAAAAATGAATCCATGTATCTTCATTTTGAAGTAAGCCAGATACTCACTGTCTTCCTTTATAATCCAATTTACGTGTTTTTTTCTATTACCGCTGCAAAACTGTTTGTCTTTATCAGAGTTAAATTACCATCTGCTTTGAGGCAAAAACTGGGAGAAGGATAATAATAATTTTCCTGATTTAAATACTACTTTGTTCGATCTAGAAAAGCAAGGTCAGTTCGGTGAAAGTCGCTGCTTTTGCTCATTTTAAGACTGAATTTGTGGAAGAATTACTAACTTGATATTTTAAAGGCTTGTTACTTCAACTGCTTATCTGTCCCACAAAAAATATAAATCATTGGGATAGAGCTACAGGGGAAAGATTAGCTTTCAATCTTACAGGCTACTGCACTGGACATCCATTTTTTATGCCCCAAATGTTAATTCCAAGCTGTAAATATATTTCAAGGAGCGAGATTCAGATCATGGGTTTCAACAGAACCTCTGTGGATCAAAGTAGACATTTCTGGGAAACGCTGATAAAACTTTCTAACACACAGCAAAAAGGAGAAATAGGCACACCACTATGAAACTTTTAAACACTGATGAAATTTGCTGGCTTTTTCCAGTATTTTATGATTTTATAGTACTAGACAATATAAAATATAAATAAAAGTTTGAAAACTGAAAAGCAGACTGGAATTCATGGTATTATGCTTTTGCAGTGTAGTTGTTATAGCAGGTGATACCACAGCTAAACTGCAGCTTTCATCTACAAAGCTAGACACTCTGCAAAGTCAACCAACAAGACAAGCGAACCTTTAATTCTAGTCAGTGGCTAATCCTTGCCTAGAAGTTTTGGAACAAGTGAATATACATCATATACAGTATAAAAAGAGATCAATAAAGAAATTGGGAACCTACCAATACTGGTAGCGGGTGTCATGCACAAAACTGACCCTGCGTGTCATGCAATGATAGGTGAAAAAAGTGGATAAAGGGAAGAAACAGGTTAGCCGTTTAGAGTTAACATTCAAAGTGAGATTCAAGCATAACCACAGAGAAGTAAGTTAGTTAAATGAAACTGTAAGGTCATTCATAGTTTTGCTTTAACACAAAAAAGGTGATTATGTTCTTACTAAACTCCTGGGTATACTGTGTGCCTTTTGGCATGTTTCTGTGTATATACAAGATACTTCACTAACTTTTCCATTTAGTGCTTTTATCCTTTCACTTAGTACTTTTGCAGCAACAGGTTTTTTTTGTTTACAGAAACATCGTTGGTTGAATATCACATTATTTGGGAATTTTAGAACTGACTGCATAATTCAAATGGCTCAACTGTTGCACAGATCAACCAACTGTTTGATGTACACCAGAGAAAGGTGTTAAAATGGAATTAGCTGATACTGTTCTGAAGGGGCTTTGCTGAGTTCTCATCTGATGTTAATACACTCTTTCTTAACACAACGCCGGAGGTGAACAGGTGCTCCTCAGAAAAGAAAACACTACTTGACAATTACCCAAGCTGAACACCTCAAAGTGTGTAACATTACAGCAAAAAGCTCGCAGTGCACCTAAGAGATGCTCTGGAAGGACTGCTGGCCTGCCATGCAGTTCAGGATTGATGCCTAATCTACCTTTAACCTTTCTAGGAAGACCAAATGAGAAAACGCAGCATATTTTAAAGGCAGGCAGATAACGAGACTAGTCCCAGGTACTTGCCTATTTGATACAAAGTCAAATACGCTTCCTGTATTCTGGTGAGGCACTGGAACAGGTTGCCCAAGAAGCTGTGGCTGCTCCATCTCTGGAAGTGTTGGATGGGGCTTTGAGCAACCTGGTCTAGGGGAAAGTGTCCCTGCCATGGCATGGGGGTTGGAACTAGATGATCTTTAAGGTCCTCTCCAATCCAAACCATTCTGTGATTCTACAATTCCTGCTTCATTACTACCACAGACCCTTATCGGGCCATAGCAGTAGCAGTGCAACTATGAATGACCTTACCCAAGAACAGTCCCCAGAGAATACACAGCGTTCCTCTTCTAGAGGCTACAGAAATACTAACAAACAGCAATGGGAAGAGAGAAAAGATCTGCTGTTTTCAAGATCATTCACCAAACAATAAGGAAAAGGTGACAAAGCAATCAAACTGATGTAAAACAAACAAAGTGCAGAACTTTGGAGGTAAGCCATGCTAAGTCAAGCCCCACACTTTTTATTAGAAGAGCAAGTGGTTAAGAAAGCAGAGAAGTTATATAAAACAATTAAGTTTTATATATATATTCCAGCAGCAAAACTTTTTTAAAATTTAACAACACACACACACACAAGGAACACATCTGAAAATTGTACCAGTTCAGAAAATATCACATAATAATTTAAAATCCAACAGATAACATCATGCATTGCTCCACAGACCTAGGTGGCATGACAGCCCGTACACTCACCAAATCCAACCTGCCCAGGAAATGTGGGACTATCAGACGTAACACCTTTACAAAAAGCTCATGACACCCGCTCACACAGAGGGGGTTCCCCTTTCCTAACCTCCGCCCATACCCCACTCCTCTCTCTAACATCCTTTATAGGTCCTATGGCATTGCAAAGGGCCAGGAGGCTCAGCCCTTTGAGAAAGGTTTTCTACTCTGGGCTTGGGCTCCATCTGCTACGTTAGCTCTCTGTATCTTCTTTCTTCATGCACTTGTGTTGGGGCTTGCAAACGACACGGCCCTTAAGGTTTTGTTCCAAGATCCACCCTTCCTACCATCAGAAATTTGTAATATAAAACTATAATTACAACCATTGATTGGTTGGAAAGAGTAATTGACAATAAAAAGCACAAAGAATAAGCTACTTAAGGAAGCATGAGCACTCCAAAAGTCTGGAAAATATCCAAATGCTATTTCACTTAAAAAGGTTTACTGTATTTTCCATAGTTAATTTTAAAACCTTGGTAATTGCACATAATAGCGATAAGCTCTGAAAGGGAGTGAGTGCTTAAGAGAGGAATAATTCATATCATACTGCAAATTCTTAGGGTTACAAAGTAAAATAAATTTGAGGAAATCTCTGTATGTTTGTAAGCACAGGGCAGTCTTCCATTCATGTCCAGATAGGCAGTCTCACAATTAATTCCTTTTTTTCAAACACTCCCATAAATGTCAGTATGTTTTCTGCCTCAGATATTCCGGTGCACCAAAGTGCTAAAAATATGGCATGCTATAACTTACTATTATAAATACAGGGGCAGGCTCCAAGGTTGTTACTCAGGCCTTACAGAAAAATTCCATGAAGTCAAAGCCATCTGTGTTTGTTTTTATCTTTAAAAACATATGGAAATGCTGATAGATCGGGAAATCATCATGTGCTGCATTTCATTCCTTGTTTAACCGACATTATTTCTATAAACTAAAATAACATCGCTGAAATGTCAAGCGCATTTGCAAACACATAGTTTCAAATGATTCTGGAAGTTCACACTTGATAACATTCTGATACTAAAATATGCAATTTGTTAATTACAAATGAAAGCACAGAATTCATCAGGCAGGATACTTCGGAAGTTTGGAGTTGGGGTGACTGGCAGAATTTTGAGGATTACGCTGTCACTGTTTACATGAGCACCTAGCACATTCTTTCTCTCACCATGTTAAAGAGAAGCCCTGCCACCAGCCACCATGCAGTTCAAGCCATTTCTGAATGCTCTGATTTTTACATAGTTCTGAGCACTGAAATGCAGATTATGTCCACTTCTCTCCAGATCACCCCTATGAAGAACTGCGACCCCAGCTATTAGGCACAAATGCTAGGAAAAGTGCTGGTGGCATTCCAAAATGAAAACCATGAAAATGCATCTGATGCCTCAAAGCCCTTCAGTGCAGCTGCGAGGAGCAACGTGCTTTGTCAGTGCTTCCACACAGGTACAGACTGGAAGGTTATGGGTGGTGCTCCTCTTCTTGCAGATGGGGTAACCCCCACAGCTGCAGAACAGCACCCAAGGGAGCAGGAGGATACGCCTCAGCCATGGCACATTTCCCATGGCATCCCTGAAACATGATGCTTTTCCCAATGTTTTTGTTAATGGAATTTGGCACTCTCATCTCCTAGGAGAGCGCTTGCAGGTAAAAGTCAGAATACAGCCAATTTCAGGTGGGAAAAAAAGGGGCAACTCTGGACAATGATGAACGAGGCTATAAATGTGAAAAGTAGCCTATTGTCATGTTGAAATTGCTGCTTGAATTCTCATACTTTGCAGGAGGAATTAAACCAATGTGTAAATACCTGTGCAGACTTCACCTCAAGTAGGACAGGGAGCATAATAAAACCTTGTGTTAAGTGCAAACGCCTGGCATGGAGGCTACCTAAGGAACACAAAATTGGTTCAATGTGGGTACAACATACCTGTCGGGATAAATGCATGTTGCTGCAACTGAGCATTGGCAAGAGCCTGTTGATAGTGCAAGACACTGGGATTGAAAACGGCACTGGCACCATTGCTTTTTTCAAGTGCTTGTCTCTTTGGTAAAGGGTGAAGAACACCAGGAGGAAAGGCCTGTAAATAAGGAATTTAGTTAAAATGGCATCGTTCTTCAGGTGGCGTCCATAACACGTACATAAATACAAAAACTTATTATTTTTTAAAGCAGCTAAAGATGCCTTGCCATGCATATTAACTCCAAGCACAGCAATGTAAAATGAGTGAAATTTTGTTATTGATAGCAAAAGCATGGTACTATTAACCTAAAACTGTAGCAGCACAACTACTGAAAAGAAAGGCCTTTAAAGCAACAAAAATGGCACTGCCTTTAAAAAGGCTTTCAAATATTACAGGGAGAAAAAACCACTTGTGTTTCATTGCCAAGTATTTTTGCTTTTTAAAATTTAAATATCGCTTCCTATTATTATACAGATTAATGGATTACGTTAAGCGTTTTCAATTACAGAAGCAGTTTTATCTCAATTCGACTTTTCATGAGAGGATATTTAAAAAAATGAAACTGTGTTAGGAACCAAACGAAATTGTCTGCGTTTATTACATATGAGAATGAGATGGATAAATAGAGCTTCTGGTAAATTAACAAGTACGTGAAATCATTTCCAGTTGATGTTCAAAAAGTAAAGCGATACGAATTTCATTAGTTGCTTCTCTGAAAAAAAAATAATAACAAAATAATATAAAAATAAATTAAACAAAAGCTACATGCAAAGCAAAAGGTGAAAGGTCAAAGTACCAGGTCTACAGTTGCTTCGAGAGGTCGCTTCATTGCTTTGGCAGTCGACTGAGTCTTTTAATAACAGGCAGCGAGCACATGATGGCAGTGGGCCAATGGGATTCAAGCGAATTAACATACAGGTAAACAGCAAGCAGAGGTGCATCATGGGAACGGCATTGCATTTGTGGATAGGTGAGAAGGAAAAAAATATTCTGAATGCAATATACAACATACAAAACACTAGGCATGCACAACAACAAAAATGTCTTCTAAAGAAATGAATATTACATTTCGAATTAGTACCGAAGCAAAAATGCATCTACTATACCTTAGTTAAAAGCATATAAGAGAGTAAAATATAGATGTTTGAAATTCAGGAAAGTTGAGTAAAACAGCAGCTTGCAGACACTATTAAGCATCGTATAAACACTTCACAGAGAGGCAGAAAGTTTTAAGGATAAGCTTACAAGAATTCCTGATAAGTTAGTTCAGTCATATTTTAAAGCAGGAAAAATCAATTTGAAAGGCTACATTTTCAAATACAAAGCACTAGTGGAAGTTGTAACGCATTACAAAGGTTATTAATATCAGTGCTTGCAAGGTGAGGGTCTTCTAATTGGAAGAAGTGTAATCATTCAATAGCTTTGGGCTTCAAAATGAAAGAGGTTCTCCGTTTTCAATACAAAGCAGAATAAATAGTATCACACTAACTTATCATTAATTCCTTTTTTCCCCCTACAGCTGGGTCATTTTTGTAGCTTTTTTTTTTTCCTTGGAACTTACCACATTATATTGAGAGGAAAAAAAGTATTTCAGAATTTTAAACATATTTTTCTAAACTTTGCTACAACTTTCAGGAGCAGGGAGTAAAAATACTGCTTCCAGTTCATAGGCAAGCATTAATGTATGAGTTATGATACTAGTCCAGCATTATTTTTTTTTTTTCTAATACAGCATTTAGGCATAATACATAAGCATTTACATTTACGTATACTTCCACAGTAAGATCAAACTTATGGCTGATAGGATGGCATTCTGTAAATAATCTTCTCATATGAAATATTACTTTCTAGTTTTATAGTGTAAATAATTCTTACAAACTTTTAGAAAGGAAAGATTTACTTAGAAATCAGAATTTTTATTTCTGTTTTTTAAACACAGGCTGGTATTTAGCTCTTTTCAGGATATGCAGATTATGTCTACCTTGACACCAGTATGTGGAAACAGGGAGCAAAAGTGAAAAAACTCAGAAGAGAGGATAAGGCACAAAATGCCTACAAACAGCTCATGGTCACAGCATTAGCTAGTACAAACTGGGAATTTATTTTGCTGGATAGCCCTCACCTCATCTATTCATTTTTCCTGTCTCTGTGGCACCTACATTCCATAAGGCTTCCCACTGCCCTACCCATCTCTCTTTCAGCACATTTCTGGATTACTTAACCTGGTATACAGGATCTGTTCATCTGCCTGGGTCCAAGACTCGGGCATAAAAATAAACACCTGGTGCAAAGAGGATCTGCAGAGCCTTCTTGTATTTATTCGGGGTGCTGTGCAGCCAACATGTGGGTACCCACCATGGGTACCCCCAGGGAGGACATCATGCCATCAGCACAGGGCATAGACTCAGATCCACTCTGCATCCGCCACAGATGAAAATCTACATGGAGGTGAAGCATTACGACTCAATGCAGCATTGTGCCATGATCAAGTCCACAAATGAAACATCAATAAGTTTCAGTTAATTACCTTTCTTATCCAAATGCAGATCTTACCTGATCTCATTTGTTCACTTATTATCTCTGTTTATGATTGCCTTGCTCCCCTTCTTCTCCATGCTCTTCTTAACCTCACCTACTTCAAACCTTTTTGCTGGCTTTCCCCTCACCTTGCACAGCAAGGTCAGTCTCATAGCTTTCCCAAACTGAAGCCTTTAACTTGACAGGTTTCTAAACCTACTTGTCAACCTTGTTTCCATGTAGCCTCCCACTTCTATCAGGCTTTCACACCAACTGTCCATTTTTCTCCCCATCTTTTTTTTTCATTTTGTCCTGATAGCAAAACTTACTTTATCTCTTTCTGTCCCATCAGGTTATCTCCTTCTCAACATTTGATTTCCTACAACCGAAAAATCAATAGCTGCAGACTGAGAGGAAAAGGCTAAAGAAAGAAAATTAAGATAGTAATACAAATGATCAGACATACTGTGGCACAGTATTTGTCTGCCAAATGTGACATTGGTATGGTAGCGTCTCCTGGAATACAAACAAGATCCACACAGCAGAGGCCAGCAGGGATGTGCAAGGAGCTCTTGACTAAACTCAAACACAAGAAGGGGAGCACGTAAGAGGTGAAAGCAGGGACGGTTGGCCTGGCAGGAACAGTGACACACCCTGAGCATGCAGGGATGGGTTAGGAAAGCCAAAGACCACAGAAGCTGGATCTAGCAAGGGATGTGAAGAACAGGAGGAAGGGCTTCTCCAATTGTATCAGCAACAAAAGAAAGACAAGGGAAAATGTGTGCCTGATGCTGAATGGGGCAGGCGACCTGGTGACACAGGACATGGAGAAGGCTGAGGTACTGAGTATCACCTCCACCTCTTTACTGCTAAGACTGGCCTTCAGGCCAGTGGGAGACCAGTGGGAAAGTCTGAAGTGAAAAAGATTTACCCTCAGAGGATAAAGAACATTTAAACAAAACGGATGTACACAAACCCATAATCTGATAGGATGCACTGGGGGGTGCTGAGAGAGCTGGCCAATGTCACTGGAAAGCTACTCTTCATTATCTTTGAAAGGTCTCTATGACTGGGGCAGGGGGTCCTAAACATTTCAAGAAAGTAAATTAAACTCCTGTCTTCAAAAAGGGCAGGAAGGAAGATCTGAGGAATGACAGGTTGGTCAGCCTCATTACAGTCCCTGGAAAAGCAATTGATCAAAGCTAAAAGCATTCTATGTGTTTGGAGCCTGTTTTCATAGAATCATAGAATCGTTAGGGTTGGAAAGGACCTTAAGATCATCTAGTTCCAACCCCCCTGCCATGGGCAGGGACACCTCACACTAAACCATGTCACCCAAGGCTTTGTCCAACCTGGCCTTGAACACTGCCAGGGATGGAGCCTTCACAGCTTCCCTGGGCAACCCATTCCAGGGCCTCACCACCCTCACAGTAAAGAATTTCTTCCTTACATCCAATCTAAACTTCCCCTGTTTAAGTTTGAACCCATTACCCCTTGTCCTATCACTACAGTCCCTAATGAAGAGTCCCTCCTCAGCATGAAAGCCAAGAAGGTGATGGAAAGGAGTCAGTATAGATTCATGACAGAGAAATTGTATTTAAGCAACCTTAGAGTGGCTATTAGGATCACCTGCCCCTCTACTCTGCTCTTGTGAGACCTCACCTGGAGTATTGTGTGCAGTTCTGGTGTCCTCAACATAAAAAGGACATGGAACTGTTGGAACAAGTCCAGAGGAGGGCTACGAGGATGATCAGGGGACTGGAGCACCTCCCGTATGAAGACAGGCTGAGGAAGTTGGGGCTGTTCAGCCTGGAGAAGAGAAGGCTGCGTGGAGACCTCATAGCAGCCTTCCAGTACCTGACGGGGGCCTATAGGGATGCTGGGGAGGGACTCTTCATTAGGGACTGTAGTGATAGGACAAGGGGTAACGGGTTAAAACTTAAACAGGGGAAGTTTAGGTTAGATATAAGGAGGAAATTCTTTCCTGTAAGGGTGGTGAGGCACTGGAATGGGTTGCCCAGGGAGGTTGTGAATGCTCCATCCCTGGCAGTGTTCAAGACCAGGTTGGATGAGGCCTTGGGTGATATGATTTAGTGTAATGTGTCCCTGCCCACAGCAGGGGGTTTGGAACTAGATGATCTTAAGGTCCTTTCCACCCCTAATTATTCTATGATTCTATTCTATGATTCTATTCTATGATTCTATGAAGTCACATTTTAATTTAGGCTGTACATTCTTCAGTGACTTTTCACGCTGTCTGATGCACCGTATGAATATTTGGAATTCCCCAAGTATAATGACAGATGAAACTGTTTCCTAATGCACTTCACATTCAAGCTGCATGGTCTACAACCTCTTTCACAGTGTCTTTCTCCTTTCTTTTTACTTCAAATGATTAGGCCACCTAAGTTAGCTGAGTAAAAATTCCTGAACTTCAGTGTACAGAAATACAGACAGGGACTTTTTTGCAAGGTCCCAGACTGCAGGATTCACTGAACTTCAGTGGTCTTAGGAGCTTTGCCTACAGTACTCTAACCCTATCTGCAGTGCTCACCTGTATGAGCACCCCCTGGACCACAGCAATGCAGCCAGCTCCCCCAGGAAGGAAAACCTCTCAGCCACAATTTAAACTTGGGAGCATCCTGCAAAGTGAACCTTACAAGTAAGCATTTGCATTTCTGCCTTACTTTTCCTTTCTACATCCAACTCAGTATCCTTGGTTGTTCTTGGGTGGCCTTGCAGGCATGTGTCTTTTCTATCACTTTTCTGTTGTTATTGCTAGTCCAGTGATTTTTCCTTCACTCTAACTGATGGTTTAAAATTTATATTAAACACAAATAATTGGATTGTAAAGAATCTTTTCTCTTTGGCGGTAATATGCCATTAAAGTATTTTGTACATATTTTTCTGGAAAAAAGTTACCTTGAATTACAAATCCTTGCCTTCTACTGTGACACTAGAATCCTAACATTTAAATTCTATATGTTCCAAACATGCTTCATCTTGCTTTGAGCTAATACAACTCCAATTATGCCTTATTAAAAATCACAGGATACATATCCAACCATTACTGAAATGCAAAACCATGATTTCCCTCATCTCTCTCCTTTCTTCCTTAGTATACTGCCTAGAAATACTACATTCTCTAAATGGACAAAAAATATTGCCCAATAGAAGTTAATTAGAATAAAAACCTAGTCTCCTTTGCTTTAATTTCCAGAGAGTATTCAATTTATACAAACACAGGAAAGTTTAAGTAAAAATCACCCAATTCGAAACAGAGCTTGGGGATACTATAAGAGAAAGCACACTAAAACTTAAGAAATGCTCTTCTGTTTGGTGGTTTACTTTCTTGCATAACTTACTCTGTGTCCCTCAAAAATCTCCCCTTTGCTAATTTGCTACATACAATAGCTTGGGGTAGTTATATACTGTACTGTATTGTGTTTCTGGTAGGCTTTTTACCCAGAGAATAACTGTATTGTCTGTAACTATTGTATGCACTGCCCACAAGTCCACAAACCACATCTGCTTAATTATTCGTCCACAGCCAGCAGTGAGGACAATGACTCTGTGATTTGCTGCCAGCAAAATTTTATCTCCCAAGTCAGATCCTGCATGCTCGATTTATTGAACTTTACCAATACAATCTTTAAATTTATCAGCTTTCCTGGTAGCAACAGTAAGAGAGGTCCAATACTGGTAAACAGATAGGCTGACCTGTCCTAACAGTTTCAAGTGAGAGCTTAAAATACCTGAAAATAGAAAGCCCTCAATCTCTTTACTTCTGATTGTAGTTACTAGGTTTTTTCTTAACGTTTCCCATTTTAGTTTACAACTTAAAACTCTGTTATTCAAATAACTTGCCCGTGATAGTGGGAGAAGCAAGATAAGTCTCTAAGCTGAAAATTCATCTAATCAAAGTTGTAAAAGATATAGGCAACAACTTTTAGTCAGCAGGAATAGATGTGTATCTACAGAGCGCACTTCTTTCTCATCCTCAGACAGGCACTAACGGTAGATCAGATGAATGTGCTGTTTTCTCTCCACTACCTGAAAACTGAGACCAAGTTGCATAGGGTAGGCTCAGACATCTGACTGACATCTAAGATGAGGTGAATTGAATCTTAATACAGGTTTCTTCTCTGCTACCTATCTCTGAGGCAAAAGCTCTCTCTTTGCTTTGTTCCTTTTCTTCCAAATTTCCACATGGGTATCTGTCATAAAAGAGCTAAACCAGCATATGTGCCCCTGTTTTCCAGAGGACATCGAAGATTAACAGTTTTGTTTCTGTTTGGAAATACTAAGGATAAATCTAACAAACCTAATCAAGGCAGAGAACAGAAGTGGTATAGAATGTCATTTGCTTCACTGTCTTAGATAGAAATACAGCATCAAAATAAGGGCATAAATCAAAAAGTGCTTCTTCCCATCAAGCAATAGTAATAATTTTATAAAATATCAACTTTCACCAAAAACAAAAAAAAAGAAAAAGGAGGCAAAAGAGAAAAGAAAGTATAAGCAAACAGAATTAAACTGAAGCAAAATAGGCATCAAAGAGCATCTGTCAAAGAAAAGGCAGCCATATACGCCAGCACTTACCATCACAGTCGCAGCTGCCGCAGCTGCCTGGGCTGCCACTGCAGCCTGGTTGGCTTGGTGTTGCGCCGCTTTGATTTTGGCCTGCAAATGTGCAGGAGGGTGAAAATACTTGCATTTCTCCCTCATGCAACGACCTTTTATGTAATCCATACACACGGTTACGGTGTTGTCGTTTGTGTCAATCATTGTGCTGTCTGCTGGATGCGCAAAGCGGCAATCAGTCTCTCCACGTGCACAGTTTCCCCGCTGGAACTCCCTGCACACCTACGTGCAAAACAACATGTGTTGCAGGGGAAGAGCCTGATACAATGGGAAAGAGCAGGGAGACCCCCACACCCTCAAAAGACAGACCTACCCCCATTCCGTGCTTAGGTCAAGTTTTTCCATGAATTCAATTTAATAAACCCTCCATCTTCTTCTGGGAGAGAGAAATGCATCTATTTTACCCTTATGTGCTTGGCTCCTCGGGTAACTCTGTGGTACCACAGCTAAATGAACCTGACATAGGAAATGCCTTTCCCTCTTCCTGTCTGGAAAACACCTGAGAAGGATATTTAGTGAGGTAACTGCCCCTGCAAAACTAGCTGGGAATCACAAAATACTCAGCCCCTTTCTGACTATACTTTATGGTCTTGCAGCTCCACTGGTAGGGAAGGACTTCCTCTTGCTGAGACCCATGGAAGATATGCATCAGATGCATTGTATCTTTTATGGAGTCTACATACAAAATGATGGAGAGCATCCTTAAAAATAATTTCCAAAACAAGGCAGAATGAACACGCTCATTTTTCTAAGAAGGAACGTGCTCTAGACACTGCTGCTTAGGCTTTTGGGAAAATACATTTATTCTTGCAACAGCTATTTGGCCTTCTCATGTACTTGGATGACAGATGCCACTGAGCCAAGCCATATGGAGATCCATCAACACCAGAGAGGCTATGCATGTAGCTGGCTCCAGCCTACTGGAGGGTTGGTAACACTCAACACCTCCATTTGTAGCTCGAGGATGAAGGGCTATACCCTTCCCCTAATATCCATCCACAATCCTATAAAATTCCCTTAATATCAATGCATAAAACCCAGGACAGAATTAGCACTGCAATAAAAATGTGCGTGTTAGATATTTCATCAAGGCATAACTTTATGGGCATGTATACTTCAGGTATCTTGGAGATGATAAACTTTATGAAAGATGAAAATTTGTGTTGATGTCCATGCATTAAATTCAAGCAAATGCACTACCTTAAAAATAACTGTTTAATTACCCCTGGCTGCAAGTGTAGAAATCCTTCCTGGCTACAAGGTCTTTATTTGTAGCAACTAAATTTAAGCATCGTTTCTAAAACAATAGAGTTGGTCCCTCCAGGTTCTTTCACACAGCCTAACAGAGAATGTATTTCTAGTCACCACGGTGTCTACAGTACCTCCAGTTTATCAGTCCTGAGAAGTTTCTGGGTAGCAGTTGAACCGGGGACTGAAACCGGTGGGCTTCCAGGAACAATGACAGGCGGCGTGGGTAGGATCTCAGTCGGGACTAAGCCAACTCCTGGTGTAACTGGCGTTAGGTAAGGAGCAAAGCTAATAGCTGTATTCGTTCCTATTGTGGGACCCACTGGAAATGTGGGCTGCAAAAGGAAAACACAGACCAAGATGAAGAGCTTACTAGTCACCTTTTGCATGTTCTTTCTGGCACTGATTCATTTTCTTAATGAAAAGATTTCAAACAGCTGCCAAAACACACAACATTCTCTCTTCTTTTAATCATGTTACGTATTCCAGCAGCATACGAAGAACCGCCTTTGTAGCTCTGTTATTGGAAAAGAGGCTGCTGATGCAAAGGAAGTTGTACTTTGAACCTGAATCTCTATGGAGGTCCAGCTTACATTGCCGGTTTATTTACACATCTGAGAGTGGTAACATAGACTTTACTGCTTTTTCTCAATACCCGTTTTTCTTGGGAAAACAGGCTATTTTTCAAAGTACCAGATTTCATAGGTGAAGCATTATTAACTATATTAAAGACATATTTCTAATAAGAGTATATATAACAAGCTATTTGTCATGTAACTTCTATCTGTTTGCATGCTGTATTTTGCCACCTCCTGCAATTATATGGTACTTTGGCCCGCACATCGAAAAACCTCACCTTTGCAAATGTTTGTTTGCTCAGCTGTCACCAGTGGCAAGTAGAATAAATATTATAATCTCAGCTGGACACAATATTTAGAAAGGGATTATTCAGGTTTAGCTAGAGTTCATCTTACAAAAAAGATTGATTGGAAGGAATGATACGGGTCTATATATCTGTTTCATGCCTTCCTACAGTGAGTCAGTGAAGCCATGACCAGAAGAAAGAGCACTTGTGTGGTGCTGAAACACAGCACTACCAAGGCAGAATGGTGGGCTTGTTATCACCAGCTCCATGGGGGTGGAGGAAGAACATCACCATGGTCAGTCAGATCTGGAAAGTACTTTAGTTCTGCAAGAGCTGATGTTTACCCCAGAGAGCAAAGTTGTAATTATAAATGAGGAAAAATTATGAAGTAAAACAGGACACATCTCAGATTAGCTTTGTCAGAAATTAAGTTCCCAAATAAGCCGGCAGCTAGAAACGAATCACACAACAGCAGAACACTATGGAAAGACTTAAAAACACTTAAAGGAGGAGGAGTGTCTTTCTCCTCAAGGTGGCTTGCATGAACTCCGTTGGCAAAAGGCAAAAAGCCATGCACGGTATATAGAAAATACCAAAGAGAAAGCATAGGAGTTAGAACGTTTATTTCTGGTTTTATTTTGTGTTGTTTTTTTGTTTTCCTTTGGGACCAATTACTAATTATAAATGAATGTGAGTTAGTACCAAGAAGGTGCTTTGAACAGCAGATTAGCCAGAATACCCAACTGTATGGAAATGGCGTCTACCTGCCCTAGAGAGTTAAAAATGAATGTTGCCCTGTTTTTATCAGAGATCAAAACTGCTTGGTATCAAACAGCCCAGTTCATATATAAAGTATGAGCTAAATACTTTGGAGGGAAATAATGATCATTTATATGAAACAACGGTTCAACTATGTTGAGGACAGTATGTGTTATGTAAAATATAAATAACAGCTTTGTACCAAATATAATTTTAAGAACAAAACCACACGTCAAATGACTTCTGTGGAATTTTCTGTCACTTTTTATCCATTTGGTCAAGGCTGAGTCATCTTAATCTGGCAGTTTATGTGAGACAGAGAAACAAAATACGGCACTTTTATCACAGCAGTCAGTACAGAAGGCATTACGTCAATGAAATTGTAAACTTCAAATGATGACATGAGTGACTAGAAAAAAGTATAATTCTGCCACTTCAATTTTTCTTACCCTACTAAGAAGTGGAATCTATTACTTCATCAAGAAGTTTTCTGGTGAAAACTCAAGCAGTAAAACCCCAGGAAATATGAAAACACATTATACCAGTATACCAAGTTACATTTTGACGAATATGCACCAGAAATCCAGGGACTCCTGACACCCAATTTTTGTTCATGCCTCCCAGCTTACAGCAGATGTTTCAAATGTAAAAACACATTTGAAAGGGGCACCTGGGGTGAGCTTCCTATTACCAAATACAGATGTTTTTCTCTGAGATGCTTACACTTGGCTCCTGTGATAGCCCATGGAAAGACAAAGGCACTTAAAAGCCCGAATAATATAATCTGAATGCAGATGTCTGAAACAAATCAAGCAAATAGTAATAGAATTGCCTATGACTTTTGATAAAATGTAAATGGACCATGGAAGCCCTACACAGAAGTTGATGCCAAGACTCCAGATGCCTCAAGTTAGAGAAAGAAATCCCACTCCAGTGAGATACCTTAGACTAGGCGTTCAGATTGAGAAAACACCATTAGTAGCCATGTGTGAAAAGTCTGATTCAGATTACTTGCCTAACCATGCTTTTGAAGCCTGGTACAGTGAGGAACTCAACTGCAAGGGCAGTCCAGAGCAATGATCATCTTAATGTACATCCAAAGGTGCTGCTCACATATGCAAGACCAGTTTTATGTTACCTTCTGCATTTGAAGTGTCCCAGGCACCATATGCATTACTTTAGGATAAAATGCTCAGTTTGTAAAGTGCATGCACCAGTAATTCTCTGGTAAGTAAGAAAATGCTCCCTGAATAATGACATTTTTGGGATTAAATACTGTTTTAAACCACAGACTCCTACTCACATAGTTTACTAGCAAAGTATTATTACGATGCAAATTTTCACTTCCAGAAGGATTAGAGGTAAAAACCTTGCTAATCTGGACTAAACCTGATATGAACTGAATGAAGGAAAAGAAAGAGCCCAACAAAACAAAACAGGAAAAAAATGCAAATTATTCTGGGATAAAAAAATGTATCAAATCTACAGCAGTACTTTATTACGTCTTCAAATGCAAATTATAAATGAACATATCTCTAGAATCTCAGCAATTCTTTAAGTCAACAGAATGGGGACTATTTTTATTGACATCAGTTTAGAGAACTTTTGCAGGTCAATATAGTCTTGTACTTCAACTTTACTTACCATTAACACCATCAGAGAAATACACTTACCACTGGCTGCAGTGGTGTCCCCGGAAACATGAACTGCATTTGCTGGGCAAGCATTGCTGCTGCAGTTTTTTGTTGGATTAAGTTGTTCCTGCCATTGATTTCCAGTTGAGTTTTTAAATGTGTTGGTGGATGAAGGTACTTGCAGTTCTCCCTTGTACAACGACCCTGGAAAAAGAAATCACGCTAATCGGTCTGCTGCTTTTGATGATGGTTTAATGCCTTCAAGCAAAATATTACACCATAAACTAAGCAAGAACTAATGAAATACAGGGTGTTTCCTGGGAACTGTGTAGCAGGCTGGGAGGAGCTGATGGCCTTGAGCTCTGCCTCAGCCCACTGCTTCTGACTGATCATTAAGGCTATTAGCCATGAAAAAAAAAAAAGGAGATTTTGAAACAGTATTTTCATTGTCAAGTACAGATCACTGCCATCACCCTGAGTATTACCCAGACTGCCCAAACTATATCTCATGGTATCTTGGTTAGAGTACCTGGTGTTACGATAACATAGATGTTTTTCATAATAACATTACATTATGAATAACAAATTTATTTTATTTTTAATATCACAGAATCACAGAATGGTTTGGGTTGGAAGAGTCCTTAAAGATCATCTAGTTCCAACCCCCCCTGCCGTGGGTAGAGACACCTTCCACCAGATCTTCCAATTTATTTGTGTGTGACATGTATTTACACAGTGTCCCCAAAGTAATTCCGCAAGACCCTGCTCAATTTAATTTTTTTTTAACTACAAAAATTAAAACCTTCTTTAAGCAAAAGGCACCTTTTAAGTGCATTATATTAAAAAATAATTCTGTGTTCATGGCAGTAGGGATCTAAAGTGGCTACTCTCTACTTGTGCTCTCTCATACGTTCACCCTTATTCCAATTCACTGCCTTCTGGCTTCCTGTTTTTATTACATCAGCATAACTCTGAACTATTTCCATTAAAGTATAGAAGAACAAAAGCCAAGCTAGTACTTTTGCAGCCTAAATGTAGAGGCAGTGCATGGAGCTAAATCTCCAAAGCAAAAGGAGAGCTCCTGGATCAACCTGAAAGCAGGAATTGTTAGGCTATTATGAGACAATAAAAGACAACAAAAATATGGGTGGGTAGTCACCTCTGACGTGGCTTTTGCTGGAGGAAATGGACACGGAGCACACCTCTACAAGCACTTCATGCTGACCAAAATGTAGCCAAAGTAGCATAAGACGCACCGATACATTTTCCCCCAGAAAAGGAAACCGTAAGGTGCACCAGCAGGCTGTGCAGCTGCAAGGCAGGACCTGATGAGATCAGAGGCTCCTTGATGACGTGGCTCACAAACAGACATTAAATTTTAAGAGCTGTGACCAGAGGTCCTACAGCATTAGTCAAGCTGCATTTGACACGCTCAACTTGTAGAAGGTAAGCTTCCAAATTGAGACATTTTTTAAATGTGCTTTTTAAGCTTTCCATTCACTGGTATAAGGGCTTTACAATCTAAGTCAAAGAAGGAATATCCTCCTATAGCCAAGAAAACATTCAGATCCTTATTCAAGAACACCACAGTGTACAAATGTACACTGACTCTGTGTATGCATACACACGCATACACACTGCTACAAAATCTTCAGTATGCTTCAAATGTCCCAGAACAACAGCGTTCATGTTATACTTCTTACTCAGACATCAAAACACTGATGATTCTGCCTCTAATCTGCTATGAGGATATTAACTACCTATGCAGGAGTGAGTTAAACACGTTCAGGAAGGAAGGTTCTCCTGTACTGAGGCCAATGTAAAGGCAGACAGCTATTTCCACACTATTAAACGACTGGGAACAGCTCTTTGTGAACTGTGCCTAGAGTATGCTAAATGGCAGAAGCCAGAAGAATTCAAGAAAGCGAAAAATTTAAGAAAAACCCACCAGTCTCATTCCTCAGGAGCAGTGCTTGGTGCTGTTTATATCTGCTATAGATATAGATACAGCCATTCTCAGGACATCATGCCTTCCCTCTGACTTCCACTGTGCGAATCACTAATGCTGCCTCGTTCAATGAACTACACAAAACGAATGCTACTTCGTCAGCTGGCATGAGCAGAACCAGAAATAGTCATGATTTGACGGACAGCGAAGATGGCTGGCTTTTCTATTTAGGGAGAACAAGGCCACCACCACCTTCATAATGTTAAATTGGAGAATGCTCAGCACAGGCAATGAGCACATGCTTTTGTTTTGGCTGATGAGGCAAACTGATTAAGATGTTTTTAACTGAGATCTATTTAACCTTAGTCTATTTTGCATACGAATGGTTCATACAGCAAACCTGAAAATTAAAAAGGCAAAATAAAAAGAAACTACCTAGTGGAAGTCTCAACCTATGGAAACAAAAGTGCTCCTCTGGTAAGGATTGAGAGCACCAGCTCTCAACCACAGTGGCTTTCGAAGTACCTTCAGCCTGAAGAGTACCTTCAGCCAGCCCTCCGTAATGAAAGCACATGGCTAATACATACCATCACTTCAAGCTCTGAGGAGCAACCCACAGGGCACAAAAGACTGGTTATTTCAGAAAACTTTCAAAATAATCCAACCATACAAAAATGTACTGTCCTCCCTGAACTTACTCGTGTCTGTGCCTCCTTTTTTTTGAGCTCCTGTTTAGCAGTGAACGTGCTATAAAAGAGCTGTGTGTCCCTGTCATGCTCCTATAGAAAACACTGTAAACAGATCAAGCCTTGTTGAAATTAAATGACCCAAAATAAACTGTGGTGGAATGAGCATTGAAAATAGTGAGCAGATTAATCCAGCCCTTGCTACCAAAATTACATAAATTCTGAGACCAGCTTTCACTTTTCAGACCTACAATGGTGGCAAGAAAATGCCTATAAGCAACTTTTCATTCCTTTTTTAACAAATGCCCCAAGTCCCTGTGAACTCCTGGTGAGATTCATTTCAGAGAGGAACTGGTCTGATTCCCAACTACTGAGCATTGTAAGAGCAGTAATTCAAACTCGTAGTGTCATCTCAGTCAAATGGGACCCTGGATTTTTTCTTTGTTTATTAAAAAGCCAAATAGGAAGTCTAACTGAGATAACAGCACATATCAACTGAGCAGCAGAACGGGCACACAACACACAGGGGTATTCAACATGTTGGCTCGGTAACCATCTACATAACAGCCCACTTTAGATTCTTGAAAAAGCTACTGTATTAGCAGAGCACCTCATAACAAATTCAGAGACAAAACTGAGTGCTTTAACTTTAAGATGCATCAGTACCAAGCCTCTGAAGCAAGGCTTGCTTCTTTACAGCTCTTAAAACCCCAGCTTTTCCGGAGCTGCTCCACAGACATTCAGTCCCCCCTGGGCGCACAGCAGCACAAACTCTGTCAGCAGGATGAGGCAGGCAGCATGGAAAATAATTGCTCCATACAACTTTTAACCTGCTCCCCCATATGAGTCAGAGTCCTGAAACTGAAGGCGCAGACAGACGGGTTTGAAACTTGGTCCCTAGAAATTCCTGTCACCCATGAAGTTGAAGTTATCAACAAGCACATCATAAGCTGTTGCGTACTTCCCATGCGAGTTCTCCCAAAAAAATTGCTTTCAATGAGCTGTGTCCTTATCTGCAATGGATAGTAAAGACAAACAGACATCAGATTAAATTCCCAGCACTCTGTTATTCCTCTTATCCTGCAAGGATGGTACCTACCTCTGACCTTTCATTTCTCTGCTTTTGTCCTCTACAGCTAGCCTAGCCTAACGCATAGGGCCACATTTCAGGCAGGTAATGGAAGGTTTTAGCAGAGAACGACTTTTCCACTGCTAATTATCCAGACTGGGAACATGCTGTGCCTCGCATCAGGGGTATGCCACAGGCTTCATTCCAGTAAAGAAGGGGGAGAGGAAAAATGTGCATCAAGGACCTGGCAACTCAGACGACTCCAGTGCCCATCACCCAAGCACAGCAACAAGAGGCCCCACTTCTGCAGGGGGTCTTGGAAACTGCTACCTGAATGGCTTAATATCAAAATAACATCTCTTAACAAGCCATGTCACACCACTGACTTTTTTTTTTTACATCAGTAGATTTCCCTATTAAGAACAACAAGTGCTTAAAATCAATGGCACAAGACAGCCCACAGATGGGAATATATTAAAAAAACTAAGGTATGTGCTAAGAATTATTATTTTAAAACAAGCAAAATGAGGCAAGTGCAGAAGTAACACCCCATAACTTTGCATATTAAAATATTAAGAGCCCATTTCTTGCCTACAAGTTGTACAGCCACATCTCTGCCTTGAATATTTTACAAACCTACAGCTTTCTTCAGTACTGCACTATTGCCCTAAGAGTAACAACAATAATAATGCATCCAGGCCCAGGCTGGGAATTGCTTATGCATTATAATGAGTTAGCTTTCACTTAATAAAATTATTTTCCACAAAAATAAGATGTTTGAATAATAATTAAAAATTAAAAGAAGGCAAAATAATGTTTCTTTTATCTCTTAAGCCGAGAATTAACTAATGCATCCACAAACATTTCTCTCAGGTACTGAATTCTGCTTTTAAGATGGGGGTTCATAGATATGAAAATCACAGAATTACAGAACCATTTAGGCTAGAAAAGACCTTCAAGATCATCAGGTCCAACCATTATCCCAGGATGGCCAAGTCCTCCACTAAACCATGTCACCAAGGGCCTCATCAAAAGAGTTTTTTGAACACTTCCAGGGACGGCGATTCCACCACTGCCCTGGGCAGCCTGCTCCAATACCTGAGCACCCTTTTGATGAAGAAATTTTCCCTAATATCCAATCTGAACCTCCCCTGGTGCAGCTTGAGGCTGTTACCTCTTGTTCTATCACTTGTTACTTGGGAGAAGAGTCCTTCCGTTTACTGTATTCGGTCAAAACCCCTGCAGGCCTACCCATGCTACACGGTTCGGTTTGTTGTTTCTTTCAACACATACAAAGCCAGAATCCCATGGGTTTATTACAGAGGAGAACACCATGCCACCACAACAGACAGCAGGCCATGGGTACAGCATGTGACCCTCACAAAGCCAAGTCTCAGCTTCCCCATCTACCTGTTTCTACAGAAGGTCGTTAATTCATCAAGTCCCAGCTTTTCAAGCTTTCCCATTAAAGGAGCACATCCCAAAAGTCACATGTCAAGATAGAAAGGGACAGATCAGGGAAGGCGTTTTCAGAGTGCTGTGAAGCAGGAGAAATGGGAAGGTCTCTTTCTCCAAACCCTAGGAATGAGTTCTTAGCATTCTTACCATAAAAGTCCCACTATTAAATGCAACAGCCCCAGTCTATACAGGCAATCCAAAACTGCTGTAAACCACTTTTCTGCAGCATAGTGTGGTGGGGGTTGCTGTTTAGGGTTTTATTTCTGGAAAAGGAGAGGATAATTCAAGTTGGAAGAGACCTCAAGAGGTCCTCAGTCCAACCTGCTCAGAGGAGGGTCAGCCTTGGGGTCAGATAGGTTGCTCCAGGCAGGTCTTGGATACCTCCAGAGCTGGAGCCTGCACAGCCTCTGTGAGCAATGTAATCGACTGCTTGACTGTCCTCTCAGTGAAGATGATTTTCCTTATACTCAGTCTCAACCTGTCTACTTTTGGCTTATGCCAGCTGCCTCGTGTCCTCCCACCATGCACTGCTGTGAGGAGCTGGGCTGTACCTATAGACAACTTTCTTGTCCTTGAAGGCTGCTCTTACAGGAGGAGCATCAGCGTGCAACATCATCACGTCATCTGTTAGCGTGCCTGTCTCAGGTTTGTACCCTGAGGGACATGTTACGTTTTTTTAAACCATACCAGATAAATTAAGACTCCTTCTATGCTTTACCTCATCCCTTGGGAAGGCAGCAGCCATGGTTACCTGCTTTACCAAAGCAGCAGTGTTATCTATCACCAAACTGATCAAATTATTTGTATTTTCCTTAAATAGTTGAAACGGGGAAAGTCCAGCTTGAAGCTAAGCATACAAATCCAAAGTTAATTGATGTGATTTATTGATAATATTGCCTGGAAATAACAGAGCCCCTCCTCACAGCATAGCTTAACATCTGACTCCCAGCTTCCTCCTGTACCCCGCCTCCATCCTTCTCCCCCAGAACACCCTCCCACCTCTCCTAAGTATAGACCAGGAAACAACTCACATGATAAATATAACTTCCTCAAGCTGTGCATGTCCTGAAGGGCCAGCCAAGATGCACACGTGGCCAACAGACCATGCTCCAGAGCGGCTCAGGGCATGCTCTAGCCTCTTTCTTAACTTGGTAGTAACTTGGATCTCTCTCTTCTACCCAGACACTGATTTTTGCATAACAAGTAAGAACTTTGCAATATGTCTTTGAGATGTCTGCTTCTAGCAACTCTGCTTAAAATGGGCCAGGGTTTTCAAAAGTTATTAGGGTGTGAGGATGATGCCAGCAAAAATATGGACAGTGCAATTATGCAAAACCCATTTCCTTAAGAAAACAGGCTAAAACTAACAAATGCAGATGAAACTGTATGATCCCTCAGGATTAAATATGCTGTCTTCTGGAACAAAAAAATGTAAAAAAATAAGGTATATGACTTCTAAGACACGTCTTTTAGAAAGCAATTGAGCAACTGGTTCTACAAGGGCAAAAAGATTTTCTGGTTTCCTGCTAGAGACTCTGAGATCTAAACATTTGCTGGAGTTAGAAAAGATACACCCCAAACCCTGTATTTTTTGAAGAGTAGTAATCACTTGATGTCACAGCCACCTCTCTTACTGGGGAAAAAAAACAAAAGGAAAATGCAATTTGCTGTATTACACAGCTTTAGCAAACTTGAACATGCTTGTAAAATCAGATCACATTTTAACAAACTAATGCACTTGCAACTGTGTGCATGCTGGTTAGCTATACATCACCTGCTTGATATTATTAGGTACCTGGAGGTATTACATACTGTTCAAACCTTGGCAGAGTAAGAGCTAGCACAGGTCACTGCCTGGGGCGGTGGCAGCACACAGCAAGAATAGCCACAGAGACAGCAGAGTCAGCAGCTGTGGAGGTACCTAAGCTGTAAATAATCCTCTGGAAGAGTTTCTGACAAGAGCAGAAACTCTTCCTTCTCCTTCAGGATTCATTCTCAGTAACTCCTCAGCAACATCTGGTTGGGAACGTGTGTGGCCTCACCCAATCAATTTAACAATTTCACCATTGCATAAAACAGGAGCTTCTAAATTCCAATAATCCCAGGCTCCCTGGGGCTAAAAATAGACCCAGTCAATAGGAGGGCAGGGTATTTTGAGGTACTTAAGCTTCTGCTCCTGTGCATAGACAGCCACACTAGCTCTACCACCCCCAAACATCCAGTTCACATGTTATTTTTCAAGTGCAGAAATAGCAAAAAGGAAAAAAAATAAAAATAAACACCAAGTGTCTATTCATATGCAGATAGGGATGGTCCCTCTCATTCTACAGGGCTTGCATTTATGTATTTTTATACATATTTTGGTACATGAGAGCTCAACCACCAGCACTTTAAAGGGAAGGAAAAACATCAGAATTCAGTTTGAACTGAGTAAAAAGTATTTTCCATCTAGTATCACAATGAAAGAATTCAATGTTCCTATGCAGAAAGTAAAAAAACAGATACCTCTATTAAAGTATTCCCTTTGCACTTGTTGTATGTACGATCTCACACAATCTGTAGGACTACACATGCCCGCAGTTAAGCATATGTTCAAGGACTTAAGGGATTTAGTTAAGCCCCAAGAATGACTAGTCATAGATTTTTAAAAATGTAACTTAGCATTTTATTTCTTCCTTAATGTATACAAAAAAGCTTCAAACATTTTTTAGATTTTGCATAATTTGACATCTAGAGTATGTTGACTTGCAAATATGAATGCTTAGGAAAACACGATTCCTTTAGCCTAAGCAGTATTGCATCTAATTTATAGAAAAAAAAAAACAGAGATCAGAATAAGATCCCTTATCCTGAAAATGAGACATACTTGAACTGTTTGAGAAAAAGAAAAATAATTTCAAAAGGATCAAACTGTACGAATAAGAGAAATATTAAGCTTTTGATGGAGAGCTCAAATGCCTCAACCTGTTGCCATACACCCTACCAGCACAAACGCCTAAGTGAAAAAATGTATTTAAGAAAACCAGCATCTCCTGTATTTCAACTGTTGGATTTGTTTTCCTGGGGGGGGGGAAACCCAAAACCAGACACCAAAAAACAAACAAAAGCCACCAACAAAACCAACTTAAAAACTCGACTGAGAAATTAATTCCGTATTTCTAAAGCCACCTTGCAAGTCCACCCACCCAAGTCAGTGAGTGTGCATACATATTTATATGCACCTACGCACTTCCGTTTCAAGAGAAAATAGAAAGCAAATTCACTTTCTTACTTTAAAGTAGAAAAGAAATAGAAGGCAAAAAATTCCCAGGTGACTTCAGCTTGAGTCATTTCCCAACAGCCTAAGAGAACCCATTAGCTGCTCTTCTAATGATTTCAATTATTTGTAAGAAACTAAAAGCTGGTAAAATACAAATGATAATTTTATTCATAAAGTTAGAGAACAAGAACTGCCTGTAACTGACATAAAAAATAGAAAAATCTTGAAGAAAAATGGAAGCCTTACAAAAAGATGGAGCGTTGAAATGATGTCAGTCTTAACACTAAAGACTTAATAGGAGATATTTATTTAAATGGAAAAAGACCAAATGTTCTACTGAAGAGCACATTTGCAATGCACAAAGAGCTCAGAGTCTCTCAAGATGCTCTTTCAAACAAATGTTGAGAAGGATGGCTGTAGAGAATGGTTTAATAATTTGCCTTAAAATATCAAGGGAAGTGTACTCAATAGTAAATTGCTCAGAAGAGAAAGAACTCAAGCAGGTATTACAGATGCTGAAAAAAAGGACACTTAGGAAATTGTAAGTCATTTGACAAATATGCTTGAAATGCCTCTAACAAATAAGACAACAAACATTCAGACAAAAAAACAACAGTTTAAACCAGCACCCATTTATTTTATTTTTGTGTTTACTGCCTTGAAAATAATTTGAGAATAATAGGAAAATAAAGATTATTTCTTCTCCAATTACATAGCTCCTTTTTCTTTTTCTATTTTTCCCCTCACTGGCACTCAAAATCTAAACCAGTTATTTCTACTTAGATTCACGTTTGCCTACCAGCACTGATCAGTACATCACAAGCAACTGTAGACAACCCTTGATAAAAATCTTCCCTCTAATGCACAGAGGCAGGTTCCATGGAACAAGAGGCAGTGTAGGGGAAGACCCTTATGGAAAAAACCTGAAGAAAGCAGAGGAGAGTATGACCTCGCTTAGTTAAAATTCCTCAAATGTCTCATTTCTATTACATAGGTGGTGAGACTCTTCACAGGATGCCTTGCGCAGGCTCTAATCAACATACAGTTCTTCTCAGTCTAGATGCAGCCATGCAACTCAAGACCAGCTGCAGTAGGAAAGTGGTGATTGAAGCCCTCCAACTCTGCCTGTTCAGAGCAGTCAATATATTTGCAGGTTCCTGCATTATGGAAAAAACATATAAAACCTTTATGGAGTCTCACAATACAGCATTACATACAACTAACTGATGGCTGGGCAGCTTTAATGCACCCACTCATCACAAGGAGAGAGTGGTTTTGTCAAAGTCAGAAGAGAGCTGTGTAAATTGCAGGTGGGACCACACAGTAACTCAAGGTGACATGGATTTTCTGCTGGTAAACAACATACTCCACTATTAAGTTTAACTCGACTAAACTGTAAAAGAAGGTAAAGGCTTAGAAAGGGCCAATTTCCTTCAACGTTTCTCAGTATCTCAAGACCAGGCAAAAATAGCCATTCCGTAATGTCAGTAAAGGAAGGCAAGTTGTTTGACTGCATGGCACCTGGCAAGAGAAAAGGCAAGAGCAGTGTAGCAGAACAGCAGAAAACCAAGCAAGAACATGGGCATGGCCTGGTGCCACTTCCTGATGTACCTCCTTCCTCCTCTCCTTTACAATTCCCGTAAAAGACTCAAGCACATATATGCTGACTGTATGCATGTTTGCTCATACAAACGGGACTGAGATCAAACTCCCTTGCTTTGGAAACACCCATTTGCAGTAAAAAGGTAGGCAAAGATAACCGCAGAACTGACAGTCAAGCCCTGAGACACCTTATTTCTCTCAGGGGCCTGTGAAGGAAAGCCATGATGTCACAGCATATGGACCTACACCCTCCAACATCCACACCACTTGTCTTCCATTGTAACCTGGTTAAAAAAGAAAGAGTGAGAAGTGAGGACAAGTCTTTGCTACTAGGATGTCTGTGAGGCCAAATGGTGAGCAGCCCAGTAAGGACCAGGCAATAGGCTGGTATGCTGACCATGGTTCTGTCAACAACACATCAGGAATACTAACATGCCTCATAAAAAGACATAAAACCAGTTATATGGCATAAAAAAAGGAGCAGAAGACATGTCTTGGCAGTGAGGAGCCTGGCTGAGCAGATCAGAAGGAAATAGGAAGAGAGCATTGTAAAACTGGCCCTGTTAGCCTCCTCAGCGAGTCACCTTCCCAAGGGAGCCTTGAGAAGATGTTTCATTTGAGAATAGCAGTGAATCAAGAGATTTGGGAAAGGCCCGTTACTTGCAAGAGTCCCACAGTATGGAAAAGATCATCAGCCTAATGTAGAAAGTCCCTTATGTTGTGTTATGGAGAAGGACGAACCTAATGGAATCAGGAGCAAGCAAGGACACACTTTGGCTACTGGTGTGTCAAATCCCCCAGCTCTCGAGGTGGATGCCCAGATATCATGAACTGCTGAGAAGTTCATAGGGGTGACCTGATCTGTTTTTGGCAAGTCCCTCTGCCACTCTTCGCAGGATCCTTTCACCCTGGCCAGACCACTTTGCACTCAAATGACACATCAGGGCTCCTAGTCTATGTGTGGCTTGCTGGGCCTCCTGCCTGTTGGGGATTGCACTCTTTCTTGGCCAACTGCTTTACAAACAAAAGGAAAAGCAAGGGCCGAGTTAAACACACAAACTGCCAAGGACACCTCACGTAATTGCAGAGGTGGAAAGTGCGCTGCCTAGTCCCTCTGCAGGGGACGAGTGTTTACTCACCCTCAGCGCAGGGCTGGAACCACAGCTGCATTATTAATAAATCATGGGCTTCACTTCTGGGACAAGCCAGCGAGGGCCAGAGTCTGACACCAGCTCTCAACTCACCAGGAAGTTCTTGAAAACATACAGAAACTTTCTGGCAGCTTAGAAACTCCATTTATTTGAAGCTGCACTGAAAAGCACAAATTCAAAAATGGCTCCTTGAAATGAAAATACATTTACATTTCCAAAGAAGAATCACACATAAAATTCCCGATACTCTCTATAACCAAATGAGGAGTGGGAAACAAATTAAGGAGATGAAAAGACACTGTATCATTGTAGGACCACCTACAGACAGCAACCAAGCATGCCCGACCTGAAAAGAGAAAGGTGAACAGGCACTTTTCTAGCCTTTTCTATACTCAGTCCATGCTCCTCCTCTTCTGGGAATTGTTCTCTTAACATCAGTGATAAGTTTCAGTTTCTACCTTTTCTTGCAGCTCAACACACCTCAGATTACCTTCTTCAGGCAATGGGGAAACCAGTGCTAGTAGCAGAATGGGCAGCAAGACCCCTGCACCGAAGAAGCAGAACATGAGAGTTATCAGTGTGAAATACTCAGAGAATCAACAAATGAGATCACCTCAAAAAAAATCAGGGGAAGGAGGAGGGTGGCAAGAGGTCCAGAAATTCAAGCAAGAACAAAAAATGATGCCCTGGCATCCAAGTATGCTGCCAAAACCCCTTTTCTTTTTGCTGAAGGGCTATCTGCCCCCCTTCACCTGGTATTAGGAAGCTTCTAGAAGGTCTAGCAAAAATAGCAAGAAGTATAATGCCATTACATTTATCTCAAATGGTAGCTTACTGAATTAGGCAGCTAAATCACAGTTATGAGAGAAGATAAGACACACTGGGATGTCTTATTACCTTCCTTGAATACTATATTCAACTAAGTACTGGAATACGTGATTGTGGTCTTGAAAGTGCTTATGCATTCTCAACACTGTGTTGAAGGAGCAGATAATTATTATCTTTGTTGAGACAGATTCAGCACCAACTAAATAGAATTCTAGGTTAATCCCAAATTAAAATACTGCCTCTAGGTTTTCCAAGGCATATATCCTTGACTTACAGGGGAATGCATACACTGGATTCCCCACCATTTATTATACTGCAACGACACTGTCAGTGTATTCTGATGTCCATGGCACCTGTCTTCACCAGTGCTTTGAGTAGATGCACTGATAACAACCCCAATTGCATGACCACATCTACTATTTTACTCAGCCCTCTTTCTCAAATAGTATATAGACAGCTGAATGGTATTTCTTAGCCAGTGGGGTAGTAGAAGAGTAGAACTCTAATGCATGCTCATCTAACTCCTGGCCTGAATGCAAGATACTTATTTCGTTTTGGGTTTGGCTCTGTAGGAACACATTAGGAATGGATCTGCTAAAATTATTAATGGATTTCTCAGTCTTCTTGCGAGACTAGACACCATTACTTCCACTCTGCACAGAATAAACTGAGACCAAATACCATTAAAGGGCTGAGAAGCGCCTGCAGTTTTCAGCTGCAGATCTCTGCCTTCCTTCCATTTTGCTGTGGAAAGAGGCACGGCACATGCAGGTGGTCCACTAGATTCCTACTGCTTGTCCCACCTGTCCTTTGCTCACCTACAGCATTCACAGAATCACAGAATGGTTTGGGTTGGAAGAGATCTTAAAGATCATCTAGTTCCAACCTCCCCTGCCATGGGCAGGGACACCTTCCCCTAACCAGGTTGTTCAAGCAGTGCCAGTGCCTCACCACTCTCATAGGAAAGAATTTTTTCCTAATACCTGATCTAAATCTACCCTCTTTTAGCGTAAATCCATCCCCCCTTTCTCCTGTCACTACAGACCCATGTAAAAAGTCCCTCTCCAGATTTCTTATAGGCCCCCTTTAGGTACTAAAAGGCTTCTGTAAGGTTTCCCTGAAGCCTTCTCTTATCCAGGCTGAACAAGCCCAACTCTCTCAGCCTGTCCTCATGGCAGAGGTGCTTCAGCCCTCTGATCATCTTTGTGACTCTCCTTTGGACTCGCTCGAGCAGGTTGAGGCCCCAAAGCTGGCACAGCACTGCAGGAGGGGGGCTCATGACAGTGGAGTAGAGGGGCAGGATCACCTCCTTCGACCTGCTGGATACACTTCTTTTGATGCAGCCCAGTATATTGTTGGCTTTCTGGGCTACAAGCGCACACTGCTAGGTCATGTTGAGCTTCTTGGCTACCAACACCCCCAGGTCCTTCTCCTCAATCCATTCCAGTCACGGAAGAGCACTGCCTCTTCCCCACTCCCAGCACCAGCATGTGACATCAAATGGAGCAAACACAAAGAGCAGTGCGCTCGGTCCTTGGTCTAAAGCCAGCCCAAAGTGCACAAGTCTGTCCGATCTGCACACCAGCCTCTGCCAGGCATGCATCGATGGTGAGATTTCATACTTCCAAAATGACCAAATGTGGGTGAAATCGCACAAAAGCAGCATAAGGCAAATTACAGATGTCAGAGCAATCTTCTGCTGCTAGATCCCAAGGTTCAGCTGTAAGCAATGAAAAAACAACTTTAGCATTGAACCAGTTTTAAGAAACGAGAAGGAAAAACAAGGTATTTATGTCTCAGCTGTTTCTCAAAAATGGCTGAAGTGTTTGACTGAAAACTTTAAATAAACACTCTGAGTCAGTCACTCGTACGTTTCAGCCCAGATAATTGCATTTTGAGAGACTTAGAAACCACAGAAAAGGACGATATTATTTGGAAAGTGGTGGCTAAGATTAAATCCAGGTGATGATGGCACACTGTTGGTGATAAAACACTCATACGTGCCTCATCAACACACCCAACCAAAGGCTAATGGTTGCAGGAACTCCAAGCACTTATGTGTACAAAATGTAAAAGTATTTAAAAACAATGACAGTAAACAAAACATTGAGTAACGTTAAATATGAAATCTGATGAACCGTTTGTCCAGAAATATTTCAATGCAAGTAGTCATTACACATCCTGGCTGATGAACTCTGCAGACACAAATTGTTACTGAACAGCCTTTTGGAGAACATAACGCCTACAAGCATCTAAACATGATTTTAAGGCAAGCCATGTACTAGAGTACCAAGACTTCCCAGTGTCATAGCAAAGCCCGAATGATTTATACAGAAAGAAAAAAATTCATGACCATTCGACTTGAGCAACGATGACTCCTCTGATTTCTTCATTTGTTTTGAAGATGATACCTTCCCACCCTAACTTTTAGCAGGTAAAAGAAGTTCATCAAGTATTGATGGGCTACCATGAGATCTATTATAAAATGTGCAAACCTGCTTGGATAAAGGAACCACATTTGTGACTTGTTCTTCCTTCCCCTTAAAGTTGCTACAGGAGACAAGCAGGCTCCCCTGCAACAGTGACAAACTAAACTGCTTTCAGTGTCTATCTCCTGAAAGCCTTCACAAGTTTGGCACCGTTCTCATCTGTTTCTCCGGAGAAACTAACAGAAGGTCTGAAATAGTGTTCTGCAAACAGGAACCAAAGGACCACGTAATTTATGACCTTCCTTTGTGGGTAAAGTGTTTTCACTGCCTGCTCCTTATCTGAGCAGCAGTCACAAGATGGAGATTCCCATCAAACATCTTTTTGTCAAATGCTTCCCTTTGTTTGAGTGCCAAGGAGGAGGAGGCAGGATGTGGTCAGAAGCCAAGGGCACAGTCAAGGCTTCCAACACTGCTTTTTACTCCAAAAGTGGCAACAACAACCAAGTGAGAAACTCCAGGTGAAGATTACACCACCTGCAGCTGACAGACATTTTTCCCTCTCTGCTCCCAGGCAGAGAACCTTCCTCTCTGGAGCAGCAAGGAGAAGAAAACCACAACCACCAAGTCCTCAACACTGGACACAGATTCTGAGAAGGTATCCGGATCACCACCTCACCTGGCAGCACAGCTTAACCATGTCTTTATCATTCCTAGGAGAATCATTAATCACAGCTACATGGCAGGACTTTGGTTTAAATATTCTTTATAAATGTCACAAGGCTGAAAAACACATTAAAACTAAAATTCCACAAAACAAACCAAAGTTTTATGGAAATAAAAAAAAAAAAAAAAAGCATAATGATCTCATGCTTTTCACAAGAGTGGCTCTTTCACAGCCAGGAAGCATGAAGTATTTGTTTCTATTTTCTATTTTTATGTGTCTGATATGCACATCACAAAGGGATTACAATTGTTGTGGCACATCAAATTCAATTTGAAGAGCATTCAGGTTAAAATGTAGTATGGTACATAATGTTAATCATAATTGAAACAATCTTGACTCAGATTTCCCAAAAAGCCTTTGTAATTGCAGACAGTCTGGAAAAGAAGTATTTAAATGACCAAATGAGTGGGTTTTTTTTCCTATCCTGCTGCTTTTCAGTGAAGAAAAATTGTGATGGATGAGTACCATTCATCAGGAGAAACAGTCAAAATATGAGATCACTAACCAGCATCTAGACAGGGTTTAACCAACTCCCTTGTTTAATCACTGGGGACTCAGTGGCTGGATGCTGGGCAGGTGGGAGGGAGTTTAGATGATTCTACGAGTTTAACACTAACATGTTAAAAAACATTTTAAAACATTTTAACCAGCCTCTAGTACTTAGGAATATTCATCACGGGTTCCCAGCCCAGAAGAGAGAGAGATATTCTCTCAGCCAACAGAGACTGCACGAATGCTGGCCTATGTAGCACTAAAAGCTATTTTGCCATGTTAGCATGACAGAGACTAGAGTTTTCTTTGTCAAATGTAATGGAAAATCATGCCTAAAAGATACAGCTCCTGATACAAGCTGTCATTTACCTCCTACCACTCATTCACAAGACAGCCTGCAAAATCTCTCTCTTCAGGCTATTAACCCCCTATGCTATACTACTTAGTAAATAAATAAAAAAATAAAAGCAAAATGAAAGATCTACTTTCAAAGATGTTTTCACAATTTCAGGCCAGTCTTGGGGCAACTAAGCTGCTCTGTAGGGGTATCAGAGTACCAACAAACACAGTATGAGAACCTAAAACTCATTAGGAATCCTTCGGAAGACCTATGAGTCAGATGGAGCATCTTCCTATGAGAGCAAAGCTCTGACCCTAGGCACTGCTAAATAGATTACAAGCACACAGGTAAAAGAGGGGGTTGGAAGGACTGCACTCATCTCCTCTCATTGGTAGGGAAGCCACACGCTACAGGATATTATTATACAGGCAAACCAAACACATAGATAAAGAGAGATCTTTTTAAAGGTACCTCTGTACCACTAACAACAGGGCCTCTGATGCAGAGATTACTTTGGAGATGAGTTAATAGGAATGCACTCCAAGCACTTAATTGTTAGCTTTACAATTACTTAGTTCCATTTGTTTTCATATATTTTTAGACACCTTAAAAGCAGACTGATTAGAAGAATCTTGCCTTCCTGCAGTAGATCATGTCAAATATAGTAAATAATTTCAATCTTCCTTGGCAAGTAACTTCAGTAGAAAGGAAGAAACTGCCAATGTGGAAAACGTCTTTTAATGAATTGTAAATTGACATTAAGACTACAGCAGTGTTGTTAATATTTGTATCCTTCAGTAGATGTCACAGGGATTTTTATTTATTTTAATTTACCATCCCACACTGAAAGCCCAGTGTTTCATCAGCAACTATTTATCTGAGTTCTTCTCTGCAATGATTGTCCCACACTTTCTGTGAATAGAGAATGCCAAACTAGCTTTAAATGTCAACTCTGCTTTAAGAAGAAGAAAATCATTGAATTTTCAAGGTATCACGGTCTCAATAGGTTTGTCATATGTACAGCCACCCACCACAATGTAGACCATGCTTTATTAACTTTCCCATGCTATAATCCTGAGAGCAATGAAGTAAAGAGACAGCAAAGAATGGCATGCATGCCCGAAGGATTCCCTTGGCTGGTTGCATTTAGCAAATAAAGTGTTCAGTTTTAACTAGTTAAGAACATTTGGTTAGCATATCATAGCAAAACCAAAGAAAAGGTAAGAGCTATGAAAAACCTTTTCCAACATTAAACAGAAATGAAACAAGCTTATAAACCGAGTTGCCTGCAAGCTAACAATTTCTGGAATGTACTGGGGGAAGCAAAGGAGAATCCCACAACAAAGGACGACCGCAAAAGCCAACCCAGTTTAACAAGTGGAATTACCAGTTTGGAGACTGCAGGAAAACTATGCGAAAACGCCATCAAGTCTGATACAAAGTACTTTTCTTAGCATTTAACAAAACCCCCAACATAAAGGCCAACATAAAGGCCACCAATCACTAGGTAATTAAATATGGCTTTTTGGAAACACAAAGCCTTACACAGAGTTGTTAATTACTCACAGAGTACTAGAATTAATGAGGAACTGAAGGTCCCTCAGTGTAGAGCTGAACAATTTCAGATACATCTGATCACAGTTGGAAAATGTTAAGCTATTTAAGTACCAGACAACAATTTACATATCATCAAACAGCTGGCTGCCAATTTATCATGTACTTCTTGCAGACATGCAAAGAGCAGATAACTTATGAAGACCTCTAAAACCTGATACTAATAATTTAAATCTACCTTTTATGCTTGCTATTAAAAACAAACTCACATACGCACTAGACCCTAGATGTACAACAAAGTATTTTTCAGGTACCTCTGACTACAGCTAAGAGGACAATGACAAACCTGCTATGATGGGAATGTGATGATTATCACTGCTCTCCAGCACTCTAAAGACCTCCACAAACTCCCTTATGCTGTAGGCGAGTATACCCAACCGAGCATTCACCAATCTGGGAATGAGAAAGTAATTTTGCAACGTTTTTCCATGTCTGTGCATGGCTCAAGCAGGTATCATGGCTCATGGATCCAAGCAGCGAGCTGTCTATGGAGGCCGGCAAAGTCCCTCACTATTGGACATCACATGGTACTCCACAACAATATTTAATACCCCCAGTTCCCATTGCCTCTTCCCACATGGACAGAGGGATTACTAGAGTGGCTCTGAGTACCTGAACTCAGAGGTGTGAGTTTGCTGGTGCTGCCTACAAGCCAATACCCACCTCTGAGGACCCAGCAGAAAAGACAGCAAAGGACCCTATCCAAAACAACCCAATCTCCCTCACTTTAATGATGGCAGATCCCACAAAACATGGGATGGGCCAGCCTGAGCTTGTGTGTTCAAATAATCAGCTATACAGAAGCACCTATTTTAATGGTCTTCAGATAAACATCATCTTTTGTTTGGAAAGGTAACATATAAACAAAGCAAACTGTATCAAGTCTTTCCTTCTGTTCATGTTCATGAATAGATTAGGGACTGATGCTAATATTCCTACATCTCTTTAGCTGACCTACAGTTAGAAAAAGTAAATTCATATTCCAGCAGTTAAATATTTTCTTTGTTTAAACCTGAAATAAATACACATGTTGGCATTCCTTAAAATGAAGCTGCTTCAAGGACAGCAGAGTCTGATAAAAATATATTGCCTATTGCCTAGTTTGCCATCGATAGAGAAGTGAAAACTGCTATTCCAAGTACCACAGTCAGGAAGTATTGAGGGCAGATATTCAGCCAATTTCAACTAACTCCTGAGCAACAAGTCAACAAAGCCCAGTATCTATAAATGCTCTGACATTTTATAACGTAAGAGTCAAGGTTTTCTAAATTTCTAGCTCCCTTTAAAAATATAAGAAAGAATGTCCAGGTAGGAGGTGAATGCATCAAAAAAATAAATTTAAAAAAAAACCCACTAAGTGAAAAACACTAACCTTGGAGAAAATAACTAAATCAGATGATTGCGCATTTAGTTACAAAATCAGTTCTGACGATTAAATGGATAAAAGTACAATCTAATCTTGATGTCCAAATGCAGAAATTGGTTGGAAATTCTGTGAACACAAATCCTAATTCCAAGAAAACCTTTACCTTTAGCATGTGGTAAAGGTAAAATGGCAATGTGAACAGATAAAATCCATGCCCAGGAACCTTAAAAGACCATCTTCATTAGTCCAGTGTCATTAATAACATTATTTCTATGACTCCCAGCCATGTCTGGGCTCACTGTAGCACAGCACAAATCTGTCACTGACTCTAGAGGCATATAAATTAAGAACATACACAAAAAATAACATTATAAGGCAACAGAGCTCACATTTCTATGTCTGCTTCTTAAAAAAAAATCAAAACCAAAAACAAACCAAAACCCAAAACAACACTGATTTTTTATTATTATACATATTGAAAGGAAAAAAAAAAGGATCAAAATTAATGTTATAACATAGTTTCAAAAAGAATGTGAGAAAAGTTGTAGTTGTGGGCCCTTAAAGTTTTGCTAAACTCACTATTAATAAAACATTACCATCCACAGTTTTGATAAAGTATTATGGAATTTGGAGCCCCCTCTCCCCAGTTCTCTCCTATTCCCTTTCCTGAGCAGTGGGAACAACAGCTACCAAGACTCAGGCAGATTCTGCTCCCCTCTGGCACCCCTTCTTTCCCTCCAGAGTGCAAGCTGGGGTAGTTCCCCTCTTTTCCTGCTTCTCTTCTCCTCTTCAAACATCCAGACTTTCTGCAAGTGACAAACTTCAGTGCAAAACACACTTACAGCCTCTCTGCTCAGCAGAAGGTTACAATTAGGAACACTTTTGTAATTACTTAGATGAGCTGTTGTACACCTCTGAATTTGTCTTCATATTCTCAAGAGCAAACCGCAGACTCCACTTACTCAAGAGCCACTGCAGCTGCATAGAAGTAAATAAATAAAAATCACTTTTTTCTGACAAATGATTCAGCCTTTAAGAAAATAAAACCAGCTGTACTGTGTTAGACCAAGGTCCATCCAGCCCAGTATCCTGTTTCCAAAAGCAGTCAGCAGCAGATGCCTAGGGAGTAGTATAAGAACAAGGAAACCATTTAATGATATATATCGAAAATATTTTTCACATATCCGTGATGGAAAACAGAGATGGAATTTTGACAGAAAAGGGAAAAAAGGCAAAAGAAAACAGAGTCCAACACACACACCCTTTGCAAAAGCATGAAACATTCCTTTCAAAATAAAAAGAGAACAGAGGGAAAGATAAATCTTACAGATGCCCTTTTTTCTTTTTTTTTTTTTTTTTTTAATTTAAGAAGCAAGAAAAACCCAGATTCTCACCTGCTATTCACAGAAACAGCGTAAACACACATTGATGCACATCACTGGCCAGACAATTTTAAAAAACCCTTACGCGTGTCAATAGCTTTTTGAAAGAGTCCTCATGGAAACCCACAGGTAGGGATCCATGTCATGGTATCACAGCTGAGAGCTCCCAAAGTATTTAAATTAATGGATTTTTATAAATACAGCTTCAAAAAGTATATGCCTCAGACAGAGGGCAAGCCTGTTCCATTTAACGCCCTGGACAGGGGAACAACCATTAAGGCACCATACTGGAAACAGGCAAAAAGAGCTGCACTCTAGAAAAGTACAGAAAATGTGGGGACAGTGAAGTGCCCATGAAATCAGCTGGAGGTTTACAACTGGCTTAGTTGGACATGGGATCAGTCCCAGGAAAAGTCATCCATGGGGTCATAGGCTGGAGAGGCTATAAAGTCATAGATGCAGAAACTAACTGCTTTGGTTACATTGTTAAGTTTCATATCTCCAGGATACCAAATCTGTTTTTCAGAAGTTCCAGATAAGCTAATGAAACATGCCAATGACTCAAGCTCATTTGGCAATGGGAAGATAAAAGAATCAGGGTATGACAGAAGATTAAAACCTTGAAACCCAGAGAATGAGCACCAGTATGAAAGAACAAAGTATTCATAGCCAGCAACATGAACCCCCCCATACCAGTGCAGACACAGACAGGAAGGTGTTCAGCTGTAACCTGGGGATGGAGCTGACCGTGGCAGAACACCATGGATGCTTTAATCAAATGCTGATTGATGATGGAGATACTGGTGTGACTCTGGAAAAGGCAATCACAGCCCCAAGGATGTATCAACCAAGAAAGGCAGCAAGCTGTTGTGGCAAAACAATTCTTCTCTTGTGGTGAATGTCTAATAGCAATGCTGTGCGTGCTTCTGGTCACCAACATCCAAATAAGATGGATCTGGCCTGGAGCAGGCACAAGTGAGGGCTGCCAAGGTGACTCAAAGAAAGGGAAGCCTGTCTTACAAGCAGAGAAATAGAGCATGGTGGGGTTTTTTGGCTGAGTAAAACAAAGGCTGAGAAGGGGTATGCCTATTTCCACTGAACATCCCAGGAGAAGTTTGGGTGGCAGGTAAAGGTAACAGGAAAGGGGAATGGGTTGCTTCAGCTGCAGAATAACAGTGACATTCAGCTGGAAGGAGGTAAACTGGCAGTGAATAAATCCATGCTGGAAATGAGAAGAATGCACATGGAAAGTGAAGCTATAGGAAAGTCTTCTGATAGAAGCACAAAAATACCCTTCCAAAAAACTCTACCCACGTTCAATATGGAGATTAGTAAATAACTTTAGTGAGGAGATGACGTGCCTGCCCGCGATAAAGAACTCTCTTGCAGCACAAATCATCACTTGTAACCCACTCTCTGCAGCATAGCACCAGGCTTTGGGTGCGGCTGCAACGTGGCTAGGGGATGTCTCTCACTCAAGGGACTTCTCATGCAACCTGTCTCCACTCCAGGGGGCCTCCATTTAAACATCTGAGCCAACAGCTCAAAAGAAGAGACCTGACTCTAATATGTAACTAAATAAAATTGAAGCATGTCCCCTCCACATTCTTTAGGGAAGAGAAAGGATGTTGAAGCTACCATATTTATATTAATAAATTACGCTTAGCTATTTGAACTCGGCTCTTAACCACATACAGTACGCTTCTAAGAAATGCAAAGCCATAAAATAATAAACTAATGAGTTCTAATAATAATCCTCCAGATGCCATATCAGAAAGTTTCAGTCCTCCCTTCAGACCACTTAAGGTCTTTTTTCATTCTTCTGTCTATAGTTGCACAGAAAATTTTTATTCCATACACTAACACTCTTTTCCAAGCCAGTCTGAATTAAACAGCCAAGCCAGAGAACATGCAATACTATCTAAACACAGTCATAACAGCACTGGCATTCCTATAATCTCTGTATCTGGTGTGTTTTCATCACCATACCAGAAAACAGGTTGTTTAGAGAAAAGGTTGCTTCGCGTTATGTGCAACAGCAGCACACAGTTCTGCCCGCAGCTTTTCCCTTTCTACATGCCCACTTTATTATTAGAAAAGTCACTGAAAAAGCAGTGCAGCCTTTTCCAAACTGTGTTGTCTTCTCTGTGGTCTTCTCCTGACATTCATAGGGATGCAGGGCACCAGCATCTACTACTGGGTTCTGTTCCCTCACCAATGTCACCCTCTCTTCATTTGAGTTGCTCTACTCACGTCTCATTTCAAGCAATAAAGCAGTCTCGGATCACAAGCACACTGGTATCAGCGAAACCTGTTAGGTCCAGCAGTTAATTAACTTCTGTTAAACTGAACCAAAACCTATCATTTCTTTATGGCAGCTAAAAAAGCTACACGTTTATTAATTTATCGTGCTACTTTTCCATTTGATGTTTCCACATCTCTATCAATCATTAAGTCAATCTGCTAAACAGGATTTGGCCATGTATACAGATACGTTATGAGTTAACTGACCTTCGCTCCCTACTTAATTAGCCAGCGACAGTATTTCTCATTTCACATAAAAAACTTCCTGGCTACTTTCACACCCCTGATTCTCACATTCATCACTGAGATGCACAGCTGCTTTATAGCAAATCAAAGCACACCAAGATACAATTGACACAGATCACAGATGATCTTCTTGTAACATCCAGGACAGAAAGACAAATAACTAATTAGAAAGAACAGCCTTATTCAATTATCTAATAATAAACTCCGTTCCTCATTAAACACATTACATATATTGTAACAGCTGGCATGCTGATATATCTGATGAAGGAAAATCTGCTTATAGTATTGTTGCTGCTTCAGGAAAAGCTGGCTAAATCTGTTTGGGTTTTGGTTTTGTTTTTTTTTATAGTAGTACTTGTTTAATAGATAATCTATGCATGGAACAATGGAGGTCTTAATTACACTGCAAAAATGCCAAGTTTGGGGGAAGAAAGAAAGAGCAAACATCTCTTAGGCCAGCCTCGAGTAATGCCAAAAACCAGCTTCCTCTTGCACCAGGATACAGGAAGAGCCTTGTAGGCTGCTATCCCGAAAACAAAAAGAGATGCTCAGGACAAAAGGGCACCTGGTTCTTACATAAAACATAGTCACCTCTGCTTCCAGGACAGTTTTGTTTTTTTTCATCAAGTGGTTATCTAAAGAAAAAAAAGGCCTCAAGAAACCTAGCGCAGAGATGGTAACTGCAAACTCCCTCCTTCCAGATACCTAACCATATCCTTACACCTTCTGTTGCTCTCTTTTACTGCCTTTTATAATGTCTGTGGTGCTTTCTGTATAACAGCCAGCTTCAGTAAGGGATGTCACCTTCCCCACCTGTCATCCAGGATCCTTTCACTGCTTTGCACACCCATCTCAAATTAAGAGCTAAACCTGCACTCCTAATGGAAATTTCTTTTTCCTTGATGAAAAAGAAGGGAAGTACCAATGACTCGTTAAGATAAATCTGCTATTTGAAAAGATTAAAAAAGGAAAGTATCATGAAAACTACACCTAACAAGCAAGCAGAGGCTAAGGGTAAGAGGGAATGACTGCAAGCAGCCCTCTGCTATTGCTCTACTCAGCACAAAGACCACTACTATCATTAAATGGGTAGTGCTGCAAGCACCGGCACAAAGGCAGGAGCTTTACACATTTCATTGCACATCTGAAAACCTGGGTTCTTTGTGGTTAACTGAGTTTTAAGGATGTCCTATTACCTTCACTCTCTGAGAAGCTCTTCTTTCATTTGGGAGGGCTTATAGGTCTCTCCCTGTCTCTCCGCTATTTGGCTGCCTGTTTTTACAAAACTTGTAGCAAGTTTTTTGTCCTTGAGACTATGACCTCTTTGTCAAACCTGGCTGACAATCCAGTGGGTTCGCAACTTAGTGGGGGAGGAATGAAAGAGAGACAGTCTGACTCCGTAAGTCTCATTTCCTCAAGAATCCAGGATAAAAACAATTATAGCCAGAAGGTTCAATTAGAGAAAGGGAACTGTAGACTTTCCTGCACTTCGAACACAAACCTAATGCATACTAATCAGCTAGCGCTGCTCTTACTGAAGTAATGAGTTTTGCAGCAAATTAATATTTGTATTGATTTATACTGAGGACTGTTGCAGGCTGAAACATCAACAGCACCGATGTGTTCGGCATGAAGCATAAAATCACTTACCAGCACCACAGTTTGCAGATGCTCACAGTATGTTTGTAACTATTTCCACAAACCTCCATCTCTGCACACGCAAAGCCCTTGCCTTAATTTTTAATAACCCTGACAGATACTGGATGACCAGTGCTATGAAGCACACAGATAAAATAAAATGCATTTGGGAAGTAGCCTGCATTTTCCTAAGTAACAAGCGACAGGCCTCAGGCTGCGCCAGGGGAGGTTTAGACTGGATATTAGGAAAAACTTCTTCACAGAGAGGGTTAACAGGCATTGCAACAGGCTGCCCAGGGAATCACCACCCCTGGAAGTATTTACAAAATGTGTAGATGAGGCCCTCAGTGACACGGTTTAGTGCTGGACTTGGCAGTCACGGGGTAATGGTTGGACTTGATGATCTTAAAGGTCTTTTTCCAACCTGGCTGAATCTATGATTTGTGACATTCATTATTATCTACTATTTTAGGAAAATCACCATTAGGATACTCCTTAAAAAGAAGGTATTTTTTCCCATTTTGTATCAGAAACCAACTACGGGCATATTTGATGGCACTTGACATACGTTCATGCGCAAATGAAGCAATAGAGAATTATCCTCCAGACAAATGGGATTTCTTTGTTGTCACTTTCACGGTTTTCAAATGCATAGACCATATTCTGGTTAATTTCTACCTTTAAAATCTTCATGAGGAGGTAGCTATGGTCGCTATTCAATTTAAATTTGCAAAAGGTTGTCCATCCTTTTATTTTTAAATAGACTGAGTTCCCTGTCATAACATCCCTCTGCTTAGAAAAATTTTCTTTCTTGGCATAGATAGCAAAAGATGAGCCCAGTTAGGTGGGTCACAACTATTTCAAATTAAGGAATGAATGAATTATCTGTTAGCATTACTATTGGTGAACTATAAAGTACAATCTGAAAATGTTCATCCCCTTCTTGGTCTCTGCAAAGGCATTGTTCTGCTACAGGAGACAGTTTCTTCTGGTTTTGGTCTATATGCCAACTTTCTCCTTTCAATCAGGTCATCACTGTGGCAGATGCATCGTCTGCCTTTTTACTCAAGGCAGCTGACGTCAGAGTCTCCTGTTAATACAAGAGCTAGAGCTGCCTCCCAAGAAAGGCTTCACTCTGTTGCCATAGAGAAGTCAGCAGGACCATTTGGAGCACCCTGGGACATACCAGGCCTCTGCATGGTGCCAACAGAACGACATGCTCCTCTGACATGTCACTGGAAAGCCATCAAGAGCACCCTAGGGCATCTCAAACAGTATCAGATGCCTCTGTTTGGGTAAATGAATCAAGTCCAAAGACTGCAGCAAATAAACACATATTAACTTTAAAGTGACTTCCCTATATTACATCTAGGTTAAAAAGCTGGCTTTTTTTGAGTTTTCTACTTGGCTGCAGGTGAGAGCTAGGGGCCTGTTTGACAACAGCAATGGAGCAATGTCTGACATGCTGGGTTTTATTTTTTGGCTCACTGTGAACCAACAGAGAAGGTCCTAGCAGCTCAGCTTCTGAATCACAGCTGAACTGTTCTCACAGCCACTGTGTATCTTCAGAGGTGCCACCAGACTGACACTAGGTGAACTCCTCTCCTGGCAACATGCAAGATAGTACGTGAACCCGTTCAGTCAGAGGTACAGCTTCCCTGCGGTGTGCTCTAGGCCCAAATGCAATTTCAAACAAAAGCAAACAAATCAGGTTTTCACAAAGTTTAAAAAGTATCTGGCCTAAGGGACATGCAAGTGAGGGGGAGCAGCACACCTGATGGGATGCTAGCCCAGGCCATTCTTGCAGCAGCCACTATACTGTGCACCACAGACCCCCTCTTATTCAAATCAGACCAACCTACAGGAGGAAGCAAGAGCTGAGAACCTGTAATGCCTCATGAGAAAGGGTAGGTCATCTCTCAGTCGTGAGTGTGGAACTGAACAGTGCCGTGCTGTGGACCAGTGTGTGAGCTGCGGGGTTACAGCTGCCAGCAGGCAGCCAGAGAGCTCTGTTGGCCCTCATCAAGTGCACACAAGGGTGTTGCACCCCAGCTGCTACATCTACCACACATTTTAATGCAGCTTTCCATTGATTGTTTACTTCTTCCTTTTTTACCGTGCAATGATTTGTCTTTCCAAGTGCTAGGACTATCTGACTTCTGAGGTGTTGTTTACAACACCTTGCCATACAGCTCATTGACAAAGCACATGAGAAGACAGTTTCTTTCCCCATTATTAATTTCTTCTTTGTTGTGGTCAAGACCTTGCAGGAATCTAATGCCGGGTTGCAGAGCACGCCCACAGCCACAAGAAACATATCAATGTGGCAGAAAACAGATGATTATGATTTCCTCTTGCATTTCAGTTGTGGAATGGGTACCTCACAGCAGGCTTTCAATGAAATGTTCCAACATCTCTAAACCCTCAACAGCTTCCCTTTTATTGTAGTGGGTTTCCAATACAATCCACCTCCTCAAAAACAAGGTGCCAGTTTTCATATGAGGAGATACGAGTTGGGAGAGGCGTATGGTTATCAAACAGACTTGCAAATAAACTCCTCAATCCTTGTTGTGTTTGTTGTTTTAGATTTAAAGTATCTTTCCAGCGCTGGGATAATCGGGACTAACAGGAACCTGGGTCTCGTCTCTGCTATGCTTTTACATTAGGAAGCAACCTGCATTTGAGCACAACCCTGTCTTTTGTATTGATGATGCAAACCATAACAGCTTGGGAAGAACAGCTGATGCCTGAGCTGAGAGAAAGATACATAGACAGGGCCAAGGGAGCCTGTAATGAAAGAGGAACCACCTGTCAGAAAAATAAAGGAGTAGGTGGGGAGACCTGGAGAGAGCAAGCCTGTGGGAACAGTGAGTGACCTCAGTTAATGGGGAGCGTGGGGGAGGAGTGGGCAGCGAGCAATTGCTCTTGTGTTCAAAATCCTAGTGACGGGATGAGTCAGAGACTCTGATTGAATCTTGCCTTCACTACACCCACAGACTGGTTATTGCAAAGCTCAGGGGAGCATGGGTTGGTGCAGCAACAAAAACTAGACAGTGAATTGATGGGTATATGAAGCACCCCTAAGTGCCCAAAAATCTGAAGAACAGCCACCAAACACCATACCCTTTTCACATAAGGTTCCTGTAGCTCTAATTAGTCTGCCTAGTTGCTCTTCTTCATCTAACAGGACTTAAGACTGATAACTCAGTGACAGCTACACCTGAGATGAACAGGTATGGCAAAATACCTGGGAATGCTCTTTGCGAGTCTCCACTGGCACTTCTGGAAGCACCAAGGTTAACTCAATCCAGCAAGACCACTGCCCAAGAACTACTAAATGCTCTTTTAGTCTTTCAGGACAACACAATTCAGTGAATAACAAGATAATTTGCATTACATCCTTCAGTGACTGTTCTTTTTCTTTCAACCATTTCTTCTCCTAGTGCTCACCTTCCTCCCCAGTTCAGGGGCCAGGCGACCTGCTCAGCAAGTTCTACCACACCGAAACCAGCCCTGAAAACTGCTGGTAAACACCCACTTGCTCACATCAGGCAGTCCTAACGGACCAAAGGAGGCATAAGCTGTTGGAACAGGTCTCCCGCTTGTGCAAGGCATCCGCTCTGACCAATGAAATGCTTTGCCACTAAACCATGCAATTGGGAAGAGGAGCTTTCCCACATCTTCAGAGGGAAGCAGGGTCTGGATAGCTTCAATGACCAAGTGCCCAAACAGGGTCTTCTTTGAGAATCAAGTTAAAACAAAGCATGCAGGTTTAAAAAACAGAGCAGGTGCCGACAGCAGATAGCAGTGACAGCCAGGGCAGCCTCATGCTCTCAATGCTGCTGCTGAGAGAGCCAAAGGACGAAACAAAACAGGGCCTGAAGGAGGCACCCAGCTTTTCTACAATAATGAACTTCAACTGCTTCAACTTCTCTGCTTTTCATAGGTTCAGTCTGAGGGCAGAGACACTGGCAGCAGGACAGGACTTGCTCTTCTAAGGCTGACCTGATGGCTGTGCTCCTCTGCTGCAGAGTCCAGCCCAATCTCAGCTGTGCCTTCAGACTTTACTCCAGCACAGCTGAGAAATGTCCCTCTCAGAAGAGGGATAAATCCTAGCAAGTGGCATGGCCTGCTCTGCAGTGAGCAAGCATCCACAGCTTTCATTTACTTATAGAAAAGCAGAGCAGTGTGTAATACAACAATTAAAGGCTTATTTCATAAAGACTTTCTTCTTACCAGTTTAAGCCAAGCTCATAGATTTTTAAGGGTGTCTGCTGTGGGATGTGGATGTCCATATTCAGCTAGCTGGTTTTTAACCCTGCCTTCCTTCTAACCCTTCTGAGCCACAAGGGCTCAAATGGAGACAGTTCCATGAATAGACAAAGAGGGAGGCAAACAGAAAAAAAAGGAAGTGATAAAGGAACTCGTGCCTGCTGAGAGGACTACAGGCGAACACTTGAAAATAGAGGCTTTTTGCAGAAAACAAACAAGAACAGGTGATCGACAACACAGAGAATACCAAGTCCCTAAACTTACAGATGGTAGTGATCTTCAGAAAGATATTCCCCTTTCTTAAACCCCACTGTATCTCAATTTATGCTAGATGTTGCTGCCGAAATTCATAATTTCACCTTATGTTTAATGCAGTTCTTCCCTTTCCTTTGGAACAATTCAAAGAAGTCATATGGCTATATAATCACTCGAACAGAAATAAAAAAGGGGAGCTAGCTGTGATAGGACATAGAACTGGATGTAACCATCTCTTTTTAGCAACAGCTCACAGTTGCACAGGTTGGGTATAAGGTGAAATATTGTCTCAGGAAATAAGGGTGGCATAATTTCACGCAGCATCTGACGTCTAGCACTTTATTCTGAGCAAAAAAATTCCCATAGCCTGAAAAAGTAGGGCCTTCAGGAATCATACCTGTCCTGGGAATATATTTTCACAGAGTTCATTTATACACTAAGTCTTCTCTCAAGTGATTTCCTCTGATCTCATGGCAGAGAAATACGCCACTTCCAGAGAGAAGTCAGTGGAGAAAACCCACCCAAATTAATCCATAACACAATTTACAGGAGATTCTCTTCTGCCTTGGGGATGAGATGAAGAGGATTGAAAATGAACAGAAGTTGGTTTCCATGCTGTATGTAACAAAGTTGTGGAAGTCCCTACTGTGGCATGCTGTGAGTACCAGAGGTGTACACAGTTCAGAAAGCAGTGAGACAAATCCAGGGGACAGATGGTCACAGAAAGCCATTAAGTACAACTATATCATGCCTGGCTCTCAACGTCCCTGAGGAGCATACCACTAGGAGCCAGAAGAGCACTCCAGGAAGCCACTGCATGTTTGCACAACACAGAATCAACTAAGTTGGAAAAAGACGATTAAGATCATCAAGTCCAACCTTTACCCCACCTCCTAAATATCCACTACTGCCCATTACAGGGTCACTGGGCTAAATGTGGCTCTGATGTGAGCCAGGGTGGCCACTCCTGTTCCGAATGCAGGAGGAACCTACAGAGTTAATTCTCAGTCATCTAAAACTGGCATTGATTGACACCACTTCTTCATGCCCACACTTCGCAACAACTCAGACACAGGAAAGCTTCTGCCAGGTGGTGTTTTCAGACTACCTGTAAGTTTTCTGGACTTTGTAAAAAAAAAAATAAAAAATGAAAGGGAGATAGGTGAAAAACTGAAGCTGCAGCTGAACCTATTGCTCTTCAGAAGAGTGAGATCTGAATCATCCCCCACCTGAAAGATTTCAGCCTGCAACCTCCACATCCCCAAAACCCACAGCTACTGAAAAGAGCGGCCTATACGTACCCCATCCTGCTGAAATTGTGTCACTGTGCAGCAAAGCAGGCAAAACTCATGGGTCCAGAAAGAATAAGCCACTCTGTCACCCAAGAGAAATGAGCTTGCCTGTTTCAGTCATTCTTCCCCACTAGCCGTAGGCACAGCCCTTGACCTCACCTTGAATTTGAACAGTGTCACACCACATAACTGGGAGATGGGCAGAAATTCAGCCAGCTAGGACACTAGAAACACCCATTTAAATGCTTCCTAGCACAGACAAAACTAGCCAATCGCCTGTACATATGGTGCTCATCTACAGTATCCAGATTGTCTCACCTGCCAAGTGAGAGCAGGTATCACCTACTTCGAAGCATGAGATGATCCTGAATCTTTGACATTTGTAAAACATTTAGATACTCACAAAAGAATCACAGGAAGGCAAATGACTACCTACTGCATTCCAGCTCTGAGCTCACTCTCTCACAAATAGCCTGTTCACTTTACAAACTTTTGTTTCCTTTTCCTAAATGAAGCTGAGGCCATCTTAAACAGATTCTTTGCAGTTCCAGGTATTTTAACTAAGTGGATATTCCTAAATTTATTTTTTTTCCTGGAACCTTTTTAACTTGCTAAACAGGTCTCTGTGTACAGCTTTCAATAACGTTTTATTCTGTAGCGCCAAATGAGACCAGATAGGCATATTCTTACAAGGCTTTCATGAAAATGCAAATGAACAGTTCACACTAGTCTGCTGGCTCAATAAATAGAAGAGTTGAAAGTGTTTAGACACTAGTAAATAGATAAAAGAATACAGAAAAAGCTGTCTGTAGTCCTAAAGATGCTTTCATTTTCTTGCTACCATCATAAAACTTGCAACGTCAGTATCTTCAAGACACTTCCTCTGCTATCTTGTGTTAGCTTAGACAACATATCCTTCTAGTAGCTGACCTGCAAAAAGGGTATAAATCTGAGCTGAGAAATAACACCAGATTTTAAAACCCAGACTCGTCTGAAAACATGAGAGTCAACTCCCAGCAAAATGCACAAGACCATATTTTCTTATCTGCCAAGCTTTTCCCGTCTCCTACTCCTAGACACCACCATCCATTTTAACGTTTTGGATGTTTTCAGTTCTGGCTCAAATACAGCCAAGTGTTGTGTATTCTTGTCCCAGACACTATGTATTAATTAGTATTATTTTGAAAGGATTTTGCTCTTTATTACCACCAGGGCAAGAAAGCCTTGAAAACAGGTTTGCTTAACAGTGTCCAAAGTGGAGGGAGGGATCTCTTTGTGATATGTTAAGTGCTCTATATCTACGTTCTTCACTTTTAAGTAAAGCAACTTGTACCCAGCAAGAAGTATAAAAATATAAATGGTGCAGTTCCTGAAATCCAGACTTCCCAGTTACACAGGCCTCTTCAAAGACCCTTCCCATTGCACAAACACTGCAGAATCCAAAGGAGAGCCTATAAAAGCTCTGAAAAGGCTTCAGGAGGGTTTAAGGAAGCAGACAAGGCTCCGGTAGTGCTACTTCAGCATCCTCCATCTTCCTGCCCACTGTCAGGGCTCTGGGCCTTGCCATGGAAGTACCCCTTCATTCACCTCGGGCACAGTCAACCAGATTAGCCTGGAGACACTCTCATCACATAAAGCTCAGAGGCCACTTGGCCAGTAGAGTTTTGGGTGTGCTCACATGGCTGCACCAGCTGGCTGAGTCATAGAGGCTTTTGCTGGAAGGAGCCCTGTTGCTGGAGGTGATGTTATGACCAGCTAATGGATATACATCTGGCAAACTGCTACATCCATCACCATCCATTGGGTACACAGGGATCCACCTACACCCTCCTAACACCCCAAAAATGCCCTGTTCAGGACAGAACAGGCTTAATCCTTCATGAGAGAGTGAGAAACAAATGCTGAGCTGCATCTCAGAAGCCCATGCGGCAGAACCTGGCTTGAAATCAGCAAGTTTCTGGCCTGAATCTGAACCAGGCTCATTAGTCTTTAGCTATTTCTGTCTAGCCTGGAGCATGTCACAGATGAAAGATATTCAGAGCCCAGACAGTCTTCAACAGAGAGCATTTTGGCTCCTGAAAACTGTAATCAGTCCAACAGTTGCTGTTGCAACTTTTGCTGGGTTTAAAGTCAAGTTTTGCAAGGACAGGTATTCAGAGCCAAAAATCCCCTTTGAGTTAAAAGCAAACAGCGTTCATCAAATTCTGTTGACCTTTTACTTGGAACCAACAGACCTACAAAGACCTACTTCTTTAATACAGGAAAACTTGGATTCTGATGCAATCATATTACTCCAGAAGCCTGGCCTAAGGCCATAGAACCATCACCAGCAGAAAGTGACACAGTGCCATGCAGCTCCTCTCCCTTCTGTCAATAGCAACTACAACCACCACCTAGGCTTAACCACAATCAACTTCACAACGTGGTGCACAGCACCATCACAAAGACAGTGGTGGGAGCACAGAGAACATGGCACAGCATGGAGGCAGGTGTCCCTGGCTGGGATTATTTCCTTCAGTCCCAATTTCTTTCAGTCAGTTGTTACTAATTTAGAACAACCCTGAGGCTACAGGCAAATCAGTGTGAAGATGCTTTGGGTCACACAATCATGGGATGGTTGAATTTGGAAGGTCTTCTGGCTGTCACCTGGTCCAAACCCCTGCTCAAGCAGAGCCATATACAGCCAACTGTCCAAGGACAATGTCCAGATGTTTTTTTAGTATCTCTGAGGATGGAGATTCTACCACAACTTCTGGGCAACCTGTGCCAGTGTCATGCCCCAGCTCCCTCAGCCGCTCCTCATAGGAGAAATGCTCCAGACCTTGTGTCATCTCTGTGGCCCTTTGCTGGACTCTGTCCCGTATCTCCATACTGGTGCTCTGGCAGCCTGATCCAGGTGGCAGATACCAATACCATGCTCCCTCGTCTGCCCTAGAAATCTGGGAAGAAGGCAGCATGCAGGAAAGTGCATGTACCTTCCGAAAACAGGGGCTCTTTAGATTTATCATCATATAAAGGAAAGCCTGTCTCAGAGCACTGTATCTTGTGTTTGACTGACTTCTTAGGGAGCAGCTGTAACTACCAGGCACCACCTAAATGTAACACATACCTCAATCTGAGACTAAAAATATTCTCTGTCTTCTCTGGGTAGGAAGATGTTTATTCAAGAAGACCCAAGATATTTGTTATAATTTATTTTTTACAGCAGGTACACCAAACCAAGACAGTTAAAACACTAAGTCTCCAAAGCCCTAGATATTATGTAAATAAACTCTAAATAATTGGTTGCATTTAAGAGCCATTCAATGTTCAGCAAAGAAAATAACTCTCAAGTTTTTCTGATTTTATCTATAGTCCTAGACTGTTCTATTTACATGCAAAGTTACCTTGCCAAGTGCCAAAGCCTTGCTCTGAAACTGAATGATTAACACCAGTATTTCCAAAAGTTATCCATCAAGTAGATTTATGTGACTAATGACTTAAGTCCCTCAACCATTAGTATAAGCAAACTGAGCTCACCAGGCATGTTCTTACTGTACACTGTTTCCAAGCAAGCTGTGGCTGCCTCATCCCTAGCGGTGTTCAAGGCCAGGATGGACAGGCCTTTGAGCAACCTGGTCTAGTGGAACGTGACCTTGCCCATGGCAGGGGCTTAGAACTGGGTGATCTTAAGGTCCTCTCCAACCCAAACTAGTCTCATTTGATATACAGCAATTTACAAACACTCTTCTGAATAACAGAGATAATGGTTGCGAGGATACCAAATGACAGAGCCAGGAGCTATCTATGCACTTGTCGTGGTCCCAACAGTTTTTATGCATTGCGGGGTCAGGCATCATAGTAAAATGCATGGGTGCACCTCATGCTCAGCAGTGAGGAGCTGCAATTGAAGACATTGTTGTCCCATTATTGGGCCTCCCTCTGCCTGCACCAGGGTTAGTGGAAAGAAATCTGTACCTCCACGGGTACCTGCTTCAGGCCGCAGTCTGGCTTCTTGGTATAATCCCATCTTTACCAGCAATTTAACCCAACAAACTGAACTAGAAGACACAAGATGGGAAGCCCAGGTGTATGCTCTCTTCTGCCTCCTAGAAAGAGGGTGATGACAGGCAGCAAGATGGAGCACCACTGCTTTAGCCTTCACAGCTGGGCTGGAATGAGCTGGCCCCTTGGGAGCAGATGACCTTCCACACTAGAACAAAACACTCCTGCTTGCTTCGACTACATTTCTTACATGGTTTTGTACTTCTCTCCACTGACAACCAGCATTGTTGCTCGGTAAGTTATCTACAGCAATCCCTCAGGATTTCTCTTCATGGTATTATTAGCTTAGGCTGTGACTCCAGTTTTGATTCATGGGTCATAGCTATCCCTCCACAGAAGTCTCCTGCTCGAATAGCCGGCACCTCCGCTGCAAGCGCCCTATGCTGGCAGGGAGCATGATGCTGCCTCAGGCAGCAAGGACAGGCACAGTGATGCTTCAGCCAGAATGATTCAGCAGCAGCAGCTCCTCTTGCACTGTAAACCACTGCCCTGCCAGCCCGTGGGTGAGTGAGCCCTGCTGTCCACCTCCTGCCTCATAGCCCCACGCCTTTACAATAGTTAAAATATGTATTAAAAAATCTCTACTGACTTGCCTGGTTTTTGTAAAAGCTGATTATTGACCATTTGCTGCAGACACTAGCCTGCTTGTTCTTAAAAGAAAAAAAAAAAAAATTAAAATTATCCCATTGGCAGGCAACCAATACACAAGAACATTTACAAAGAAGCTGTTACACTTTATTGAGCAGTAATCCACGGATTAAGGTCATTAATAGCACTCAGTGACATCCTGCCATGACTCCAAAGGTGCTGTTCCGGTTTGCAGAACATACAGAACACAACAGCTCCCCCCAAAAAAAAACATTTTTCCTGAGTCACTTTCTTCTAAATCCTCAAAAGAAGTGAGAAAGCCCAGAAGAAAGATGCCTAGTACAATATCCTGCATGCATAAAAAAACCCCAAACAACCCCCCCAAAAAACTAAAAAAAAAACCAAAAGCCAAACCAGAACACAAAACCAAAAAACCAACAAGTTATAATGAAAATAAATTAACATGGTCAAATAAAACTGAATTTTCTTCTCATTCACACTGATGTTTTTTTTTACAGTAAGGGAGTTTTTGGTGACAGACCAGAATTTTGATCTACAGAGCTAAATTTAAAAAGCAGGCCAAGGCATTCTCCCATGCCCAAAAGACAAAACCACATTTAAAACTTTCACAGTAAAATCTGAAATGCTCAATTCCATTCTTTAATTATTTATATGAAATGAGCTTTTCCTTTCTGTCAACGCGAGAACACAAATGTATCATCACAGAAGACACTGTGTACTCCCCAAATCCCAAGGGATCATTAATCTTCTATGCAGTACACAAAGTATTTTCACAGAACTTTTAAAATAGTTTTCTAAAGCGTGCCTGATGTCATTAGGAAGTTAGAAGTAGCTGATGGCCTAATAACACAATTGCTAAATATCCTCTAAAGGAGAGAATCCCTTTACTCTGTTCTAAACTTACTCTGCTATCCACTCTATCCATACATGTAATTATCAATGCTACTAATTTATCTGAGAGTCCACAATACCAAGGGTAAACAACCTGTTTTGTCAAAATTTAAGTAATGGATAGACTTTTTTCACTTCTTGATTTCAACGAAAGAATCTGCACTCTTTCCATATGACTTGTTTCATTAAGACTCCGTAATGGCCTAGTACTGTGCCACCGTGAATTTTCATTTGCCGTGAAACAATGATAATTCATAAAATGTACTTAGGAGAATACAATTGTCTCAGCAGCTGTAAGCAATCCTGTGTCCCACAGTCACATCGGGTTTTGTAAACAACCCACTGGAAAAGAAGATCCTTAGAAAGAAATCTTTTAACAGCTTCAATAAATAAGTTACGACAAACAACATTTGTATTAATATGCACTTACCAAGAAAAAAGAAAATCCCCTTCTGATTAACCCGATTTAGTTGTAACTCATCATTTCACATTTACTTTCAGCACAATGTAACTGCATTTTCACTACATATGCAATCTTTTTCTCTTACCTTTAAGGAATCAAAGCAGGCAATAACTCTTCCATTTTCAACCTGGCAACTTTTAGGGGGGTGTGCAAATTTGCATTCTTCATCAGAGCGTGAACAAGTTCCCCTCTGAAACTGCCTGCACACTTCTAATGTTAGCCATTTTGTATCTCTTACAGGAGCAACATTCAAAGCCATGATGAAAAGCTGATTTTGAAATTGCTGTCAAGTGAATTATGCTGAAGAAATTTCCAAAACTAATGGCAAAGAACAGGGAGAGAAAAAGGAGGGGGAACAAAAAAAAAAAAAAAGGAAAAAAAAAGGGAGAAAAAATAATTTCTATTCCAATTGAAAAGAAAGTTAAAAAAATAAACCAACAAAAACGTGGGGGAAGATTAACAATGTCCAACACACACAAAGCAGAATAAACAGAGAAAGTTTATCAGCAAGCAGTCACTCATCAATCATTAAGTCCCGCTTGTAGACTTTTGGCTGGGAAAAAACATGCTCAGTCGCATTTCTGTCTGTAAAACACATGGGCTTGTTGATTGTATTACAGATGCACCAGTTTTAAGCCAAGGTCTTTCAACGCAATGGCACTCCTTGATAGTAGTTCTTTGACGGCTGCTTGCTGGTATTGATTACACACAAAAAGCAATGCAGTCATTTGTTCATGTTCTGGGAATAACAATAATTATTATTCTTCTTTTTCTGCTTTCAGTTTTCCATCAACTCATTGGCAAATGGAGACAGCTGAGGTATCTTCCACCAGTTGTAAGGTGAAGGCAAAGTCTGGCTCTCAAAGACGGGATTTTGAGAACACTGGTGTAGCAGTCCTCGTTCATAGAAGTGACTTGACAAAGGCACTTTTTAAGTCACTGACCTGACAAGACAAATACAGTATCAGTTCACGTGTAACTCATTCAAATCAACATTACGAAACCTATCATCTCTTTTTATCAGATGTTATAAACATACTGCCAATGCTCACTTTTACTTCTTTTTTCCAAAGAAAATCAGCCTCCCTCGTGAAGTTACACATGACAAGGGAATAACCAGTTGAAACACGTACTGCAGTAATATTCTAGGCAGCAATCCAAAAGTTGGGAATGATTTAAATAGATGAATGTGGCAGACAAAATAATTAGGCATGCTGGTTGTGAAACAATTCAATCTAATGTGCTTAGTCTCCAAAACAATACACAAGAACCCGTTTCCATTAATTTATCATTTGTCTCTTTAGATTGTGTTACTACATTATAAGCTATCGCTTGTTATTTGTTCTTCCTTAGAAATAAGGATAGTAGAACTCTGTTCATATTTTTTGTCTCTCTCCCTGCTTCTCAAGGGAAAAACACCAAAACAAAGAAATTGTCACTCAAAAAATTTAGGGGGAAAAAAAACCTTCCACATACAGAAAATAGAGTTAGTTTCCCTGTTAAGCTAAAGGCTGTTTTAGAAAGGCTTCTATGAAAGGGCTCACCACTAACTCATCATCTAATGAGTTATTTCAAATATGAAGCAGTGTTTATATCAATTTTTCTCTGATTAAATTAGCTTTCATGTACCTTTACAAATAGATGATTCAGCATCAAAATCTAAAGACTTAAATATAGAACTTAACCTATTTGTGGACTACAAAATACTGAGGATATTTTACAGATAAGCAAATCTGAAAATCAAAGGGTTAGCTACTATAAATATTTTTTAATGAATTACTGTATTTTATACACAGACAGGGAAAGCCGGACATGATGTTTCCTTCTATTCAGCTTCAAAGGAAGAAACTTTCACTTTGCAAATACCAGTCAGAAACAGGTGATGGATTATTTCTGTGCAAGAATAAAGAAAGGGGGAAGGACTGGAATAAGTGAGGTTTTAAAACACATCAATAAAAACAACTCTAAAAAACAGCCAGCTTTCCCATGCCAGAATAATTACCATTCTGTGCCTGGATTCATCTGATTTAATTGAAGTCAGGATTGTTAGTAATGTGAGTAAGAATTACTCCCACACAGTTTCAGGAACAGATCCCAGGTCTGACTTCCAAGTCTTCACATCAAAAGGCTTTTCTATTACTTTGTAATGCTACCAGAAGGGGTTTTACTACGTGACCGATACCTGCACCAAAATTGCTACTGCTAGCATGAATAAAGATAATGCAATTCTAATTGCTCAGAAATTTAGTTTCAAGTCCAACATGCAGCAAGATGGGTCTGGATGATACTTAACTTTACCTGGTCATCAAGAATGAGTTGTAAGAGAATTAGTACATTTTTATATAATTCTACGCAATTGCAGTACGGTACAGTACATGAACTAAGTATTCTTCAAATGAAATACTCTATCAATGTTTTCCCACAGCACTAATGAAGAGTTAGGTTAAGCTGAGAACATACAATAAATTGAGAAAATACTTATAACTGATGAAAGGGAAAAAGAGGGAGAAAGATGAGGAGAGCCTCCCCACAAGAGCCTGTTTACTAATAGCTTGTTGGGCTGATAATTTAGCTGGCTAAATGTGAAAAAGGAAATATCCTCCCTAGAGCCATCCATTCCAATTCAGAAATGCCAGTAACAGTTTTCAGTAATAGATGTAGGAGACAGATGGAAATTTGCGGAAAAGGGTAAATGTTATACCACACACTGCTGAGAAGTCACAAGTAGTAATACTCTCCCAGGCTGCATACTACTAAACTCGACAAAGTTGTTTCTCGAGTAGTAGGTGTTAAGCCTAAAGAAAACCAGATATCACACATGGCAAAGCAAACAGCACAACGTTTATAAATGGCAGTAGCCATGGTTTAAAAAAGTGAACAATAATCACATACGAAGTTTAGTGAAACTGCAGCAAGAACGCCAAAAAGCATCAAGGAGGGTGGAGGGGGGCAGGCAGAGGGTAGAAGAGGAGTGAAATACAGCATCATCCTACTTCCTATCTTCTTACTACATGAACGTTTTCTAAAGAAAGGGAAACATAAAAAGTCTCAAAAGTCCGCATCTTGTCAAAAATAACACCGCTATTTGGTTTCTTGACAGAATGAATGCTCCAGCAGTTTCTACTCCTGCAGGCTTAGGAGACACAGAGCTGAGGCCTTTCTGAAGGAGGCCATGCCTTCAGCAGGAGGCAGGTGCAAACATGGTGGAGACAGAATTCAGAGTGCTTCATCCCCATCATTTACATGCCTGTGTGTTCGTGACCACATACAGGCACATGCCATACCTCCTCTGCCCGTCACCTGCACCAGGAAGGTGAAGGAAGAGATGCCACGTGGAAAGCCTGAATGTGAGAAGGAAAACAAACCGGGGGGGGAAATTATGGGAGAAACCAAAGGAAGCAGAGTTTGAGATATGAGGAAAGAGCTCAAGAGAAGGAGAAAACAGGAGTGGAAGACAGGAAAGTGAAATGGCTGGTTGT